>NC_045627.1:78201745-78805316 GCF_009829155.1 Mustela erminea
TCTTTTGTGCTGTATACACCATCTCCTGTCTGCAGCAGGATTAGCAAGAATATTTGGCCCAAAGCAGAATTTATATTGTTTCTGTTTTCATATTTTCAAATAATACATTGGTATGCTCAAGTAAATTGCTTTTCTCCCCAGAATAAGTAAAAATTAATGCTTTCCAGGATGAAATCAATTAATCTTGCCACAAAAGGCAGAAACTAACTCCAGACTATTTAGGCATTATTTAAAATTGCATTTTTTTTTTGTAGCAAAAGCTGTTTCAAATTACACGATTACAGAGGAGGCTTTAAAACCAACCAGCAGCCACAATAATAATGATACATATAATTTTTGGAAAGAAAACAAAGAATGAGCTATCAGCCAAATCCCCTTATCAGATGACATTGTTGGATGCTACATAGTATCAACAGCAAACTATGTGAAATTATTATTCTGAGTGTGCTGGAGGCATGTTTCACTTTACAGTCAGACAGCCTCCCTAGTGTGCAGGGTAGGGATTGTTTCTTGGCATGTGTGGCATAAGGAAAAGTGTTTTGCACATTCTTCTGCCTAGTTTATCGTTGAGTTTCCTCATAGTGGTTATTTTGTGAGCTGTAAGGCAGACGGAAAGAGATTCACTGGGGTAAGGAAGGACAGAACCCCACAGAGCTTATAGCCAGGAAGGGGGTTGTTCTTAAGATGTCAAAGGTAGCACCCCCACTCCCAGGCCCACTTGGCTCACACTCAGTCTCCACCATCTTAGTCAATCCAACGCCAACGTTCCAGTTGCTCAAGTCAAAATTTTGGAGTCATTCTTAATTCATCTCCATTTCCCACACTTCCATCCAAGTCCTATCCGTTCTACCTTCTAAATATATCTTGAATCTGGGCAAGTCTCACTATTTCATTGCTGATCTGAGTCGGCTCTGGGTCTTATTCACCCCCAGGACCTATGACAGTATCGAGGAAGATGCGTGAGTGAATTACCAGAATCAAAGTACGGAGAGGATGTTAATGGACAGAATCCACGTTTCACAAGATTTAATTCCACAAATAGTCTCTGAGCACTTAACTGTGGGCCAGGCATGTAAATTTTTTCGATGCTATTAAAGTATAATTTACATAAAAGAAGATGCACCCATTCTGAGTACAGTTCAAATAGTTATTTCAGTACCATTTGTTGAAAAGACTATCTTTGCTCCATTGTATTTCCTTTGTTCCTTTACCAAAGATCAGTGGACTATATTTCTGTGGGTCTATTTCTGGGCTGTCTACTCTGTTCCGTTGACCTATTTGTATATCCATTTGCCAAGATAACACTGTCTTGATTATTGTAGCTCTGTAGTAAGTCTTGAGGTAGAGTTTTTCTTCTTCAGTATTGTGCTGGCCATTCTGGGTCTTTTGCCTCTCCATGTCTACTTCAGAACTGGTTTGTCAATAGCCACAGATTTCTGGAATTTTCATTGGGATTGCATTGAATTAGTGGATCCCATTAGGAAGAGCAAACAATACTGAGTCGCCCTGTCCCAATTTATTTAGTCTCGCTCGTCTCTCCCTATTTATTTATTTATTTTAGTTCTTTTTGGCTTTCATCCATCAGACTTTTGTCGTTTTGCTCATATAGATGTCTTTGGAAAAAACAGGGTTTTTCTGGGGCACCTGGGTGGCTCCATTGTTAAGTGTCTGCCTTCTGTTCAGTTGTTAACCCCGGGGTCCTGGGATTGAGTCTCACATGGCTCCTTGCTCAGCGGGGAGCCTGTGTTCCCTCTCCCACTCCCCCTGCTGTGTTCCTGCTCTTGCACTTTCTTTCTCTGTGTGGAATAAATAAATAAAATATTTTTAAAAGAAGAAGACGAGGGTTTTTCTTTCTAATGGGGGTCCAGTTTATCTATTTTTAATAAATATTTCCTGACTAAGACATCTTTACCTACCCTATGACCGTAATGATTTTTTTTCCTAGGTCTTCTATCAAAGAGTTTTAATTTAAGCTTTTGCATTTAAGTCAGGCTCTCAGCACTTTACTTGTTTATTGTCATTGCTTTTTATTTTATTTTTTTAAAGCTATTTCTACAACTGACATGGAGCTTGAACACATGACCCCAAGACAAAGATTTAATGCTCTACTGACTGAGCCAGCCAGCACCCCTCTAAGGACTTCAAATAAGCCATTTCACTACAGGGCTTGTTTGTTTCAGTTGATGAGTCTGTAGTCATCCTTACCTTTGTTTTCTCTCTATATGATGCATCTCTTTCCCCCTTCTGCCTTTAAGATTTTTTTCATCATTGGGTTTCAGCTACTAGTGGTAAATTTACTACAGTGTAGTAAATTTTTACTGCAATATGCCTTTGTGCATTTTTCATTGATTTATACTTTTGGGGATAAAGCTACTTACCTATGTGGGTTTGTATTTTAAAATCAATAGTAGAAATGTTCAGCCATGATTTCCAGCCATTATTTCTTTATATAGTTTACTTAACGTCTGCTCCGGGAATCCAATTGTTTGTACATTGTATAGCTCATTATGTTTCCACAGGTCACTGCCGATCTTCCTTCTCTATTTCCTTCGGCTGGGATACTTTCTGTTCCCATGTCTTCAGCATACTGATCTTTTCTTTAAAAGTGTATAATCGGATATTAAATTTATGCCTTACAATTTCTTCTCCCCAGCTTATCGTGTCTGTGATTTCCTTTGAATCTTAAATATATTTATATTAACTATACCAGCTATTGTAAAGTTCTTGTCTGCTAATTTTATCATCTCCATCAGCTCAGGAGCTCTTTCTCCATTGACTGATGAGCCATATTTTTGTACTTCTTCACATGCTAATAATTTGAGACTCGATGCCAGGCATTTGCAGTTTTACCATATTGAATTCACTATTGTCTTCTAATAAAGAGAAAGACGTTTATTCATTTTTTTATTTTTCGTTAATGGAGCAGGTAGTTGACTTACTTGCAAGTCAGTTTGATATTTTTCTAGTTTGTTCTTACGTTTTGTTAAATTAGGTTGGGATTAGCTTTTCTTCTTGGGCTAGGTTAGCCCTTCTCCTAAGGCATGGCCTTTGGGGGAGGTATCTGCTGAATGTCTCGAATGTTCAATGAAACCTTACTCCCCTGGGCTGAGCATCTCCCAATTGTATGTGAACTCCAGGAGTTATTGGGATGATAAATTCTCCCAATGGCTGGTTGTTCCCCAGTAGTTGTTTGATCAGCCTCCCGGAATTTCACTCTTTACATTGACAGTTTAGCATTCATCCTGAGACTCAGGTGGACCCCACGCCAGTTTCTGAAACTCTTCCCCTTGTAGCATCCTCCCCTCCAGTACTCTGCTCTGTAAATTCTAACTGCTTTAGCCTCCCTGAACTCTGATCTCTAGTTTCTCAGCTCGATGAGTCTTCCTTGCTCTGCTTGGATCTCCCTCCCTTTCCTCGGGTCCAGGAAATGCCTCTGGCCATATATCTGGAGAGACTAAAGGTCTCACTGAGATGCCTAAATTATAACCATTACCGCTTTTTCTGCTTCTGTACCTTCGCTTGCTAACCCATGATGAGATGGAAAAATACCAACAGACTTTCTATAGACACTCTGTAACCACACATCCCCCTCCCAGAATTGAACCTGACAGAATGGCTGCTCCCGGACCCCTCCCCCGGCTCTGGGCCAAGAGATAACAGCTATCTGATGCCAGAGAAACCCCCACCCGGAATTAGACGTAACAGAATGATGACTCCCGGACTCCTCGTCCGGCTCTGGGCTGAGAGATAACAACCATCTGGTGCCCCGCGGCTTGACAGGAAGACCCCGGTCAATCCTGAGGTGACACATACCCTAGCGGGGCCAACTCAGCAGTTTGAAGAATGACCCTTTGTTTGAAGAGCCCTTTGCCCTAACCAATAATCCGTTCCCAGCCTTTTCCCGCTCTGTAGCGCGCCAGTCATATTATAGAGTTCCTTTTTGATTTTCCCGCGTATGTGGTGATTTGTTACAAGATACTATGATGTATGCTAAGTCCCTGCCTCCCCAAAAATAGTGTATAAAAAGTGTTGTGATCCTGAGCTCGGGACCTCTTAGCATCACCAGCAAGGAGTACGCGGAGGTCCGGGTTGGAACTCGTAATAAATGACCCTTGCTGTTTGGCTTTGACTCTGGACTCTGATGGTCGTCTTTGGAGGGGGCCTTGGAATTTGGGCATAACATCACCTCATTTGTTTTTCTTTTTTTCGCTTATTTCCATCTTTTACGATTTATTGCCCAGTCTGCGAAAATCATTGCTTCATAAGTTTTGTCTAGTCTTTCAATTATTTATGATAAAAAAGGCAGCTCTGGTGCCAGTTGCTCCACCATAGCTAGAATGTAGAAGTCCCTCCGCTTATAATTTTTGAAATGGACTTTGTTACTTGTCTTACAAGGTTGGTTATGAAATACACATGTGTATTTGTCTCTGGTTTTGCCTCCCTCTCTGTGAGGATCCTCACATCAGTTCCAATAGTTAGTTTCATTGCCAAAACACCTTAGGTCTAGAATAAAAAGGGTTTTTTTGTTTGGGGGGATTTTGGGGTACAATTTTTTTTCTTTTGCTTGCTCTCTTTCCCCCCTTTCATCACAGCTCCCAGGATCTAAGCTCTGATCTCTGGGTCTGCAGAATTTTGCATTTCTATTTGCTCTCTTCCTGTTCGACGACATCTGGAAAATCATGCTATTCTAAGTACCCTATAATTGGATTCCATTCAAAGTTCTTAAGATTTTATATTGTGAAAGGAGTTTAGAGTAGCTGGAAAATGGGCTAAATGTGTTTGCAATAAGGTTATAAACCTCAGAGAAGCTAACCATATCTTTAAAGTCTTATTTTGTGAGGTTAAGAGTAAATATGATCCAGAATTGTGTTTTCCAATATGATAGGTACTAGCCACATGTGACCACTGATCACTTGAAGTGTGGCTACTGCCACATGTTGAAATGATAATATTTGGGGGATTTTAGTTAAATAAATTATTAAAATCTATTCATTTCTTTTTCTTTCTTCTTTCTTTTCTTTTTTTTTTTTTTTTAATGTAGCTTACAATATATTCCTACAGGACAGCACTGACCTGAAAGCACAGAGCAGGGGAAGGGGAGTGGGATTTTAAGAAGGACAATAGCATGGCCAGTCTGCTTTTGAAACTTGACTATCAAGCAGGGTGTAGAAGAGAGACAGAAGATGGGACAGTCTGAGGGCAAAGAAAACAATGAGAAGACTGCTGTGATGACCCATGAAAGAACTGATTATCATACACAATGTTACAGAAGTTGTATTTCTATTTGATAAAGTCGCCACTTGCTGCATTAGTAGTATGGATGCAAAGTACAAATAAAATAATTTTTCCAAAATATATGCGAGTGACTTTGTTTTGGAATGCAGATAACCAGACTTACACACTATACACACACACACACACACACACACACACACACACACACACACACAAATATATTAACACCTCCTGCTGTATCCATTCCTGAACATTTTTTTGGATCAACTCTAGACTAACACAGCCTGGGAGAATTTGGCCTTCTGTGGCTTCACACAAACAAGTAATCTGGAGCTGGTAGAAAGAATCTATCCCTCCAGACTTAGATCTGCTCATTACCAACCGTGTGACCCTTTGCTTAAACTCTCTCGAGTCTCACTACTTTTCATAAGAAAAAGACCTAAAGCGTCCACAGGTTCTGTGGGATATTAAAGGAAAAAACTTTAAAAGTATGCAAAACTAAATAACTAATGCCATAAAACTGTAGTTTCGCTTGCTATTCTATGCCACAAAGTAAACCACTGTCATGCAAAATGGGGGGTTGACTATAACTTCACTCCCTTGGGTCTTCGCACTTAGCAAGACGCTGGCTCTGGATGGTGTGAGACATTCTTCTGCTCAGAGCAGTCTGGCCTCCTCAGGGGAGCAGTTCTCTCTCCCATTGACGGCCCTGGCAGTAGGCTGAACTGGATAAGGAAGGATAGGACAGGCTCTCTGAAGGTTAAGTAAATGAGACCCCGTGCGGCTAACAGGCGGACTATCTGGCCATACAGATGTCCCAGAGCTTTTCTTTCCCTCCGTTGAGTTGGCTATCACAAGGTTTTCAGACTCAGAGCCAAAGCGTATGTCAATATTTACTTCCCCAGCAAACACTGCTCCTGGATTAGAAACTTAAATTTTTACATTTTTATTTTTAAATGTCCAAGGTTTTAGGGTCAACGTTGAGTCAATGTCAGGTAATGTGCTGTTGAGTTCAGGAGACACGAGATTATTTTTCTGAGAGTGCACTTTCAGTGGCATAGGATACCTGGGGAAGGAATGCCAAATCTCTACCATCCTTTACAGGGCCCACCTCAGAGCCCACAATCCTGAGACACAAGGAATAACAAAGGCCGATGGAAAGCAGAGCTTGGGAAGTAGTTCCAACCCACCCACCCTGCAGGACTTGAGAATTTCCAATGTATTCAGCACGCTGTAACTCCAGCTACACTTAAGTTGTATCTCAGAGCCCAGGCAACATTGGATGAATTTTCACAAAACCTTGGGATATTATGTGGCTTCAGGTTGCTTGCGAAACAATGGTCACCTTCAAAGACTAAATTGAAAAATGTCCATTAGAATTAATACTCTACAAAAACAGAGTGAAGAAGTTAGCAATTACTTTTTATAAATTAAGGACTAGCAGGAAAGGGGTTTTTTAAATAAAAAATGAGAAAAAATAATTTGTCAAAGTATTACTATTATGCATGTATACCTTCCAAATCTCATGGTAAAAGGTACAGCCCAGGATTCAATGTTTTCTACCTGAACGTTCTTGAAAGTAGGAGAAATCATTGTACAGCAAAATAATCTCTATTGGTTAAGTTAATGCTAGCTGTTATAACTCTGAAATATCAGTGGCTTAAAACAATGGGAACTTATTTCTTGCTCATGTAGATTTTAAAATGCATGTTTGTGGTTCATGGGTGGCTTTTCTCTAAGCAGGAAAACCAAACTCCTTCCATCCTGTGGCTCACCAGCTTTCACACTTGGCCTTCAAGTTCACTGTCTTTGTGTACTTCAAGCCATGGAAGATAAAAGCACATGGAGGATCCCATGTGGGTTTATGTGAACAGGACTGAAACTGGGGCATATCTGTGCACTCACATCTCATTGACCAGAAGTTGATTCTGTGGCCCATCTTCCTGCAAAGGAGATAGGGTAATAGAGCCTAATGCTGTCCTCTGTAGGAAGAGGCCAGCAATCTCTGCCACATACTCCAGACGTTTCTAGATCACATGAGTGTGATCTCAGGAAGCAATATGGCTTATAAAATTTTACAACCCAGTTCAAGAGTTGAGCCAGATTGAATTTAAGGGAAGAGCTGGCATGATAGGCCACTGATTATGTACAGTTCCCTTCTTAACTTGTATAACAGTTTGGGAAATTAAATCTTCCCCAAACATTCTAAAATTTCAATCTATTTCAGTTTTTAAAAATAATTCCCCTATGAACTCTATCTAGTCTCACTTTCAGAATTTGGTGACTGTTATTCCTAAATCTATAGCCTATATTGAATAAAGACGACCCAAATTATGGATTATGTTTTGTACTGTCTAAAATTTCCCACCTGAAAATTTGATGTGAGTTTGGTAATTCACCAAGAATGTAGTTTACTTCAGAGTGAAATCCAGAGTTTGGCTCACACTCTCTCTCTCTCTCTCTCTCTCTCTCTTTTTTTTTTTTCATTTGTTTACTTGCTTGTTCTGAGTTAAAAGAGGTTCAGAAAATTATAGGGGTGCATGGGTGGTTCAGTCATTGAGTGTCTGCCTTTGGCTTAGGTTGGGATCCTGAGGTCCTGGGATCGAGCCCCATGTCGGGCTCCTGCTCAGCAGGGAGTCTTGCTTCTTCCTCTCCCTCTGTCTGCCACTCCCCCTGCTTGTGCACTCTCTCTCTCTGTGTCTGTCAAACAAATAAATAAAATCTTGAAAAAAGAAGAAAATTATAATTTACTAAGAGACTGTGTAGATAATTGTTTTGGAGAAATTATGCAAACTAAATTGCTTTTTGTATCCGTTTCCTCACTTGTTCACTCATCCCACAGACATGTGTTAAGGGCCTGCTATGATGGCTTCTCGGCCTTTTGGCTAAGATCAAGTATAAGGGCCTGCGATGTATCAGGTGGGCTCCACGCTAAGGAGGGACAACAAGGCCCAGAGAATTCCATTCTTCTCAAAGTTTTTGGCCCACAACTGATCATGATGGGTGTTCAAAAGAGAGGTGTATTCCGAGGAGAGAGGGAAACCAGCTTAATCAGGGTTAGACAAGAGTCCCTAAGGAAGAGATCAAAAATGCTAAGACAAGAAGGTCTCCGTGGGGATTGGCTTGACTCCCATCCATGGAATCCCTTCCTGGTGTCTTCTGTTCTGATTTTTCTGTGCTTCTGCCTTGCCCAACTTTCTTGAACTTTCTCCTTATACACAAATAATTTCATTGCTTTTTTTCCTATACCTATAAACTTTGTCAGGGAACTGAATTATTCCTTGACCATTTTTGACCTGCAAATATGGCAATTTCATAGGATTCAACTTACATCTGTGACAGTATCAAGCTGAATGTCTCCAATCTCTTAAAATTATGGTATCCCATTACAGTAGTTTAAAAATTTATTTTAAGCAATCTATCACCAACTGAAAACATTTCAGTTCTCCTCTATCAAATACTCTGAAATCAGAGTTCAGAGTATTTTCTCCAGACCATTTATTTCCAAGTTGAATTTTATTTTTCTCTCCTATTCTTAATCTTATTTGATGGTGAGGTCACCATTTCCACCTCTTTGCTCTTGGAAGGACCCCCAACTCCTTTTGTCAGTTCATTTATTCTTTTCTCCATGTTATTATTGAGAAATAAGCTAGTTCTGTAGGCTATCAAACTAAAATAACAACAACTTTCCTAAAAGGAATGAGCCCTCTTGAAGAATGGCTTCTAATTTCATGCTTTTGAGGGTAAGGCAAGGTTATGCGAAAACTGCTGAAGCTGGTAAGCTTTTAGTATTTGTTTTCAAGACGGTTGTTATCAAATCTGTGAAAACAATTTAGTTTCACACATATCCATACAGCAGCACAGAGAATTGTAAACGTGAAATTTTAAAAAGGTGGTGGGGGGAGCGGTAGACTAGAATGAAATTATCACTACAATGAAATTATGGTGATTCTGAGCATTATGTAAGCTCATTGGAAGAGAACAGTCTGTATGAACCCTTTTCTCAACTTCCCACAAGGAAACTTGACCTACTCTATCAATCTTGGTTTATTTATGATTAAAATTATAAATGCACACTTGGAACGTCCTCCGTTTTCATGCCACTTTTCCATGGAACTTCTCAAACAGATAAGGTTTGCTTATAAAAGAACCTGCAAGGCGCTATCTGGTTGTGTGTGGAACCTGACGGAACTGCCACGGTGAGTCAGGAACGTGCTTCCCAAACCTCATTTACTAGAATTTACCAATTTTCCTCCAGAGCTCTAACTGAACTTGAATTATGCTAATGTTTTAAAAACTTATTTAGCCACACTCAATCATATTTTTTACTTTATTTAGATGCTGCTAATCTGGACGCTATCACTGCTGCTGGGAGCAGTAGTAGGTAAGAAAAGATATTTATGTAGTGCTGTAAGTGATTTCCTGCTTCACACCTTCCAGAAAATTTGTGATGCCTGAACTCAAGCCACTATGGCATAAGGAGTAGAACAAAAAAGATACATGATTAAGAGTACAAGCTCTTGAGTACGGTTGCTAGATAAAACCTAAGATAGCTAAATTTGAACTTCAGATAAATATTTCAGATAATCAATGAATATGTGACACAAAGTTATACTAAAATGTATTCATTGTGTATCTGAAACTCACATGTGACTTTTATTTTCATTTGCTAATCTAGCAACCCTGGCTTGGAATCAAGGGTGGAAGTTGAGCCGTTTCTACTGGCCACAGATGTATTAACCTGAGCAAAATTCTTACCTTCTCTGTGCTTCACTATCCTCATCTGTGAAATGGGCATATAACGCTAACACAGGATAATTGTGAGACTTACATAAGTCCTGTAAATTGTCTTACCTGGCCCCTGGCATGTAGTGACATTTTGAGAATGTCACCCCCACAACAGCTACTGCTCCTACGCCTACTATTAATTGAGACTTTATCCTCCTGGATATCCCTTCCTTTGTGTTGTTCTTTTATGAGTTAACATCTAAGCACAGAGTTGTGTCAAACCATAGACTTTCTGTTTGATTTTTCATGAACCGCTTCTTCATCATGGGAATCCAGAATGCTCCTCAAACATAGGTCAGAGACCTAAATTCTCAGCGAGGTAGAGATATAAAGTTTTGGCATTTGCATGAGACTTAAGCTTTCTACCCAAAGCACAACACCAGAAGATGGCTGTAAATAACTGAAAACCTCACCCCTCTCTATAAAGGCTTGGAGACACAAGGTTGCTCTTTTCTTGGGCACTGGTGGCCCAAGGAAGACATCGCATTGAGAAGCGAAACTGGGTCCCAGCACGGGACTGGACAGAGACACGAGGAGGGTCGGGTAGTTGTACATTGTAGAAATGAGGGACAGAAGCCTATCTTTAGCTGGGATGCTGAAGCTATTTTGTGAGTACATTGATAGGAAGATGTCTGGGAATGCCCAGGAAACAAAGAGCCCACAAAATGTAATTTAACTCATATTTTGGCAGAGAGACCATTAAAAAAAGAGAATTCTGATTAAACTAACATCCTTGAAATGCTTTTGGGTGATTACAGGAAAAGAAGTCTGCTTCCCAAGACTTGGCTGCTTTAGTGATGACGCCCCATGGGCAGGAATTGTGGAAAGACCCCTCAAAATACTGCCTTGGGCTCCAAAAGATGTCAATACTCGCTTCCTCCTGTATACTAATGAGAACCCGAATAACTTTCAAGTAAGAGAACTCACTGTTTTCAGAACTACGTCCTATCCATTTTATGTAATAAGAATACTAAATTTTTAAGTTTTCCAAAGAAACAAATTAGTGGAATTTGCATCTTTGTAGACTTTTGGGGCAGTGAGGTTAAGTATTATTTTACGTAACTGTATAAAAGGTCCATTAACTTGATTAATGGATTAACTTAATTATTTTCTTTGTTTTAATTTAGATTCACTTTATTTTCCTTTTCTTTAAGATTTTATTTATTTATTTGGCAGACCACAAGTAGGCAGAGAGGCAGGCAGAGAGAGAGAAGGAACAGGCTCCCTGCTGAGCAGAGAGCCCGATGCGGGGCTCCATCCCAGGATCCTGAGATCATGACCTGAGCCGAAGGCAGAGGCTTTAACCCACTAAGCCACCCAGGCGCCCCCACTTTATTTTCTATTAAAGAATGATTGATATGCAATATGGCATTAGTTTCAGGTGTACAACACAGTGATTTGTTATATAAAACCATTATGAAATGATCATCATAATAAGTCTAGTTACCATGTTACCATACAAAGTTGTTACAATATTTTTGGCTATATTCTCCATGCTGTACATTACATCCTCTTGTCTTATTTATTTTACAACTGGAAGGTTGTACCTCTTAATCCCCTTTACCTAGTTCATCCATCCCCCCACCTCCATCCCTGCTGGCTACTATTTCAATTTACTCTCTGTATCTATGAGTCTTGTTTTGTTTTGCCTATTCATTTGTTTTGGATTTTTAGATTCATATATAAGTAAAATCATATGGTACTTGTCCTATCTAACTTATTTCACTTAGCATAATACTCTCTAAGTCCATGCATGTTGTCATGAATGGCAAGATTTCATTCTTCTTATGGTTGAGTAATATTACTATATATCTATATATATAGATATATATAATATTATATGTTATATATAATAATATATATTATATATCTTCTTTATTCATTCATCTATCAGTGAACATTTAGGTTGCCTGCTTATCTTGGTTATTGTAAATAATACTGCAGTGAACATAGGGGTGCAAATTTCTATTCAAATTAGTGTTTTCATTTTTTTCAGATAAAAACCTAGAAGTGGAATTGCTGGATCATATGGTAGTTCTATTTTTAATTTTTTGAGGAACATCCATTCCATTTATTATTGGTAACCACCAATTTACATTCCCACCAACAGTGCTTGAGGGTTCCCCTTTTCCACATGCTCACCAATACTTGTTAATTCTTGTCTTTTTAATAATAGCCATTATGACAGGTGTGATGTGATATCTTACTATGGTTTTGATTTGTATTTCCCTGGTGATGAGTGATGTTGAGTGTCTTTTCATGTGCCTTTTGGCATCTGTATATCATTTTTGGAAAAACATCTATCTAGATTCTCCACCCATTATTTTATCCAACTATTTTTTTTTTCTGATATTGAGTTGTATGTGTTCTTAATATATATAACTTGGGTGTTAACCCCTTAATAAATATACCATTGACAAATATCTTCTGCCATTCAGTAGATTGTCTTTCATTTTTGTTGATGGTTTCTTTTGCTGTACAAAGGCTTTTTCGTTTTATGTAGTCCCATTTGTTGACCTTTTCTTTTGTTGTTCTTGTCTAAAAATATTGCTAAGCAAAAAATATTGCTAAGGCCAATGTCAAAGAAATTACAGCCTATGTTTTCTTCTAGGAATTCTATGGTTTCAGGTCTTACATTTTGTCTTTACTCTGTTCTGAGTTTATTTTTTTATATGGTGCGAGAGTGGGTTCCAGTTTCATTCTTTTGTTTATGTCTGTCCAACACCATTTATTGAAGATCCTATCTTTTTCCCACTGTATATTCTTGCCTCCCTTGTTGTACACTAGTTAACCATATAAGTGCAGGCTTATTTCTGGGCTATTTTGTTCCCTTGATCTATGTTTCTGTATTTGTGCCTGTGCTTTATTGTTTTGATTACTGTACCTTTGTATTATTGTTTAAAATTGAGAGTTTTGTTTTTCTTTTTCAAGATTGTTTTGGCTACTCAGGGTCTTTGGTGGTTCCCTATAATTTTAGGATTATTGTTCTAGTTCTGTGAAAAGTGTCATTGATGTTTTTATAGGGATTGCTTTGAATTTGTGTGGCATTGAACTGCTTTGGGTAGCATGAACATTTTAATATTAATTCTTCTAGTCAGTGAGCAAGGTAATCTTTTCATTTATTTGCGTTAACTTCACCTTCTTTCATCAGTGTCATAGTTTTCAGAAAATAGGTCTTTCACTTCTTTGGTTAAATTTATTCCTAGGTATTTTATTCTTTTTGCTGCAATTATGAATGAGATTGTACTCTTAATGTCTCTTTCTGATAGCTCATTATTATGTATAGAAATGCTACAAATTTCTGTATATTGATTTTGTATCCTGCGACTTATTGAATTCATTTTTTAGTTCTAATAGTTTCTTGGTGGAGGCTTTAGGGTTTTCAATATATAGTATCCTGTCATCTGCAAATCCTGACAGCTTTACTTCTTCTTTTCCAGTTTGGATGGTTTTATTTCTTTTTCTTGCCCAGCTGCTGAGGCCAGGATTTACAACACTATGCTGAATAAAAGTGGCAAGAGTGGGCATCCTTATTTTCTTCCTGATTTTAGAAAAAGAAAAGCCTTCAGCTTTCACTATTGAGTATGCTGTTAACTGTGGGTTTGTCGTATATGTCTTTTATTAGTTGAGTTATATATCCTCTATGCCCAATTTATTGAGGTTTTATCATAAATGAATGTTGAATTTTGTCAAATGCTTCTTCTGTATCCATTGAGATGATCGTATGATTTTTATTCTTTGTTTTGTTAATGTGCTGTATCACATTGGTTGATATGTAGATATTGAGCCATCCTTGCATCACTGAAATAAATCCCACCTGATCATGATAAATGATCCTTTTAATGTATTTTTGAATTTAGTTTGCTGCTATTTTGTTGAAGATGTTTACATCTATGTTTATCAGGAATATTGGTCTGAGTTTGTTTGTTTGTTTGTTTGTTTTATAGTGTTTGGTTTTGGTATTAGATTAATGCTAACTCTGTAGAATGAGTTTAGAAACATTCTTTCCTCTTCAGTATTTTGGAATTGTTTGAGAAAGATAGGTTTTAAGATTTCTTTAAATGTTTGGTATAATTCACCTGTGACTCTGTCTAGTCCTGGACTTTTGTTTGCTGAGAGTATAATTACTGATTCGATCTCCTTACTAGTAATTGGTCTGTTCAGATTTTATATTTCTTTCTGATTTAGTCTTGAAAGATCATCTATTTCTGGGACTTTGTCCATTTTTTTCTAGGTTGTCCAACTTGTTGTCATATCACAGTTAGTAGTAGTCTCCTATAATCCTTTGTATTTCTGCAGTATAAGCTGTAACTTCTTTTTCACTTCTCATTTTATTTATTGGCCCTCTCTGCTTTTTTCCTTAATGAGTCTGGCTAAAGGTTCATCAATTTTGTTTACAATTCAGAGAAATAGTTCTTAAGTTTTATTGATCTTTTCTATAGTTTTTTAGGTCTCTATTGCATTTATTTCCACTCTGATATTTATTATTTCCTTCCTTCTATTAATTTTGGGTTTTATTTGTTCTTCTCTTTTTAGTTCCTTTAGGTATGAGGTTAGATTATTTATTTGAGCCTTTTCTTATTTCTTGATGTGGGCCTGTATCACTATAAACTCCCCTCTTAGAATGGCTTTTGCTGTGTCCCATAGATTTATGAACATTGCATTTACATTTTTATTTATGTCAAGATATTGATTTAACTAGATCTTCAATTTCTTCCTTGACCCATTGGTTGTTTAATAGTTTAGTCTCCACCTGTTTGTATTTTTTTCCACTTTTCTTCTTATAGTTGATTTCTAGTTTCATACCAGTGTTGTCATAAAATATGTTTGATATGATTTCAATCTTCTTAAATCTATTGACGCTTGTTTTGTGGCCCAACATTTGACTTATTCTGGAGAATGTCCGCATGTACTTGAGAAGAATGTGTATTCTGCTGTTTGGAGATAGAATGTTCTGTGAATATATGTTAGTCCATCTGTTCTAAGGTGTCATTTAAAATCACTTTTTCTTTATTGATTTTCTGTTGGAAGATCTATACATTGATGTAAACACAGTGTTAAATCCCCCTGCTATTATTGTATTACTATCAATTTCTCCCTTTGCGTCCATTAATATTTGCTTTATATAATTAAGTGTTTCTATGTTGAGTGCAGAAATTTTTACAAGTGTTGTATCTTCTTATTGGATAAATCCCTTTATCTTTACATAAATTCCTTATTTGTTTCTTATTATAGCCTTTATTTTAAAGTCTATTTTGTCTGATACAAGTATTGCTACTCCAGCTTTCTTTTTGTTTCCATTTACTTAGAATACCTTTTTTTCATCCCCTCATTTTTAGTCTGCATGTGTCTTTAGATCTGAAATGATCTAAAATGATCCAGTAGACAGCCTATAGATTGGTCTTGTTTTTTTAATCCATTCAACCACTCTATGTCTTGACTGGAACTTGATATCATTTTTATCCTACCTCTATGTCACCATGTAATAAACACTCTGAATATAGTTATATATATGTATACATATATATAAACTCTCCCAATATTATATATAATCTCCAAGCATTATATATGTGTGTGTGTGTGTGTATAAAATTGTACACACACACGAAGTCTTCTGTTGTCTGGAAACAAAACCTCTACATCAATATTATAGCAGACATTTATTCTGAGTAGAACAACTGCAAAAATGTTATGATGTCTGGAACTTGGTGCTTGCAAATAGCCTGCCTGTAATAGGAGAATCCTTATTCACAAGGATCTCAAGTCTTGATGGTGTTCTCCTACCTGCTGTCTTCCTCCATGTACAAAGGGTTCTATTGCACATAAAAGAAACTGAACATTAAACACTTTTCTTCCCTAAATAGGAACTTGCTGCAGATCCATCAACTATCACAAACTCCAACTTCAAAACAGATAGAAAAACCCGCTTTATTATTCATGGATTCATAGACAAGGGAGAAGAAAACTGGTTGTCCAATCTATGCAAGGTGAGACATGATAATCAATTAAGGGAAGGTTGTTCCCAGAATGATGATTAACAATGGGGAAGGCACAGGTTGCAACCAATCAGGACAAATACCAACCACTTTGGCATCAGGGAATCATCTGACTCTCCTGAGGGTTCAAGGGGAGGTACAAGGGGTGGTAGGGTGTAGAGGGTACCAGGACAGTCAGGGCAGCAAGGTTGGCAAGCATTTGGTGGCTCTAGGTAGTGGTTATTTAATAACTAATACAGAGATATTTCAAAACTTTAGCAACAGATGTTGCCCTACTGATGCAATATTAGTTGTGTTTTCAATAACTTTAATTTTTTCAGTAGGTTTTCATTTCTATATGAAGAACTAAGATAACTTATTTTGCCCAAACTAATTGTTTTCCTTTGATTTTCACTTGCTACTCTTTGATTTCCGATGGTAGCAATAACTGGGAAAACTGTGTAGGTTTTCATTTTCGGCTTCTGTTGTTTCAACCATAGTGATCCAATTTTCTTTAATTTGCCTTTGGCCGTGTGCCCCATGATAATGAAGAACTAAAAGATAGAAAATCAAATAGAACATATTTTTCCTAGCAACTGCCAGTGCTTGAGGAACATTATTCTTGATTCATCTATTCAACAAGCATTAGTGGCCAGCATGGAGCACAGGTGCAGTCATTTCTTCCAAGGTCCAAAAAACAAGACACAACGGTCCTCCTAAACACTTTTAATTTCAGACCTGTCTATGACTTGAGCCAAAGGCTGGATTGAATCAACTCTAGAGACTATCCACCGATCCTGAAGACCGACAACATAACGGGCTTCACTTCACAAGTTTAAAAATAATCAGCAAAACCCTAATTTGTCTTCTAAAATAATTTAAGCTGATGATTGTTAAGGGGAGGGTAGAAATCAATTTTTATACAATGAAGGAAAAAGACAAAGGGATTCTTAGCTCAAAGGGAATGTAAATTTTTTTAGATAAGTGTATCTAAAATTTTTTAGATATGTGTACACAATCTTCGCAGGCCCTCTGCCAAGCAACTACATGGTTGCTTTATGGTAAAAACAAACAAACAAACAAACAAACCAAAAAAAAAAAAAAACCCAAAAATGGATTACCCTAGAAGGTCAAAGTTCCTAGACTCTAGTTCTGACTCTATCCTTAGCCAACCATGACATTAGCAAATCATCTTCCCTCTTTGGATATTTCTATCTATAAAATAAAAGAATTGGAGGTGATTTATAAGATTGCTTCATCCTCCTGAAAGTCTTGGGGAAAAGGTGGGGATATGTATAACCATACACATACCCAAACAAACAAAATTCCTCCCAGATCTAATATTCATGAAACTATCATTGACCTGCATCAACAAAGCTTCCAGTATATATCTAGTGGGTTATGCTTTTATGTGAAGTAATTCATCAGTAATATAAAATAAAATATTTTCATCCAAAAACTTTGATTATTCTTTCCATCATGGAAAAGCTTACCCATTTATGTTCAGTATATTTATTTAAGGGAGCCCTAACATAGCCTTTCATTTATTCATTCATCCAGTAAATATTTATTGAACACCTACTATGTGTCAGGAACTATTTGAGGCACTGAGGATACAGCAGTGAACAAAACATTCCTGCGATGCCTTCTAGTAAGGGACAATGTCCTGGGATGTATTCTGGTAAGGACAATGTAGGCTTATGACATTTATGATGCTCTGATGAGACAATCCACTGTACCCCATTTTATACATTTCTCCCTGCAACAAATGTCTATGCATCTGTTACAATAGATAGCCCCAGAATCCAGCTCCTGCTATGGCCAGACCTTAAATTTGGAGCCAATGTTAAACTTCAAAAGGAATTTCATATCTGTAGTTTTGTTCATTGTTGTGGGTTAAAAATAAGCTTGATGATGTACAAGTCATAGAGGAAATTTACCCTCATTCTCAAATGTGTTAATTATTGATTCATAAATATCCTGAATTCTTTATCTATTTATTGTGTCTGTTCCATCAGAACCTGTTCAAAGTGGAAAGTGTGAACTGCATCTGTGTAGACTGGAAAAGTGGCTCCCGCACTGGTTACACGCAGGCGTCCCAGAACATCCGGATTGTGGGGGCAGAAGTGGCTTATTTTGTTGAAGTTCTTCAGGTAACTCCCTCTAGGTTGTATAAAAGTCCATGCACATTGCTCTCCAGATTCTCTGTAAAAATTTTTTTAAAAATTGCTGTAGGCATGGTAATTACTAAAGACATTCCTCTACTGAGATTTGACTTTCCCTGTGGTTGGAAAGAAAAATGCAAAATCAATCAATCAATCTAGATTTAGTCTTCATCAATATTCCTCTTAAAATTAAAAAAAACTAGTTTTTTTTTTTTTTAAGTGATGTTACTCAAGCAGTTGGGTAGGTTGCTGCTACTGAATTCCATCAGTATTCCTTTCATTTTACCGTTTATTAAACCAAGTAGGTGTGATAATGTTAACTTCAAGATGAAACTACCTTGGTTTTGGTTATGTTTTTAATTTTTTTAACAGAGCACAATGACACCAAACTAATCTGCTTTGGTAACTAAAACCTTAAAAAAATGTTAAACAGGAATCTCCTTAAGTAATTGTTTTATTATTTGCTAACCCATATATTTGCTTTACCACTTCTGGGTAACAATTCCTCATACCCAGCAAGGGTTCCTCTACATAGTAAAACAGCAAAAGAGAGCCCAGATTCTACCAGCTTAAACATTAGACCATTGCCATTTTCCATGACAACTAAAAAAAAAGTCACGAAAATCAGTTGCTTTGAAGGGGTGGCATGTTTTCATGTTTTGCAAGGATCCCCTTCTGTGGCCATCTTGAAGTTTGCAGTATTAGGAAATATTCTGAAGAAATTTTCTTTCCAACAGTCAGCGTTTGGGTACTCACCTTCCAATGTCCACATCATTGGCCACAGCCTCGGCTCGCACGCAGCTGGAGAGGCGGGAAGGCGGACCAACGGGACTGTTGGGCGAATCACAGGTTGGTCAAAACAGTAAATACTGGAAAGTTGGACTCAGTGTAGCCTATAGGAGGTCCAAATGGATGGAAATTTGGCGTTTTCTGAATTGGGCCACACGATCAGCAATTAGTCTGTACTGAGGCCTTGTGATTTTTTGTTGATATTGATCTTTGGCCTACAGAGCCTTATTTAACATATATATATATATTTATGTTAAAATATATATTTTAGTCATATACTATATATATATAGTATATGATTTAGTCATATACTATATATATATAGTATATGACTAAAATTTTAATTAAGAACATCAGGAGATCTATTTTTCTATTGTCAGGCATTCACAAAGGACAAGTTTCATAAATAGAATAAATAGCATAAATAATAGAATAAATAATAAAGAGAATTAAACCCAAGAAGCTCAAAAATGCATCATTACTTACATTCTGCTTCAGTAGCAATTGATAATTATCCCAGGCCTCATTGAACACAAGCCAAGAGTGGCAGGGGATCAGGATGGGCTAACCAATTCTGCATGCTCTTATTAGATAAAAAATAGTATCTCACGAATCTCAGACTGGTTGCACTTGGCCAGTGGGATCACATGGTATATACCCAGGCCCTAAAACAACTTTGCAACCTTATAGGAAAGACTTTGCTGTCCTGGATCTGTGAGGGGACCACTTTAGGGAGCACCCACTTTCCTCTTCCATCATCCCACTCTGTCTCTGACCTTCTGACTCTTTTTGATTTTAGATAAATTGGTCACATTTGGATTGATGGGGGCGTCTAGATGTCTATCATTAGTTTGCTGGAGACAACATTCTTTCTCATAGTCCGTAAATGTTTACAAGAGCCTGCTCAGCCAGGCCCTCTGTGAAGCTGTGGTCTTGGTGACCATGAATACCAAAATCTTGCCCTCACAGGATTTTGCAGTAGAATAGGGATTCCTTTATCCTGACCAGCTTTAGGAGTCTACCAGAACCTGTCTCTTTCCTTGTAACTGCTGTTAGTAGCTGGGATTGTCCCAGGGATTAAGCATCCATAAGTAGAACCAAATCCCATGGTTTAAAGAAAATTTACTATCATGCAAATAGAAAATTAGACACAGAAAGTGTAGGAAAATGATAAGATCAGGAAGAACTAGCTTATCCCATTCCAGGCCTAAGTCATGGCTCCCGCCAGTGCTTGCACTTGAGTGGGTAATTAATGAGGAAAGCTCAATGTGGGTGTACACTGATATTAACACGACACATTCTATTTACCTTAGGGTTGGACCCAGCTGAACCTTGCTTTGAGGGCACGCCTGAACTAGTCCGACTAGACCCCAGTGATGCCCAGTTTGTGGATGTAATTCACACAGATGGTGCCCCTATAATCCCCAACATAGGTGAGTCCTTCAAGTCATCTGCCAGTGTTTCTGAGTCCATATAGTAGAGTGTTCTAAAGTGTTTGAGTCTATACATCAACATCAACTTTCTCATATTTTAATATTCCTTAGGTTTTGGAATGAGTCAAACTGCAGGCCACCTAGATTTCTTTCCAAATGGAGGAAAAGACATGCCCGGATGTCAGAAGAACATTCTCTCTCAGATTGTTGACATAGATGGGATCTGGGAAGGTAAAACCATTACGTGCATGAAGAGATTTTCATAGGGCAAACTTTGTGTTTCACTTTTTACTAAACTTGCTCAATATTTTGGTACAGGTCTCATATTTTCTACAACAAAGGACTTTTAATCCAAAATATAGGCTTTTCTCTGGGGAAAGTGGGCAGGAGGAGACTGTAGAAAGACAATGTATTTGTAGTCAACTTTCCAATTCAGAATTTCCTAATTCAGGGAATGCTTTAGTAAGTTGTCCTTCTATCTATAGGACGAATTTCTTCCTTTTTCAAATGACGAATTTCTTCGTTCTGAAGTTATTTTTCTATTTCATTTAGCTATGGCATTTCTATTAAAATCTTAAATGACATTTAATTTCTAATTGCATCACAAATCATAAATATACTTCATGGATGACTCTGTTCCATGACCACCATGAGCTCCCACGAATTAGAAAATTCTATTCAACCACCATGTTCTAATTGTGACATTACCTTGGAAAAATAAAATCTGTTATTAATGTATACTGTCTGATTTCAAAGGAACTCGTGACTTTGTGGCCTGTAATCACTTAAGAAGCTATAAATATTACTCTGATAGCATCCTCAACCCTGATGGCTTTGCTGGATTCCCTTGTGCCTCTTACAGCGTTTTCACTGCAGTAAGTAGAAGCTGCCTTGTACCTAAAGAATTTTGTGACCATCGCCTCTCATGACGAGTGTAGTTCACTGTATGTGATGTGACATGCATTCAATGAATGCCACTATATGATTGCCACATTATACTTTTAATTATATATATATATTTTTTATTTATTTATTTGTTTATTTGACAGAGAGAGAGATCACAAGTAGGTAGAGAGGCAGAGAGAGGGGGAAAGCAGGCTTCCTGCTGAGCAGAGAGCCCCATGTGGGGCTTGATCTCAGGACCCTGAGATCATGACCTGAGCCAAAGGCAGAGGTCTAACCCACTGAGCCACCCAGGTGCCTCTATATATTTTTATTTTTTAAAGAAATATAGTTGACATATGTATTTATCATAATAGTGATGAGACATTGGAGAACTTTAGAAAAATGGGCTTGTGTACTGAGATGTTCCATATCTACCTTGTTCTCTATCCCTTCAGTGTATATCAGGCAAAAATTCAAACTTGTTTTAGAAATAATTATTACTAAAAAAAAAGTCTATGGACATCTGAGCTATGGCTACAGGATGCTGATAAATATGGAAAACTTGTCTTAAATGCTGACCCTATAAAACTGTATCATTATGTGCTTGTGGATATTTCTGTGCAATCTCATAATTGTCAAGTTTTTGTTTGTTTGCTTGCTTGCTTTTGAGTTTTCATCTTGTTTGGTATTCGCTAGGTATCTGGATTAGGATCCTTACATGTAATCTTGAAAATTATGTATCTGTTGCCTGTTAATTTTTATTGTTCTTCCTTTCACTATAATTTTTCACTATAAAAATATACAACCTATGTATATTTAATAAAGACAATTTTAAATAACACACCAGGTGAAGTCATAATTATCAAGATGTATAACTTAGTGTCAAAGAGAAAGGACCTGAAAGCTGGTTTCACCATTAATTGGCTGAATAATTTGGACAAAATATTTAACGTCTCTCTAAGGCAGTTTTTTCCATTTCTAAATGTAAATAATAACGGTAGACTCCATTGGTTTTGTGGGAGGATTTAATGAGATATGTTTTAGTTCCTTAGTTCAGAATCTGAACTCTAATAATTGGCATTCAACACCTGTTGGCTATGTGTGTTGGGAGGATACATAGTACAGCTGTGCACAAAGAAGATCACCATCCCCTTCCTTTGGTTTAACTTTATTTTTATCGTGTTCCCCAATCTCTAGATAATGGGGAAAATTAACAAAGAAGCTTTAGGTTTTATTCAGTTAAAATTTAGTCTGAGTTCAGTAATATAAACAGTCTTTTTAGGTGATGCTCAGACACTTTTATAAGGAAAAGTTCTCAGTTTTGCATATTTCTCAGCCTTTGGACCCTTTCATCATCTTCTCTCCAAGCTGGTATTGGGCACAGTGGTTATGGTGCTGGTGGCCAGTATGTGTGTAGGGCAGAGGGGAGGACCTGGGGGTCTGCATTATTGATGGATGTGCTGCTGGTGTCTGCAGATAATGTTTAGGAACATCAACTCTTCTGGCTTGGCCATCTTCCCCATAGAACTCTGGCCATTTCCTCCTGACTGGCTCAGTCTCTCCTTAACTTTTGTTAGACGCAGACCCTGAGACTTGGCCCAGTCCCCATCTGGTTCATTGATCCAAGAGTCTGCCCCTTGCCTCTACTGTGGAGTAGGATTACCTTTCCACAGAAGAAATTGTGATGTTTGCCCTCCCCACTCTGTTTCTCCCTCTTCCTCTCTTCTTCCCATAATTCCTGGCCCAGAAAGAGAACATTTTTCCTAAGTGATACATGTATTCTCCACACCCCAACCTCACAGTGAGGACTTAAGGGCCAACTGGGGCATTTTCTGTTCACACTAGGAAAATTCTGAGGTCCGAATCCTTCAGACCTTAATATGCTAAAGTGGGAAATGAAAAATGTGAGAAAAACCTGACTCCTAATGGATACTATTTTGCATATTGGAGCTGATGATCACCCCTTGCTCTTTCTTTTGCAATCTTTCTAAAATAAAGTCTAACTACCTGTAGGCAAATGGATGTCTTGAGCAACATACAGAAGCAAAAGAGAAAAGATTAAAATATATGTATAAGTATATATTTAAATTCCCTTTTATGTATGATTTTTTTGTATTTTTGTTAGTATCGTGTTGTTTAACAATCAAATTTGTCATTGTAACTAATGAAATGCATTTTCTACCTTTGCTGAAACACTATGAAAGTTGTCTTTTGCCATCACGACAGAATTGGCTTTCAAATATTTGAACTGCAACAACAGGTGGAAAAAGATGACACGCTGTTAAAAAGAAAGAGTGTCCTCATTCATCATTTGTTAATTTCCCCTAGAACAAGTGCTTCCCCTGCCCAAGCGGAGGCTGCCCACAGATGGGTCATTACGCTGACAGATTTCCTGGAAAAACAAACGGAGTGAACCAGATATTTTATCTAAACACTGGTGATGCCATTAGTTTTGCTCGTAAGTATTATATGTGCCTTAAATTCAACATGCTATGTATTTTACCGTGTTCAGTGAAATGTGTGGAACTGTTCTTCAGTACAAAAGTGGTAAATGCTCCTTTCCAACATGGAAAACTTTTCAAAAGCTCTTATGTTCAATGTAACTCTGGCTCATTGGGGTAAAAGAGCAGAATTTGGGAGCCCGAATGAACAATGATAGGAATCTCCCTGAGGGCTTGTGATGATGAACATTTTTTCATGTGTCTGATAGCCATTTGTATGTACCTTACACCAGTTAGAATGGCCAAAATTAACAAAACAGGAAACAACATGTGTTGGAGAGGATGTGGAGAAAGGGGAACCCTCTTAAACTGTTGGTGGGAATGCAAGTTGGTGCAGCCTCTTTGAAGAACAGTGTGGAGATTCCTCAAGAAATTAAAAATAGAACTTCCCTATGACCCTGCCATTGCACTCCTGGGTATTTACCCCAAGGATACAGATAGAGTGAAAAGAAGGGCCATCTGTACCCCAATGTTTATAGCAGCAATGGCCACGGTCGCTAAACTATGGAAAGAACCAAGATGCCCTTCAACAGACGAATGGATAAGAAAGATGTGGTCCATATACACTATGGAGTATTATGCCTCCATCAGAAAGGATGAATACCCAACTTTTGTAGCAACATGGACGGGACTGGAAGAGATTATGCTGAGTGAAATAAGTCAAGCAGAGAGAGTCAGTTATCATATGGTTTCACTTATTTGTGGAGCATAACAAATATCATGGAGGACAAGGGGTGTTAGAGAGGAGAAGGGAGTTGGGGGAAATTGGAAGGGGAGGTGAATCATGAGAGACTATAGACTCTGAAAAACAATCTGAAGGGTTTGAAGTGGGGGGGGGTGGGAGGTTGGGGTACCAGGTGGTGGGTATTATAGAGGGCATGGATTGCATGGAGCACTGGGTGTGATGAAAAAATAATGAATACTGTTTTTCTGAAAATAAATAAATTAAAAAAATAAAAATAAAAATCTGGGAGAACAAAGAAAAAAAAAAAAAACAATGTTAGGAAAAGGAATTTCTTCGTGTTTTATTCTGGTGCCAAATTCAGGAGATTATTTTTGCTCCAGACTCTTCCAACTCAGTCAGAGATTTCACAGAAGCAAAATTCTGAGGTTCTGTACAAGCACAAAAGTAATCCGGAAGAGAGATACCAAAGATCGTGGGAATGGTAGGGAGTTGACAGATTTAAGAGATATTTAGGGTGGGAAGCTCCATGGGTGATAGGAATTAGCGAGTACAGGGATGGTGGGACATGTTCCTTCCTGGGTTGCAGAGGAAGAAACTATTTAGACTAGAGCCAGTGGGGTTGGCTGCACTGCAAAAAATAAGCCAAGTTTTATTCCCTCCTCCATCTGGCCCAGGCTAGCTCTAACTGGCATAAGCTGCTAGTTAACTATGGACTAGTACCACAAAATGGTTACCATAACTTAATACCATTCTGATGGCAAGGTAAAGCTGAATTAATAGATTTTTTAAAATAAATGTAGACCATGTAGACCAAAAAAAAAAAAAAAATAGGACTCTAAAATGTGATGACCTATGAAAATAGTAAATTGAGTGGTATCTGGGTGGCTCAGTCCGGTAAGCACTTGACTTTGGCTCAGGTCATGATCTCGGGGTCCTGTGATCAAGCCCCACCCACATTGAGCCCCCTGCTCAGTGGGGAGTCTGCTTGTCCCCCTGTTCCTCCCCCAACTTGTGCTATTTCTCTCTCTCAAATAAATAAATAAAATATTTAAAAAGTAGTAAACTGATGAAAATGTCATACTCTACCCTCTTCCCACTTTCTTTTATCTTTTCTCTTTTTGGATTTTATTTATTTTATTTTAGAGAGAGAGAGAGTTCGCCAGCTGGGGAAAGGCAGTAGGACAGATAGAGAGAGAGAGAGAGAATCCCCAAGCAGACTCCACACAGAGCTCAGAGCCAGACACAGGACTTGATCTCAAGACTGTGAGATCATGGCCTGAACTGGAACCAAGAGCTGGAGGCTTAACTGACTGGGCCACCCTGGTGCCCCCTTCCTACTTTCTTTCAAGATATAGTTCTTATAATATTCAAAATAAATTGTTAGGTTAAGAAACTGAAAACAGAAATTTAATGACTTACATATACTACTTGATATCTATGGACTTTGGAAAGATTCTGTGCTCCTGCCTTGGCTTCATACCTGTCTTCTGAACATTTTGGTAAAGGAGATTATTTGATTGGAAGAACAATCAATCTTATATATAAATTATCCAAAATTCAGCAGCAATGGCATCCAAGTAAGCCTGTTTTTAGCATATTTTCTCTACAAACTGACAGTTTGCAAATATTTTCCCCCTGTGCAGGATGGAGGTATAAGGTGGCTGTGACATTGTCTGGGAAGAAGGTTACAGGACACGTGCTAGTTTCTTTGTTTGGAAATAAAGGAAATTCTAAACAGTATGAAATTTTCAAGTGAGTAAAATATTATCCTACACTTCTTAAATGTTGGAATTCTTTGCCCATATAATGCAGTTATGAACATACGCATTTATTCATTATATATGGGAATAGAGTACCACCACACGTCATTCCAAGGAAGAGATCATTTTATCTTATACCTTAGTACATTACAGAATTCTGTTTCTGAATTTTTTTCTCTGCTAGTTCCTGAGAAAACCACTGATGTTTGCTTTGATGCATGGCATCTGATTTATAATCAGTAAATAATTTTTCTGCCCACAAAACCACCGGGAAAAGATGACATGATGATGTCATCCTTCATTAAGTTGTGGGAGGTTTGTGACTAAAACACATTTGAAGTTTTATTAAAGTAAGGATGACTTTAAAGGAATATGAGTTATTGTTGGCAAATGACCTACCACTGAGTTGGCATATGTGTCTGCATTTAATACCTTAGAAGAGCGAATGTACCGTCAATCACCTTACTAGAGATACATTGTAAGCTCATTTTAGAAATATATATGTCTATATTTGTATGTTCATGTATGTTTTTATTAACTTCTCAACTCCCAAGGGGTACTCTCGAGCCAGACAGCACTCACTCCAATGAATTTGACTCTGATGTGGACGTTGGAGATTTGCAGAAGGTTAAATTTGTTTGGTACAACAGGGTGATCAACCCAACTCGACCCAGAGTGGGAGCGTCCAAGATCATGGTGGAAAGAAACGATGGAAAAGTGTAAGTAATAAAAATCTCAAGAGATTTGCAGTCCCGAGTCACCCACACTATTCCCACTGGAAGTCTGCTGTAGGCTCAATCTCCGACAATGATTCTCCTAAGCCATGGTCACCGTTGCTTCCTAGTACCTTCTGTTTCTTTAGGAAAGAGAGCAGAATTTTCGGGGAAGAACTTTGAGGGATTTGTAGATACGAATGTGTCATTTGATGCAAGTAAAGTGTTAAACGGAGAATCTGGCTTCATGACCCTGAAGTGGAAAGAGGGATTTCATTGAGCAACTGAGCCTTGTGTCCTAGGTCTGACAGCAGGTCACTGGCTGCCTGCGGGGAGGGGAAATGGGCAGGGTCAAGAAGGAGATATTAAAAAGGAACAGAAGAGCAATTTGGGGTAATGGATATGTTTACTCTCTTGATGGTGGTGACGGGATGAGAGTACTATTTTCTTGTCTCCATTAAAGATAATTAAATGAAAGCTGGGTACCATAATTCGTAGGCAGGAAATTTGACTTCAGCAAGTTCTTAACGACCACAAAACAAATTCAGTTCACCTTTATTCATATACAGATCATGTGTGCCCTTCCTTTCTCATGTCCTTTATCCCTAGTAGTGTTTAACCTTTAATTTTCTATCTGCGAGTCTGCTGGCCATCGGACCACAAGGAGGGAAATGAAGACAAAAAGAAGAGAGCGCCTTCTGAATACCTTTTATGTACCAGGCCCTTTGCACATGCTTATGTATGTCATTGAAGAAAATGAGCTCCTAGGCAAACTAAGTTTTGTTCAGTCTTAGTGAGTAATGCTAGTCATTTCAATTTGGTTATTGAATTAAGTAAGAATGCCTAGTGAAGGTAACACCAGGACCTCAGAAATTTCCCTTGGGCTGATTTTTTATCATGCCACTGACCCTGCCCTTCCTAGGTTGCACTGATTGACAATAGCCAAGTGTTTAGTGGGTGCTTTAGGATATGGCAAATGAACGCTCCCTGTTCTTGGGGATGTCCAATGACACTTCCTCTCAGCTCTTGCGCAGCTATGAAAGAACCCTGGAAAGGAAAACGCAGTCCTTTATACAGAAGAGGTCTGTGTTCCCTTGGCCAGTGTCTGGTCCCAGCCACAGGGAGTGGTTCTTGCTCAGACTGGGGAGATGAGAGGCTGTGTTACGCTCAACACACCAGCGGTCCACCAGGAAAATCTGACTTTCTGTTGTTTTCTCTCTGCAGGTTCAACTTCTGTAGTCAAGAAACCGTGAGGGAAGATATTCTGCTCACTCTTACCCCGTGTTAAGAATCACTGACATGTGACCACCGCGTATCTTACTGTTAATAAAATCTATTGGTGAAGCAATACATCTCTTCGTTATCATGTTCTTTTTTCGCATGGCTCTTTTGGATAATGCAATTAAAATCTGAGATTTGGGGCGCCTGGATGGCACAGTCGTTTAAGTACCTGCCTTAGGCTCAGGTCATGATCCTTAAGGTCCTGGGGTCGAGGCCCGCATCGGGTTCCTTGCTCAGCAGGGAGGCTGTTTTTCCCTCTCCCTCTGTCGGCTGCTCTGCCCCCTTGTGATCTCTATCTTGCTGTCAAATAAATAAATGATATCTTAAAAAAAAAAATCCAAAATTTGGAGTTGGTCTGAAGAACCACAAATGATGGTTGAAATTTGCTACATATTATGTGGGCATTTGAGATTGAGAAAATTGTTTCCTTGGCACTGACATCATGCACATTGCTAATATTATTGTTGTCATCCAGATCAGTTAAGACAGACTTCCGGATCCAAGATGACCCACATCCCAGGGTGTACACGTGGCAAGTATCAAACTTGGCCACTTCCCCATCATCTTTACATTCTGTGTCTGCTCCTAATCAGACATCTCAGGAAAGATGACACATAAGGAGCAAGGATGGGGCAGATCCAATGCTTCCTGACCAGTCTCCCTGCTCCCAGCAGAGTCCCTCAAACTCCTCTCCTCTCTATAGCCTTTTTAATCTTTCTAAAGCCCAAATCAAAGATCCTCCTAATGGTCTCCAAGAAAGAACCCATATCCCTCAGTAAGCCTTGTGAGGTCCTCCTGTCCAGTTTTGAACTGAGGACTCTAGCACCATCTCTACCACATTCCTTCTAGAAATCTATATGCTCGCACTGCCCCCAACAGGGCCCTGATCTCAAATGTGGCTAGACATTTGCACAAACTCTTCCACTCCCTGGGATGTTCTTTCTCTTGTCTTCTTGCCTGTTGAACTCCTCCTGGTTCTTAAATTTGTGTGTAGACAGCATTTCTTCCAGGAAGTCTTTCTTCACCTCCATTTCCACACCCCCTAAGACTGGATGAGAGGCCCCCCACCACATTACTGCTGCACCCAGAACTTCCTCCATCTCAGAACTTCTTTCTCTGGATCAGAAGTGCTTATTTACTCGTCTGCATGTCTCTCCTTAAGGTGTTTACGTGTTGTATGTGGCTGACAAATGCTTGGCAGGTAGTAGGAGACCAAATAAATATTTTCTCAATGACCATCTCACTAATGGAAAGAATGAATGACTTCACTAGAGTCAAGTATTTAAAATTAGGCCATGTCCAATCACTGAGCACCAATCTGTGCTAGGTCTTGAAAGTTGGGTGGAGATTTAGCAAGAGGACATGGCTGAAGGGCAGCTCCAGAAAGGGAACAACATAGGCAAAACCACAGAGATGTGAAAATGCTTTTCATTCCATGTTTCACCAAAGTATATGAAGTTGATCAACACATGAAGATGTGTTTTGAGAACATTGATCTGTATTAATCAGGATGCTTCCACATGAACTGAAAGCTCTAATTCAAACTGGCTTAACAACAAGGAATATACTGGTTCACATGACTAGAAAGCCCAGACGTGGGAAAGCTTCAGGTTTTATTGATCCAACAACTTCATGACCTCTTCAAGAGCCACTTTTTATCTGCTCCCATGCTCTCTTGTCTATGGTGTCTAATGGTTTTATACCAAGGCCAGCTCCTCTCCCAATTGAAGAAGGGCTATTTACCACAGTTAGGACTAATAGGAGACCTTCTCTTTTACATTCAGTAGGAGACCAAAGGTATATCTCCCTACCAATTTTCCCAAATAAAATCCCCAAGACTCACTCTGATTGGCCTGTGGCCTGATAAATGGAATGTGCCCATTGGCTTACGCCAGTCAGGGTGCACTACTGGACCAGGTAGGAAGCCAGCATCTGCAACACACATGGACCCTGTGTATGGGAGAGGAATGAATATTTGAATGGAAGGGAGGGCTCCTGGAGCTTTGGCCAGAGCAACTAGATGGAGATACCATTGACTGAAATGACTGGCTTGGGAGGAGCAGATTTGAGGAGGGAGATCAGGTTTAGTCCTGTCAAATATGAGATGCCCATCAAACATCCAATTGCCATGTCAATTGAGAAGTTAAATATACGAGTACAGAGCTGAACTGAGGGTAAAGGTCTGGTTACACACATCAACTTTGGTGTCTTCAGTGTATACACAAAGTTTTTTGGGATGAGCGCGTTTAATACATGTTGAAGGCTTAATCACTGTTTTTAATTATAATTACTATGAATTGCTCTTGGAACTTTTCTATAATACACTAATAACAATGAATAGCAAATAATGAAAGAAATGAATAAAAAGATTGTCTACAAATTTACTCAAGTAACAAGGTGGAACAAAGGGTTTTCAAAGAATTAAATGTTTCAAAATACATCTGTGAGAAACCCTTCTGTTAGGGAGGAAGGATATCCATTTTCATCATAATGGAGCAGTTTGCAAGTTTCTAATTGTTTTAAATGAATTGTTTGCTCAGATCATTTACCTAATTCTGATCTCAGTAAATTTTTAGGAAATATTCTTTTTTTTTTTAACAACATCACTTGATAGTGATTTTTTTAAAAGATTTTATTTATTTATTTGACAGATCACAAGTAGGCAGAGAGGCAGGCAGAGAGAGAGAGGGAAGCAGGCTCCCTGCCAAAGAGCCTGATGTAGGGCTCGATCCCACGACTCTGGGATCATGACCTGAGCCAAGGTAGAGGCTTAACCCACTGAGTCACCCAGGTGCCCTGGAAATATTCTTATTCTTAGAGGCCCGACTCAGATTTTTTCCTCCTTTTAGGCAGGAGTTCTAGACCCATTTGAAAGGATGAGCCAGTCCATGTATAGATGATTCCCTTTGAGCATGTGATTTTTAACCCGTTCCTTGCTGGACTTTATTTCTTTTCTGACCGGCTCCTTGAGAAGGCAGCTGACTGCCCCTTTATTTTGTTTTTGTTTTTCCTCACATATGCATTACCCTTACAATCCGCCAGGCACGATTCTAAGTGCTTTATGCATATTACTCTTTTAATTCTGACAACACACTATAAAGTAGGTACTCCTATTAACCCCATTTTCAGGGGAAGCATGAAGCACAGAGAGGTTATTATACAAGTCCTGAGAACCAGACCCCAAGATGGGATCAGACACGCAAAAGATTTATTCAGGGAAACGTCAGTGAAGAGTAAAAGAGGAGAAAGCGAGGTAGATAAGGAGAACCATCAGACCGCAATGCAGGTCTAACGCCCACGAGAGGAGAAAGGGAAGGAAAAATTGGATTGAAAGAGACTCAGACCTCAGCAAAGTTCTGAGGAAGTCTTGGTCAGGTTCATGGAGAGTCCCCAAGTGAAGGAGGCCCTTTGCAAGGATCCTACCTCAGGCAGGAGTGAATGGGCTCTTATTCTTTTGCCGTGCTTGGTCATTAGTTGAGGGCAGCTGGCGGAAGCATGGCCTCTGCATGAATGACATGGCCCACCTCAACAGGTGGCATCTGAGCTGTCAGTTACCTCTTATACAGGAGGTTCTCTTAAAGGGATCTGAGTGGCACACCTCCGTGGGCACCACAGGGTCCTGCCTTGTTCGTTTGCAGGTTTCTCTGGAAGTGATGCCAGCTTGGTACCATCCTCATTAGAACTGAAATTAAGTGTATTACTTAATTTAACAAACATCCGTGCAATCTCCAAGACCATATTCCCGACATCACTCTTGGCACTTCAAATGTGAAATAAATAATACATTCCTCACCCTCGGAGGAGCTTGTAGTCTGGGGAGGGAACTGGACAGGGAAACAGTTAGGAAGCAGTCTCAGAAGTATAAGTTACCTTGAGAAGACTGAGGAGTTGGTGTTTACTTTGGGGGAGAGGTGGAAGGAACGGTAGGACAGAGAAAGGCTTCATAAAGTAGGAAACACAGGGGAGCCAGATTTTAAAGCCTAATGCTCCCCGGGTAGCAATAGGATCTGTGTGTCCTCAGTCTTCTCCTTGTTAGTCAGCCCACATGAACTGATGGGCTCTACTGATGGCTTTGGAAAGGACTCAGGAAATCTGGGCTACACTCTACAGCCGAGTTCATGTCCCACAGACAGTTCATCTCTGAGAGAAGAAAAAGAAGTCAAGAGTTGACTGATGGTAAGTCTTACACCCACTTCCACAATAATACACAGGGATAAATTCTTCTAAAACAAGCATACTTATGTGTTTCCACTGAATGTGTGTAACTGTCTAGGCTATGGAGAAGACTTAGAAATTAGCTTTCTCAAGACAAAAACCCCTTTGAACAAACCAAGTTTGAACCAACCCTACTCTTCTCCCCAAATTCAAAAGATTGTTCTCTCACCAGATGACAAGGTACCTGTATATTCTGAACTTGACATTGAAGGAGAAGACAAGGACAGAGCTGATTGGCAGGAGGAAAGCAGCTCTTTGGCTCCATCCAGGCATGTGGACGCCCCAGATGACAGCTGGCAGCTTCAGTGTCTACTTTGTGACCTTCCAGGAGCCGTACACAGTGAAGACGGGAGAGCTGTCTAGTAGAAATGGAGTCACAGTTTCCAAAAAAGATCCACAGATCTGTGTACATATGAACCCTGCCCAATTCCCTGAAGCTGATCCAGAAGTTCACGCAGCATATTTCAGTTGTCACCATTATTTAAAGAAATCTTTCTATCTGCTACAGAATGAATTAATTAGTCTAAGAGATGGAGTGGCATCTCATTGCCTCATGACCTTGAGATCATGACTGAGCTGAAACCAAGAGTTGGATGTTTAACCAACTGAGCCACCCAGGTGCCCCAACCATTTATATTTTTAGGTAAAATATACTATGTATAGACGTATCTCTGGAAGGACACACAAAGAGCTGGTAAAGGAACCATGTTAACTTTGTACCATACCAGATGTATGGAGAAGCATCCATACCCATTTAAAAAATGAGTGAAATAAAGCTTTTTTAAGAAAGAAAACTACTCTCTGAATGCCCGTGTCTCTATCTTCCAGGGCCAGAGCTCACCTTCACTGCCACCGCCAGACCCCCGTGGCTGCTGCAGGTAAACCCTCTTGTCCTGCTTGGAGGCTTTCTCCATCAACTCAGATCACCCTGAGTCAGTTTCGGCCATCGCACCCCTGAAGCAGGGCCTTTCCCTTGGGGTAAGCACGGAGCCCAGAGATGAACTGGCAGTGAGGTGAGCAGAGGGCAGGCTTGGGCACCTGACCTTCCAGGCAAATCATAGCAGATCATGTGATGACTGTTTCCCTAAATCTAATCAGATAGTTCCATTCTGACTGCTCATCAGAAGACCTTCTCTTTTTTTTCCACTCCTTTAAACAGTGTCCTAGCCCCCTTCCCCAGCCCAGAAATGCACTCTCAGAATAAGGGTAAATTGCCAAGGAATTCCATTCATGGGTACATTCATCCTTTCATTAATTCATAGCCACTTCAGTGCCAGGCATGGTTCTAGAGGCTGGAGTCATAGCACCGGCCCAAACAGATGAGGACTCTGTCCCTCGGTCCTCATGGAATTTCATTGCAAGGTGGGAAAATGTGATTGCAGAAAAATAAACAGGTGAATAAGATAGATAATTATAACCCATGACAAGGGATTTGAAGGAAACACATAGGGTGCTAGGGAACTGGGGTCTGGGATCAGTTAGGAGGATGACAGTGAAAGGGCTTCAGGGGTGCTCAGTGATGGCCTCACTAAAGAGGTGGCATTTAAACTAATTGTTGAATGACAAGAAGGATCCAGCACAGTGAAAGTCTAGGGAAGAGAGTTTTAGACATGGGATAGTAAGTGCAAAGGCCCTGAGGCAGGAAAGGATTTGGCATGTTCCATGGCAGCCAATGAGGCCAATGTGGAAGGTAAGGAGAAGAGGTCCAAGAGGCAGACAGAGTCATCTGACATCGCCCACCAACCAATTTACCTACTCATCCACCATTAGATTATCATGAATCTCTTCACTGCAACATCAAAGGAAAGCATAAATGCCTTTGACTTCACCACAGTCTATAAATTGCTCCAGCACCTTCCTAGACCACATGAGTAGACTTCCAAAGTTTTATATCTCATCACATTTGACTCAAGTCTGCCACTGCAGGGGAAAAGTTTTTTTCTATTTCAACTATTCTCTTTATGTATGTCCTCTGTTCTTTGTGGTTAACCCTCAACAACTCTGATAGACAACTTGCTCAGATTAACTGAATGTTCAATGAGTCCTTATTTCACTTTGTTTGGTCTGAATTCAAATCCCACCCCATCACTCATTTCCTGGGTGACTTTATCAAAATGAAGCAATTTACTTATCTCTTTGTGCCTCAGTTTCCACACTCAAAAAGGTGGACAACTAGTGATACTCACTTCATGGGGTTGTTGAAGACATAAATTAGGTAATACATGCCCAGTGCTCTGACTGCCCCCAGAAAGCTTTGGTGACCATTGCCTGCTATCCTTTATGACCCCAGGGGGAGTCTTTTCTCGAATCTTCCAGAATTTTGGTTCTTCAGGGAGAGCATGTACTTTAACATTCAGGCATATTTAACTTGGTGGGGGGGGGGGTGCTAGGGCACCAGTGGTGTTTGCCATGTGAAGGCTTATCTGCCTGTGGTGTGAACTGGCCAGGCTCCTCACAGATGCACAGGTCGGTGGGTCATTCATGATGGCCTCGCTGGGGCCTGGTCTCGTAGGACAGGTGTGCAAGCTTCAGAGCGTCTGGGGAAATTCCACAGACGTGACGTGGCCTGACGACGTGGGCTTTCCGGGTCTCTTGAGCCTAACTCTTCACAATCTTAATAGGATAAGAGAGCAACAGTTGTTGTTTTAAACCATTATATTTTGCGTTGATTCGTTACTTAGCGACTGATCACTGGAACAGGTAGTTAATAGGGATTATGTCATAGGCTCCTGTCAGGGCTCCTGAATCTGTCTCCAAAGCGCCTGTGCTCAGGTACTAGACTGCCAGAGAGAGAGCTTTAGAGAGAGACAGAGACAGACAGACAGACAGACAGAGGATATTTTCTTGATCAGAACTTTCAGCTATTTGTGGGGGGGGGGGGCGTGCCCATCTATTTTAAGTGAGAAACGCCACCCTCCACTAGTAGGGCTTGCTGCCACGTCCTTCCTGGGCTGCGTAAACTACTTGGTGAACAAATAGAAAATGAGAAAGTAGGGTCCACTTGGCTCCTAGCTTCACAGACAGGTACATAGGTACCAAGGTAGGGACCTTTCACCCACTTCGAATGAAGCATTCTTTCATCTTCCCAGACTTGTGGGAAGATTTGGCGACTGTAACTAGCCTTGTTCTGTGTGTTTGGGCAGATTACAATACTAAGTGCACACAGCATGTTCCATTATCAATTGCCGTTTCCTTGAAGTGGCTCCAGATGATAAGGCTCCAGTATAAAAAGAAGGTCTGGGTCCTTGACTTAGAGGAAGGGAAGGCCTGGACCGTCCCACAGGGTAAGTCCCCTGTGTGTCCTCCCAGCACGGTTTGAAGCAGAGAGCCTTGAATTCTGAGAGTCTGTGCTCATTGCTCTGGTAATGCTTGGTGAGGCTGAGATTGTCCGAATTTATTGTAGATGGAGATCCTCTGGACAATCGCGCTTTTTCTGCTGGGAGCAGTCAAAGGTAGGAAACGTTGCACCTGCCCCTTGGGAAGGGCTTAAATGAGGCATCTCAGCACTGGCCAAAGAAAGCCTAACCCCGGGGCGGGGCAGGGCTTTCAGTGGCTCCAAATGACCCTGAGGTTCCAGAGCCGGGAGGGAGGGTGGGGTTGGAGGTGGGGCTGATACTCTGCCTGGGAGGGTAGGCACTTTGAGGGGGACCCTCTTCAGAGCTTCACCACGCTGAGCTGTCTTCATGTCCAGGTGCTCTAGGCTTTCTAGGTAAAGTATTACACACCTGCCTGGGTTAACATACAGACTTGTCAGTATGTGACTATCCCATTAGTCAAATAAATAGATCGGGGGAGCTGGGATGGAACAATGCTTGGGCTCTGATGGTGGTTTTGAGCAGCGGCACAGCCGGCTTCTCCGTGGCATTCAGTGGCACTGGTCCCAGATCAGAGGGTGGCCCTGAGAGTGAGAAGAGAGGCAGGGTGTCTTCATTGTCTTCAGACTGTCCCCAGGCAAGGGAGTGAGGACCCAACAGCTGTGACCTCCCAGAGTCTGGGGAGCTGAGCCCTGAGCAGATTCATCCTTTCTCTACAGCAAAGGAAGTTTGCTATGAACAAATCGGGTGCTTTTCTGACTCGGAGCCCTGGGCCGGGACTGCAATCAGACCCCTGAAAGTTCTGCCCTGGAGCCCCGAGAAAATCGGCACCCGCTTCCTGCTCTATACCAACGAGAACCCAAACAACTTTCAAGTGAGACCTCTGTCATACTGACATCACTGTGATTGGGGGAGGGGTTGTGCCCACCCTGCAGACTAGAAGTTCCTTGTCTCTGTTCCCTCCTCTCCCGCCATGTTCTGTCCCACCTTATCCCTCCAGCTGCTCCCCGGGCCTAGCCAGACCTGCACAGAGTAGGTCTTCTGTAAAATGTTGGCTCGAAAGAATGAATGGTTCACATTTGCCAGAACCTCTAACTGGTTATGAGATTCTGGTCTGGGGCCAAGAGCTTGCCATCTACCAAGAACCCTGTGGAAGGTAAGACTGTGAGCCATATTCCAGCCCCACTGGAGGTAGTCATGCCTGACTGAGCAGGGGTGGAATGGGGGCAGGAGCAGGCAGGAAAAGGAGAATCAGGGCAGGCTTCCTGGAGGAGGTGACTTTTGTGCTAAGCTTAGAAAGATCATGGCATTGGGACAGGCAGAGATGGGGAAGGAGAGGCTGGCTTAGTGGCTGGGCTATGAAAGAATGCAAAACTCTGCTTTTGTCACAGACTCTTCTTCCCTCTGATCCATCAACCATTGAGGCATCAAATTTTCAAACGGGCAGGAAGACCCGGTTCATCATCCATGGCTTCATAGACAAGGGAGAAGAGAGCTGGCTGCTGGACATGTGCAAGGTAGGGGCCGGCTCCCAGCCCCACGGTCTGCCACCCCCGCCCCGGCCCCATCCCCTAACACCTCCCGCCCCGTTCAACAAGTGCAGCAGATGAGCTTGAAAACATGGAACCCCCACATAGGAGATCACCTTTATGCAATTAAAATGCCTCTCTTTGCAAAAAATAAGAATTGACATCCGCATTTCTGGACCACATCCATGGCCTGAAGTGGTGGCATTGGCTGTGCGGGCACACATGTCCACGATCTTAGTTCTGGCTAAATCAGGGCCAAAGATATGCTTCTGGTTTTAGTGAGGGCATTTCGTTTTCCTGTAAGTGAAGGATTATGTTCTTTTTGTTCAAGCCTCTTCCTCTAACCTGAGATGATGTGTTGCTATAACCATTTATTTGAGAAATGGAGAACTTACCATGGACCAGGAAGCAAAATGGCAGAATAGAAAGTGCCAAAACTGTATGTAAGACAGCATCTATTGGTTAGAAGGACAGACAGCGGAAGAACACACACACATGTGCACAGGCACACGCACAAATACGTAACATACCATCATCCTTTCCTTTTGTCTGTACGTTGATGCAATCTATTTTTCAGACACCTAAGAATGTACCTTAGCAGCCCACCTTCCATACACGTTAATAATTCCCACCTATGGGGCACCTGGGTGGCTCAGTGGGTTAAACCCTCTGCCTTCGGCTCAGGTCATGATCCCAGGGTCCTGGAATCGAGCCCCATATCGGGCTCTCTGCTCAGCAGGGAGCCTGCTTCCCTTTTTTTCTCTCTGCCTGCCTCTCTGCCTACTTGTGATCTCTGTCTGTCAAATAAATAATAAATAAAAAAAATTATAATTCCCACCTATAATGTCCACAGGGAAAGTTACAAACCTAGAAAATTAAAGTCATTCTGCACTTGGCCTTGATTTATCAGTCATTTAGCTCTTGCCACCTCTTCTTCCCCATCATTAATAAGTATCTTCTTTTTAAAGATTTTATTTATGTATTTGGGGAGGGCAGAGGGAGAGAATCCCAGGACAACTTTGCACTGAGAGCGGGGCCCCACGTGGGGCTCAATCCCACAACCCCAAGATCATGACTTGAGCTGAAACCAAGAGTCAGCTTCTAAACTGACTGAGTCACCGCCACCCAGGGGCCACTCGTTAATAAGGATCTTAGTGCATAAACTGTAAGATACAGTTTATACCCCCAAATTCCTCCGGTTTGTAAGAAATTCCTCAGGTACGCTTTAAAAAGAAAGGTCCTGAGAAATAGCTCTTGGTCTCTCTCTGTGTGCGACCACACTTATTACTATCACATATGTGAACAATCCTTTTTTTTTTTTAAGATTTTATTTATTTATTTGACAGACAGAGATCACAAGTAGGCAGAGGGGCAGGCAGAGAGAGAAAGGGAGGCAGGCTCCCTGCTGAGCAGAGAGCCTGATGTGGGGCTTGATCCCAGGACTCTAGGATCATGATCTGAGCCGAAGACAGAGGCTTTAACCCACTGAGCCACCCAGGCGCCCCACATATGTGAACAATTCTAAGTGGATTTTAAATTCATAGCACCATTAAATTCAAGCTGGTCACGTGTACTGCCTGGCAGGAGGGTCTCAGGGTAGATCAGTTTCTCTGACATTCTGGAAGAAATCTCGCATTCGGAATTCTTCAATCTCTTTTAAGTCAGTGCCGTTCTGTTTTTCAAGTAGCTGCTCGGTGTGTTTCCTCCACAAAATACTGTGCTATCTTGACCGTCAAAACTTAAAATGCCCAGCCGCCTGGGGTGAAGGCAAGGTCAGTCATTGGCAGCATTGCCACGAGGCTAAGAGGATGGCTAGAGGTCAAATCCACAAGGTCATTTAGACCCTGGCCATCAGAGACGGCACTTGAAATCTTTCTGCTTCCAAACACGGCTCTTCTAACGATGCCCTGTTTCCACCCCACCCGATCAACTTTACTGAATTTGGTCAAAGAAAACCAGGGTGTGGCCAGCTTTGAATTAATCTGCCAGCTAGAGAGGGAATGGATTTGCCTTTCCTGTAGCAAGCTCTCTGAGCGCTCATTCCCAGCGGACGGCAGGCTTCCTAACAAAGCCCCGGGTGTCCCAGTGCCCCAGCGAGGAAAAGACACAACGGCCAGCAATAACCCTTAGCGACCATTTCAGAGCCCTTGGTCGGATACGGTTTCGCGTGCTCCCATGATAACATCCTGGCATTTCTCCAACACCAGAACATGTTCAAGGTCGAGGAGGTGAACTGCATCTGTGTGGACTGGAAGAAAGGTTCCCAAACCACGTACACGCAGGCCGCCAACAACGTGCGGGTGGTGGGCGCGCAGGTGGCCCAGCTGCTCGGCTTGCTCTCGGTGAGTCCGCCGGCGGCGCCGCTCCGAGGGAGGCAGCACCCGCGGGCCTCTGTGGGCTAAAGATGCAGCTGGGAGTTAGGTATTTAAAAAAGAACTGGAATTGATATTTGTCTCAGAATTTTACTTCTAAAACTGAAATTTGCCTTGATAACGACAGAGCAGCAGAAGAAAAGTCAGTAATAGCTAATACTTGGGGGGGGGGGGTTATTATTATCATCTTCCATCAGCAGATGTAAAAACTAAGGCCAAAGAGGGTCAAAGAGTTTCCCCCACAAAGCACAGCACAGGGGAATACCAGAGTTGTCCAGCTCCAAGGGCCCCCTCAACACCGGGCAGACCCTGTGTGGGGCAAACACGACATTGCCAGGGAGATCCACATGGAACCAAAGGGGGGGAGGGCATTTGCCCTGTTGATGGTCCTGTTGATGTCCGAGAATTTCATTCGTCACAATCAATTCAGCTGTTTTTATCTACCCTGCTCTTCCGTTTGGGCTAATTCTTTAAGTCTTTAATCCTCTCAGGGAAGTCACTCACTGCTCAGGACTCTATTCTATACCAGATAAAGGCTCCCGCCGTTTCTGTCTTGGAGTCAAGGATTCTATGCACCCTTGCAAAACTTAAAACCCGTGGTGCTTGTTCTGGAAGCTCTGAGGAACCACGAATGAGTACATGGGTGAACACCTCTGAGATCCAGTGTGCTAACGCTTGTAGCTTTATGTCGCTTGTTCTGCAGTCTTGTGGGGAGGGGGTAGCACAGGGTCAGGAGCCCTGCTAAGAGGCCGAGGGGATGCATCCCTGCCCTGGGGGAGCTCAGGGTGAATGCTGGCCCTGACAACAAAGTGTGATCCGTGTTTAAATGGGGGGGGGGCGGCTACAGGGCTTAATGGGAACTTTTGGGGGGCAGCTAATCCAGGCTGGGGGGAGTGGGGCTGGGAGAGTGATTAAGGATGTCTCCCAGGGAGAGACATTTAAGTTGAGAGCTGATGCCCGGCTGGGTTCACATGAGCTGGGCACGTGGCTGGGGAGTGGACAGTGTAATGAGTTTGGGCTTGATCCCAAGGGCGGTGGGAGCCACAGAAGGTTTTCCGCAGAGGAGTCACGTCAGGTTGGCCTGTTACAAAAACCACAGCACGAAAATGTTCTGAACATACCATGTTCCTTCTCCAGGCAAACTATAGCTACTCCCCTTCCCAAGTCCACCTCATTGGCCACAGCCTGGGAGCCCACGTGGCTGGAGAGGCAGGGAGCAGGACTCCAGGCCTGGGCAGGATTACAGGTAAGGCCTGAAGGGCAGGACCACAGGTTTTGTCCTCAGTAGCCCCAGCATGTGGTGCAGACCTACATGCCAGCTAAAAACCGGCCCAAAGTAGTCTGCCCCCTAGGCTGTGGCAGGGTCACTTAGAGCCGGCACAGGATATTTCAGGAGGCCCCCAAGAGGCCTGACTTTGTGGAAGGGCAAAGGGTGCTTTCATTCCCCCTTTTATCCCCTTTAGCCTCTTCCGCTTCTGGCCCCATCCTTCCGCTCTAGATCTGTGTTTCCTGACAGTGTGGGCCGTCCAGCAGGACCGGGCGCCCAAGAGAACGGAGAGGAAAGCTAGTGTGAACACGAACAAACATAATTAAGAGTCTACATTGTTAGTCGCTTCCCCCTTCTCTTGAAATCAAGGGCAGAGTCACAGCCTTCCTTTGCCTCTGCTGGTAGAGGAAACCCAGCCACAGTCCTGCAGAGCATTCCTTTAACCCAGGCAAAGCCTTTAATTTGTAATAACAGCAACAAAATACATCTACATCATACCATCATAATACTATAATGCTATTGTCATTATCATAGCAAGCTTAGACAAAATGCCTGTTTACCCCAAATGCTATGCCAAGGGCTTTATATTTTCTCATTGAATCCTCAGAACTAAAGAAAGAGGCTCAGGGGGCACCCGGGTGGTTCAGTGGGTTAAGCCTCTGCCTTCGACTCAGGTCATGATCCCGGGGTCATGGGATCGAGCCCCGCATCGGGCTCTCTGCTCAGTAGGGAGCCTGCTTCCTCCTCTCTCTCTGCCTGCCTCTGTCTACTTGTGATCTATCTCTCTGTCAAATAAATAAAATTAATAAAATTAAAAAAAAAAAAAGAAAGAGGCTCAGGGAATTGGCTAGCTGGCCCCAAATCATGCAATAAATCAGGAGCGGAACTAACATTCAAACCCAGTCCTGCAGTCAGGCGGCTCACGCAAGCCTCTACTTTATAGTTCTCCCTTTTATTTTCAACAGACAATTATGTTCATGCCTTTCCAGCTGCTCTGGCCAGACCTCTGAGATCTATGGACAAATTCAGGAGCCCTTGCCACGAAGGAAGAAATAATAATATTTTACTCACATGTCCATGATGATATGCCAGGCACTGCACTAAAAAGCTCTATCTATATTATCTCATTTAATCTTAGTATAACCACATGAATACCCGGGTTTTATAAAAGGGGAAACTGAAGCCCTCAAGAAAGGTTGCATGATTTGCCCAAGGTTATGCCATTTGCCCCAGAAAGAGCTCAGTAGGGATTTAGAGCCAGGATGCCTGGTTCCAGAATCTGTGGTCTTAACTATGATACTTTACTACCTTGTTCCTTTTTTCTTCAAACTTGAGAAGAAGAAAAAAACTCTAAAGAAGAAAGATCTGAAAATGAATGGGAGAAAGTCATGTGGGGGAAAAAATCCTTGGTCAGACAAGTGTAAATCTCTTGGCTCACCTGCCTTTCTTTATCCATGCATTGGAGCCCTCTTCTGAGGAAAAATATTGAAACTCTCTGTCCCTATATTCCATGCACAGGGTCATGGCACTGCAGAGTATGGCATCCCTTGGGTTGAGCAATGCGTAGCCTGAGCAACTGTACCCCGTGGTCCTGCTAGTCCCCACAGCCAGGTCTGTTGGTCTGCAGCACTGGTCATCTCTTTTAGGGTTGGATCCTGTAGAAGCAAGCTTCCAGGGTACTCCTGAAGAGGTTAGACTGGATCCCAGTGACGCTGACTTTGTGGATGTCATTCACACAGATGCAGCCCCCCTGATCCCCTTCCTGGGTGAGTTCAATGACGCTTCAGCTGCAAGCATGTGCCATTGTGTTTTAACCAAGGGAGCCCTGTATGGTGAAAAGCTCATTGCTGTTCCAAATCTTTCAGGTTTCGGAGCAAGCCAACAGATGGGTCACCTTGACTTCTTCCCCAATGGAGGAGAAGAAATGCCAGGATGCAAGAAGAATGCCCTGTCCCAGATCGTGGACCTAGATGGCATTTGGGAAGGTAAAGTCAGAGCAGAGAGAGGCATCACTTCCTGGGGCAGGGGCCTAGGGGGTCGCGTGGGGTAGGGGGAGCAGAATCCTCCATAGCAAATCTCCAAAATGAAAACACCTTGCTCTTCAAAAATATATAATTCCCCCTTCTAGACTTTACTTCTGGAAAAAATACAGCTACATATTGTTATATCTCTGCTCTACGGATTTTATACTTCCCTAAAACACTGTCGTGGGTGTCCTGGACTGTTCAAGCGACAAAGAATGACAAAACCTTGTTTAAAGCCGTAACTCTAGCAATCAATTGGTAGCTATCTAATGAAGAAAAGAAATACCATGAAAGCAGACATCCTAGTTTTAAGGGGATTTTTCTGCCAATTTTCCCTTGGGAGTCAGTGATACCGTTCAAGCACATGTAATTGCCTTCGATCCTGTAGCCAGAAGGAGAATATTCCCCAGTCATTTCCACGGCAAAGTCATCTGCTCCATGAGAGTCACTACTCCTTTATTTTGGGTCGGGATAAGAAACGATCACCGATCACCGGTAGGGAAGGCTATGCAGAGACTGCTATTCGAAGTGGCTAAGCCTTATCGCTGGTGGAATGCTCCAGGAGTAAAGGTCCTCCTCCAGATACAGACTACCTCTAATCAGTTCAAAAGGACAAAAGATAAGTGAATTTTTCAGCCCAGCTCATCACTTGGTACCACACAGGTTTAAACCTTTAGTGGTCCGACCATATGTAAGGAGTATAGATTTTTATTGAATTTGATCAAAATGTCTCAGCACGTTTGGATGCCATCAAAGCCAATATTAAGAATGCAAATATATGTGTTCGTCTCTTATAGCCTTCTGAGGGTTTACATGGATAGGGTTGCCTAATCGCTTCATCAGTAATGGCCAAGCAAGTTCAGGGCACGTTCCAACAGCTATGCTGTGACCTCTGTCCCTTGACAGAAGCTGTAGGGGCCAAGGAAGGTAGGTGATCAGGAAAGGCAAGATGCTCTGAAAAAGAGAAAAGAGCTACCTAAAGCTATTCGACTCTCCCTTTTATTCACCTAAACACAGCATGACAACGTCCTAATTGTCCTTGCCCTGGTTTTGTCATGTCTGAGAAGTCACATCACATCTGGCTGTGTCTTTAAGGACCTCCGGCCTGGTGACTGGGACACAGGATGGCACAATGGTGAGAGGCAGGGGCTCAAGCACCAGATGGGCTTGAGTTTAATCCCCAGCTCTGCTTCCTTCCTCGCTATAACCTGCATACCCGAGGCTGTAATCTGCATATCATTCTGTACTTAGGAATGCTATGTTACCCACCCCCTAGAAAGGCGAGGATTATAGAAACAATGCATGTGGAGCCCTCAGAACATTGCTGGAAAGCTGGCTCTCTATGTTAACTGTCATTTCTTGTGGACTTACCTTAAATTTACCTTACCTTAAATTTCTGAAAATGTGGTTCCACTTTGGAACCTGTCCACTTGGAACGAGAGAAATTCTTGGCCCCCCCAACCACCTTTGCAGACTTCCTCCTTTCTTTCCCCAGGAACTCGGGACTTTGTGGCTTGCAATCACCTGAGAAGTTACAAGTATTACTCAGAGAGCATCCTCAACCCTGATGGGTTTGCTTCTTACCCCTGTGCTTCCTACAGGGCCTTTGAGTCTGTAAGTGACCATCCCTCCCTGAGTCCCTCTGTGGGACAGTTGTCCTGCTGGGACATTTGCAGTGTCTGACCATCCCTTACTTGTCTCTGAGTTTATGATCCTGAGAAGCAGAGGGGGGAAAAAATTAGGCAGCAGGTGGCTAAAATTCCAGATAAGACATGTGGGTGAGGAAGATACTGGGAAATCAGAAGACCCATCCTTTCAATGATCTAGAAAGTTTTCCTGCAAAAGGCAGTGTTTGAATCTGGCTTGAAAATTCATAGAATTTAGGAGGATGAGAGGGGTGTGCATTTCTGCCAAGGGCAGAGCAAGGACAGAAGAACGTATGAGAGAGAAGAATTCATATGCCAGAGAGAAGGAAAGCTGGATGCTTGGTGTTTTAGATGCCTGGCTGGGGGCTTGGGCCTCTGAAATTGACAGCGGAGTCTTTACACCACGGAAATTGGCAAAGGCTACGCTGGAGGCTCTTTGTCCCAGGGTCGGCTGTTAATAATTCACCAGCACATCCTGTGATGGGAGGGGTCACTGATCTAGCCTGGGACCCAGGCATCTGTATATCCTGACAGGATGTACCTCAGTGTCGGGAGTCCTGTCCTGGGTGAAAGTCAGTTAGACATCATCTATCCCGATCTCCTTCCTGTTACAGGTGAGGGAACTCAGGCTGTTGGAGAATTTCTTCCTGAGATGCGTGGGTCAGAAAAAGACTGATTCACACCTTACAGCTTGATGTCTCTCTTCTCCTTAGAACAAGTGCTTCCCTTGCCCAGATCAAGGGTGCCCCCAGATGGGCCACTACGCTGATAAATTTGCCGGCAAAACAAGTGGCGAGCCACAGAAATTCTTCCTGAACACAGGGGATTCCAGCAATTTTGCTCGTAAGTTATACTTTGTCCTGCTCACCCACGGGAAGACGCTTTAGCTTCTGATAGACAAGAAGGGTTTTTCTCTAACCTGAAATACTCGGAGCACATTCTGATAGTGAAAGGACACACCTGCCCAAACGATCCCTTGTAAGACTCAACCAAGGATTTGGAAAGAGTCTGCATGTATTCCCTTTTGTGACGATAACATGAAAGGCATAGAAGCATGAATGAGGGCATAGTGGCAACTTGCACTTCTCTGTGGCGATGTTGACCCCTGAATTTTTACCATTCCACAGTCCATTGTTCTTTTCATTTTTAAGACTGTGTTGTGCGTGCACATCTCTTCTTTTATTCATTCATCAAACATTCATCTGGGACGAGCTCTTTGCTGGGCTGAGCCCCTTAAGAAGCCCAGTTCCAACTGCCCCATTTCCACCTCTCTGTCCCTTTGTCCCCAATGCCCCCGGCAGGGGTCCCTCTCTGGTGGAGGGTGGGTGGGAATCAGGAAGGAGTGATTTCTCTCAAAAATCTGCTGAATCATCTAGGACATAGGATAGACAGGACATGGTTGGGCCACTTTGTGCCAACCTGCTCTGTGACAATTCCTTACGAAGTTGCACTGTAAAAAAGACACTGTACTTATAGAAAAATATAAATATAATATACGTCTCATCTAGGTTTTAAAGTCAGGTTTATTGAGATACAATTTATACACTGAAAAACTCACCCCTCTCTGCAGTGTGGAGTTCCATGAGTTTCGATAGATGAAGAGCCATGTAACCATCCCTGCAATCAAAATGTAGAATACTTCCCTCACTCTACATATTTTTAAGAAGGACATTGGTTCATCAATCCTACTACTGTAGGGATACACGGAATGAATGCTGGCCCATATTTTAAAACAACAAATGAAACATTCAAAAAACCACATACTCATTCCTCAACCAACACTGATTTATGGAGCACAGAGCCCGCTAGACACTGGGCGTGCGGGGATGAGCGAGGCGGTCTGTGTGTGAAATGGGCGCCCCGGCAGAGAAGCAGGAACTGAGCAAACAGCCGCACTCGGCCTGGGCGTGGCGGGTCACTGCTGTGGCACCCTGGGACCGAGGACCTGACTGAGACAGGGACAATCTGTCTGAGGATGTGAAAGCTGAGTAGGAGTGAGGCAAACTATGTGTGTGTTTATGTACATATGTGTGGGTGTGTGCATGTGTGTGTATGCTTGTGCGCCTGTGCTTATGTGTGTGTGTGCAGGACGGTCATGTGTGTGTATGCCTGTGTGTGTGTGCGTGTGGTTATATGCGTGTAGGTTGTGTGTATGCGTGCTCGTGGGCACGGAGACAGCACGGCAGGCATAGAGCTGGGTAAGAACTGAGCCCCACTCTCTGCTGGACACACCTGGGCCCCTGGGGCTGCACAGATAGGACCCAGACCGACCCCGCTCCTGTGTCGGCAGGACTGCACTCTTGGGTCAGCTCTCCCAATGTGGGAACGAGCCCGTGTCCCTTCTCTTTTCATCTCCTCCCATAGCACGGTCCCTCCAGAGCAGAGCTGCCCGGCAGAACCTTCTGCCATGGCGGAAATGTTCTCTGCTGTCCAATGCAGTAGCCAGTAGCCACATGTGGCAATCTAGCCCTCGAAATGTGGCTAGTAAGAATGAGGAATTAATTTTTGATCTGATTTAATTTAAATTTAAAAATTTACGCAGCTGCATGTGGGTAGTGGCCCCTTTCCTGAGCAGTACGGGTCTAGACGGGATACTGCTAGGGACATACTTCTCCTTAGAGCCTGGCTTGAGGTGTAGATTAACAGGAAGGACTTCTTATACTTTGATGCCTTAGTGTAAGGGGTGGGGACAGGATTCCGAAATTTGGTTCAACTGTTTTGTCCATGAATGAATTGAACTCTTTTCTATCCCCTGTGCAGGCTGGAGGTACGGGGTTTCTCTAACACTGTCTGGAAAAACAGCCACAGGTCAGGTCAAAGTTGCTTTGTTTGGAAATAAGGGAAATACTCATCAATTTAATGTCTTCAGGTGAGTTTCCTTTTTCAGCCTCTCATCTCACTGGCTGATGTAAACGACCTTCCAATCCATGTACTGAAATGCTTAACGTCTCTTTATCAATTGATTTTAAATTATTTACTTTAGGTGGTAAAGTCAGTTTCAGACGTCTGCTGACAATTTTCTTTTCTCAATTATAAATCCAGACATTTAGTTTTTTCTCTTTCGGTAGATCCATTTTTAAAAATATATTTTTAAAATAATATATCTAATATTACCCCCGATGTCATATTTCCTGATTACCATAGTAACACATGCTTGTTGGGTTAAACTAAGTGGATAACTTATTACTATATAAATAATTATTTCAGAAAAAATAATAATAGGAAGGAATAATATAGTTCTCTATAACAACATTTTGGGTAGCAATTAACTTGAGTTTGAGAAAACGATATTCAAATAATAGTGTGCAGCTGCTGGCATATAACTGGCTTCTCCATTTCTCCATCCTTTATGTGAGAATTAATTTTTAAAAACTGATCTCATTAATCTCGAGTAGAATAAAGTGGTTTGGCCTTCATCTGTCTTGAGAGCTTGTTTCTACGCATGGGAATGTTTCTCTTTATTTCTAGGGGGATTCTCAAACCAGGCTCTACCCACACCAATGAGTTTGATGCAAAGCTCGATGTTGGAACGATTGAGAAAGTCAAGTTTCTCTGGAATAACCACGTGGTGAACCCAACCTTCCCCAAAGTGGGCGCAGCCAAGATCACGGTGCAGAAAGGAGATGAGAAGACAGTGTATGTATAGCGTTGCTGGCTTGTGCCTAAGGATGTCGGTAGAGATTGGTGTTTGTAATGGAAACTTGCCCCAGAAGGATAGTCATGGTTCAGCCAGAAGAGCCAAGACCATCTACCCACCTGGGGTCCTTTCTTTGCAGGCAAACAATTGACAGGCTGCATAAAGCATTGCTTTTGGGTGTCCCCAGCCCTATCTGAGAAGGATACATACGGTATCAGCTGCCTTCAAGGAAAGAGAAAGAGGAAAAGTGAGAGAGAGAAGAAAGAAATAATTTCTGAGGGTATAAGGTTATAAATATAAGCTAATGAGTAGCTACCTTTTAAAGAGGGGAAGATGATGAAATTTCAGGCCAATAAAAAAAGCAATTTGAGGAAAAGATATAAAATCTGAGATAGGACAAGGGTGAGCTGAGGTAGGGATCCTTATAGAATCTCTATCCTGACTTTCAGTGTCCTCTGCTGTTACAGCTGGAGGGATGTGGGCACGTGACCTGAGGGGAGCAGAGTCATTGTCCCCAAGACTGGGACCACAACTGTCATCAACAGAACCCTCCTGGGGTCTCTTTGCGGAAGGGGATCCTGGGAACGTGGTCACTGATGGTCTTGAGGTTTGGGAGGTTAGGTGAGGTTGCTCAACTCGGGCCTCAGAGAATGTGACTCCCCCAGGCAGCGAGGGTGGGCTGGCCGACGTCACAGTCACATCTCAGGCTGGATGACCGCCGTGGGGTCCTCCCTATGCCTGTGAGTCAGGGAGGAGAAAGGGACTGGTCCAGCCAGGTGGTCAGCGGCCCAAGGCGCTCTCAGCTAGAGCACGGTACTGAGGAAGCCGGTGGAGAGCCTTCTGCGGGCGGCAGGTGCACCCGGCACCTCCCTGCCCGCCCCCCTCGGAGGACAAATAAGCCTCTAAAGTGAGTTTCCAAGGCCCCGTTAGGAAATGGACCGGAGCCTGGATCCTGGAACTGTGTGGTTAAAATGCTGTCAGGAGAAGATGGTATCATTAGAACCTTAAAAATGCAGAGTGTTCAAGGTGATGACTTGTTCACAGGCAGATTTGGAAGAAGGAAAGAGATACAAGACCAAGTCAGTCAGGGCATTGTAGCTTCCAGGTTTTCTGAGGAAAGGCCATGACATTCTGCACTTTCTAGAAATGGAACAGAATGTACTTGAGGCCACCCCTGAGGCCCTGAGTCCATCAACTGCCACCTGGACCCTCCAATGGCCTGAGTCCCTGAGTCCCCTGCCTGTCAACTGCAGAGGAAATCTATCTTAAGGGAAGCTAGATGTTGGACATCAGGTTTCTTAAAATAGAGTTCAATCAAAACAGCATCAAACATCACAAACAAGTTTGGGAAGTAAAAAAAAAAAAAAAAAAGAAAGCTGAATTTGTCAAATTACTCAAATATTTTGCTGTTAGTAAAACAACCAGTAAGTAACATAAAAAAAAAAAAAATCAGCATCATCACTGGGAGGCTTTGAAAAATCAAGAGTTTAGTCCAAGCTCTTCTCAGATACCCAGCGGCCCCATTAGGATTGCAAGTCCTACTGAGGAGCCTGGTGACTAGAATTCCTCCCCAGTGATATGGCTTCAAAAGAAGAAAGTAGTTCTCCCTCTCTCAGTTTCTTCCCCGCCCCCAGCATCTTCTCCCCACCTTCTGCCTGACCCTATTAATACCTACTGTATGCCTGGCAAACAGTAGGAGATGCAAAGGTCGAGCCTGCTCTCCAAGAGTTTGCTTGAAAGCTGTTGAGCACCACAGACGTCAGGTTCACATGGAAAGTCAAATGACAGAAGAAACAACTCACCTGAAGAGCCCAAAGAGCGTGGCTGGAGAGGAAGGCAGAGCCAGGGAACCAGGGGAGGCAGTGACGGAGGGGAGAGGGGGCCACGAGGATCTCCTGGGCTGAGGGACGTCCACTGGGAAGGCCGCGAGCAGGGGCGATGGGCTTGGTGTGTGAGGGGCGGGGGGGGCCCCGAACACAGGCAACAGGGCTCAAGGTGTGGAGAACAGGAAGTAGGATCAGGGATAGAGTCAGGGCAGCCAGGAAAGACGAATGAAATTCAAAGGGACCATGGTGAAGATGAGGGAGAAACCCCGGCAAAGCCTCAGAGATCAAAGGTGATGAGGTTCAACAAGTTTGTGGTTGTGGTTCTTGGAATGACAGGCATGATGGTCACTTCTATCTGCATCGTTTTAAATCAATTTATACATTTTTACATTTACTGTTATGACTTGTTGTATTATTAACACGGGATTCTCAGCAATCCCGGGAGGGAAATGTGTCCTCTTCCACCAATGAAGACACGGAGGCTCAGAGACTCAAGTAACCAGCCCCGTGTCACCCCTGGAAGGCAGGGTGAAGGGTGACCCCATCCTGGACAATGTGGACTGTGACACTGGACCTGTCTTTGCACCTTGGTTCTTCCGCACACTGAGAACCTTCCGTGCCTCAGCCTCCTCTCCTTTTCTGGGTGACTCATGGGTTGTGAGGGTGAAGGCTCCACAGCTCAGCGCCATTGCCAGGAGTGAGTGGGAGCTCAATTCACTGTTGCTTTTAGAAGGTCAAATCCCATTTCCAGAGGGGCTCGGTCCAGAGCGAGCCCATCTGTAAACCAGTCTGCTGTGTTCAAGAAGGGCCCAAGGGTACTTGTGGAGGAGGAGGCCAGTGAGAGGTTCATTTGCTGTCTCAAGGCCTGACAGTCCTGTCAGACTGAGGTTCCAGAGACCTGGGCCACTCGGGGACCTTGTCGCAGATGAGCCCACAGGGGACCTTGTCCCAGACACCAGCCACCTGAAGCTCCAAGCTCCAATCAGTTCTCCAGGGACTGGTTGAAGCTACAACCCTAATGTTCCCCTTATTCCTTGTGATGAAAATCGGCCATTACCGTTTCTTAACAACTGGAAACTCTGCATAAAGCTGCCCAGCACTCACGAGGCTTTCATTGCTGTCTGCAGGCACAGCTTCTGCAGCGAAAGCACGGTGAAAGAGGACGTTCTGCTCACCCTCACGCCCTGTTAGCGTCCAGGTGCCATCCGGTCACTGTGTTACAGCAATAAAACCACTGATGCATCTACCCACTCACAACGTCTGTCACTGATGTCAGCTGGCCCCTGGGGACATTAGGGAGTCGATAATTTAAGTCCTGAGTGTTTCCCGACATTTGATTTTCTTGCCACTGACTTCTGACCACACACTGGGGTCCGTGGTCCTCGTGTCCACTGTCTGCTCAGGGGGTGACACAGAACGACTGGGGGATGGGCATATGGGGGCCTCAGCAGAGCCTACAGCTCTGCACCTCATCTCACCGGTGAGGAAACGGAGGCCCGGAGAGGGGGAGGTAGCTGTTCAAGCACAGAGTGAACCGGGGCCCCTTGGGGGCTGGGGGTTCCATTCCCCTGACTGGAAAGGCCATGCTATGACATGGCCTCCTTGTGGTGATGGAGCTACCCAGCAGCCCCGTGTCTTGGTGAGGTCTAAGATGCCCCAGCAGCCAGAGATGGTGTATTTGCTGAGCACAAACGGGCTTCCAGCCCCTACTCTTCCTGGGCCCCAGCAGGGGCTGTGCCGGGGCAGGGCTCAGCACGGAGGAAGGATGGCTTCTGGGAGGAGTGCCTTGGGCACCCCTCTGCTGAGAAGGGACTGCTCAGTCATCCATCAGCTGGGGTCACCGGGGAGCACTCAGCCAATCAGAACTTGCCATAAGCCCCACCTACACAGGAGAAAGTGTCCTTCAGGCTATCCCGTGATCATTCCCTGGAGCTCTGCCAGACCAGGAAGGTCACCACCTCCCCTGAGCGACTCCTCTTTTGGTCACCAGGCCTCACATCCCATCATGACCGTGTCGGTGCCGTGGCCTCTCTGTTCTTCACCCTTGGTGGCACATCCAGCTCTGATTGAGCTTCGCACTTGAATCTGAATTCAAAACTTGAATTCAAACTCCAGATTGTTCTTTGAAAGCAGATGCTGGGTAAGGATTAAAGGAGCGCCTGTAGTCCGGGTCTCATAGCGAAGGGCACAAGGTGAGTGCTCAGCCACAGTGGTCATGGGGAGGGTGAGGATGAACGGTGGCGGCGGTAGAGGGAGGCACAGGACCTTGGTGGGGGCACCGAACAGGAGAACATGAAGCCTGGGGCGGAGGCCCCTTTGTCACAGTTTTGCCCAGCACTGGCCGTGGACCCACCCCCTGAGCAAGTCACACCGTGTTGGCAGAAGAGCTCAACCAGTAGAACGTAGACTCTGCTTACAGCACCAAATACCAGCTCTGCACCAGCTTCCAGAACTCGAGGAAGCACAAGACCTGAATTCAGTCGCGGAGGTGTGAACACCACCACGCCGCCTGATAGTGCAAAAAGCAAGCATGTCCCAGGACAGGGGGGTGCAGGAGGGGGAGGAGCAAGATGAGGAAGTCTCCAGAGAGCTGTGGGTTCCGGGCCCAGGTTTGCAGGAAGAGGGTCTACCGAGACTGCAGGCTGGGAGGCCGTCTAGGAGGAGGAGGCCCTAGAGGTATGCAGAGGAGAGGTGATGAGGATCATGTGAAGGTGGCAAGTGGAACTGAGGTATAATGGAGGGGGTGGGTCTTTTGGTTGGCCACGAGAGCCCTTCTCTCTGGTCAGAGACAACCGGCTTCACCTGCTCCCCAGACCGACAGAAATGGCTAAAGGCTTGGGGAAAAATTATTTTAAAACAAAGAGAAAACTGAGAAAAGTGTGCGGTAGAGTGGGAGGAAGCCAGCTGGGGAGAATCTCCAAGGCTGTGGGCCACATCACGGGCACTCAGCCCGGCACTGCCCTGAGCCACAGGAGTCCTGGGGTGACCTGCGTCCTACCTGAAGCTGAAGCGATAGCCTATGCTCCAGGGTCAGGGGAGCCATTGGTGGAGACCCCAGCTTGAGTGGGGCTAGGCCCCTGCTCTCTCCTCCTGCATCCTTTTCCTCAAATGCATGTCCTCTTATCAGATACACAGCTGGAAGAAACTCCCAGGAAGGCAGAGGACAGCAGGTTCCAGATCCCTGCTGTGCGTGTTTGCTGTGTACCAGTGTGGTCATGGGGCATCTACTTCCCCACACCACAGGGAAGACCAAGCTCAGCCCCACAGATCTGCAACGCGAACACACCATCCCAGGGAGAGAGGGAGTTCGGGGCTCTCTGTAGTTACCCGGGGGGTCCACCTGCAGTGCCCGTGTGGCCCGGGCCCTCTCGGGTCCACTTTCCAGATTTTAGGGACTTCTTGGGACCAGTTTGATTGGGCTTTATTTTTGTTTTATTGTATATATGGCAAAAGTGGGGCAGTGTGGTGATGAAAATACCCCAGGCTCACATTCAGTTCATAAGCATAAAGCTCAGAAGGCATTCAGTATGGTTGGAAGCAAAGGAAAAGGCACTGAGCTAACGGGGTTCCCGTCAAGCCACCTTCCAGTCAAGGTGACCTGGAACAAGGAGTTCTGTAGAGGCCACTTTCAGGCAAGAGGCTTCAGCAGTGGAAACCCGATCAAGGCACAAGGGCCCACAGCGACCAGCGAGCTGAATGCACACAGGCTCGTTAAGCGACCCACCATCTCGTAACAGCCACAGGCCCTGACTGACCAGTTACAACCAGGCCCAGTTCCTAAATCGCGTTGCACCCCCCCTCGCTCTGCCTAGAACCGTGGAACCCGGAATCCCAGGACCCGGAGATCATGACCTGAGCCAGAGCACACACTAACTGACTCAGCCACCCAGGTGGCCTTTGTGTTTTTACTCTGAGGATAGTCTAGTTTTATAACCAGTTACAGAGACAAAGCTTTCCATGTTGTAGTCATTTGCAGCAAGACCTTGGTTTCCTGAGTTGATGTGCCATGAAATGAGGTTAAAGGAATGTCGCAGGGGTTGTGAGACTCTTTAGCGAGGGGGACACCCACGTATTTATTTCCTCAGGTCTGAATATGATTTGGGTCCGAAAGTGGAGAGACACGCAGGTCCCAGGCTTTGAGAGCAGAGTCTGTTCCCTGGAAGGAAGACCTGGAGGGGAGGGGCGTCTGCGCCCTGAGAGGACGCCCTGTGGGGACCCGGGCGTCTCTGGGAGTGGGGGGACGACATAGCCATCCCTGACAGGGCAGCCATGGGTGCAGGAGCTCAGAAGAGGGCACAGGCAGGTCCGTTCCAGAACCTTGAGCCCTCCCGTCTAAGCACGTGCAGGGTGGGAAGGCGCTCTGGGCAGCAGCCGGAGCCATGCTGGGCAGAGGCCCCCGTGGTGGCCACAGTAGTCTGCGCGGACTGCCTCACGGGTACCACGGACCGCACGGTTCAACAACAGAAACTCATTCTCTCCCGGTTCTGGAGGCTACAGGTGCAACCAAGGTGGTGCCGGCTCGGTTCCTCGGAAGGGCTGTACAGAGACAATCTGCTCATGCTTCCCTCCTTCGGGCAGTTGCTGGCACTCTTTGTGCTTCCTGGCTGGCAGAAACTGTGCCCCAATGTCTGTGTGTTCACACAGTGCTCTTCCTGTGTGTCCCCGTCTTTCTGTCCAGATATCCCCTTTGTGTAGGGAGAGCAGTCCTATTGGATTAGGACTCACCCTAATTCCCTCATGTATCGCTGTCAAGATCCTATTTCCAAATAAGGTCATATTCTGAGGTCTTGGGGGTTAGGACCCCCAACATATCTTCTGGTGAGAGACACAGTTCAACCCACAACCTCACATACCCGACCTCAGGGTCTGTTAAATTCTGACCCCTGTCCGCCGGATATCCCCAAGTTACTCCCTTTGCATACAGCCCAAATTATACAATTGACCTACAAGTTCCTTGGTGTGCTTTTTCTTCTTCTTAGTGCCTTTGATCGTTTGTAATTGTGTATTTACTTGCAGGGGATCCGTGCTGGGGCCCCAGGGGGCCGGCCATCCCTGAGAGCAGGGAAGTAGCCTGTTCCGTTCACTGTTGTGGCCTCAAGGCTGCAAGAGCATCCAGCACTTGTAGCCACACACCAAGGAGCCCGAGTGAGGGACCGAACACACCAAACACACCCCTGAGGGCAACAAGGAGCCCCGCCCCCAGGGTCGAAGCCGGAAGGAGGCTGGAAGGAGACCTGGAGGGGAGATGCATTGGCCTAGAGAGAGGTGAGACCAGCCAGCTGCTGCAGGACGAGAGCAGGGGGAGTGAGGGGAGGGGACAGGCAGAAGAGGTGCTGAAGGAGAGAAGCAGACCGTTTTCAACAGACCTTAGGGGGTAGGAGAAGGAGAGCCCAGCCGTCCCCTTCCCTGGGCAGCCGCCGTAGCAGCTGGAGGGCTCCTCCAGGCCCTGACCCTGGTGCCTGCCAACATGTGAATAATAAACATCCCTTCCCACAGGTGTTGGCTTTCCCTGCCTTCCCAGGACAGACGGCTGGCAGAACGTTAGACCTCAGGACCTCAGGCCCGCAGAGAGGAGAGGGGGGCTGCCTTGTTCTGTCTTGGGCCACCCTCCCAAGGAGACCAGTCAGGCTCTGGGATGCATGGGAGCACCCAGCAGGGTCAGCCCTCGGCCACTGGTGACTGTGGAAGCAGTGCCCAGCCCTCCTTGGGGGCAGCTTGGTGCAGAGACAATGTCCCTAAATTGAGAAATAAGTGCCAATATTGTCCAACCAATGGCACAGAAGGGAGGGGGCCTGGGAAGAAATACTCTAACCTCTCCTCTTACCCTCTGTTCTCCCTATGGTGCCTCCAGTTGGCTCAAGCCAACTAGAAGGCCAAAGTCATGTAGCCTAAGGAGGGAGTCCACGGAGCAGGGCACAGAGCAGGGAGGAAACGGCAGGAAAGATCTGGAAGTTATCCAGCTCAACAACCCAATGAGTCATCAGCTTCCAATGTCCCTTTCTTTCACCCAGCAAATGTTTGTTGATTACCCCAAATCTACCAGATACCGTGCAAGGCTCTAGAGACAGAAATGCCTATAGAGAACTTGACCCTGCCATCAAGGCAAGATCCAAACAAATAATCATGGAAATAAAATCACCAACTGGGATTTGTTCTATGAAAGAAAAAATAAGGACAGTGATAGAGGTCCAGAAAGGTCTGGTTCTGCTTTAGACATTGAAGAAGGCATCTTTGAGGGTATGACATTGAAGGGGAGCCCCGAGGTTAAAGAGAGAGGGTCATGTGTTTCAGGAAGAAACAGAGTAGGGGAAGACCCAGAGATGGACACTTTCAAGAGAGATGGCGCATGACTGGCGTGTGCGGAGCTCAGTGAGTTAGTCTCAAGGTAAGGAAGGAAAGGGGAGCGAGGTCCAGGTGCCCGAAGGATCCTGGTAAGGGGTGCAGGTTTTCTCAAAAGTAGTGGGTAACCACAGGGGTGCCGTATCATGGGTCTCGGGCTTCCATCCAGCCTAATGTCACTCCAGGCTCCTCACTGGGGTCCTTCATCAGCCTTGGACCTCACCTCTTCTCTCTGATGCTGGATACCGCCAGGGGCAACGTTAGGCTTTCTGAAGCACAGGAATCCCTGTCAGGCTTCATTATCACTTTACCCTTTCCAGAAACTTCTCTGAAGCCTGCTCAAGATACGGAAGTATCTTAGCTTCCCTCAGCTCACCATTGAGTTCTCAGAAGGGAGTGTCACCCAAAAAAAAAAAAGATGCCATTTTCTACACTTGAAACCCTCAGGAAATGGCTGGCAACGTCAGTGTTTCTGGGATTGGTCCAAGGGCAGGACTGGAACATGGAATAATTAGAACTCTCACCCAACTGCCTATGGCATTCTGTGAGCAACAGTCACTTCAGGAGAGCGTCTGGCAGCATCTTCTAGAGCTAAGTATAGGCTCGCCACAGGACCAGGTGGTTCTACCTCTGGGTATAAGCCTGAGAGAAATGACTGTATGTGTCTACCTAAAAACCGGATCCAGACTAGAACGCTCCTAGCAACATCGTTCTACATAGTCCCACACTAGAAAGAACCCACAAGTCCACCAATGAAAGAATGGATAACCCAACTGTGATATATTCACGCAGAAATAAATTAATAGGACACGGTAACAGAAAGCTAATAAAAAGTAATTAAAAGTAATAAAGTAACCTGTTACAGTGACTAGCCAATTACCTCACACATGTAACAACATGGCTGGGTCTCAAAAACAGGTTGTGGGAAAGAAGCAAGACGTAGGGCGCACACACAGTATAATTCCATTTATAAGCAAGTCTAGAACAGAGCGAACTAATTCATGGTTATAAAAATCAAAGCACAGGTGTGGGCTTGATGCTAAAAGATCATGAGGGGGAAAAAAAAGATCATGAGAGAAACATCTGGCTGCTGGAAACACCTTTTATGTTGACCTGGGACGTTAGCAGAGGAGTACACAGCTGTCAAGGCTCATTACGCTGTACTTTAAACTTAAGATCTATGCACTGTGGTATATCTAAACTATAGGTCAATTTGAAGAAAAATGGCAGGGCGGCACCTGGCTGTTCACCCAGGCCCTCCTCTCAGCCTTGAAGGAAGTGACCTTCTAATCTCTAGGTCCAGGTACAGCTCAGAAAGGGTCTTAAAATAGACCCTGTTTGTTTCCAAACAAAGCCGGAGTGGAGCCTGTTCGTTTTCCTCTTTGGAGCATCTGGGTCGTACTGCCCAGCTGGCCAAATGTGTTGCTGTGTGTCTGTGTCATGTGTTCGTGATAACCTACGTCCCAAGCACGCAGGTGCACAGCCCTATCGAGCCCTCCCTTCCGCCCATCTTGGGAGTCCAAAGGGGAGACCTGCGTATAAAAGCCACAGCCAATTGGCCGGGCTGTGAGACAACGCCCTGGTGTTGCCCAGTAAGTCACAGCCCAGATCCTGGGGGGGCTGGGGCTGCCAGAGGGACGCGGCCCAGAAGGTGAGGGGAGTCACTGTGGAGGGGAGACCCAGAAACCGGGGCCCTCAGAGCAGGGCCACCCAATGCCATGTGAGGCCTCAGACTCAGGGGAGCCCCAGGGGGAGCCCCAGGGGGAGCCCCAGGGGAAGCCCCAGAGGGCCCAGGCACTGGACTTCGGTTCCACACACCCTGTGCTCCCGGGCCTCCTGCCCTCTCTGGGCTGAGCAACCGCCAGCCTCGTTCCTGTGCCCAGGGGTGTCTGTGTGTCTGTTTTCCTCCACGTAGATGCTGCCTTCCTGGACCATCGGCCTTCTCCTGCTGGCCACAGTCAGAGGTGAGGATGCTGTTACCGTCCCTCGGGGGACAAGGGACGGTGTCTGGGTTGGCCTTTGGGTGAGGCCGCCGGAGACTCTATCATCGGGATTACCGCCGCCATGAACAACAGCATTACATTATTTCAAGAAAAACTGAACTGCTACCATTCAGGGAGGGTTGCCTCTGTGGCAATGTTCTGGTCACAGATAATCCCGGGTAATCCTCCTGCTCTGTCTTGTTCCTCCTGCAGAGGCTCTGGGGCGGTGAGGGGGGTGTGAGAGGTGGCAGCTGTCGGGGCAGGGGGAGGGGGAGGCTTTCTGGGCAGGCCCCCCACATCTTCAGTCCGTCCAGTAGCCAAGCGCGTGTCTGCAGACTAATGTCACAGAGCTGACATGGTGGGACAGGCCTGCCAAGTGAGCCCACCCTCCCGCTCACGGCGCCCACTCCTTCCCCTCGTAGGGTCTCTGTCTCCCCAGCTCCGATCAGTCCCTGTCCCCTGGCCTCTGTCCAGATTCAGATACAGAAGCCAAGGTCTACTTGTCCTCAAACAGAAGTAACCTCCCTTGCCGCCACAGCCCCCGGGACCTCCAGACTGCTTACTGCCCATCACCCCACCTCACAGAGGTGTACCTCACAGGTGCCCTCTGGGGGCTCTCTGCCTCTCTCCCTCACTTCCTCCCATCACGCAGAACCCCTCCCTGCCTGGCTGGGCCCCCCAGACCCTGCTGGAGAGTGCTTCCCACAACTGCAGACATGGTCTCCTCCGGTCCCTAACTGGGCCTTCCTTCTGCACCTAGACTCCTCCCCGTGGTGTCCTTGGCTTGTCCCTAGCCGCTCCGGGTCTTCCTACCCACCCCAGCCCTGTAACGAGACCTGGCTCCCGACAGCAGAGTCTGGGATGGGTGCGGATGCATCTCAGGTCTTTCTGGGCCCTCTGGTCCCCTTTGCCGGCCGGCTGCCACCTCCTGCCCCAGACTTGGGCAGCCCCCAAAAGTCCCTCCCAGGCACCCCACCTTTCCTTCTCTGCTTTGGGGCTTTCCCCTTGCCTAGCCTCTGGCCTTCCACCCTCCTGAGCTCTAGGACCCCCCACCATGCCTCAAACTCACTTTTTCCAAACCAGGCTCAGACGTCACCTCCTACCCCCATCTCCTCACTTTTGCCTTAATTTCCACTATTGTCAGAGGTTAGACTGCCTCTGACCGCCCCAGGTGCCCTGCCCCTGCACTGCCCCACTCCACACCCCTGCCTCTCCCAGGCTTTCCCTCCTCTGAGCCCCCTACACGAGATTCCACAAAACTCCTTCATGAAGCAGGGCCGCCACCATTCACCAGCTCGATGCCCTCCAGCACTTCCCCACTTTCCCCCAACAGTCCAGGTGTCCTAACCAGGCCCCCAAGCCCCTGCATTTGGCACCTGAAGCAAGAGTTATTTTAGTCCCTCCTTCCCTGTTGGATTTCCTCTCTCTCAGGGCAGGGTTTGAACCTGATCTCCTCAACACCTAGCTTTATTCCCAATTAAACTTCGCAGGTTCGGATCCGGGCTCCACCGCTGCCCCTCCCCTGTGTCTTGGTTTCCTCATCTGTAAAATGGGAGCAATAATACAAATTCCTTACTCATGGGGCTGTTTTGAGTCTTTAGTGGGATAATACTGCTAAATTGCTAGCATGGTCTCTGAAGCCCAGCAAACAAGTATTAACCATCACCAGTTTTGAATTACCGGCCAACATTTGGCCCCACCAGTTTAGGAGCTGAGGAAGCCTAAGACAGAGACCCACTGCAATCCTCCGGATTTGATTATGTCCCCCTCTCCCGCCCCCTGTGACAACTGCTAGTGGAAATGTGCATCTTGTAGGCACAGAAAGGACCAGCATTTACGATTAAGCCCTCATCAGTTGTGCGGGTTGGAGCCCTACTACACACCGTGTGATGCAGCAAGAAGTCATCCCTGTTCTTAGAAAATTCACCTTTTAAGGTGAATTATAATCTGAAATGGCAGAGCATAATTGGGGGCAAAAGTGTGTGTAAAAGGATGACATGGAGCTATATGAATAGGACCAATGCCCACGAATGCCTACAGCTGGCTTTGGCTGGTGGTGGTTATAATGCAGAAGTCAAGGGGAATCAGGAAGCACCGAGCCACAGATTTCACACTTGGGATAATTACCTGATGTTTGATGAACAGAAGCCCAAGACCATCTGGGAGTTTCCTGGGTAGTTTTAAGGTAGTTTTCCTGAAGTAGTTTTAAGGCGGAAGGGCCCCAGGAATTCTCAGTGATTCCCTGACTGGCCAGAGGATAAGGGTTACATAGCATTAAACATGCTATTCCCACACCCCATCCTAGGGAGTGAGGGGCATCAGAGTCTCTGAGGGAGGGTCTGTGATTGTGTAGACGCGACAGGTATAGTCACTCCCAGTCCCCAGGTGATTCCCATCACCACGGAAGTTTGGGGGAACAATGGCCAGCAAAGGTGAAGACCAGCATTGGCCAGAGACAGCCCTGGGCTCACCCTGAAGAATCCTCTTGTATAGCTGAGAACACAGGGCTTCTTTCCAGAACCTCACAAGGGCCCTGTTTGTTGCTCTTCCTGCCCCAGGAAAGGAGATCTGTTATGGACATCTTGGCTGCTTTCCCGATGAAAAGCCATGGTGCGGGACCCTTCAGCGGCCTTTAAAGTTATTTCCCTGGGATCCCAAGGACATTGACACCCGCTTTCTCCTGTACACAAATGAAAATCCGAACAACTTCCAAGTAAGATTGGGCGTGGAAACACTGCGTGGTGGGTGGACTGGGTTGCCTCCGCTGGAGCCTTCACGTGGTCGTCCAAGAAAAAAATGCACAGCCTTGGAATGTTCCAGATGAGGCTTCCTCACCATTGGTAGACCTAGAGTCAACTTAGCTCTCAGGATTACAGACCACTATGCATAAATAATAAAATCTATGGACGCCCAACCCAGAAACTAATATCCACACACACTCGTGCACAGACCTGCAGAAGCTTCCCAGCAGCAGCCTGCTCCCGGGGAAGTATGTGTGGCTTTTATGTTCGAGAAGCCCAGGCCTGGCATTCCCGGAGAGGGTCTGTCTTTTTCCTGCACCAGGCTGGGGAGGGAGAGAAGCCCTCAGTGGAGTAGAGTGGGGAACAGTAAATCCTTCTCGAGGAGCTAGAGGACAGATGGAAAGAGGCAATACATAGCCACAAAAGACAAAAGGTGGGGACCCCTGGGGCACCCTTCAGTTCCCAGAAGGCCTGTTAGGTGGAAGCAGGACAGGCTTCCTACAGGTGGTCAGAAGTGACCAGGAGGGACATGCTCAGGATCCAAGTAGCTCCCCGCTCTCCCTGAGAGAGTTCAGAGAGCTGGTGTCTATCTATAGGTCCGTGAGGTCGCCCACTGTGGGGTTCTAGGGGACCAATGCCCTGCTCCCAGCTGGGAGTCCGCTTGGACATGGCCACGGTGCTGTTTTTACTTTGTGATCCTTCTTCAGACATTTGCTTAGCACTTTTTTTGTTATTAAACCAGCTGATCACAGCCACTGATCTAGCCACGGTCGAGGCTTCCAACTTCCAACTGGACCGCAAGACACGCTTTATCATCCACGGCTTCATAGACAAGGGGGAAGAGAACTGGCTGTTGAACATGTGCAAGGTAGGGGTCCCCCACCACCCTGCACCTAGCCACTCCAGACGGAGATCAGCACCTAGATGCAATCCCCACAGCCCCAGCGTTCCTGAAGTTGGGAAAGGAAATAGGGAAAGAACCCTCCTTTGCAAAAACCACCAAGGAAAGCCCGGGTTCCCCGGGTATCCATTGTCAGGTTCTCCCAACCCAACAACTTCTGGCCAATCAGCTCCTCTCGAGGCTGAAAGGAACCAGGGTCCAGTCAGAAAGTCCCAGACAGGAAAGCAACTTGAATTTGCATATAGAGCTTTGCTATCCAATAGAACATTCTGCGCTGTTGGGAATGTTCTATATCTGCACTGTCCAAATCAGGAGCCGGGGTCAGGCTAGAACACCCAGAGTACTGTTGGGTACATAACAGCTGCACTACCCAGGGCTTGGACTATCTACGATAGGGGTCCATGAACTTTTCCTGTAGAGAACCAGGTAGCAGACACTTTACCATTTGTGTTCAATTTGGGTCATAGTGTTTCAACTCAACTCTGCTTCAGCTCAGAAGCAGAGGTAAACAGTTAAGTAAACAAATGGGCATGGCTCATTCCAATAAAACTTTATTGGTAAAAGCAGTGGATGTGGCCCTACTGTAATAGTCTAACCCCTGATGTAGGAAGTGATCTTTTTGATCTGGCTGTGTCACTAAGTATCTGTCAGACCTTAGACAAGTCATTTAATCCATTCCGGGCCTCAGTTTCCACATCTGTTAAGTGGGGATAAGCACACCCAATCAATAGTGACGTGGCAGAAGTTTGGACATGTGCAAGGAAATATTAGAGCTCTGGCACAGCTATGTGCTTGACGGGTGTGGATGCCTATCTCTGGAGTGCACAGTTTGTCGTTGTTGGTAAATCGGTCTCTCCCTCTTGCTTGTCGTCCCCAGAATATGTTTCAAGTGGAGAAGGTAAACTGCATCTCTGTGGACTGGAAACGAGGGGCAAAGACCAAATATACCCAAGCTGTCCACAACATTCGCGTGGTGGGAGCAGAGATAGCTTTCTTCATACAAAGTCTATCGGTAAAACCCTGCCTGGGCCACATCCTGTGGGGAGCCGGGAGAGAGGGCCCCCTCTCCCCCGAACACCACCTTCCCCCTAAGAGGCAGCCTAAAGACCCCTGGGGCTGGGGCTGGGCTTAAAAGCCCAAGCAGGACCTTTTCTAAGGTGCAGTTGTCCCTTTTCCCCTCCTGGATTGTCCTGAAGACTCCTACTTATGGCGTTGGAGGCCAACTAAACTCTTTGAGCCTCAGTTTCTCCTTCTGGAAGGAAGCCTTCCCTGTAGGCTTTTCTGGGAATTCCAGAGCACGCTGGGACACCAGATGAGGCTTCATTCTCAGACAGCCCAGGCGGGAAGGCCCCTTACAGCCTTCTGGAAGGTCTATTCTGGAGAATCCCAGAGCCGGGCCCACTACCCGCCCTTTCCCCGACAGACCCGACCCCCTCCAGGGTCCAGGGGAGGTGGCCCCGCAGCGGCGGGGGTGTGGGTGGCAGCAGGCAGCCCACGTCTGGTCCCCGCCCGGGTCGCCTGCAGTTGACTCCGTGGCCGCTGGTCAGCACTGTTGCCCCGTGCACGAGCTGGCCCGCGGGCCATGCAGACTTTGGGGTCGGGTCGTGCAGTCCCCGCCGGCGTGCTAGAGGTGTCCCCTCCGGAATTTGCAGCCCGCGCCCCGCGCCCCGCGCCCCGCTCGTGCGCGCATCCCCGCCCTCCGGCGGGACCTGACGCGCCATCTGTCCGCAGACGGTGCTGGGCTACAGCCCCGAGAACGTGCACCTCATCGGCCACAGCCTGGGCGCGCACGCGGCGGCCGAGGCGGGCAGGAGGCTGGGCGGCCACGCGGGCAGGATCACAGGTGCGCGGCGCGCGGCCCCGACCGGGTCCGGGAGGGGGCGGGAGGGGGCGGGAGGGGGCGGGAGGGGGCGGGAGGGGGCGGTGGGGGACGGGGGTGGGGGCCGGGGGTACGGTGGGGGCAGAGTGGGCGAGAGGGGAGCGCGGCGCACGCGGGAGCCCGGGCAGAGCGCCCTGGCAGGCCCGGGGGGGAGCAGGCTGTAGGGGCTGCCCCTGCCAGACTCCAAAAGTCCCTGTCCATGATTTCATTAGGGAATACTTGACTGAGAATTTAAAACTTCAGGGTTATTGTTGCAAGAGTAATATAATAATAATAATAACAATAATAACAACAACAACAACTGATTTTTTAAAAATTAGTGCGTCAGTTCCACAAATATGAATGCTGGGCCACGCACAGGCAGAGAGTGAGAAGTGGTCACCTGAAACCTGCTCCATGGGAAGTGCTCAGTAAATGCTGAATAAATGAATGAGTCACTTGGCAAAATGAGCGCACACGAGGCAGACACAGACAACTATTCATTTTGTGCAGGCGAATCAGCACGTGGCTTTGGCAGACAGTTCAATGCACCATGAAATGGGTGTCTCCTTTGCTCAGGGCCCTGTGCCAGGGTCGGGTGAGGAGTGGGGGCATTATAGTTCATGTTACTGTAGAAGCTTTCCGTTTGCAAAGTCCTTTCTCTTTCATCTTTTCATGGGAGTTTTACAATAACCCTGTAAGAAGAGAGTGGTTGTTATTCCACCTTCCAGACAAGGAAACTGAGGGTCAGAAGGGACAGATGTTTGACCTTGAGCAGAAAACCAGGGCTAAATACAGGTCCCTGAGTCCCTGGTGCCCTGTGGGTTCCACCCTCTGCCTCTCTTCAAAGACGAAGCGGCCACAGCCCCTTTCGGGAGACCCACAGTCTGGTCCAGGAGGCAGACAGTTAAGTAGGCAAGTAAATTCAGAGTGAAATTAATTAAACACAAAATAACCCTATACCCTGTGGGTGGCATGCACTGAGAAAGGAGAGGCTAAGTTTTCCCTGAGGGGGTGGTGTTTGAGCCCAGTCTTGGAGAGAACAGATTGATTAGGGGAGGATGTGGGGAAATGAACAGCAGGCTGGGGAGCGCAGAAGCAGCCACAGAGGACAGTGTGGGGACTGGGGACTGTGTGGGGCCGGGAGAGGCCAGGGAGCTTGCAGTCTTGGAGAGCTGTGGCCACATAGGAACGGGTGAGGGTAAAAAGGACAAAGGACATGAGGGGGCAAGGAGACCCCCTAGATCGTGCTTGGAGTCAGGCACTGGGGACTTCTGGATGTTCGTTGACAGTCAGTGACCCCACATTTAGCCTTTCTGTCTCAAGTCCTCTCTCCTAAGCAGACTAGGAGCTACAGACCCAATTCCCCAAATCACGGCTGCTGGGCTCTGGGACTCCTGGCCCAGGAATCCCCATAGATTTTGTCGGTAGACGGTTTAGAGCCTGTATTGTGTTAGAATGCGGTCTGACTACCCCGCTCCCCGATTTCAGGACTGGACCCCGCACAGCCATGCTTCCAGGGCACGCCTGAGGAGGTTCGGCTGGACCCATCTGATGCCATGTTTGTGGATGTGATCCACACGGATTCTGCTCCGATCATCCCCTTCCTAGGTGAGTTCCCCCCTGCACCTCTTGGTGACCAGCTAAGACAGATGGAGTGGGTCCAGGTGTACCCCACATACTTGCCTCAAAGGTGATATTCAAAAAGGTCAACCACAGGAAGACCTCGGGCCCCAGCCCCAGATAGACAGTCAGGACAGTGCCCGTGGGATTGGCCTGCCAGCCCAGGTGAGCTTGAAACACTTCTGCAGCCTGGAAGGGCCTCACCAGTCTTCAAAACTTTAGTCCTTTCTGATCTACCAATATCCAGAGGGACAGTTAAATTTCTTCCTGATGTTTGACCTGTATTTGCAAAATGCAAATGTTAATTTTTGAATTTTTTTTTTTTTACTTCTTTTGTCAAAGCTATGGTTATCGTTTGTTTTGTTGGAGATGAAATATATCCTTTTATCTGGTTCTTCTAAAGAAGTGTTCTTTTTTCATGATTTTCTTGTACAACCACTCATGAAAACTGCCAATGAAAGTATTTTTTAATGAAAATTATATCACTCATTGAATGCTTACTATATGCTTCTTTGAATATTGTGTACACGTTAGCTCATTAATCAGAACAACCCTAAAACGTAGGTATTACTATGACGATTTCATCGCCAAGGGAACAAAGACTTCACAAGGTCAAGTAATTGCCGAACATGACAGTGAAGTCTATAAGTAGAATAGGCTGTGATCCCAGGTCTGAATGCCTCAAAAACCAAAACTCCTACCATTGCTCTGGGCTCTCAATATAGCGATCTAATGGAATATGATCTCAGTAGAACAAAAGAACATCAAAGTCAAAATTATTAAATGAATTACAGGAAGAAAAGCTGCACCAGCCCTGATATGCAGCTCCTGGTACATAGTGGTATCAGGGCCTGACGGTACTGCTTAGGGTCTCCCCAAGACAGACAGACAGACACACACGTACATACAAATACACCTGTGTGCAAGCACGCCCAGAGCCCAGCTTCCCCCTCTTCTCTCTTCCTGTGTGCTCTCCTCCCTTCTTTTCTTGCCAAATGCCCATTTCTGAGCACTTTCTGCAGAGTCACAGACAGCATGGCTAGGCCGAGGAGAGAATTGGCCAAGAAGGTTCTCGCTGTGGCTGGAAGGAGCCAACACTGTCTGTGGCCACACCCCCTAACGCTGGGGCCGCTCACCTCCCTTCTCCCCTCTGCTTATACTATTTCAGGTTTTGGAATGAGCCAAACGGTGGGCCATCTGGACTTCTATCCAAATGGAGGAAAGCAAATGCCCGGGTGTCAGAAAAATAGTCTTTCGACCATTGTTGACATAGACGGCCTGTGGGAAGGTATGTAAGTAGAGAAGCAAGACAGCTGCCATCCACTTGGGGAGAAACAGGGTGTGCTCGGTGCCGGGCATTTCCACGGCCATGTCCTGAGGTCTTTACTCTGATCAGTCCCATTTTACAGACAAGGAAACGGGGTCAGTACAGGTATAAAACTTGCCCAAGGGACCCCTAGATTTAAGCCCAACTTCTGGCTGCAGAGCCCCGACCTCTTGCACCATCTGGCACCATCTTCCCCTTGGCCAGATGCCGAGGCAGGAGGGGACCAGTTCACCGGCAAAGACCCAGCTCCGGCCTTGGCCTTCTGTCCTCCATGCCTGTTTCTTAAAGGACTGCTTGCTGGGTGTAAGCAAGATCTGAGGGCCTTAGACTTTCTTGCCATTTACTGTGCCTGGGTTCCAGGTACAGAAAAGAGCTGAGCTGGTGGGAAGACAAAGTCGGGGGACGTGCTCTGCGGGTTTGGGGAGAGCATGCTGGGAGAATGAGGCCTGGGCTCTAAGGGATGAGCCTTGTTGACCTGTGTTCATCTGAGAGGACGGGCTCAGTGGCCCTAATAGGAGGTGACCTAAAGCATCATCTGTGTTCACCGCCCTTGTTCTGACCTTCGGCTAGTCCTGTGGCCCAGCCCTGAGATCGGCTTCACTGTCTTCCCTGAGAGTGGAGGCTTTGAGTCTGTGATCATTTCATTTTAGGATTTATTTGTCCGAGCTGGGAGTTCCCTGAAGCCAGGGACTGTGTCAAGGGCCCCCCAGACCCACCGGGGTGTGGCCCAAAGCAAGCACCCAGTGCAGTCCTTTATACAAGGCTCAGTGACCTTTGGTGGCATTTTTATATTCTATATGTTGATGTTAAAGAGCAAGGTTGCTAAAGCGACAAGCTTTAACCCCCTCCGGGCTCCGCACCAGTGACCCCGTGGAGGATGCGGCTGCTGAGCTCCCTGGGAGGTCCTGCCAGAGTCACAGGAAGGTCTGCCCCCTCCCAGAAGTGCCGAGCAGGCCAGCCAGAATGGGAGCCCAGGTTTAATTAAAAAGACAAGTTAGAGTGAAGAAGCCCATGAACACGGGAGTGTGTGTGATCGCGTGCGGCTCCGAGTGACCGAGAGGAACGGTGAAAGCCACTTGCTCCGTGGGCTGGGATCCCAGGGCTGCACTTCCGGATGAAAGAAACAATTCAGGATGAAGCAGTTTCTGTTGTTGGTGATGAGCCTTGGAGAGAAGCACAAGGAACCAGCTTCTGCAGGAAGTTTCTGGACTGGGGACAGGACAGGGGTGGGTAGCACATGGAGCCCAAAGTGGTCGGGGGGCTGATCCTACCGCTGCTTCCCAGATGCAAAGGGAATGTGCCTTTCTCCCTGGGTAGTGGATGAAGCCACCAGACCCCCTGCCCCGATCCCCAAGGGACCCCCCCAGCTACCTCTGCTGTTGCCGGGGATTACCTCGTAGGAAGTTTTGCAGCCAGTAGCTGGAGAAGTGAAAAAACCATTTTCCAAACAAGAGGACTTTGGTCTAAAGAAAAAAAATGACACATAAAACGCAGTGACAGAGTGCCCAGAGGCCACAGCGATTATACTGGCCACTGCTTCTGCCTTTTGCCTGGAAAAGGAGGAAAGAAGGAGTTCTCAGCCTGGGGCCGAAGGCACAGGGAAGCCTGCTTCCCTCAGAAGCGGCTGTGTCCAGCTCCTGAACTGAGGCCCAGCCTGCGGGCAGATTGGCAGCCCCCGGCTGTATGTGACTGGCCTTCCCAGTGACTGTTTAGAAGTGGGAAGGCATGGCTGTCATTTGAGCACGGAAAGATTTTCACAGAAAAGTCAAGATGCTGGCTTCTCGTGAAAAATCAGAACAAGTAATCTGGGCCTTTACCATAAAACGACTGACTGGACCGTGTAGGATCCCCTTAAAGGCAATTGAGCAATTATTATCCTATTCTCTCTCTCTCTCTGTCAGTCTCTCTCTGCATAACATTTCTCACTGCCCCTGCGTGGCCCGCCCTCATCATTCCTTTAATTACTTGCCCAGCCCCCAGGATTGCACACATGTGCTCCTTAGCACTGGCCACTCCCCAACACCTGCTGGCCCTAGAGTAGCAGCTTCCCCAATACCTGCAGCGTCCCAGCAAACAGACACAGTGGACGGAGAGGAGAGATATCTGGTCAACCCCTGCTACTAAACAACCCCCTTGACTGACAGGTCAGTCATAGACCTTTCAGACTGCGCCCTCACACCCGTCTGTGCAATGTGGAGGGAATTCCTCGCTAGGTCCGAACGGTTCAGCCTTTAAAAGTGAAATGCCTCCGGTGAGCTCCCATGGCCTTTGCTTCCTCAGGAACCCGAGACTTTGTGGCTTGCAATCACCTGAGAAGCTACAAGTATTACTCCAGCAGCATCCTCAATCCTGATGGCTTCCTGGGCTACCCGTGTGCCTCCTACAACGAGTTTCAGGAGGTAGGTCACACCAGTCGGGGGAAGATGTCGGTGGCCCTGTGGGTGATGGGGGTTTTGTTCCTGTGGCTTGGCAGAGAGCACAGCTGTAACCTCATGACTGATGGGAGGAGGGACCGCACGTCGGAGCCTCCCAGAGACTTCTCCCAGAAGCAGGGTGGGCAGGAGGGGGCGTGACTGCTGGGCCTTCCCTCCATGCCAACTTTTTGTTCTGGAAGATTCCCAATCTGCACAAGAGTCGAAACAAGAACACGTGAATATCTGTCTACCCATCACTACAGGCACCAACTGTTGACACTTAAATGCGTGCCTATGTGTAGTTTTCTTCTAAATTATGTGAAAGCAAACTCAAGACTTCACTCATAAATACATTCATCTCCTGAGAACAAGATCACCCTCCTATAGAACAAAGTCCAAGAAATTTAGCATTGATACACTACTATTTTCTAATATGTTGTCCGTATTCAGACTTCTCCAGATATCCGATGTCCTCTAGAGCTCTTTCTTTTTCTTTCTTCCATTCTCCCTCCTTCCCTACCTCTCCTCCTCTCCTCCCTCTCTTCCCTGCCACTCTCCCTCCCTACGCTTCTTCCCTTCTTTTTCTTGCATTGCCTTTTTTGAAGTCTCCTTTAATCTTTCTCTCTCTCTCTCTCTTCTTTGAGAGAAAGAGAGAGAGAGAGCGCATGAGTAGGCAAGGAGGGAACAGAGGGAGAGAGAATCTTAAGCAGGCTCCAGGCCCAGCGCAGAGCCCAGCGTGGAGCTCGATCTCACGACCCTGAGCTTATGCCCCGAGCTAAAACCAAGAGTCAGACACTCAACCAGCTGAGCCAGCCAGACCCCCTTTTTCGGGGGTCCTTTAATGCAGAACAGCTCTACATCTTTCACTGGTCTTCCAAGACATTGACAGTTGTGAGGATTCCAGACCGAGTGTTCGGTAGCATAACCACAGTCTGAACTTGTCTGGTTATTTCTTCATGATTCATTGGGTGTTGTCGAGTCCTCAGTGTATGCAACCAGACACATTGACATTCATTTAGTGGCACTTTGTCTCATTATTTGATGACTTACAGTTTGATTACTTAAGATTTTAAAAATCTGCCAGATTTCTCCATTGCACAGGTTCGATTACCACCAAGGTGACAGTGCAGTGTCCACAACAACAAATCAGTATGAAAGGTTGAGCTTCTTACCTGAACCAGTTGGTACTTTGGGGATGCAAACATTTGAAGTTTCAAAATATTTTTTCTCAAAAGTAAACATAAAAATATATTTATATGCACATGTTTTCCTTCCAAAGTTGATTTTGGCTGTAACGTTCTTGGGTTAAGGTCAAAAGGACATCATGTTCCATCCCCAGGGTCCAAGAGTAGTCATTGCATAGTCCTGCTCGTTATTGTGGGGGTGTGGATAATAATATACACAGCCTCCAGCATTTGTTTTGTGCTTTCCAAATTGCAAAATAGCCGTGCACACCACGGAAGGTGGATTTGGTGAGAGCAAAGAACAGAAGACCAGTGACACTGTAGCCTGAAATGTTGGTCTGATCTGAACAGAGCAAACCACCTCCTCCAGCCCCCACTAATGAGCTACTGTTTGAGGAATGCACCAAGGGATCAGTTAGATAATTCACATTAAAGTGAAGATGGTCACAGACCTTCTCTTCCTCTGCTCTTTCGAAAGAACTTATTGGTCCCATTTACTCCTCCTGGAAGATGTCTTGCATTTCCCTTCCAGACTTGAACATTATTGCTCCCTGGAGATGACTTGTCTACCCAACTATACTCCAGGTTCTCTGGGTACTTGTTTGGGTACACAATGAGGCTTCATACAGTTCTATGCATGACTCTGAGGATAAGTGCATGGATGTCAGTGGAGGGGTGGAAGAATGGATGGGTGGATGGTTGAATGGGTGGTTGGGGGATCGAGGGGTACATGGGTAGATAAATAGGAGGATGGATGGGAAGATGAATTACTTGATAGGTTGAGTCAGCCGAAGCCCACCACTAACAAGCAAATTGTGTTTTCTTACCAGAGTAGCTGTTTCCCTTGTCCAACTGGAGGATGCCCCCAAATGGGGCACTACGCTGACCGGTTTCAGGGGAAAACCAGTGCCGTGGGACAAACCTTTTTCCTGAACACAGGAGACAGTGGTAACTTTACTCGTAAGTTTCCAATTTACTCATTTAAAGACTCTTGCAAATAATTTGGAAGGTGTACCAGCCTAATTAGTCAGGACAGAAACAACTCCAACCAGCTTAGCTGTAATAGAAGGGCATTATTTAACCAATAAGCCTGATCAGCGGAGTGAAGTGCAGTGATTGGCACAGGCTGGTCACATGTTCATCCACCCCGGAAGCGGGAGGGGTGAATCCATCAACAGAAGAACAGGGTCATGTGGGGCAAAATCCCTGTAAGTCAAGACATGGCCATGATCATCTGTCATTCTAGTCTCCCTGCACAATCATGCATGCATACACATACCCACACATACACACACATTGTGTTTGTGTTGTTTTGCCCAGCTTCTCACCAAAAAAGTACAAGATAGTAACATCATCAACATTCATTTGTCATAAGTAATAATACATGGTGGCTGAATAGAAGAGCATTTTTTTTCAAGGGAGTTTTAAATTAAAAAAATCATATAGCACTTTTCCCGTGCACTTTTTATGTGGCAACTACCCCCAACATCTGTTCTCACAATACTTATGATAGAGGACAACAGGTGGGCAGTCTGTAACGTCTCCTGTGCATATTCCTTCAACCCAGATGTTCCATTTCTCAGACGTACCTTGGAACAACGCTTGCCAAGAAGGTGTGCTCAAGGATGTTCACTGCAGCATTGTTTTTTTTTTGTTGTTTTTTTTTAAAGATTTTATTTATTTATTTGACAGAGAGAAATCACAAGTAGGCAGAGAGGCAGGCAGAGAGAGAGAGAGAGAGGAGGAAGCAGGCTCCCTGCTGAGCAGAGAGCCCGATGCGGGACTTGATCCCAGGACCCTGAGATCATGACCTGAGCCGAAGGCAGCGGCTTAACCACTGAGCCACCCAGGCGCCCTGCAGCATTGTTTTTAACACCAAAAGTTTGCGAGGAGAAACCTAGATGTCCACCAATTGGTAGACAACCAGCTACTCTGTGAACTGTTAAAAGCAAGGAGATAGCTCTATGTACTGAAGAGAGAAATCCTCTCCAGTAAGCGAAAAGGCAAATGGACAAAAAAACATGTATCAATACAACAAATGCAAACGAAGTGTATCACTCAGGGTCCCAACAGGAGAGAAAACTCAGCGACATAGTTCAAATGAAGAGACTTTATTGAAGGGTCTACTTTGAGAGGTGTGGTCAAGGTTAAAGGAGTAATCAAGGGATGCCGAGGAGCCCAGCATCGGGTGGTTGTGGGGCTCCTGGAGTGGCACGATTCCCAGAGAGGAAGTTACCACCAGACATCCAGTACCAGAGCCAGGAGGTAGCAGGGGAGCATGAGAGATGCGTTCCCCCCTCCCTTTCCTCCTGCCTTCCGATCTCCTGTGTAAGTCTCTTATCAGCTGAACTCAGCTGAATGCCAGTGGTGAGATCCCTGGTGGGGGTGGCCTTCCAGAACACAGGGTCGGGTAGAGAAGGGTAGCAGATCAGTCTGGGGAGGGGATGGGCGAAGACAGTAGAGAATATAGCACATCCTCTTTGTGGAAGGGAAAAGAAGCTTGGATGTTCTTTCATAAACTTAATCTGTGGACGTGTGAATGTTCAGAGAAAGCTCTAGATTAGGGTTTCTCTACCTTGGCACTATTGACATTTCAGGCTGGGGATGCAGAGCTAGCAGCGAGAATCCTTCCATAGGATGATTTTTTTTTTTTTTCCCCAAGAAGATGAGTTCATTGAACTGATTATATGTCTTCGGACAGGTTGGAGATACAGGGTATCCGTCACGCTGGCTGGAAAAAAGAAAACAAGTGGGTACATCAGGATTGCTTTGTATGGAAGTAACAGAAACTCAAAACAATATGAAGTAAGTTTGACAGTAATATGAAATGGTCAGACTTTTCATCATTGAGTATGCATAAGAGATTGGGCATAAAATGCTTTCTAAATCTGGCCATCTATTAGAGAGAACCATTGAATCCTAGAATGTCAGAGATGGAGGAAAATCTTGGCATCTGACCCAGTGATCCCATTTTGCAGATGAGAAGAGTGAGGCCCAGAGGGGGACTTCACTACTTAAGATCAGATATGTGCTAACTTCTTTTGGAAGGTCAGTCATGGCTTTCCGACTTTGGTTTTATGGTATCAAATTCTCTTCCAGTAAGGTACATTTATGTGGCAATTACCCCCAACATCTGTACTCTCCACCCCCCTACACAGGCGTACCTACCTTCTTGCTCTGGTGGTAGCCTCAGCCCCTAGCTTTTGCTGGGCAGACGAAGTGCTTGGTAAATACGTGTTGGATGAATGCGTGAGTGGGCTGTGAAATTATATTGTGTTTTTTTATACTAACTTTTCCATAATACTTTTCATGTTAAGTTGAAGCTTTTTGACAACTTTCTATGCCCCAAATGAAATCCTAACAGAAGATCTCTGCTCGGCCCCATACATCTTTAAACATAAAACGTTGCATTTATTAGTCTTATAGTATAATTATAAGGTTAATATGCCTCCTCAAATATTTGATTTCCCCTAAGGACAAATTAAGACAGTAGAAATCTAGAGTCCTATCCTTTTTAACAGATGTGTTCTTCACAAATATATTAGTATTTTAGCAGTTCCTGGATGCCCATGAAGTTGTTCAAGGTATTTGCAGAAACCAGCAGCAACCATTGCTATCATCCTATGTATTCCTACATCCAGCTGAGACAACATTCTATGTCTGTGCTTTCAGAGGCTCCCTAAAACCACATGCAAATCATACGCGTGACATTGATATGGACCTCAATGTTGGAAAAATCCAGAAGGTTAAGTTCCTCTGGAACAACCATGTGATAAATCTTTTCCGGACCAAGCTGGGGGCTTCGCAAATCACCGTGCAAAGTGGTGAAAATGGGACTGAGTGCGTATCTCTTATTCTACCTACATCTTAGTGTCTATATTGACCTACCAATCTAGCTACACATCCATCCACCCATCTATCCATCCATCCAGTCACCCGCCTGCCCATCTGGGTGACAGTCTGCCCAGCCGTTCGTCGCTCCCTTTCTGCCCATCTGCTGAACCGCTCACCCATCCATTCATCTATCAGCCATCTAGCCAGTCTTCTGGCCATCCAGCCATTACCTACCCCACTATTCATCTCAACTCTTCATGCAGCCTTCTGATTCACTTTGAAAGACCAAATATCATTTCCCTTACCCAAATTCAATGGAGCAAGGCATCAGCAAGTTATAAGGCATAGATTTGAGAAATAGGCGAACGTGAGACTGTTTGACCTTGAACAATGAGATACACGCGTAGGCAGAACTTGTAGGAAATCTCGAAGTTCATTCCAGTTGGGGAGCAGTTATTAATGTAAACCAGTTTGTCTGGGGACTGTGGTATGAAAAGGATAGAAACTGGGTCAGGATCTCCCTCACAGGGGCATTCTCTTCTCCTTCAAGGGAACAGAATCTTACTTGGTCAGGGCTGGAAGAGGATATAGCTGTATTTAAAATACTGAAGGAAGAAGGCCACCTTCAAGAAGATCATCATAAAATAACAGGCTGTTAAGGTCTGAAGGGAACTTAGGTATCCCCTCTTAGCTGCTCTCATTTTAAGATGAGGAAAGCCAGATACGGAGAGTCGTGCAGCTTGTCTAGGGCCACACAAGGAAGCTGGAGGAAAGATGACTAGACCTCAAAATGTGTTAAAAACACACACCAAGACCTTGCTCAGCTGCATCATTTAACTGCACTGGAGGTCAGCCATACTAATCCCGATTCCTCTGAGTGTTGATGGAAGGATCAGATGTCACCTTCCTCTGTACACTCAAGAGCAGAGCACAAGCATTAGCGTAGCCCAGACTTGGACACAGGTCTTCTGACAGCCAGTCTGGTCCGCCTGCCTTGGGGCCCGTCTACACCCAGACGTGGAGCTGAGAATCGGTCAGGGCTGGTGGTGGGTGCATTGCGGAATAGTCTGGATCTCAGAGTCATGAGGTGGCGGTTGGGTGGAGTCACTGTTTTCAAGTACAGTAGAGCCCACACCTGATATACTGCAAGTACCAAAGTCAGCCCCTCACATAAGGGGTCCCCCATCAAAGAGCTACATTCTGAAGCCGAGCCCCGAGGAAGGCTGGGTGGTCAGCCAAATTCTCTAGCCAGAGATACCACCAGGGCAGGAAGAGGCCAGGGGTACCCTGCATCTCATGTTTGGGTACCAGCCCCAATCCAGTCCCAACCAGGCTTCACTGCTCAGGAGTGACAACCCTTCCCAGTCTTTTTTTTTTTTTTTTTTTAAGCATCTTTATTGAGAGCTCATTCCCGTACCATACAATTCAACCCATGTAAAGCATGCCATTCAGGGACTTCCAGCATATTCACTGAGTTTACCATCATCTTCGCAATTGTAGAACATTTCCTTACCCCAAAAGGAAACCTCACACCCATTAGCCATCACCCGCTCATCTCCCTATCCCTTTGCGCAGGCCTAGGCAACCCTAGTCTATTTTCTGTCTCTAGATTTTCCTGCTCTGGACATTCCAGACACAAGAAATCATATAAGATACAGTCCTTCGAGTCTGCCTTCTTTCACAGCACAGTGTCTGCAAGGCTCCTCCGTGTGCAGCCTGTATCAGTCTGGTTTAGTCGTTCCTTTTTATTGCCAAATAAGATCATCTAGATGGACCACAGTTTATTTATCCATTCATCAGTTGGCGGATGTTTGGGTGGTTTCCACTTTGGGGCTTTTATGAATACTGTCGCTTGTATCCAAGTCTCCGTGTGGACATACATTTTCATTTATTTTGCATATATAGAAGCAGAATCACTAGGTCATAGGAGAACTTGAGGTTTTCCTTCTAGAAGAACTGCCAGACTGCCTTTCCAGAGTGGCTTCCACATTTTATGTTTCTAGAAGCAGTGTATGAAGAACATTCATGATCTTGACTCTATAGGGAAAGTCCCCTGCGGGCAGGGTAGGGCACCCTTAGGGACACAGTGTCAGGCCTACAAGTGCAGGCCTACCAGAGCATCAAAGACTCTCTTGGTTTGGGGGAAAAAAAAAATCCTTGGCCTGACTCAGCTGATTCATTCTCAGCTCATTAAGAAGCCACAGGAGAAGAGGACATTCTTTGAGGGGTTTTGCTTATGGAGAATCATCTGGACTCTGTTCAGTGTCAAAAAGCCCTTGGGTCCGAGCGATCAGAGTCCCGGGGGCTGGTTAACTGCTCACCTGAGGTCCCATTTTCATATGTCAATGAGTCTCATGCTCAAAATATTTTCCTCCACAGGTACAATTTCTGTAGCAGTGAGACGGTCCAAGAAGATGTTTTACAATCTCTTTACCCTTGTTAAAAATGTGGTCCTCTCTCTTGTGTCTTGGCTGTAATAAATTTTTTAATGCCCTCCGTTGGACGTTCAGGTGTTAATTTGACATTCTCCGTGTTCTGGGGTCACATTTCAGAAACAATTTGTGGGACTGAGGCCACGTTTGACCAGAGGTAACACCTGAAATCTGCCACCAGACCTCCCCTGCCACCATCTCTCTCTCTCAGGACGCATTGTGGGGCCTGTTAGTATTTTGTTTCCTTAGACAAGGAATGTCTCTCCTATCTGGTAAGGTCATCCTTGCCCCCATGTGTTGCCCACCCAGCTTTTATCGTGTTAGGGGAGGAGCACCTGGGTGGCTCAGTGGGTTAAAGCCTTTGCCTTCAGCTCAGGTCATGATCCTAGGGTCCTGGGCTCTCTGCTCAGTGGGGAGCCTGCTTCCCCCTCTCTCTCTACCTGCCTCTCGGCCTGCTTATGATCTCTGTCTGTCAAATAAATAAATAAATAAATCTTAACATGTTAGGGGAAGAAGTGACCCTATGTCAAAACAGCCTCCAACAGAGCTAACTCAGTGCAATCATTATTTATTTATTTATTTATTAAAGATTTTATTTGTTTATTTGACAGAGAAAGACACCGCAAGAGAGGAAACAGAAGCAGGGGGAGTTGGAGAGGGAAAAGCAGGCTTCCTGCCAAGCAGGGAACCCGATGTGGGCCTTGATACCAGGACCCTGGGATCATGACCTAAGCCTAAGGCAGAGGCTTAACACCTGAGCCACCCAGGCGCCCTAGAGCAATCATTAGTTAGATTAAAGCCTGCCCATGGCATGAGGTAAGAGGGGCTTAAAAAAAATTAATACCTGCATGTGGCCCAGAGCGCAAAAGATCCAGAAGAGTATTCTTATACAAGGTATGTCGCTGTCTGCGCTCAACCGCCAAGTCTATGGTTCCTCTCCCCAGAGACAACCAGTTTGTTTGTTTGTTTGTTTGTTTTCCCGGAAATATTCAACACATACACACGTGTGGCCATCTCACACAGCCAGCTCCAGCCCCAGTCCCAGCCCCACATTTTTTATTTCAGACAAAGGGTAGGACACAATAGGTACCATTCACTTTGCTTTTTGCACTCTCAGTAAACCGGCTATCATTCTCTCATGATACGGAGAGAGGCTCTTCGTTCTTTTTACAGCTTCATCGTTTGCACCGAGGAACGTGTTGGGGCGGGTGTCTATGCTAATGGACGTGGAAGTGTTTTCCAGCACTTCCGCATTAGGAATATTCATGCAACTACTATCTTTTATGATGCTTTTACATCGTAAAAATTGGTCCGGTAAATGTCGAGGCTAGATTTCCTTTGGTCGGGATTCGCAAGTTGCCCTCTGTGGCCAACATACCAACCAACACTCCAGCCAACACCACGGGGCGCTGACCCACACCGATTTGCAGGCCTTGTAGGCCAGGAAAGCCAAATAGTGGTAATTTCACTCGGCCCCTTCCGACCGGAGAACGCTTCGCAGCCTTCCGCGCACGGGCAATTGTCTAACCAGTTTTGAACTCGGTAGACTGAAGTGCTGTTCTGTAAACTGTAATTTGTGTTTGTTTTCCTAGGAATGAGGGTGAACATCTTTTCCGTGTTTAATGGCCTTTGTCTTTCTTTCTCTGTACATTGTCCAAGTTGTTTGCCAATTCTAGGCATTTTTTCTTCTCATTTTTACTTTATTTATTTTTATTATTATTTTTTAAGATTTTATTTATTTATTTGAGGGAGAGAGCGAGCGAGACAACATAAGCTGGGGAAGAGGCAGAGGGAGATTGAGCCCCGCATGGGGCTCCGCGCTCAGCACAGAGTCTGCCGTCCATCTCCCTTGGCTTCTCCCACTGTGCTCTCTCGCACTCTCCATCTCTCTCGCTCTCTCTCTGGAATGAATAAAATAAAATCTTTAAAAAAATTTTTTAATTTAAAAAAATAAATGGGGCACCTGGGTGGCTCAGTGGGTTAAAGCCTCTGCCTTCAGCTCAGGTCATGATCTCAGGGTCCTGGGATCGAGCCCCGCATCGGACTCTCTGCTCAGCAGGGAGCCTGCTTCCCTTCCTCTCTCTCTCTGCCTGCCTCTCTGCTGACTTGTGATCTCTGTCTGTCAAATAAATAAGTAAAATCTTTAAAAAAATTTTCTAAAAAAATGAATGTTTGAGTTACCTTTGCCAGTAATGAGCAGAATATGAATGAAATGAACATGACATTTGTACTCATCATACTGTTTTTAGCAATAAAAAAGAAATGAAGGGTCCATATGTATCAATATGGGTAGGTCAATACATCAATATGGGTAGATTCTCCCCAGGGCCCTGTTGGGAACAAAAGCATATGTTGGGAAGACACCATTTAGATACAGAAATTACCATTTATGTACATTATTATTGCTCAAGTACTGCTACCCACCACATACACACTACAAAATACCAAAACATGGACATTCAGAATCCTTATTATTAACTTCCATAATTATAATTACATAATTATTATTATTTATTTTTTGTTACAATAGGATGCACAGCCAATATGACAAAAAAAAAAACTCATCACTGCTAATTCCACACGGTGGTCAGAGAGGTGTTTGTCCATGCTATTTTTTGGAGTTTTAACTTTGTATCCAATTTTAAAAGAAAAAAACGAAAGAGAGGTTTCCAATATTTTGGAGTTCAGAAGCTGTGGCTGGTAGGAGGGGTTGCCGGTGAGAGATGACCGGGTGGTTTCTGGGACCCCAAGAAGGTTCCATGTCTGATTTGCATTCAACTCCTGATTTATCAGCCACTGTTCCCGAGACACACAGCAAGCGCCTCCCTCCTCTTTATCTTGGGAGTTTGCATCTGTCACATCAAAAAATTCCATCTTCAGCTTCTGACCGTCTTGCCACTTGTCCCCAGTGTCCTGTCGGTCACGCCTGGACCAAATGGCACTACCGATGAGACCCAGGACCCAGGCAACCACCTGCCAGAACCGGCAGAGACCTCACTGGGAAAGACAGCTTTATTTCTTAGCGTTCACCTGCCCCTGCCACAAACCACGGAATTCCTGCAAAGATCTCACTGAATCAAGATTGAATGGTAACAAAAGTGTGATACAAAGCCCTCCATTAAGAACCAAGGCGTCTTCGTCCTGTGTTCTCAGCCTCCATGGGGGAAAAATAATGAATACTTTACAAAGCTATTTCATAACATGTTATGTTAAATGAACAACAAATTACTTTTTCTTTTACTAGCTTTTAATGCTAATAGTGCCATTTATCCCTGACCTTCAGATATAGGAGATATTTTAAATGACAGCGTAAAAAGAGTTCTTGTTTGAAAACGCAAGCTACTTTAGACTGCATATTATTACTTATAAGTACAGCGTGTGACAGCATCGCGCATTTCAGCACCCCATTTATATCTAACTGGTATATATTTCAGTTGACATTTATTATTCTCCTGCATATGTGTCAAATTTCTTAATGATGACTCTGACAAAGGCGTAGATCTTGGAATATATAAATTACATTGGCTACCATATAATCAGTGTTATCTATTAGAATGCTATTTGTGATAAATCATGTTCAAAATAAAAATTGAATTGATTTTTCTGTTATTTTAATATTGTGCCGCTCACAGCAAGCCCTTGATTGAATCTTAAATGCTTTAATGTTCTATTTTTGTTTCAGGCAGATCAGAAATGAGGTTTGCACTATCTGCAAAGCTAAAACAATTTGTCAAACAACAAAATCAAATTTTCAAAAAGCATCTTTGTTTTCCAGCCACAGGAGTAAATTTGGCGACGCTATCATTACGGGGCACACAACTTAGTCACCAAAGCCTCACATGCACATTTAATTTCTGTGCATCTATTTTCACCTAAATCAGATTTTAACTGTAATGCAGGATACGAAAAGCCTCTGCCAGGTCTTTGTCTCTACCTTTTCTCTCGACCCATTGCAGGCTTCCTCCTGGCTAATCTGAGCTCCATATCATCTTGCCCTGGTTTGGGCGAAGTTCTGTGTCCTGGGAGCATGGCGGTTCTGTTTTCCAGAGCCCCCAAAGGGGTCTCTCTTAAGAGGGCACCTGCTTGACCCAAATTACTTATGAGATGCATCACTTGTGACTAGTCCCAGGCTAGCATCATCTCCTTGGTTTAACTCATTGTCTAGGGCAGGGACTGGCAAATGAGGGCCCATGGGCCACCTGTGTGTGTACAACCCTCCAGCTAAAAATGGTCACATTTTTTAAAAAATTTTTTAATGAAAATCAAAAGGAGAATACTATTTCGTGATACATGAACATTATATGAACTTAACATTTCAGTGCCTATAAATAAACTCTGATGGGAACACAGCCACCCTTGCTCATTTACATATTGTCTATAGCTGCTTTCCTGCTAAGATGGCAGAACTGAGTATTTGCGAGGGAGACCAGATGGCCCAGAAGCCTAAAAATTTGACTATCTGGCCCTTTAGAGAGAAAGTCTTCAAACCTTGGTTTAGAAGGAAGGGCCTTAGTAATTTATGTCTTTATTAAAAGGATTGTCACCTTCAGGGCAGGGGGCTGAGGGAGCATTCAAATAAAACATTGCATTCGCCACGATCAATTTCATAGAAAGCTTTATAGATGCATTGGCTGAAAGGTTCTCAACCTTTTATTAGATGTTAGATAAAAGGTTTTAGAAAAAATGAGGAAAAAAGGAGAACCAAGAAATAAAACAACCCCAACTTTCACAAAGCTGCAGTTGTGATCAACGTGTGCACAAATTATAAAATAATTCCTAAATGTCCTTATACAAATGGGTTGAAAAATAAGCAATCACCAAAACTGTATTGAGTTTAAGCAAATGGGAGTGGCTTTGGTTCAAATGGCCTTAAGCCAGAGGTCTGTTAGCAGCTGCCAGTCACCCAGACCCGGACTATGGAAGGCAGGGGGTGCCTCAGCCAGATGGAGAAGCCTGGGGAGATTTGCCCTTGGTGTGACCTTCAGAACACATACTGGAAACGAGGGCTAAACGAGGGCTGGGTGTTTGGTCCCTTCAGGGTACCTGGTGCCCCTTCCTGATAGCACCCCAGACTAGCCAGGGAAGGTAGAGTATATGCTCTTAGCCTTTGGAGAATTCAAAAAATCTAGTTTAAATCCAGATACGAACACAGGCTTTTGTTGGGGACATATCAGCCTCTGGGGGAGGGCCTATTTTTGGAAGACTGATGGAGGCTGGTGTACCCCATCGTCTCCCCACCAAGCTCATCTCCATCAGCTGAGAAAAAGATACTTTTAAGGAGAGGGCCGTTGGGGACTCTGCCTGCTAGGTCTTCCCATCTAATGATGGCTCCTACTATAGAGCACTGCTTCTGGGCTGGGCACCAGGGGAAACTTCGGGTATTTGTTAGGGGAGGAGTTGGGGGTGACATGGGGGTAATTTGGTTGAGGAACTCAGAGGCCATTTGGGAAAAGCCAAGTCCCCAGCTCTTGGTTGAAACTCTTGGGGTGGGAGAGAGGCTGATGAGCAAGGCCTAGAGCAGGGCAAGGAAATGAGGCCCTCCAGGCTCGGGCCTTACTCAAACCTCTCAACTCTTGTTCCGGTGGTGGTGTTCCTTTCCACGGCCTTCAGCTCGGTCAAGGGCTGCCCGTGAGCCTTGTGCCGGCAAAATGTCAGGCCACGCCCTTCGTGTTCATGATGCATTTAATCCTCTCAAATCACCTCATGAAGAAGGCGTCATCATTACATCATCATCACAGGACACTGGGGCTCAGAGTGGGTGAGTTTTTCCCACCAGATCACACAGCAGCCACATGGCACAAACAGGTGTGAGGCCTCCCAGAGCCCAGCCCTCGACATCCTGAACCCCACTATACCAACTCTTGCACTTCGTATACTTTCGGGTTTCTCATGAATCCTCTAATCTCTTTTCTTTCTGAATTGACCCAGCAGCTCTTGGAGCAGTAGTTCATGTTGTGACAGTGGCCTCAGAGGATCACACGACGTGGGGGTCACGTGGCAGTGACATGGCAGCGACGTGGCCGTGACGTGGCGGCGACGTGGCAGCGTGGCATGAACATTATGTGTGCCGACTCTGACCGCAGACCTCCTGCCATTTACTGTCTGTGTGACCCTGAGCCAAGTGCCTCGGTTTATTCATTCATAAAATGAAAATGTTTAAAAAAGACTAATTAAATAAGTTATTCCAGGGAAGGACTTAGGCCAGAGCCTAACACAAGCAAGCACATTAGCAGCTGCTGCTGGGTTTATTACTGGTCCGTGATGCCCGAGCAGCCTCCCTCCCGGGGTAGAATCCCTGGGAGGAATGTCCAGCAGTAAAGGGCCTCCATTTGTGGGCAGGAGCCCAGGGTTCTGAACCGCGTTGTGTTAATAACTCACCATGAGGGACAGAACGCCAACCCATCTCCAATCCATGTCGGCTGCGTTCTTGGGTCCCTTTGCCCCAGGGGTAATTGACAATCCTTCCTGAGCAGGTGTGGACCGGATTTACCTGCCTAAGCTCCCTATTTCCATAATCAACAGGGCTCCTGAGTGAGCTGTTTTGTTATCTTCATTCCTTTTACAAAGTAGGCATTGGAGGATCAGAGAGGTTAAGGCAAGCATCCGGAGTCACACAGCCAGAAGAACCCAGAGTTGAGATCTGAACTCAGGGAGTCTCCCTCCTGGCCACGGGCTTCATAGCTGCATTGGAACGATGTTAAAGCCAAGATTAAGATCCTGGTTAGAGGCAGCCTGTCCCCAGTCTGTTGGGGGTGGGAGGGGCAGTCAGGACAAGCAACAGGACAGACCCTCCCAACAGCTCACCTCCAGAGGATTCTGGCACAGGAAGATAAAGAAGTGACCGCAGAAGAGCACTTTAATGCTGGGGAACCCAAAGGATCCCGACAAAAGGCCCTGTGGTCGTCAGCAAACGCACAAACCCTCACTTCAGTTTCTTCACGTCTCCAGACGTGATAAGACATTTGTCTTATCAGGTAACGCAATTGTTTTTAGTGGCAGGAATGAGCTCATTACGGATGCAACTTGTGCTAATAATGATACCGTGCTCTGCAGAAATCACCTCTCTGCCTCCCCCGATGCACGATGCTCCCAAAATTACATGCTAGGGAGGAGCAGCGAGGGGGAAGATTAAGGAAAAGAATTACAGTGAGGAACGGCGTCCACAAAAGGACTTGCAGATTTGCACACTGAACGTGGCATTCTTAATCATGAAGTTGTAGCCGAATTACATGCTATGATGGCCGTTACTCAATTGTTACCTCTGACCCTGGGTTGCTGTTTTTTGCTTTTGTTTTACAGTTCAAGCCAGTTTTCAAAGGCGATACCCACTGATTTAGTCAGTGACTTAAACACTGATGCCCAATAGGATCCCAAGATCAGGATGAGGGCTCCTTGCAAGGAATCATTTCAATCCTGGCACCCCTTAATTTCACGGGCAAAGAGCTCAAGAACCTTCAGTCCAGAGCCGTCATCTACAAACTCTGTGGGTTTGGGAGAGGGGGCTGGGCAGAAACGGCTTCCACCTCCCTCATTTCCGAGGGGCCAGAGCTGCGACAGGCTGGCCCGCCCACCCCAGGCAGGGGACCCATCTATCTCCTGCTTTCATCATGGACGGAGGCAGGGGCGGGGGAGGGGGTGTCATTCTCCCAGGGTCTTAACAAAGTTGTAAAAAATATTAACTATATTCACGGAGGTTTGTTCCAGTCCTTTGAACAAGATGCCAGCTACCCTCTATTGACATGTGACTTTTTTCCTGTAAACATACAATCTCAAGAAAATTAAAATCTTTAAAATAAAGATTTTTTTTTAAATAACATTTTTGTCCTAATTGTGAAAACAATACATGTGTGCTGTAGAAAATTGGAAGGCACTCAAACAATAAAATAAAAATAACTAACGATACACCATCATCCAAATAACCACCACAAGCGTTATGGGCTAGTGTCCTCCCCCCTCCCCCCACTGTTTTAAAAATGAAAAAATAGGATCACTGTGTGTGTGTGTGCGCGCGTGTGTGTGTACATAGGTTTATTGTTCTCATACAGTTTTATGGCCTGTTTTTTGGCCGTTTTTCATGATCTATAAATATCTGTCCGTAACAGTAATCTTCTATCACATCATTGTTGGGTAGTGGGAGAGATGGTAATCCCAAATCCTGTGGGGTTTGGGCTGCTGCTTTTTTTTGTACGACAATCACCCTGGACATCCATCTTTGGCTGTTTTTCTGGATGAGAAATCATGTCTGGGCCAGGCGCCTCTGGCTGGCGGGTGAACTATGCGGGCCTCTGCTCACAATAAACGTGTTTAAATGCAGAAAGCAAAATACGTGACACTACAAGGGAAACTTATTACATTGAAATAGGATCCAAGTATTAGGACAATTCTGTGAACCAACCACGTGCATCTTTTTTTTTTTTTTAATATTTTATTTATTTATTTGACAGAGATCACAAGTAGGCAGAGAAGAAGGGGAGCAGACTCCCGGCTGAGCAGAGAGCCCAATGCGGGGCTCAATCCCAGGACCCTGAGATCACGACCTGAGCCTAAGGCAGAGGCTTAACCCACTGAGCCACCCAGGTGCCCCCCAACCATGTGCTTCTTTAGGCACAGATTGAATAGCCGTATGTTAGAGTGTCGATACAGTCGCTCTAATAACTACATCATTATACAGTACGATCAACACTAACATTTTGTGACGCTGCACGCAGCAAAAGTCATGATACAGACGGATCTGTGGCTTCTATCAGGCCAACGGGAGGGGATGCCTGTGGTTTGTTGCGTTAAGTGAAGGGAATGCTAAATCACACTTGGGAGGTTCGTAAAAAACAGTTGAGAGGTGACTTTTTTCTCACCAAAGTCCTTTGTACTCATTAGAGTTAAAGATTTGGCATCTGATTTCTCTGCCCTGGGCAGGTCTCCCAGGAGCCGAGTGCTGTACTGTTTTGGCTCTGCCCGTTACTGAGCCTTTGGACGTCTGCGATGGTCTCGCTGCTCCGTGAGCTGCATGGGACGTCTTCTGAGGGCTGCTGGATGCCTCAGCCTAGGACTTCTTCAGAAAGGGGCTCGATGCAGGTATAATGAGCTAAGCTTAGACACGCTCATCCTGGAAAAGGATGGGCCCTAATCCAGGGTGACTGGCATCCTTATAAGACAGCCATGTGAAGACACAGAGACACAGAGGGGACATCACAGGACCATAAAGATAGAGATTGTAGTTATGTACCGAGGAAGGCCGAGGATTTCCAGCAAACCACCAGGGGGTGGAAAGAAAGAGGTAAGGAAGGAATCTCCCTTGAGGTTTCCATATTAACACCTTGAATTTGGATTTCTGGCTTCCAGTACCATGAGGTAATACACTTCTGTTGTCTTATTGGCATCCAGTGTGAGGTACTGTTACAGCAGCGCTGTGAAACAAATACATCTTGTGTCTGTCTGCCAGTCGGGGTCTCCTGAGGAGTGGGATTCTGAAACACCAGGGTTGGGTAGGCATACCGTCGGGCCACCAGGTCAGGACCCAAGATGGCTGACAGGGACCGCTGGTGGGTTAGTGGGCTGGGCCAGGGCTTCCATAAGAGCCTGATCCAGGTGCACAATGTTACCTCAAGGTAAGGAAGAGATGAATCTCACCCCGGCTCTTCTCAAGGTCAACACAACCTAGGAACCCCCAGTCCCCACAGAAACCTTCAGCATGCCGAGAAGTAGCTTCTTTATTCCCACACTGCAGTGAAAGGTCTTTATCATTAATGACTTGCTGTTGCCAAACAGACAGTGAGCTTGTGGCAGCTGAAAGGATTCTTAGGTTTTGAAATTTTCCTAGGGCCTGTTGGGTGTGGGGGAGGGGCTGGTTCTCTCGCAAGAGTGATGAGTTTCTGAGTCCCCTGCTAAGTTCCCCTCTCCTCGGCAGGCTGTCTGCCTCAGCTTTCCACATACTTTGCTGAGAACAGTGGCTCGAGGTAAATCTTCCCGCTGCACGACATATTTGTCCCTTGGGCACAGCCACATGTCACTGGAGGTCTGGGTTCCTCGGTCAGGGGTCTCCCGTGGGCAAGACAGCTGCCACCTGGAAGAGAAACCATCCTGACGAGTTGCAGGCCGACAGCGCCGCTAAGCAGGGAGGCTACTGCAAACATCTCATCCCCTTTATAAAAGTAGCAGGAAAGAAAGAAAGAGCGCTCCCTTACCTGCGACAGAAAAATCCAGACAATTGGGCAGCGATCCTTCATGCTGCAAAACTTTTGGAGAAGGGGCGGAAAGAGGTTGGGTGGACCCCTTGCCATACATTCTAAAGGACAAAAGTCATAGACTTACTCCTCTTTTGAATAATAAAGAAAAGAAATACAATCTGTCCTGTGTGAGCACAGCAGCTTACTTTCTAATCCTGACGGGGATTTATCCTAAACTTAAAGGATTCTCATATCTCCATTTTGCAGGAGGGAAAACTGAGGCCCAACAGCCCCCTTCTGCAGGGCCCTACCATGCCCCTCCTCAGGACTTAGGTTGCTGCCAGGACAGGTGGCCCGGTGGGTTTTTACTTCTGGTCTCTCCCTGCAACCAGCAAAGACCGCAAGCAGGCTTCTGGAGAATGCCGGGTCGGGGGTGGGGGTGGGGTGGAGGGTCGCTGCTTCCTGTGAAGGCCTTGCTATTACCAACAAGGCCCCTTCTGTACAACAAACCAAACAGAAAAGCAGCCGTGGAACTGGGGTGGGGCCCCTACAAATGCCCCCCCAGCCCAGCCCCAGCTCTGGCCCTGGCTCTCGTCACCTGTGGCTGTGCCCCACGCCAGCCCCACGCCGGACTCACTCCTCAAATGGCTTCAGGTGTGCCCTCCTGGCCTGCTCCATGATGCCCAGGAAGTCCCTGTAGCAGTTTCTGGCCATGACAGTGTACCGCGTGGCGCAGCCTAATTCGGTGACCCTGGCTCTCGGGAGGTAGCCAGCCCAGCCCGGGATCGGGGGCTCGTAGAGGGGTTTCTTGATGTTTTTGCATTCTGTAAAAAGATAGCATGCTTCCTGAGGGCTTTGAGAAGCCACCCAGTGGCTGCTCCCCAGGTAGCCTGCACCCCTACAGTTACCCTGGTGAGCCCCTAGGCCTCTAGAGGCCTTCAGAGCAGCTACCCCTGGTCGGTTGATTCTGTGAGCCAGGCACCTGGATAGGGGCTTTCCGAATACCCTCGGAGTTCCTTTTCTCACACACTGGGACAGGCTGACACCATTACTGACTCCACCTTACGAACAGGACACAGAGGCCTTGCAGAGGTTAAAAGAGTCTTGGTCATGGTCACCCAGTAAGGAGGTGGTAGGACCAAGCTTCAAACCTGCACCTGAGTCTCAGGTTCTTTGTCTTCAACAGATCCTGCTCCTCATTCAGATTAATAAAAAAGCTTCACACATTGCCTCTTGGATAGTTTACAGAAAAGAAGCAGGAGAAGCATCCAGGTCAGAAGAAAGTACATCAGACTCAGCACCAGGAATCTGCCTTCAGGTTATGAACGACTCTGGCTGGCTGACCTGGCCCAATTCCCACTGGTGAGATCAAAGATTCCTGTCTGCCTGCCTCCTCCAGGTGCGGTCAGAATAGAATTAGGCCACTGAGTCCCAGAATCAGAGCCAGAAGGCACTATGGGAAGCATCTAATCCATCCTTCCCTGCGCGGGAGGAACGAACTACAGCCCAGAGAGGGGAGACCATGTGCCATAGTTCACACAGCAAACAGTCACAGAGCTGGGCGAAATCTCAAACTCTTGGGCAGATGTTCTTTGTTATGATTCGGAAAACTTTCAAGCACAACAAATGTGTGGTTAGCCGTCCCACAACTATAGTCCTAATAATAAAGACAGTTCTAGAGTCCATTACTTTTCTTATAGGCCTTTAGACCTTAAGAACGGTCCAGGACAAATCATCGTGATTAGCCTTATAGAATCACGTCAGAAGTTGGTTTTGTCATTGTTATCATGGTTGTTCTCCAGTGCCTGCCACAGCTGGATTCCAGCTGAGGACTGACCTCACTCAGACAAGGGCCATTACCTCCGCAGCCTCACTTTCCCCATCTCTAAAATGGGAATAATCATGTTTGACCTCTTGAAATAATGGTGCCCAGCACAGGGAAAGCAACCCCAGAGCGTCCATCCTGAGACAGCAGGTGCAGTCTGAGCGATCGTGGCCACATGCAGGGGGAAGGGGGTCTCTATTCACAGCACCCTCTGGCCTGACCAGGACTGGGTCGCTCTCTCCCCCAGGAGATGTTTCTTTCTCACTGGATGAAACCAAGCCTTTCTGTCTTGCACCACACCGCCTGGGGATTTGGAAGTGGGTTGGACTCCCTGTTCCGTGGGCCAGCCCAGTGGGCCTGCTGGGCCCTGCACTTGGGCCCCAGCAGAAGGGGACTGGTTTCCGGGGGGCTGGTACCCAGACTCAGGGGGTGATATTGCCGGTAATACTGGTGCAGCGCCCGCAGGACGGTCTCCTCGGAGCAGACGGGCTTCAGCCTCCGGGCAGTGGCTACCGAGCAGTGAAATTCCTCCATCTGGTTTTTATAGCGCTGTGTGATCTCCTGGAAGATCTTCAGACAGTGCGCCATGCTGTCCTTGCTGGTGGCCTGCTGGCAGCAGAGGTAGGGCACGAAGCCTGCAAGAGCCAACGAATGGGAGCCTTCAGCAAGGCCGTCGGAACCTACAGATGCTCCCCAGAGTCCCAGCCCGCTCTGTGGCATTTCCTCCCCGGGCGGACAGCACTGCCTTTCCCCAAAGGCCATTAATACAAGCAGCGCTGTTGTCTGCACCGCACTGGGCCCTCCCAAGGCCACACACACACAAAAAATGACCTTGGAGCTGGGGAGGGAAGGCCCATTTCAACAAAGACGATGACAGTAATATTCTTTGATAGCAAAGCCCCTGATGTCAGTCTGAACCACAAATGGGGAAAGCATTTAATGGGCCAAAATGATAGTCTGAGGAGTAATTGAAATTATTCATCTTTTTTAGAGAGAAAGCTTATTTTCCTTGACACTTCCCAAATGCAATTTGGGATCCTTTTTCTTTTTTTGTCGGACCATCAGGAGATTGCGGGGCTTATTAAAAGCTGAGACCTATTACACAAAAAAAGGTAAATTCATTATCTGTGGGGCCCACCCCCTAGAACAATTTTTTACCACTTCCCACAAAATAACATATAATCACTACAATTAGTATGGGTAAAACACAAGTATTTATTTAAACTGGAGGCTGAATCCCAGGGCCTACACCATTGTCACAATAAAACTAGTTTTTGAAAGCACAAAAGGAAGAAAAAGTGGTTAAGAACTTGGTTTTCGATGGGTAAATAAATAAATAAATAAATACCTCTCACTCATTACTGAAGCCCCACATTTCGCCCGCGTCCCGCAAGAAAACTTGATTTCAGAGTCAAGAGTAGCAACCCTGCCTCCCACATCCTACGAGAAGCCACTTCTGGAAAAATCTGATTATGAGGCTGTTCCGAAGCCCTCCACCCACCAGAGAGGCTCCTCAACCCTGGGGCAATTAAAAGATACCCTCCCTAGTGTTGTTGGGGGAGATCGTAGAAACCGAGGGGTCCTGGTGCCTGGATAGATTTTACGTAATTGTATCTATGTACACACAGAGGAATTCAAGCTACCTTCCCAGAATCTTACTAAGGGCCAGGACAATCTTAGGAGAGACCTATCGTTACCCTGTGTAGAGGGCTGAAATGGTGTCTCCTGAATAGATATGTCCCAGTCCTAACCGATGGGTCCCATGAAAGTGACCTTATCTGGAAATAGGGTCTTTAAGGATTTGGGAATGAGATTATCCTTGTCTGGGGAAGGGCCCTAAATCCAGCTGTCTCTGTCTCGGTCCCAGGTCTAGTGTGGCCAGCTGGCTGGGCCAGGACAGGCACTTGTGCTTTTTAGGACACTTGTTGAAAATACTCTGTTAGAAGAGAGAGGGGGATCTGAGGAAGAGACACAGAGGTGCAGGGCAGAAGGCACGAGAAGAGCCGTGGGAAGACCAGGGGGTGGTGGGGGCAGAGATTGGGGCCATGCTGCCGTAAGTCACAGAACAGTCAAGGCCATGAGAAACTGGAAGAGACATGGAAGGACCCTCCTCTAGAGCCTTCGGAGAGAGCATGGCCCTAGCGACACCTGATTTCAGACTGCTTGCCTCCAGCCCTAGGAGAGGATAACCATCTTTTGTATTAAACGGCAGGCCTAAGAAACTAATACACCCATTTAATAGACATTTTTACTTACTGCAGAAAGTAAGTTCTCAGTAACCCAGAAGCCTGAGGACAAGAACCTTTAGGTAGTGACCGACTATCCCTGTTTGCCAAGGACTTCGGGGTTTCCTGGGACTGAGGACTTTCAGTGCTAGAACCAGAGCCATTCCAGACAAATCATTTGGATCATTCTCCCTCTAGGGGACCCAGGAAGGAATGGGACCCTAAGAACAGTCCTAGTGCAAAACTCAAGAAAGCTCACCTTGGGAAAAAGGACCTTATCCATTGCATCTATCCCTTATCTTGGCCCGAAGGCAATGATACCCATAAAGTGCTTCCCACAGGCCCAGCCACATCCTGCGAGACCTGGCCTGAGTTCGATCTCTCCATTAGTTTGAACTCAGTTATCAGCCATCTTCAGTAAGGGAGGTTTTCAACAAGTATCTTAAAAAGCTAAAGTGCCCGCCCGTACTGGCCCAGCCAGTCAGAAGGACACAGACAGTGGACCAGGGCAGGGACGGCAAGCAGGAATGTGGTTCTCCTGCCAGGCGCATCCACGTGGCACATCTCTACTTACCACTGTAGCCTGGTGTGATTGGCAGATGTCTCATGAAGGTCCTGGAAGACTCCATGATCCCGCTCGCTGTTAATGAAGGGAAGAGGGAATGAGATGATCTCATCCAGGGTCCTTGCCTCGGAACTCACTGTGTGTGTGGCCGGAGCCCTTGGGAGCAGAATGACCCTGCCCGGGAGGGCTGGGACAGAGAGGCAGCGCCGTCATCTTAACACAGAACCGGCAGGCGTAGTTGGTGTCAGTTATGAAAACAACAGGCGTTCCCCTATTACATGAGTTTACATACATATGGTCTGATCGCCATCCGCGAGCGTCTCCCTTCCTGGGACCTCCACCATCCAGCAACCTGCCACCCAGCGGGTCGGCCAGCCATGGTGAACCATACACACACTGTGGCCAACAATGGCGATGCGGTTAGGAACATAAAGATGAGCAGGACCCAGAAGCCCCCCTGTGAACCCCTGAGCCCCAGAAGAGGGAAGAGATGAAGAACTCCCGCTCCCAGAGCCTTTCTCCCTCCGGGGGGGAAAAGGTCGCAAGCAATGGGGATGTCTGCTGCCCCTCCCCGCCACCACCCCCCTCAGGACAGTGGGCAGTGTCCAGAGACATTTTGGGCTATTACAATTGGGGGATGGGGCGCTACTAGTACCTAGTGACTTAAGAGGCCAAGGATGCTGTTAAACATCCTACAGGACACTGGGCAGCCCCACAAGGAAGAATTAGAATAAGCTCTGGCTGGAAGGGCTCAGAGGTCCCTAAGAGCTGGCGTGGAGTCCAAGATGGGTGAGCAGAGGGTGGCGGGGGCTGACCACCTGGCATCGGTTTATGCGGCTACTGCCACCGTTCCGGGATGGCTTCTGGTCCCAGCAAAGGGCCAGGTCCTGCCCCTGGGCTTCCGCTGATGCTGTCCAGTGCCAGGTCTCCCAGCCGATTCACCTCTCCGAAGTGGGGTCTTCGGGGCCAGGATGGGTGGTCTCAGGGGTGGAGGGGAGGGCCACGGTCCGCGTTTAGTCAGCAGTGGTGGGAATTTTAAACACGCTCAGCCACTTACAGGACACTTGCTAGGACACCGCTGACAGGGGCCTGCACTCCTGTAAAACCCTCGCTGCCCTAGGATTAGTTCCCGTTTCTGTCTCCCACTTATAGATGAGGAGGAAAGGCTCCGGGAGGCTAAGTAACTTAGTCGAGGGCTCTCCCATCCAAGGACCTATGAACCGACGCAGGACATCCACATTCTGAGGGCAGGGCTATGTTATCCGAAGGCGTGGCCCTGGCGAGGGGGCGGAGTCCGGTGAGGGTGGGTGGCAGCCCGGGCAGCTGCCTGGAGGAGGTGGAATCCGAGAGGAAGAGCGTGGACAGGATGTGTGCTGGGGGTGGGGGCCCTGAAGGGTCGGTAAGCTCCGTCACAGCTCCCGGCCCCCTCCTGCCTCCTGTCCCGGGGCAGCCGCAGTCCCGCGTCCTCACCTGGACCAGCCCGGATCGCTGCCAGCCAGGCCTCCTGCCCTCCAGGCCGACCCTGTCCGCCAGCGCTCCTGGCCTTTGTGCGCTCACCAGCCCCACCCCACCCCGGGGGAGGGGGAGGAAGGGGAAAGGAGGGGCCGGACCCTCCCTGCTACCCCTCCCCCTCGCGAGCCCGCCCAAACAGGACGCGAGGCCCCCTCCCCCCCACCCCTCCCCCCGCCGGCCTGGGGCTTGGGTCCACCCGGGAGGATGGGGGGCCCTTCCCCCCACCCTCCGACCCCGCCGCGCTCCCTGCTCAGCGTCAGCCCCCGGGCGTGAAGTTCAGGGGTTTCCCAACAGATACTTGGCCTCTGAAGTTGTTCTCCTATCTGATTCTTGGCACCTGGTCTCCCCGCGCTGGGCCCCTCTGGGTTTTGGAACTGGAGGGAGAGCTACGCGAGAGGATCTAGGTCACCGCTGCCTTTTCTGCTGTTGACCAACACTGGCGCGGCCTGGGGCGGGGCGGGAGGTAAGAGGGTTGGCACCCCGCCTTCCTCTCCGGAGTCAGAGCGGCAGAGAGGGGTTGTAAGGGGGCAGCAAGCAGCCTGGGAGGGAAGGAGAGGCCTGTGTGGGTGGGGACTTCCCATCACACTCCTCCCCCTAGTCCTCCGTCTTCAGAGGGGAGGAACAGGGAGGGGGCAGAAAAGGGGCAAAGCACCAAAATGAAGAGGGCGGCGCCAGGGAAGCGGAGCCATCCTGCTTTCTGATCATCGGCATTTGGGGGGAGCTAAAAGGGGCCTGAGCTTTCATCTCACTGGATTGAAGCCAGGATGCCCACCAGCGACCCAGACAGCGAGAATGAGGGCCTTTCCAGACAGTTAGTACCAGGGGGGCCCTGTGCTTACAACTGACCCCTGATCGCCCAAGAGCACTACCTTCCAACGGATCTGTTTGTTTCCCTGCCTCCCCGCCCCCACCATGCCCCACACCTACTTCCTGGGAGTTGAACCTCAGATGAAGGCTGGGGGAGCTGCCCACTTAGGAAGGAACCATTTGAACCCCCGTGGGTGTCCTCAGGACTCCACCACAGACTCTCCGGAAGCTACTAAAGCCAGCTCTGGAGAATGACCCAGACACAGAGCCTGGAGTCAACTCAAGGCTCTAGTTGACAGCCCATCTGGTGTGCCTGCTAGGATGGGAGGGCTAAGCCCCATCTGCTTTGTTTTTAACCATCTGCATTTGGGTGTGGTACCCTTGGTCAGCCGCAGCCCCAGCTCCTCTGCCTTCTGTCTGCCTAGCCCACTTTCTGTAGCTTGGAGGGAAAAGGGGCTCATGAACGTGGATGAAGCCTTGGTTCCCAGCAAAGGACCCAGTCTTGTTGGAATGAAAGTTAATTTTAAAAGCTTGCAACATTTAAGAAAAGACCTGAAAATCAGTCTCCATCTGAGTGAGATGGGGAGGAGGGGGAAGTCAGAGATGATTCATCCATGATTCCATTCACGAATTCATATGCAGGAAAAAAAAATTGGGGGCCACACGAGATCCAGAGTTTTGCTTTATTAGACATCTGTGAAGACAGAGCTTGCAGTACAATCTCGTCACGTCATGAACAGCTGCAAAGTTCCGTGGAGAGTGAATTCATCTTGCAGTGAACAAGACCCCAATGGCTGGTATTTTGGAATAAAGTTCCATGTTCCAAGCAGATGAGAGGTGTGACATAGCGGACAACTTTTATACGAGTCATCCACTTAGTCATTTCTCAGCATAAATACGCAGCTTACAGCTACTTCAACTCTACAATGTGAAATTCGATCTTCGACTAATAGTGCACTTGGACTCCTGTTTATATGGGCGCATGCGACTCTTTGCCACCCTGGCAATTAACCAGACCTAGACTCTAAAAGCTAAACTTGATCTAAATAACATCCTAGGGGGCGGGCAGGCTCTGCAATCTGGACTCAAGCTTAGTCCAGACTCAATCTGGACTCAATCTCCAACTCTGGGCGAGTGCCTGTGTGTCTCCTTCTCTTCCCTATCTTGTCTGTGACTTGTCTGGCATTCAGCATTTACTACTGCCTGCTGTGTACAGAGGGCATTTAGAAAGGCAATCCTTCCAAAGTTCTGCTGCGAAAACACGAACCTCAGCTAATATGTCAAGGACGGCTGAGAAATGGTCAAGACAACAGGCCTTTTAGGAACTTTCTAAGATCAGAAAATGTGTCTGCGTGTATTTATCCAGTGTTCTCATTCTAGAATATTTCCGTGGGCAGGAAAGAGAGGAGGGATGGATTTCGGGAGTCCCTTTAAGAAGACTGACTATCGGGGCTGCATTTCTGGGGCCAGAACAAAGTCCAGTGAAGTTATCACCCCCTCCAACACCTGCTTGCCAGGTGCAGAATTCAACCAACTCGCTAAAGAGAAATCAGACAAAGAGATATCCTCAGTGCAAGGTGGGAAAGGTCTTACATTAGCCAAAAAAAAAAAAAAGAATTCACTAAATTACTCATACGTACACTTAATTGAGTGGAACATCAGGATTTGTGCACCACTCAATCCCGTCCTCGAACCCTGCTGGACTGACAGCCCTGCACATGGAGACCACACCGGACCGTCAGAGCAACTGCTCTGCCCCATGAGAAGAAGTCGACCCCCCTGCAGGGATGCACAGAGTTTTCATATATTGTCCTGCACAGTCACGTGGCGCCTAGAACCAGCATGCTCAGCTTTCAAAGACTGGAGGGGAAAATCAATACATGATTATGCTCCTTTCAACATAAACTGTGAGCCTTTGGGAAGGATGTGAGAGAAGCAAGGTCTCACGAAGCTGTGGATCCCGCTGGTGTCCCCCTTTTCTTTTTCCAGAGTATTCGGAGCCTCGGCACCTCTGACTCTGGCTCGGTCCCGCATACATAGTCCATAAGCTTAGTATCAGGTGCAAATCGGTAAGTAAGTGCAATGAAAAAAATGAAGCCATGGGAAAAGAAAGGCAGCAATGTCATCAACAAAATTCAAAGAGCATTTCTCCCTTTTTTTTTTTTTAACAAGAAAAGCACATTGTAGAAATAAAGATTCTGTACAATATTCTAATATCGTATGTACATAAAATTATATTACTTATAACTAACTTGAGAAGTCTTATTTGCCAGAATATGGCTGGCAACACCAAAGAAAGACCCAGAACATTTAGCTTTTGAAGCAGAGCAGGCAGCAAGAGAACCCCAGCAAACACACCTGTGTGCCCAGACGTGCAATCCCGCTACGGAGGGAAAGGACGGGACTCGCATCCTCTAGGTCAGCGGCCTGTTCATGTTTCACATTCTAGCAGGAAATTCTGCAGCAGGCGGTGTGGAAAGACAAGTTCAAATGCAACTGGAAATGCTATTTGGAATCTGCGTCCCGGCCATGGTAATGGATTTGCGAATCCAGCTTGCCTTCCAAGCCAGCGCCTTAGCGCATCCTCCGTTCCTTCATTATGCATGCCTCCAGGGATTTCAAATCGGAGTGAGCTCCAGCAGACACACCAGTTGGTTCCCCAGCTCGTTCTTAGGGTCCCTTCCAACCTTCCTCCTTCGCAGGCCCAGGCGTGAGGGTGAAAAGAACCACCCCCAAGCCACGTGGAGCCCCAACCCCACTCAGACAGGGCAGGGCACGGACCCCTGGCTCTTCACTTGGAAATCCTCTCCCCAAGGGGGGGACACTGCAGGCGCTGGTGTACGCTTCAGCTTCCAACAAAACCTGAAGTTAGGGGTTCTCAGATTCCCAAGGACCCACAGTCCTCTGTGGTGTCTACTAAACATGCAAATCCTGTCCCCCCCTCAGCCCCCCAAGACTTGACTTCAATTTGTAAAAGGAATAGGATCCAGAAACCTGCTTTTAAGAGGCACTCAGGCAGTTCTCTCGAGGGGGGCCCACAGATCAGCTTTGGAAAGACCTGGCTGAATTCATCATGTATAGATTATGAATTCCTTTTAGTTAAGCTTTAAAAAATGAAGATTTTAGAGAGACCTTTCATAGTACAGACTCTTTACCCATGTATCACCAGTGTATTCTTTTTGAAATGTGGTACTGTGGGGCCAAAACTCCTTGGGAGATGAGGGTGAGGGGGGGACTTAATTTAAAACATGGACCCTTGTCAAGGTGAGGGGCTGTTCCAGACTCCTGGGCTGGGGGATGGGAACAAGGCAAACTACACGCCCATCCCCCCCGCCCCCCCACAGAAGCCTCCCCAGGATGACTTGAATTACTTATGGATTCAGAAATCAGGATCCGGCATCGGGGAACGATGCCACAGCAGATGATCTGGGATAAATCAGCAGCACCTAAATTCCGTTTCCCTCCAAGCAAGCGTTCACCTGCCGAAAAGGGAACGTGTCAGCTCTCCCACTCACTCGAATCCTCGTAGATGAGCTCAGGCGATATTTAACTCCTCCCTGAACCTATTCAGAATGGAAATTATGAGAATCTAAAATAGTGCCCAGCGTGGGCAGGCCTCTGCCGCCGGGTGAGCAGGCTCCCAGCTCCCACTGAGTCCTCGCTTTCCATCATGGGAGGACAAAAAGAAATGAACTGCAGATGGACCGCATTTTATACTGACTGCCATCCAAAACACGTAGAAAGTCTCAAATAGACGAGGGCACCCTAACAGAGATCCGTTCAAAGCAAGCTGAGTGACTGCTACAGAAACGGGCTGCCCCCCTGCGTCGGGTGGCTGTTTCACCACTGGGTACCTATGGAAACCAGCTGCTCCCCCAGGATCCTCAGAATTCTTATTCCCAAACCTCAAGCTCCATTTCCGACAGCTTTTTCTGACTCCAGTGTGCCCTCAAAAATCCCTAATCATTTTTTAGCCCTCGTGGTTCCCATCTTCCCTGCTGAAATTCAGGTGGGCAATGCTGAGGGTCAAGGACAGAGAAAGAACAGTCAGGGTTGAGGTCAGCGGATGCAGGGGAGCAGAGTCCCAGGGAGGGCAGGCGGTGGGGTGGGGCAGACCTGTTAGTAATTTAAGAAGTCAATCCCAACCTTGACGCTCTTCGAGGTGGCTATATCCACGGCCGTGGCCTTGATCTCTGTGTCCCCGAACTGCATGAGGGTCTGGATCTCCCTCCGGGCGGGCACGGCGGCGCCGCTGGTCCCCGTGAGGTCCAGGCGGAGGGTGCCGCACTTCTTCACCCCCGGGTCGGTGATGAAGCTCACGTCGTCGTGCTCGGAGCTGTAGATGTTGATGACGATGACCAGCTGCGAGGGCTTGGCCGGGGTGTAGCTCCGCTTGACCAGCTCCCCCAGGGCGACCGACTGGTCGGCGGAGATGAACTTATCGAAGACGTCGGTGCACCAGCGAGTGCCGTCCTTCACCAGCAGCTTCTCGGGCGGGTGCTTGCCCTCCACGTAGCGGTTCAGCACGCCCACCCCGTAGGTGAGCGGCGACCGGCGCACCTTGATGACAGCGGGGTCCAGGCCGAAGAGGACGGCGCCCTTGAGGATGGTGAGGCCCACGTCCTGGGGGATGATGATGCGGCACTTGTCGCCGAAGGCGGCCTGCACCGCCTGCTGCAGGAGGGGCGCCTCCGCAAAGCCTCCCACCAGGAAGAGGAACTTGACCGTGGACACCTCGGGCTTCTGAAACAGGTCCCCTGAGAAAGAAGAGGAAGGGACAATGTTCTGGCACCCAAAGCCAGATGGCTAGGGGGACTGGTGGCCCCAAGAATGGGGCGGAAATAGACCAACCCTCCTGGGCCCCCCCGGGGGACAGATATGGCTGAGCTGGTGGGACTGAAGCTTTGTAGAGCTGGTCTGGGGTTTGCACACCAGGACGCTCAGGAATAACAACCAAAGCTGCTGCTAAGTAGAAACTCATTTTTATGGTGAGATGGTGACGGTTTTTTAGGCATCGATGAAGACTCCCAACATTCTCCCCACCTGGGGTCCTCTGAAGGCAGTCATGGAAGGGTGTTCTAAAAACTGTCCTTTGGTTTTCAAAGGGGTTCTGATTTGGTAGGTGTGGGGTAGGAAGTGGGGGGGGCTGGGATATTTAAAAAGGTCCCCAGTGGGTCTCCTGCGTGGCCCCAAGAGAGGGCCATGGAGGTAGAACAGTAACCACACGGCCAGAATGTTTGCCCCCTTGCGGGAGACCTTTCCATGGCCCACATGACTGGTCCTCCTCCCCAGCAAAGATTACAGATCCTAAGGCATCCCGACCAAGCAAAGACAATCCATTCCCTAGGCCCTGTCACTCTAGGAGAATAATGCTGCTGAGCTCCCAGCACCCTGACTTTTGAAGTCAAACTCAAGGCCAAGGTGAAGACAGGCTCTGGGCTGCTTTATAGTGCCTGCGGAGAAGCATCTGGAAAGCCTGTATCCAGGCTCCCACACACATACCCAAACCCCGTCTGCTCCTGCCCAGGCCCCAACCTGTGCCTCGCAGTCCCAGAGCCCCTGCCAACCTGACTTCACACACACTAGCTAGTGATGCTAGAAAAGTCCGTCCCCCTTCCTGGGTCTGCCCCACTGAGTGGCCGAGCACTGGCTGGTACTTACGGAGATGCTCAATGATGCTGTCAATGGTTGGCTTAAAAAGAGCGTTCATGGCATCTGGACTCATCCTCAGCATCCCTTGTGAGGACCACTTCACAAAATCCACACTGCGGGGGTGTGGCACAGACAGAAATAAGCAGTGAGTGCGTGAACGATACCCAGTCTAGGTGCACAGAGACGGGCCCTGTCAGAAGAGCTGTCACACTAGAGGGAGCAGAAAGGCTCCAAAGTCCCCGGAAATATCCTCAACTGCCAGAACCTGGACCCTTAGTTGCGCAAAAGCTAAGACTCAGCCTCTTCCATGTCCCTTGGGGTGGTGGAAGCCAAAGTCCAGTGCAAAAGATAGGGAAAGAATGAAAGGGGTCTTTCTCGTTTGAATGACCACACGTTTTAATGGAGCAATAGTCCGATTCAAGTCCATTAAAGGCTCATGGGGTGCGTCCACTGTGCTGCATGAGACCATGAGCCTGGGGCTCAGGTCCATTCCCTTCAGCCCCGCAGGCACCTGTCCCCTGACAGTGATGAGCCCAAGCCTACCGGGATGCTCCCTTCTCCGTCAAAGGCGCAGAACATCCAAAGCAATGCCATGGAACAGAAAGAGCACTGGACTGGGAGTCAGGATCGCTGGGCTCCAGGACGGCCTCTGCCACCCAGAGGTTATGGGACTTTGGGGGCAAGTTGGGTTGCCTTTTCTCTGAGCCCTAATCTCTGGTCTGGAAATCAAGGATAATACAACTTGTCTTACCCCCCTCACAGGGGTTGTTGTGAAGATGAAGTCAATGCCACATCTGTGAAAACACTTTGGAAACTTTCTGGCACTAAAGAAATGCCAGAGACTGTTTGTTACAGCACATACCAGCCCTTTCTCAAGTTCAAAGAGGCCAAGAGAATGGGGTCTCTGTCCATAAAGCAAAGCATGCATCAGCTGCTTCCTAGAATCACAGTCGAGACGCTGCCGGGCTCCCTGACCAGGCAGCCTTCCTGTGGCCTTGGCCGTAGGACAGTGTGGGATGGTGTAGAATGAGCCGGTGGCTGGTTGTGGCCAGTCTTCCCCGAAGGAGAGCTGACAGGCCCCAGAACTATGGGAGCAGACTTGAGATTCAACTTGGAGAATTCCCCTCTGTGGGGGTGGCTGGTGGACAGAGAGAACATGAGCCTAGTATGAGTCTGGCCAGGACCCTGCTCCAAGGGCAAGAAGACATAAAATCACATCGGCTTTGTTTCTTTTAAACAGAACCCAGGCTTCTTAGAGAAATGGCCGATTGCCGGTCTGGGATGCGGAATATACAAGATGAGCCAGGAGCGTCTTTTCTAACTGGAAGTCCGACCAGAAGACCAGAAGACCAACACATTGAATCAACGGGACACAGAAGCCAACTTGAAGGGCTCCGACTGGCCAAGATGGGGCATTCTGACTATCCATGAGGATAAAACCGCCCTAGTTTCATATACATCAACTATGCCTAAATCCATGAAATCTTAACGCTACTCTGCTTGTGTCCCCACAAAAAAAAGAAAATGCTTTTGTCACTCAGGAGAATGCTAGGAAATCAACCCACTATTTTTTAACAAAAAATTTATAAATGAAAGAACCAAACCTATATCCTGTCTTTCCTATGTGAAAGTCAGGGCAAGCAAAACCACTGAGCAAACTTGAGTCTGACCAAATCTCCAGCTCAACCTGCCAATTTGTAATAAATAAATAAATTAATTAATTAATTAAAAAAATTAAAAAAAAATACCAGGAGGCCAAACATGTGACGTGGGCGTGCACTGAGCAAAAACCCCAGACTGGAGGAAACGCTATGGGACAATCAGCTTTATCACTTAATAAACCATCAGGAAAAAACAAGAGGGGGAACCTCCATATTAAAGGGAGTGAAGGGCATATCAGAGAATTGCTATGTATAGCCATCTTTTGGATATTAACGCAAACTGAAGAAAATTAGAAGACAATGGGAGAAATTTTAATGTTAACTGGGTATTTGAGGATATAGAAGAATGGCCTGTTTTAAGTGTGATCATGATAGTAGTGTCAGGGCTATGATTTTAACATTATCTCCCTTAGAGATACGTTCCGACATATTTATGGGTTAGATGATGATCAGATTTGCTTTAAAATGCGTACACAAGGATTTAGGTTGGCTGGAAACTGACAGCTGTTGAAGCTGAATCATGAAGGTTCATTTTGCACAAGAAATGTTTGAAATTTTTCACTCTAAAAAGACTTTGAGAAACTTATAATTTTTGTCTATTAATTTTGTAATTCAGCTTTAAAACAGCTTCCAAATGTTCATTTTGCAACAAGCTGAACGACAAACACTTGCCTGCAGCCAAGGGACTCAGAGTAACAGGAAACCCGGAATCCCACGGGATTCGTTCAACAAAAATTTACGGAGAACCTGCTATGTCTGTACCAGATTCTGGTGCAGATACTGGGGATACAGCAGGGACCAGAACCCACAAAATTCCCTGCTTTCACAAAACTTAATTATTAGTACCTAATAAAAGCTGACACACACACACAGTACTCTCCAGGTCCCAGGCATTGTGCTAAGTGCCAAGGTATGAATTCACTTCATCCTCACGACAACCCTTCGAGGTAAGTGGAACCATCATCTCTGTTTTCCAGATGCAAAACTTAAGAACAGAGAAGCTGAGTCACTTGCCCTAGGTCAAACAGCTTCTCTGTAGGACTGGAAGGCAGAGTCTACACCCCCCCACCCCGCTTCTTCCCTCCCATCAACACCACCCACCCTCTAGAATGGCTTAAGCCATTGGTGAGTCCAACTCACTTGCTCTTCCTCAAGGCGTGCTCCACGCTGTGCCCTCGGAACTTCTTGTAGTAGTCGATGAAGGAGAAGGGCAGGGTGATGTTCAGTGGGTTAGTTCGGTCTGGGGCAGCTGCCCTTTTACGAGACTCAAATGCAATCATTAGGTCAACCCAGGCCGCCGGACGCTTGATTTTGAATTGTTCGATAAAATCCTCTCCGAATATTTTACACAGAAGTTTTTCAAACTCATAATCTACTCCTAAGGATCCATAGGGTCCACCTGGGTCAGGAACAAAAGGAGAGCCCCCCATGTTAGAAACTGCCAGACTGAATCCAAACTCTGGGCAACTGCGTACCCTGTGTTCTTCTCGGAAACTCCAAGTAGTGCGACGTAGACCCAGTTCGCCAACAGACTGCAGCTCCGAATTTTTACTTCTGCTTTAAAACCCTTGGGTTCTTTTCCTACCAGGTGGAGAAACTTTTTCCTACAGAATTACCTGTCAACAAGCTGTTCAAAAGCCATTACATTTTATTTTATTTTTTAAAGATTTTATTTTTAAGTCATCTCTATACCCAACACGGGTTGAACCCCAAGCTGGAGAGTCGCATGCTCTACCGACTGAGCCAGTCGGGAGCCCCATAATACTACTTCATGTTAAATAAAATGGATACATATAACTAAGTAGGAGCATCACAGTATTAACGCCCAAGAAATCTAAGGACAAGGCCTGAAAATCAGTAGGCCCACCTAGATCCCCGGATCTGTTAATGACTCATCCTCCCACCCCCCCACTGAGGGAGAGAGCCTGTGCCTTGCTTTGGCAACTTTGATCCAAGATCAGGTATCCCACGACCTCCCTAGAAAGCTTAATCATAGCTTGAAATCACAGGTGACAATCAGGGGACCATCAGATCTTTCAGAAAAAAAATTCCCATGTCTAGGAATTTTATGCCAAAACCCAAGTTATGGTGGTTTGTGTTTTAGAGAACATTTAACTGCGTTTTGCTCCTCAGTTCCACACAGGAACCCTCTCGGCCTAGAACCCCACGTGCCGGGAGCAAACCAAGAGAAGGAAGTACCAAGAGAAATCTGACATGAGAGAATTGTCAGGAATGAGAAAATCAGCCATGCCGGGGCTCACCTGTTGCTTTATACAGTTCTTTCAGGTGTCCCTCCGGTAACCGTATCTGATGGACGGTCAGGTCTACGGTGCCCCCGCCACTGTCCACGACCACATACTTGTCGCCTGAGACAAAGACAGCCATCCTTTACACAGACCGCTTGTCAGCCCCATCTTGGTATTCCCAGCCCAACACCCATCAACACTTCTCAGGAGCACGACGGCTTTGCACATTAGCTGCACAGCAAAGTTGCCTGTGACTGAAGAGAATGCAGTGATGTCTGCCCAGGAGTGCCGGTTACCAGGGACGATAAAGAACCTGGATGAGAGGATCTTTAAGACAGAAGCATTCCTGCCACATGCCGCTGCATCCCTGGCATGTACAAGCAGACAACTCCCTGCCAAGGTTATAACACCATAAAATAACCTCCTGTTTAACACAAGACTTAATCCGGAGCTGGACAGTTCCAATTCCCACTTTGCTTCTAAAGAGTCTGTATGGTTTTATAACATGCAGAATTATAGCTCCAAAAGAGCTCTCCTTGGGCAGGTGGTCTTTAAAACCACCTGCTTCCAAACATTTTCCCCAAGTGCCAAAGGAACCAACAGGAATGCATTTTTGCTGGCAGCACACAGAACAAATCCAGCAAAGGGCAAAGGATATTCAAGGACGCTACCTTCCTCCAGCTCCGACCAGATTTCTCCTATGACATTCTCCACCAAAAAGGTCCGACTCTGCCGATTACGCCGTATGTGTTCCTTAGCTAGTGGCCGACAAAAAGAAAAGGACGGGTAAGAAAGCATGAAAAAGCAGGCAGTCATCAGCCGTCAGTGGAGGCAACAGCATGAGAAGGGTTAAGGACAGAACATTTAGCAATACTTGACCAAAATGGTTACATAAATATGACATCGGGTAACACAAAGCCAGACCATTTCCACCAGCCTCCATCTATCCATTGCATGGCAGCTGCCTTGGAAAAGCCCTTCCTCCCCGGACACTGTTTGAGGGGAAGGGGTTAATAATTCGACCAGATTCCTGGCTTTGCTGTCCCAGGGAGGAACTTGTCTGCCAAGTAGCTAGCAGTGCACTTGGTTAAACAGCTTCACCTCAAGGAACTCTGTCTGATGCAAGGAATGTCGGGTATGTTTTCCTAATCTGGATCCTGGATAAAGGGGACTGGAGTCATTTCCCCGACCCCGGCGCAGGCAGTTTGCTCTTCAGCCGCAAGGTGGCGCTTCAGCCAGAGGGCGGCCCCTCTGAACCCAGCAAAGCCCTGGCCGCCTTTTTCCTAACTCTGGGGAACCACAGGGCTGTGGCTCAGGCCACTTAGTGGCTGTGACGCTTTGCGTGGGGTGACTGCATCTCTCACAGGCCACCTCAGCCCTGGGAGGCAGACAGGGCACAAATCATCGTCCTTCTGTTTAGAGGAGGAAACCTGGTCAGACGAGGTTAAGGGGTTTACAGTTCCCACCACCCTGTCTCGCAGCTCCAAGTCCACCCTGGGACCGTGCACAGTCATGCCTTTGAGATTTAACAATTTACAGTGAAAAAAGCAGAACACGAATGCTAAGAGATGAGCAAGGTGCTCTGAGAGGGTATCTGGAGATCATCGGGGCACAGCTAAGGTGCCCAGTTGGGACAAATCACTTAATTTGACGAAGTGATTAATTTGATTAAGCGGGGCTCGGTTTCCACATCCATAAAATGGGGATAATAACACTTGGGGGGCTCCTGGGTGGCTCAGTGGGTTAAAGCCTCTGCCTTCAGCTCCGGTCATGATCTCCGGGTCCTGGGATCGAGCCCCGCTTCGGGCTCTCTGCTCAGCGGGGACCCTGCTTCCTCCTCTCTCTCTCTCTGCCTGCCTCTCTGCCTACATATGATCTCTGACTGTCAAATAAATAAATAAAATCTTTAAAAAAAAAAATAACACATGACCTAAGTTCCTCATAGACAGAGCAGGGCCTGATTCTCTGATTTCATCTCAGCACTGTGCGACGCCGGGCACACACAGTAGGTGATAAGGAAGGCAAAGCACCAAGTCTGAGAGCCAGTACCCAACAAACGTTCACTACAATGAACAATTGAGAGCAACCCCCAATTTTACAGATAAAGGTTCTGTCCACTACTCTGCAACCCCATCCCACAATCTTGCCCCCGCCCCCACCACCAGTTTTTCTAGTCCCTAAACTGGTGCTGCTGAGTTTGAACTGTCCTACAAATCCGTCTGTGGCTGGTTATCCAATTAAGGACCCTTGACCCTCTAGCCTCTTCTAGCAAGGAGCACCGTGTTTGCAAAACTGCGTCTTCTCTGGTGATTGGGATGCCGAGAGCCAGTCAGCTCTGAAGTCCTTCGGGCCCTGATGTCCAGTGCTGAGGTCGTCCTGGTTCGCGTCTCTGCCGGCCTGGGAGGGATCCTCAAATTTAGGGCTTCTCTCCCGTTCCCAGCACTGGCTCCGGATGAACTTCTACTGCAGATCTCACAGCGAGCATTTGGTTTGCTAAAATAATCTAGATGTCTTTTACTAAAAAATGGCCAAGCCAGACTAATAAACATATTCTGGCCTCTCAAAACAAAACAACCAAAAATCACGTTTTCTGGCAAATTAAGCCCGAGATTATAAAAAAACAAAACAAAACAACACAGATCCTTTACTAATCTTATGAAATCCTTTTGGTGCAAAGTAATGTGGAGAGCAACCCCGTGGTGCTGGGGGCAGAGGGCCAGCCCCAGTCCCCTCAGTAGTGTCCACTGGGCGTCCATCATGGAGAAGCAGCAGAGGGCAGAGAACGGTGAGGAGGGGGCACTCGGGGCCCCAATGCCATCCAGGGGACTTCTGGTTAGGGGCTCTGCCAGGCCTCCCCAGGCAGCTCCCCCTCCTTCCGGGAGACGGGCCGTAACTACAAGACAAGGCTGAGCCGGAACCCCTACTTCTCTGCCCCTCTGAGGGGTGGCGGCCAGCAGTGCGAGCATTTCAAAAACCCAAGAGACCTTCTGAGCACAAGACCAGAGCAAATTCCACAAGGCACAGGACACAGACATGGAGCAGTGTGCGGGTGGACGGGATAAGTTAAAGGAAAGAGGGGCGCCTGGGTGGATCAGTGGGTTAAAGCCTCTGCCTTGGGCTCAGGTCATGATCCCAGGTTCCTAAGATCGAGCCCCGCATCGGGCTCTCTGCCCAGCAGGGAGCCTGCTTCCCCCTTTCTCTCTGCCTGCCTCTCTGCCTACTTGTGATCTCTGTCTGTCAAATAAATAAATAAAATCTTTAAAAATAAAAAAAATAATAATAAAGTTAAAGGAAAGGAACCCCCACACTGAGCTCTTGGGGAAGGCTAGCTTTTGAAAACAGTTTCCCCTTCAAATGTCAGTGTTACACTTGGGACGAATGAAGAGCTGCGCTACAATTAGCTAATTCCAACCTGAGTGTGAGTGTGTATGTGTGTGTATGTGAGAGAGAGAGAGAGAGAGAGAGAGAGAGAGAGAGAGATCAGCTCACATGCAAGGCAGGAAAGCCCAGTCAGTCCTGGATCTCTTTTCCAATTAAAATGTAAATAAATGTCATCATGAGTATTTAAAATGTTAATACCTTTGATTTAGTTGGCAGGAAGGCTAGCCTCTGCCTGCTTTGGGGGAGGCCAAACATGGCCAAAAATAAAAAAGGCAAACCACGCCCTCAGTGGAAGAGCAGCGGCTCCCATTGGCTGCAGGAGAGTCCGGTGGGAGGTGCTAGAATTTACACACACACACACACACACACACACACACACACACACACACTCTCCCCCGCAGCCTGGGGCACCAGAGTGACAGCGTGGAGAGCAAGAGGAGAATTCTGGAAGAGAGGTTGCAGGGCCTTGCGAAGGGGGAGCCAGGGCCCCGCGCCATGGGCGGAGCAGAGACGGGCCTCAGGTGTGGGGACCAAGGAGAACCTGGACCCAGTCTGGGGGGGGTTGGGGGGAGCAGGGGCGGCAGTTCTCGCTAACGCTCTCCCCCTCGCCTCCTCTGGGCCTTCCAGGATGGGGGGGGCATGGGATGGGCACGGGATGGGTGGCTTTCGGCAACAGCACCCACAGCACTCCCCTCAGTGCCTGTGCTCGCTCATGCTGGTGGCTCTGTCCCTGACCTAGGGTGTCAGATCTGCGGACCAACGCTGCGACCAGCTTGCACACAGGTAAGTATTAAAGAGGAGTTCACATCCCAGCCCCCCAGGCGGTGCCCCTCTCGCAGCTAAATGCGCACCAGCCAGGTCAGGAAGACTCGGCTCTGATCAGCTGTGTTTTCACCTCTGCCGGGTTCATGGCTAAGACCCAGAATGAGCTCATCATACACGACGCGGCCCTAATGAGTGAGTCAGCAGTAAATCAACAGTCTTAATGGAGGAATTAATAACGGGCAAGTGGGATTCAATTAAGAATCCGTTAATAAACAAGAAAAATTAAGAGCCTAGTGACATGTAAGGCCAAGAGCTGCTCTCTGCGGCCACCCCCAGGTGCTTAGAGACAAGCACCCTCCCCCTGCCCAAGGCGCAGGTGAGGACCCCGGGGAACTACCGCGCAGCTTCCCAGGGTGCCCTGGGGAGGCCGGGTCAGGGGGCCAGCACACAGGTGCTTAGAGCTGACCTGTCGGGAGCATCTTGATTCTTCGTTACTGTGCTAAGGGTCTTTCGGTGTTCAGGGCCGAGAACCATGCAGGGGCAGGAGGGGAGCGAGCCGGGAGGGGAGAGAGAGAGCAGAGGTACCCTGTGCAAACCCAGCTCCCACTGTGTCGCCGGAGCTGTACCCATTGACCGCGGCCTTGCTGCTCAGCTCGATCATCTGGTGCAGCCGCAGCTTCCGGCAGTAGATGGAGGCCGCCTCGGGCTCCAGGGCGATGATGAGCTGCTCCGCATTCTCCGGGGAGGCCAGGCCTGCCTGGAAGACAGAGGCAGGACCACTCTGAAGACACTCACACAACTTGTGCTGACTGACGCGCTCCAGGAAGGGACACTCAGAGTCTGTTTGTCTGGGAAATTCCCCTGCAGGGCTTACACTCAGGGGTGACGGGGTGCTGGGCCCCAGCCTGGGTTCCCAAACGTGGTGGAGGGGCAAAGAAAATGTATGGGTGCCTTTGGGAAAGGCAGGGCTCTCTGGGCCCTAGGCCTCTTTCATTTGGGACTTCCTGGGCCCAGAACTGAGCAGCATGAAGGGGGAGATGCCCCCAAACTCTGAAAACTATCAGGTGGTCTCTTTCTGGTTACAATGGGCCAAAGGCTCTAAGGGCAGACCCCGTTTTTGGTGGCCTGCAAAGCCAATGGGCCATCGCTGGACCTCAGCTACACACAAGCATCGGCTTCGGCTGTCTGGGAATCCAGTGTGCCTCCAGCACACCAAGGAGGGCCCCGGGCTCTGGAGAAAGCCCTCCTGGAATCACACAGTCTCACACTTTCTAGAATATGGGTTAGAAGGCAGCTGGCAGTTATTTTATTCAAAGCTGTTACCCCTTTAATGGCAGACACGCTTCTGCTCTGAAGTCTGGCTTGTTCCAATCACAGACCCTGTGACAGGAGCCGGCCAGGACACTCCAGGACCACCCCACAGAGGGCGCTCGGAGACATGAGCCTGGCGTGGCCTCTGCCAGGTCCCTGCCCACCTCCCATGGCCTTGAACTGAAGCACGAGGCCTCACTCCCTGAAGCCATTCAAGCCCCAAGGGTTTCCAGGTCACCAGCATGACGGGACAGAGACGTGCTGTGTCTCACCACTGTGTTTGCTGTCTCTGTTGCTGCTCCCTAGGGAACCTCGGGGTGCTGCCCTCGGACCTCACCCACTTTGGAGGAGACTCGATTCTACAAGGGGTAGTGGACTCAGCTTGTAGATCGGGGGTGAACCGTCTGCCTAATGTCACACGTGCACAGTGACCTCTGCCCAGAAGGAGCTAGCCTAGAGTCACAGATGGAAGGGGCTTAGAAGGTTCTGTTGTTGGACAAGGGAGAGGGAGAGTTCAGGTTAGAGTATTAGAAATGCAAAGGCCCTTCTTGGCCTTTTACTCAACTCCTTCACTTTATGGAGAAAGAAAGCCAGGCTTGGAGAAGTAGGGTGACCAACAGTCCCGGGTTTCCTGGGACATGGGCTCTCAGGGCTGAAACTCGGACAGTCTTAGGCTCCAGTGCATGTATGTGGCAAGTGGATGGGGCTGAGCGAGCGAGACCCAGTCTTAACCTCGCAGACCAGCTCTTTAATTGGTTCTTTGTTCTTCTGCTTTCATTGACTCCAGCTACCAGGGTGGGACCCAGGCCTTTCAACTTGGACGAAGCTCCCGGGGTGTCTCTAAGGATCCTCCTTCTGCTGGTTTCAAGGTAGAATCTCTGTACCCAGTTACCAGGACAGCACAGACGGTACGTCGCCTCTAAGTGCGTGCATCAATTTTCTGCAACAACCATGCCCCAAATGAACCAGTTAACTGTGTCTTAATGAGAAACCACTGGCAGGCAGGTGACTTAGCTCTCCCCGCTGCCGACAGCAGATGCCTCACAAGCAGTCGAAGCCCTTCTGGAAGACCAACTTCACAAAGCCCACACCGTCCGCAGGAAAACTGCCTCCTTACTGCTCTGCGCCCTCCGCTGTTAGCTGACCACACGGCGGCATCTCTGTCCATCGGTTTGGTCTCCGTGTGGAAGGAAGCCTGCTGCCCACCAACAGGCCCCTGACCCAGATGCAGAACAAGATCTCCCAGTACTCCCGACCCCAGGGACTCAAAGTCCCCCTCCCCGGGTCTCCCTCAGGGTCACGTTAGACTTCCTTGGCACCAAGACAGCTGCAGCACCCAATGACGGAACAAGGCTTACAGACCTAAGTGTCGCCAGGCAAGATGAAACTTCTGAGCCTTAAGCCCCAGGATCCCAGAAGAAATCCAAAATAAAAACAAAAGCAGCCCCCCTCTAAAGGACCCGCTCTCCAAGACTGACTTTTCCACCTTTGTGGGCTTCCTAGAATAGAAGCTAACAGGTCCAGCTTTCCAGAAAACGGGGTGAGGGAGAAGGAAAAACTAGCTGCCAAGAAACCACCAGACCGACATGTTTACGGTGGTCTTCCGAAGCTCAGAAGGGAAAATGGCCTGGGAGGAGGGGTGAGGAGAGCAGAGCGCCGGGGCCGTGCCCAGGGCTGGTGGGAAGGGAGGAGAAGGCTCACTACTGCCCTGTGTCCCCCTGGGATGTCCGCTCCCCAGGCAGTCTCCCTCCTCCAGGGAGGAGCACCGGGGGGCCTGGACCTGGCGCGGGGGGAGTGGAGGGGAACAGAAGAAAATAATAACTGCCTTCGTCCCTCCCCACACCTTCCCCGAGATGGTGAGCAGCCACTCTGAGGCAGACGTGACAGATCAGGGCTCTGGCGTGGCTCTGTCCGTTGTGTCTGACTCTTGGTTTCAGCCCAGGTCCTGGTCTCAGGGTCGTGAGACCCGCATCAGGCTCTGTGCTCAGCAGGGAGTCTGCTTGAGGTTCTCTCTTTCCCCCTCTCTCTGCTCCTCCTCCCCCTCCTCAAATAAATAAATCTTAAAAAAAAAAACAAAACAAAAAACAGCTCTGAAGTATTTATACAGAAAACCAAATCAAGAAGTCCAGAGAAGTGAAAAGCATGGAGTACAGTTACACAACTTGAGGCGCCCAAGGGTCCCCAGTATGTGACTTACACAATCCAGCTTCCCCCCGGGAGGCTCCACATCCTCAAGACATGAAAGACACAGAGGCTGCCCCAGAATGCCCCAAACAGCATGGCTACACCCCTCCAGGGAGGCCTTTCATCTGTCCCCCACCAGCCGGGTTGGCCTCGGCCCCACAGTAAAAGCTTTGACCCCTTTCCACGGAGGGTTCCTCATGGTACCCAGGAGAAGATGCAGAAGGGGAATGGAGGTGCAGAGGACTTTGAACCAGCATGGGCGGGGGGTGGGGGGTAAGATCCGTGAGAGGCCCAGGACAAAGTAACCACAAAGTAACCACACTCTTCTGCTCGAACCAGCCCCCAACCTGCTCCCCAGAGAGGGTGAGGGGCCATGTCCCAATAGCACTCCCATGGAGGCCACAGCAGAGAGCTGAAGCGTTGAGGCAAGAGGAGGCAGCTGGCTCTGCCAGGTTCCCACTCCCTAGGACGGGTCCCAGAGCTGCTTCTGGACTCCAAGAGAAGGAGGAAATGCAAAAGAATCTGCCAGATGCTCAAAAACTCAGATGTCTTTATCTGTGGGCAGAAGGGCCCCGTGCCTGGAAGGGTAGGCTTTCTTCCTGCATAAACACTTGCAGTCCTTCTCAACAGAGGCCCACAGCCTGGCAGCTGTTAGGTGTCCCGGGATCAGGCCTGGGTCCACCAGAGCAGGGGAGCACTCGCTGCTTTGGCAAATTCTGCCTCTGAAGGTGGTAACTCGCAGCTGCTGTTCCACCCAAGCTCTCTGTCCGCTGGACCCTGCTGGCCGAGCACTTAGCCTATTCTGTCTCCAACTCCAGATCATGCAGACGCACCGAGCCGCTCCTGCAAGATGCTACACTTTCTGAGGGCAGCATACAGTGGGGGCTTGGCAGCAGCTGCGGAGAGAATGAATCCCCCGCCCCCCAGCCAGCCTTCCTTCTGTGACGTCCTGGCCCTTGTCTCCAAACGCTGAATGACAACCTTCCGCTGTGGCTGTTGTTTTTCCCTCTGATGTGATTCCTTTTCACAGCAGTGCAAAGTGTAACTCCACGTTAAATGAGATCATCCTATGTAATGCAATGTCTTTTATTTGACAGGTTTCCAGAACCCATGAGGGTCTGCCAAAATGCCTTTAAAAATCAACTAGACCCCGTCCACTATGACTATCCCTCAAGACTCAGTTGGAACTGTCTCCCATTCTAGGTGTTTCCGGAAGGCCTCGGAAGAGGATCAGCTGTTCTTCCTGCTACGATCTGTTCAGTGAATGCTCCTGGAGGGTCTAAGGGGGTTCTTAGCAGTGAATTATAAAACATAGAGACTGAACCTACTTTTTCAACAAGGATTTGACACAAGAGGAGTTTTTGGAGTTTCACAGATAAAACCGTTCCCGTAAAGTGCTCCGGAACCATCCCCTCTGGGCCTGTTTCTTCTGAGATGCTGCCCAGAGCCTCATCTCTTGCTCTGCATCAGGCCTCTTCCCCCAACCCCACCAGGCCAGTGGAGGAACGAAGATCAGCCCCCATCTGACTGTGCCATGCACTCAGGCTCATGGGGCCACCAAGGAGCCTGAAGAAAGGACTCCATTTCCTGCATGCAAGCAGGGGAGATGTGACCAGTTTCCCAGCTGCCCTGATGGAGTTCCATCCTACCTCATCCTTCAAGCTCTTCCTCCTGAAGCCAGGTTGATGGACACCACTTTGGGGGCAAGGGATGGTGGGTATCCTCAGATCTCAGAAGCTGGCTGACCCAAGAACTATGGTTTTTTGCTCAGGTTCTGTATTAGCATTTTCCAGAGAGACAGAACCAGTAAGACATATGTAAACACAGAAAGAGATCTACTATAAAGAATTGGTTCACACCATTATGGAGACTGACAAGTCCCAAGATCTACAGTTGGCAAGCTGGGGAACCATGAGAGCTGATGGTATCATTCCCTTACCAGCAACCTCAAGACCCAGGAAGAGCTAATGTTTCAGTTTGAGGCCAAAGGGAGGAGAAAAACAATGTTCCAGTTTAGAGACAGGCAGGCAGGAGGAATTTCCTCTTATTCTAGGGAGTTTCAGCCTTTTATTCCAGTCAGGCCCTCAACTGATTGGATGAGGCCCACCTATCTTAGGGAGGGCAATCTGCTTTATTTAGTCAGTCAGTTTAAATGTTAATCTCATTCAAAAATACCCTCACAGCAAATACTTGGAGTGATGTTTCACCAGATATATCAGTATCCCTTGGCCCAGTCAAGTTTACACATAAAATGAACTATCAGAGGCACACATTTCTCTTCTGTATAATTAAATGGAGGATGAGGAGAGAGAACTAGAGAGATGCTAATTTTGGCTGTGCTTCATTTCCATTTTGTCATGGGGACGCTTCCAGAGGACAAGCTAAAAGATAACCACAGGCTAGTTGGCAAAGCAGTTGTGCCCCATAACCCCCTCCGCCCCTCTCCCTGAAGTACAAAAGGCTGCAGTGAACCACTCAGCTGTGAGCAACCTGGGACTTACACAGATTACACAGGATACGAATCCAGCACCAACCATGTCCCAGCGCCCAGAAGTCTCCCGGTATGGGTTTGTTTAGTGAATAAATGAATGAGTACACATGAGTACCTGCATGAGTAATGAATGAGTTTGAATAAATGAATGAGTAAACAAAGAATGATTGAATGGCCCCTGCCATCTTGAAAGCCATTCGGTGACTAAACTGGACACAAGTATCAAATCAGAATTACAAAGAGCCAAAATTTAAGCTCACAAAGTCCGCACCCATCAGAAGTTGCCCAGCATCTAAAGGACGGGCCAGTCTGCAGAGTCATCTCTGGGGTTCAGAAAGAGAAGTCCCCACATCCATAAATGCTGGTTACGTTCATCCCTCTGAGGTGCCATTTTGGTTTTGCCAAACCCCACAGGGCACACCCCCCCCATCTGCCTGTTTTTTTCCTCACCCGAAGTATGAGGCGCCTCCCCACCAGGCTCCACTGCTCCAAGAGGCAGTCCTTGGAAGAGCCCGCCCAAGGCTCGAGCAGCCCTGACAAATCTCCCAGTCCCTGCGCCTCTTTCTGTTTCAGGCTAAAAATAAGAACTGACCCTTTTCCGGGTCACATGTTTGTTGCTGTAGTTTTCCTGTGGGAAAGGGGAAAGCAAGAGTGAAAGCCATGAATCCTGAGTCTCCTTCCTGTGCAGACTCAGAACATTGGCTGTATCTTCGTAGACAGCCATGTCCCGGCATCCCGTCTTTGGGGTGCTGCCTGAAGGCCGACACTGTGGACAAGCTCCAGGGCGCCCCGGGCTTCTGCGGACAGCGAGACTACATTTGGGTTTCTTCCTTTTTAAAGAAGTTGCTTCTTTCTGGAACTTACCCTCTTCCTTCATTTCTGGAGAAATTTATTCATCCCTATAAAAACAAATCTATTTTTGGCAGATACTCGACTGAGCCAGGTTCTCACGCTGAAGGGGAGCGCAGAGAGCCTGCGGCAGGAAAGGGAAAAGGGGGAAGTAGGAGGAGGTGGCGGGGGTGGGCAGAGACATGGCTCTCCCTGGAACTCTGCCTGTCACCTGGAGTGAAGCTCCAAGCGGTGAGTACAATTCGTGACACCAAGGTACCCGAGGCCAGTTTGCTGCATTTGGTGCTCAGGGTTGCTCCGGTGGGTGTTTTGAAAGGAAATTTATACCTACGGCTACAAACTCAACATCAGAGACATGTCCCCTGGGAGCAGGGCAGGGAGGGCGCAAGGGAACATCTATTACGTTGGTGTCTTGCCGCAGCCCAGCTCAGGCTGAAGGCTCTGGAAACAGACTCTCATTGCACAGAGGGGACCAAGGCCCCAGGGTGGGCTTTCATTAGCCCAGGGGAGCCATCTCGGCCCTGGGGTTCAGAACAGCAGGTCAGCACAGCCGGCCATTCTTGCCATGAAGTCAAACCCTTAGGGAAGCCCCGTCGTGGCACATGTGGCCTGCGGACAGTGTGAGGCTTGGTGGCCATGAGGGTTCACGGTACCAGGGATGCCCCCAGCACCCAAGAGGGATGAGCTGGCCATTGGCACTAGAATGTTCTATCCATGGCGCCACACTGACTGACACATTCCTTGGCCATGCCACTGCCCCGCCAGGTGTCTGCACCGCGCAGGTCTGGAGGCCTCACCACCCCGACCGTGTGTGCTCCCATGTTGCTACGAGGTGAAACATACAGACCAGCCTATTTCCCTCCTGTCCCAGCTGTACATGTGCAGATCTCAACCTCCACACCAAGCTGATGTGCTTGGTGCATGGCCATCAGCTTTCTCTTTGTTCCTTTCTTCTTCAAACATTATTATTGCCCAAGCCTTTTCCTGAGGTTCCGTTCACCCATGGAGAAATGTCCCTGTACCCCAGTTTGAAATCCTAGCCCTGGGGAATCTGCAGGATAGGATATATAAAGCCAGAATGAAAATCGTGCCCGGCCCAGCCCCTGTGGGCCCAACCCCGGAGGGCCAGACCCTCTCTCCTCCCCCAAAAGGAAGGTTTCATGTCCCCTGGCCCGTGGGAGACCCCTCCCTGCCTCCCAGGGAGGCCTATGAGGGCTGGGGACACCTGAGTGAGGTGACAGTCACCCCCATGGGCACCCTGGGCTACCACCTGCCCCGTCCCCTCACTCACCTGATAGGCAGCTTGTCTCATGAACTGCTTGGCGGGCTGCTTCCAAATGGCGGGCACCGTGATGACCCATCTGACGTCAGAGTTCTCGAACTCCGACCCCGCCTGGTCACTCAGCTCCTATAGCCAAGGGAAATGCAGCGGGTCAAGTGGACACAGCTGGTCCTCCTACAGCTTCACGGAGAATTCCAGGCTTCCTGGCTGTGAACTCTTGGGCCATCTACCCTACAGCCTGCTGAACTTACCCGTGTCAAAGAGCAAGGGTCTGCTTCCCGAATATTCCACAAGCTGGGAGTCTACTCCTTTCACTCACTGAACGTGACTGCAGGCAGGAGGCAAGCAGGCCACAGGCCTTTGGCTACTTCTGAGTCATGTGACAGGATACCTGACAGGCTCCCAGACCTCAGTTTCCTCATCTGCACAATGGGGATAATAATACCTAGCTCACACTGTTGTTGGGAGGGGTGATAATTTTCTGAGAGCTACATTTCCTGGGAGCTTACTCTGTGACAACCTCACCTAGCACTTTGCATACCTCACCTCCATGAGTCCCAGGATCTCACTAGGAAGGGATGATAACGGCGCACCTTTCCTGCAGACGGGAGCCTGAGTCCTAGCTACACGCAGTACCTTCTGACGGCTGCACAGCTACGAAGTGGCAGAGTCAAGATTTGGACCAGACCCAGGGATATCTTAATCCTCAAGACCGAGGTCTTCACTAAATTGTCACATGTGGTTTGTATCTAGAACAGGGCCTGGCTCACAGCTCTGCATAACACCTGGTGGCAGTTGTTGTCAGAGTTGTCCCTGTCTCCTGCCTTATGGCAACGCCAGAACCTCAGAGGAGTCCTCCCGGCAGGAGGGGAGATACAAACAACTAAGCAAGAACCATGCTGCTTTTTAGCTTTTGGTTCAAGTTCAACCACATCGGATAACGAGGAGGGGCAGAAGCACCAGAGGTTCAATCCAAGTCCACACAGCCAAGATACGACTCTAGAATAATTCTCAGACTCAGTATTCCCATCTGTAAAATGGGGAGAATAGAACTAATGCTCTGTGTTTCTGGGGAGATTGAGAACACATAGGAGGAGCTCACCCGAGAAGGCCTCTGATAAAGCTTGTTCCTTCCTACCGCTCCCCTCTGGTCGCCACACGCACCACACAAATCTGAAATCAAACCTCAACTCGCACCAACACGCGTCTGCGTCTGAGTCGGTTCTGGGGACAGGTTTCAGAAGATTAACAGGCTGCTGATTTGTTTCTTCTGATAGATATCTCATTTCCTCTGTTTCTGTAGATACCTTGGGTTGGAGCTACCGTGTCACGGAATTAACTCCCTCTATGATCAGTCAGTAAACTTTTTTTTATTTTTTGCCCTTTAATTTTTTTTTTCATTTCTAATGGAGACAGTAACCCATAACATAAAATCGACCACATGAACATTTTTTTAAGCCTACAGTTCAGCAGTGTTAAATATGTCTAGTAAATTTTCTTTTTTCAAAACACAACATCTCTGCATGAGGCCTAAGTGAAACAGTGGGTTTTGTTTTTTTGTCTTTAATCGTGTTGTATTTCCTTGCAGGTCTGCATTGGGCTTTAAAGGCAGGTGAGTGGTGACACGTGTTGGGAAGGTTCTAAGCACAACGGCAAGTGCTATCCAGGCTATTTTAAGTTCTTTAAACAGGAAAAGGCTCAAAAGGTGAACGATGGGCTTCCCTGGCCATAGGGACGGTTGTTTAAATAAGCTGTTTGGGGGCACCTGGGTGGCTCAGTGGATTAAGCCAGAAAAAATAAGGAAAGACAAGTTGTTCTGAACATTATTATCCCTGATATATGTGACATTTAAAAGAACGTGAGGAGCGCCTGGGTGGCTCAGTGGGTTAAGGCCTCTGCCTTCAGCTCAGGTTATGATCTCAGAGTCCTGGGTTCGAGCCCCACATTGGGCTCTCTGCTCAGCAGGGAGCCTGCTTCCCCCTTTCTCTCTGCCTGCTTCTCTGCCTAGTTGTGATCTCTGCCCATCAAATAAATAAATAAAATCTTTAAAATAAATAAATAAGCTGTTTGTTCGCCAGTGGATTTAGTACAGCTTAGAAGGGAAAGAACCCTGCCATTAATTAAACTTCCCGTTATGTTGCACTTTTCACTGGCTTTCCTTCGTGAACATCGAGCCTGCTTCATGCCTGTGATGCCCGAGATACGCTGCTTCCGTAGACACTGTGCAACTGTCCCCTCCTCTGAATCTGTGGGTCCTTCAAACACCAGCCCGCCCTCTCGTGAAGGGCCGGGCTCCTACAAATCTCCTCAAAAAGCTTTTCTTCGTGGAATTTCTTTATAGCATGTTTCCTGCTGGGAGAAAGTGCGAGCAGGTTCCTGCCGTTTTCAGCTGAGCTGACATGTTCGAAACCACACCCCCTCCTCCTGCACCCCTGCTGGACCTCGGCCCCCTCCCTCTCTCCCCTCACTCTTTCCCCCTCGATCAACCAGAAACACAAGCCAGTGTCACAACTTTCTCGGGTCCTAAATTTTCCCCAGGTCCCCATGTCTCCTCCTCCTAATCCAAAGGGCCCCCGAGTCATCGGCCTGCCTTGCTCCCTCACCTGTCCCCGGGTGGCCACAGGCACTGTAGGCACAGGGTTCCTCATTGGCTGTCTGGCCTACCGGGCGCCGAGCCCATCCCTCTGAGATCCCTGCTCTCCTGCCCGCAGAGGCCCACATCTCCGCACCTCCTGGTCCCCTTTGCTGCTGCCTGGGTCGATGAGGCGCTCCTCACTCCCTCCGTCTCCCTCCTACTCCTTCCTTCTGTCCCCTCTCGCCTCTCCCGGTGGAAGAGTTCTTTCCCAGAGTCTACTTCTTCCCTCCGCTCTGGCCCCATCTTTCTTCTCGGTTTTCGCGTTCCCCGTGTGACCCCCCACTCTCCAAGTCTCCGAGCGCTCAGACACACCTGCTTTGGGATCTGAGTCCACTGCTTCCCCAGGGCTTTCCCCCACACGGCAGGCCGTGGGGGTGCTGCGGTCTCCCCCCCTCAAATGCTGTCTCTGCGGCCATGGTATTCCGCTATTAGAAATGGCTAATTTCGTGGTCATGGATGGCTCCCCATGACTCAAGTAGTTCGTTAGCTTGGCCTTCGAGGCTTTGCACGATCTCCACCCAAGCTTGCTGTTCCCACAGGACCCCGTGGCCTTGCCCTTCTCTCATCCCAGACTGGTTGCTTTCCAGAGCTGTCTGCTGTGTTCTTCCCCCCTGCGTTCCTCCTGCGCCATTCCACCAGCCCGAAACACACACTGTTCCAGCTGCCGCCGCTGAGGGGCCCCTGATGCACCTTCTCCAGGGAGCCTTCCCTGCTTGCCGCCCGTTGGGCAGAACCTCTGCCTTCACCAAACCCCGAACACCCACAGTGACCCCCTCACAACACCAATCCGCTGACTACATGACCACATACTCCTTCATACTCTGCTTACTACAATGCTGCCAGAACCTGCCCAGGATCGGGGACACAAAAAGTACTCAAAAAAAGAAGAAGAAGCAGGTGCTTGAATGGATGAAAGCAGGGTTACATTCTCACGTCTGTTTCCCTCAGGCCCTATTTCTAGAACTCTATTCTATTTTTAGAGTTCACTAAATTTCTTCTAGTGATCCCATAATACCAAATGCTTCTCAAGTTCCCAATTCTTTCTGGATGGAGCTCAGTACGTGAGGCTCTTTATGCATCTGACCCCCAGCCGCTTGTCACCATGCCCACAGGCAGAGACACTGAGTGGCCAGCTGTAGCCACCTAGAAGGTAGCCAATCCCTCCCCATCCAGGGCCTGACTGCACAGACTTTGCAATAATCGTCCAAGGCGCTCACTCAGGCACCAGCTTCTCCCCTGGGGTCTGGGAGGTCAGGGAGGAGAGATGGCAGCAACCCTTTACCAAGAGCCTACTGGGCCCCGCCCCGAGGGAGGTGCCTCGTGTCTGGTTTAATATCCAGCAACCCACGAGGTACACAACCTGCCCCACTCTTCCAGGTAGGAACGCGGGTATTGGAGAAATCAAGCACCTCGCCCGAGACCCGCCAGCTGCCACAGGTGTCTCCTGAGATATAATTCATATGCCATAAAATTCTCCTTTTCCCAGTGTATTCACAAGGTTATGCAACCGTCACACTCTCTAATCCCGTCACCCCAAAGAGAAGCCCCATTCCTATTAGCAGACACTCCTGTGCCGTCCCTCAGCCTGCGGCACTTGCCAATCTGCCTCCTGTCTCCGGGGATTCACCTGCTCTGGACATTTCTTATGAATGAAATCACACAGAACTGACTGGCTTCTTTCGCTCAGCGTAATGTCGTCACCGTTTCTTTATGTGGTCGCAGGCGTCCGTGATTCATTCCTCTCTATGACTGACTGACATCCCCTTGTACGGAAAGACCCACTTAGGGACCCTTCCACCCACCGATGGACATCCGTGTTGTCTCCCCTTTTTAGTTCTTACAAATGCTGCTGCTGGAAACACTCACAGACAGGTTTTCATGGAAATACGCATTTTTCCTTTCTCTTGGCTGTATACTGAGGAGCAGAGTCACTAGGTCATGTGGTACTCTTACGTTTAACCTTTGAGAAACTGCCAGATTTTTCTATAGCAGCTGCCCTACTTCCCATTCCCGCCAGCAGGGGCACGAGGGTGCATCCTGTTTTCTGAATGGAAATCCTACATTTCCTCCCTCGAGGTCGCCTCTGCTCCCGACTGGCCGGGGTGCCTCCCCCTGCCACAGGGCCCTGGCACATGCCCTACCTTCAGCGCCTGCTCCTTGAAGTACTGTAGGGCGTATGCGAAGATTTCAAGGGCTTTGACTTTCTTGCCGTTTGCCGCCGTTAGGTCTGTATCCATATTGAGGTCCTAGTCGGGGAGAGGAAGGAACAGTAAGACGGGGGAGCAGAGACGCGCCTTCTGGCTTCGGGAACTCCTACCTGGAGGTCTGGGAAAGTCAGCGAGCCATATTTCTGTTTCCTGATACTTGGTAGACTAGGATAGTGTGTCCCCTGTTCTCCCCCAGTAAGGGTCCTGGCAGCATCACCCCCTTCCTGTGGCGGGGGTCCCGGCTGCTCCCTTTAGCCCCTACCTCACACTTCTCCCTCTCTCCCTCCTTCCCTCTCATTCTGTCTCCCCTGGATCCTCACGAAGCAGAGGTTTCAGGGAGGTGACAGAGCCCAGGAGGAGAGAAAGGCAGCAGGCACCCCTGCTGATACAGCTGACACACTATGACACACTATTTCCACACTCGGACACTCACAGTCACCTCAGGAGCCTCCCTCCCAGAGGCCTAAAGCATCCCGCCAACCTGCCGACGCACTGAGCAGACAGGAAGCTTTCACTCCCCATGAGCTGCAACCAAGTCGCGCCAACAGAAGAGCTCCTATTTTAAGGTTTGTGCTTAACCCTCTTGGGAGTGCAGCACCGCCGCCTGCCTTCTCCACCAGAAGCCAAAGCAGCCCGGCTGGGAGGCGCTGGCCACACTGGGGTCATTCAAAAATGACCAGAAAAGTGCTCACAGCATGGCAATGGGCAGACAGTGGGGCGGTCATCAGGAGGAGGCCCCCAAGGCAGCCGGAACCCAGAGGCTCCTTACTACCAGAGGCTGCTCCTACCAGAGGCTCCTTACTACCAGAGGCTGCTCCTGCCAGAGGGAAAAACAAAAACCACCCCCCAAGTTGGTCCAGCCGGGTAAGGAGGCTTTGCCTTTAGAGCATGAAGGGGACAAAGAGACTGAACCAGCCTCGCGGAGCCTGTCCGGTGTTCTGACCCATCGGCATGAGCTCCTCTTCCCAACCAGCCCCCCCACCCCTGCTGCTCAACAAAGACAACCCCAATATGGGGAGGCAACTCCCAGGCTCAGAAAGGGGGCTGACCACCAGGCAGCCATAGGGCTGTTCGGCAGCGACTCCCGTCGGGTGAAACGGGCAGGAGGCATTTGCAGCAGGAGCCTGTCTGCTTCACAGAGAGAGAGCCACGCCAATGCACCCAGAGCCTTGGAGGCAGGGTGCTGGCTGCTGGGCTTCCCTTCACGTGTGTTTGTACCTGCAAACACGCAGACCAACGAAAGCAATCACAATGGGAGCCAGCAACCGGCTGGAACTTTCTCGATACGAGCACCGCTCAAAGAGCTTGAGGTAGCTAGATTCCTTTAATCCTTCCACCAACCCTGTGAAGAAGGCCCTGTCAGGGTTTCTATTTCACACAGGGCCCAGAAAGGTTAAGTCACTGGGATTAAGCATCTTGTGAGTGTCAGAGGCAGGATTTAAATCCAGGCGGTGCGGTCCCAGCGTCCGTGGTCCTAAACACCATCGACGCCCCGAATCTCTAAGTACCAAGAATTAAGGAAAATCTGTGGGATACAATGCCCAAACTGAAAAAATCCTATCCTGTGATCCAAACTTTTCCATGAAGCTTGGGGGAGGGCCTCGAGGATGAGGACCGCTTACAGGATACCGGCATGCTGGGAACAGAGCTGCTTGGCAAGCTGAGCCACCAATGCATTAGGCACCTGTTTCCTTCTAAACTTGTTAGCTAATCGCCTCTGCCCTGGGTTCCCCAAATGCCCTCAGCCCCTGAGGCACACCTACAGGACCCCCGGGTTTCCCAACAACCCAGCAACTGCGGAGGGACCTCCCGGCCCCCGAGGAGATGGTGAACACCAGCAGGTGTCTGCCCTGACCGATCAGTTGCCAAGGCACACATGCTGTTAAACATTCTGAATATCCCTCCGCCCGTGTGTGTATCAGAAAGTGCCGTGTATTGTGCAAAAGTGTCTTTTGCTCCAGGTTGTTTCCAAAATCAAGGTAAATGGATGTTACTTTCTGCTCGGGTGAGACCTGAGGGTTTCCTGGGTTGGGAAGACCTCGGGGCCGGAGGGAAGGTTGGCTCTCCAGTGCAGAGGACGTGGGGACCAGGGAGAGGCTTGCTTACCCCAGTGGTATGCAGCTTCATCTTGAACTTCTCCAGGTACAGCCACTGCTTGGCCTCGTTGGGATCCAGGTCATGGTAGAAGTCCCTGGCGGCATACCCGAAGCTGTGGAACTTCCTCTCGGGAGTCAACAAGATGGTGGTCGGAGTCTTCTGGTTGGACACCCCGGGGTCGCCCCCTTCCCATCGCCTGACACCAAGGAAAGGCAGAGGTTATGGGACCTTCCTTCAGAGTCGCAGTTCAGGCCCACTGGTGAGAACACCTACTGTATGCACGATTCTCCCAGATGTGGCAGCTCACGGGAGCTGCGACAGGTATGGAGCTCATGGGAGCTGCAACAGGCACGCTCTGATTCCGTTGGTTGAGGGGTGATCAGAGCCACGATTTCAGTCAGAAAGAAAGAGGAAAGGGGCAAGCACCAGGGTCTTCTTCAGGAGAAGGTCTGCTTCGATCATCCACTCAGCATTTACTGAGCACCTACTGTTTGCCAGTGCTGGCGACCCAGACCTGAAAACTTTAGGTCTCTGTCTAGGATGTTATGTCCTTTTTTTGGGGGGGGGGGTCTGTTTTTTTAACTTGCAAGCCGTCAAAACAAATGTATAGTCAGCTTGTGTCCTCTCTAAAACAAGGTAGGGTATAAACCAATGCATAAATGCCTGCCTTACCGCAGGGGAACGAGGGACCCATGAAATACCCTAGGGGTCAGAGAAGGCAGAGGTGCCGGAGGGTAGGGCAAGGGGAGGAATGCAGGGCTCAGGAGAGACTCAAAGGACTGACAGAGAGCTGCCGGGATCTTGAAGGAGGGAAGGGCACTGCCGGCTGCTCAGAGGTAGGAGAACATGGGGCTTGTGCAGGGTTGCTAAGTGACTGGGCAGGGTGGAAATGGAGCATGTAAAAGGGAAGTGTGAGAAAATCTAAAGGTTGGAGGGCAGGGGCATGGCAGAATCAGAGCTGTGGGTGACCAGAGCACGCTGAACTAGACGGGAAGCCGGGAGACTGAGCAGGAGGCTCAGGCCTTGTCTGGGAGCGGAGGCGAGGAGGCTCCAACAGGGTAAAAGAAAGGTGTGGAGGTGGACAAGCCGTCCCGAGAGAGAACTGAGCCACGTGGCCATGGTGTGAGTAGGAGGAGAGGTACCAGAAGCCTCCACGTGGGAGCCAGAGGAGAAAGCCCTCTTCCTGGGAACCTGGAGCCCTCACCAAGGAGGCCACAGGGAACAAGGGACTCCAGGTGAACCTGCTGGCATGGAACTCCCCGGAGGGGGCAGGAGATGCAAGCCTGGTGTCCACAGGAGAGATCCAGGAGGAGAGAGACTTGGTGCCTCCCTACTGGGTGACAGCCCCGGTGACAAGGAGGCAGGAGGGCCCTGATGGGAACTGTGAGGGGGGAAGGGACTACGTCCTGCAAGGCTGGATACTGAAGAGACGCCAGAAGAGAGAGGGGGTTACAGACAGGCAGGCAGAGAGGAGGGGAGTCTGTCCTGGAGCTGATGAAAGGTAGGGCGGAGGTAGGTGGGGCCCCAGAGAAGCTTCCTTCTTCTCTTAGGTAGAAAGACAAAGAACCGGAAGGAGTGGAGAAGGCAGGTGGTTCGGTGCCTTTCCTTCCTCCTCGAGAAGGCAGGAGAAGCCACGGCTGCCAAGGTGGCCAGGATGCGCTCTTCTCTCCCAGGTCCCGACTCTGCAGCTGCCCCCCGTCCCAGCCCTGTGTTGCCATGAACCACAGGACCACAGGAGCCTCTGGTGGCAACACCGTATCCCAGAGGAAGCAGACCTCTTTCCCTGGCCGGCTGGGAAGGTGGTAGAGCGCCTGGCAGGACTTGTACCTGCTCCCGACATGGCATCATTAGGCTTCAGGAAACCGTCCCAACCCAGGTGGACAGCCAGCCTGGCTCAGCCATGCAGCTGGGTCTGGAATCGTCCCCTGGCAGCTTCCCCTGTCAAAGCTCCATCAAGACGCAGGCTTCTTCCCAGGGAGCCAAGGTCGCCATGATGAGCGCACCGAGACCCTGGGTTCTTCCCCACCCCAGTCGCCAGGCGCCCAGGCGCTCCCCACACGACCGCTCACAAACAGACTTTCTGTTACCATCAACCACGGACATTTTCACGAGGCAATAAACCTCCAGAGTTTTTTCCCCTTCCAAATTTTATTCCTTCATTCCTATTAAAATAAAAAAAAAAATTGAACTTTCTCCACCATAATTGTGTCAGTCTGTGTCAAGGTTAACGTGTTCTGGTTGAAATAAAATTCAGGTAGGGCCTCCCTCCAAAATCTCTACAAGAATGGAGATGATGTCTCGAGAGGTCTGAGCGCTGCTGATACTGTGGGGATCCCCCCCCCGCCTCCCCCGAGCAAATGCAATGTTATTTCTTTTCTTCTTCTTCTTTTTTTCAATTTTCACTGCAAGACTATCCCTTCAAAATACCATTTCTTAAAACAACTATGTAGAGGCTGAGAAACACTGACTCCAGCTTCTGATAGCATGCTCGTCTCCCTTCGAGGTTTCCATTTCCGGGAACGGCAGAGAAGACCTCACAGCAGGTGCCTCGCTACCCAGAGGCAGAACCCTGGTGGTGACTGAGGGAGAGGGCTCTGCTATCATCAGGGTTCTCTACTAGAACTGGCTTTTTGTTATTTCCTGATAATATAACACAGCAGGTGTCTGGAGCCCCTTAGGACAACCCGACCAAGATTGGGGTTGGGGGTCACTTTTATTATGACCTCTGTTTTAAGCAACACACTACAAAAATGCATAAGATCTTAATCTGGGAGCTATCACTAATTCCACAATTGCCAGTTAAATGAGTTCCAAAGCCGATCACAGGGTATCTTCAGAGCCATCCTTGGATTTGGAAAATCAGGGAGATAAAGCCCTGACCCCCAAAGCTTCGAGGGGCCCCAGACTCTGCAGGAGAGCATGCACCAGACTGGAGGAGCCTGTGTGGGTGCCCCGACGGACCAGCATCCTCACAGACAGTCCATCACGCGTGGATGAGGAGGACGAGAGGGTGTTGTAGGCGGCTGTGTGCATGGCGGGGCGAGGCGGAGGAGGCCCGCGGTGTACGAGCACACAGCATGTCCTAAGAGACCCCAGGCTACTCCAGTGACCCTATAGGTTGACCTGGCTGAAATTCCCCCCAACTCTGCTTTCTGGTTACTATCATTTGAGGACTAGCACCTTCCCTGTTTACATTTTACTGTGTATTAAGCTTGAAGGCAATCTCATTTCACACATACACACACTCAGGGAGACAGACACCGATATTACCCCCATTTCACAGATGAGGAAACAGGTTTAGAAGGTCCAGCAACTGCGCAAGGTCGCACAGTGTGTGGCCGGGCGGACGCCTGGGACCTCCTCCATCATGGCAAGCTGCCTACAAGTCAGCACCCTTCCCTGGGCTGCGTGCTGGAATAACCGGGGTCAGGTTTCGAACACGCCATCTAGGCCCTTCCCTAGACCCACTGAGTCAGAATTAAACTAATGCTTTTCCAGACCAGGAACCTGGAGTCCAGAGATGAGAGAGGGCTCAGGGGCACAGGGGGTCTGGGGCGGAGCTGGGCCAGAATCCAGGACCCGCCTACAAAATGCCATTCACCTGCTTCTTAGGCAAATCCCCCTCCCCTGCCCCAGGGCCCTCCTCCAAGTCTCCACAGGTGCAGTGATGGCACCCCCACACCGCCCTCCCTACCCACAGCGCTCACCTCATCACGTGGATACATTCTGGCTCCTTGGTGAAGCTGTAGGCGTAGCCGCTGGACGTGGTTCCGAAGTCAATGGCCACCACCACCAGAAACGTCTGCTGCTCCGAGACGTTCGGGTCAGCATCATTCTGCGGACATTCGAGGTAAAGCATGAGGGGCGGGCGGGGGTGGCCGAGCCTGGCCTTCCACTCTGCCCAGGTGTGCACCCACTACAGACAGAATACTGGCTCAAGTGTGCCACAAAGTGAGCCCCACGGAGAGAGCGGGCCGGCCTCAGCCCCCACCCAAGGGGCTCCAGGGAAAAATGGAGGTGCCCCCTGAGCAGAGGCCCGGGCGTCCAGGGTGAAGACACCTGCCCACAGCCTGCCCACCAGCCCCTTTATCAATTGCTTGTGAACTTGACTAATTATGGAAAGTCCATCCAGTCTGGAAGCCCAGTTGTTCCCCTAGTGACACAACCTTTCCCTCACTGCCCCCTCCCCCGAATTCCCACGTAGACACGGCCCAGAATGCTCTGCCAGCTGTGGCCTTGCCACGTCTCTAGTGACCACTCCATCTGCTCAGGCGTGTTGTGTGTGGGAGGAGGGCTTTGCGTGCCAGGGACCCTGGCCACGTGATCCTGGCAAGTCGCGTCCCCTCAGGGGACACAGCCTTTCCTCAACATCAAGTGAGTGGATCAGGCCATTCCAGGTTTCCAAACCTTTTTTTAAAGCAGTGTAGACTTTTTTTTATATCTCCAGAACTTCATGTTATAAACCCATAGATGTCGGGCTTGACACGTACTGCTTAGAGCAGGGGGTGAGAGCCCCACCCATCTGGCCTCTTGTCATACGGTTCCTCCTTCCCCACACACCGCAAGGTGACCCTGAAGCTCTTATGGGGGCCCCTCAGGGTGCCGTCTGGAAAGCCGCAGTGTGAGGACGGGCGCTAGGAGGCCAGCTCCCCAGGGTTCCCAGGACGGAGGGAGTTCCAGGACACTGAGGGAGGTGACAGTTACAGGAAAACCAGGGCAAGCTGGTGCCCCCGCCTAGCGGAGCCTCTGGCAAAGTGACCCCTCCCAGGGCAATTTTCTCTGGTCGGCTACGTGGAAGTCCCTTGAACAGCTGCCCCACAAAAATCGGCCTTTTCAGTGAGGGGTCAGGTGGCAGCAAAGCCCAGTCTGCAGTCCCCTGCCCAACTAGGTCGCCTCCCTGGGCCGGCCAATGCAGAAGCCAGCCCAGCCACAGAGTCGTGGACTGGAGTGCTTTTCACTGATGCCCCGGCCAGAGCTGGCGCTCGCTGCTGAAAAGATGCCTCACCGTCTCTGGGCCCTCGAGCTCAACGGGTCCTCCCGCCCTTCCTGCTAATGCACACAGGCCAAAAGCCCCCGAAGCACCAGCCACACCCCAGAAAGCCTTTCCAGGCCCAGGGTGGGGAAGGGCTTGGTGGGCTCACACGGCCAGTCCCCAGGACCATGCACTCCCCGCCCACAAAGACGAGCGGCTGCCCAGCAGCCTGGATCGTGAGAGCAGATCCAGAAAGCAAAGATCGTCAGCACACAGCCCTGCACATAGAGACACATCTCTTACCGCGATATGGGAAGGAGACAGCGGTGTTATCCCTGTGTCCCCCAGACTCCGGGCTGGAGAGGAATATGCAGACGTGGGGGCTGTTTCTGAAAGGAAAGACAAAGGCCTCCTTAGAAGTGATATGGGCTGAGCCCCGGGAAGCCAAACCCCAGCCAAACAAGTATGGTCTGTCTGTTCGGGCACTCCCTTGTGTTCGGTACTTAGAGCCAGATGAAACATTCTTCCTCTCCCCGTGACCACCAGGCCTCTCACCAAGTCCCCCCCAGGGCCTGCTTGGCGGAGACCTTCCCGACCCCCACATGGCCTCACTCCAGGCGTGCGCTCTCCCAAGAGTCGGAACCTCACCTGAGCCCAGCCATGGACCGGATGAACCTGAGCAAATGTTTGGATGCGTTTTTTGGGAAGAGGTTCCAGGTTCCTTGCCTTACCCCAGAGATTAACAAGCCCCATTACAGGAATACAGGACAGGCGTGCAGCGTCCAGAAAGAACTTCCTTGCTTAGTGGACACATCCGCTCCTCCCCGCCTCTAGCAGGAGGCCGCATCACACACAACGTGGGAACTCATCTCTCTTCAGTGATCCTGCCGGCTCTGGCATCCGGTTAAGAGAAACCATGGCAGAAAGTCAGGCAGGCTAGTGTCCCCGCACCCCATGCCTAAGGCCCCACAACACACATGAGGTCAAACCAGAGAAGAGGCAACAGCCAAGCCGCCCAGACATCATTATGATGATGGACCTGCTGGCCTCGCCATTATGCAGGCACCGACATTTGTCCTGACACCTTGCCGGGGCCCAGTGGCCTTCCTCCAGGAATGAGGACCCAAGGAGAAGTCACACTGTCCCTGCTGGGAGCTCCATGCTGGTCTCCTCGCCCGCCACCTAGGACTGGCAGGGCAGCAGAGCATGGACTGTGAGCGACCCTGGGTACCCACAGATTGCCAGGGCCCACTGGGGTGCTCTGCAAACATTGCCCAGCTAGTACACAGCCTAATCCTGGGAGGGAAGAACTGGGAAGCTTGCTCAAACATACTGATGGTCAAGGAAACCCAGAGGGCGTGAGATGTCTGAGAAAGTCCTGCTTCTAGGGGAGCACAGCAGTGGTTCCATCAGCCTTTGCTCTCAGATCACTCTGGTTAATCCCACACACTTACTGGTTTTTGTTTTTTCCTGCTCCGTGAGAACTCAAAGAGCATCATTACCGTAGGTACCAAATGGGCTGAGGGAATGAAGTGAATCATGAAAGGGTGAATGTGAGCCTTCAGATCTGCACAGCCACCTCCACTCCCTGCAGACATCTGGTCTCCCTTCTCCTGGGGAGGATCCAGTTCCAAACCCTGGGAGAAACTCACAGAAGCGAGTCGTTACAGAGACCCAAAACCAACTTGCAGGGCAAGGGACTTCCAGTCCTTTCTCCAAAGAAGACACAAAAATGGCCAATAAGCATGTGGAAAGATGTTTAACGTCATTAGTTACCAGAGAAATGCAAATCAAAACCACAATGAGGTAAGGCTTCACACCCACTAAGATGGCAGCTATAAAAAGGAAAGAAAGAAGTAACAAATGTTGACAAGAATATGGAGAAACTGGAACCCTTGTAGATATCCAGTGGGAGTGCAAAATGGTGCAGCTGCTATGGAAAAATGGTTTAGTGCTTCCTCAAAAAGTCAAATGTAGAATTACCATATGACCCAGGAATTCCACGCATAGGTATCTACCCAAAAGAACAGAAAACAAGGATTCAAACAGACACTTAAATGTACACATTACTGTGATATTATTCATAATATCCAAAAGGTAGACACAAGCCAAGTCTCCGTCAACAAATGAGTAAACCAAATGGGTGTGTCCATACAATGTAATATTACTTGGTTGCAAAAAGGAAAGAAGTTCTTGGGCACACTATTGCACAGAGGAACCTAGAAAACATTACGCCAAGTAAAATAAGCTGGACACAACAGGACAAGTTTTGTATAATTCCACATACATGAAATATCTAGAACAGGCAAGGTCAGAGAGACAGAAAGCAGATCAGACGTTACCAGGGGCTGGGAGGGAGGAGGAAGAAATGAGGAGTGCTGAGTTTTTATTCTGAGTGAGGACAATTACTGGAAATAGGGATGATGATGGTTTATAACACTGTGAACGCAATTAATGCCCCTGATTTGTACACTTAAAAATGGTTAAATTAATGTCCCTGATTTGTACACTTAAAAATGGTTAAAAGTGCAGATTTTGTGTCATATATACTTTTTCATAATAAAAAATTTGCATTTAAAATACTCAACTTGCTCATCTTAGAGGGAGAGCAATTTCTGATTCCTAGGAGCACCCATGGCTTGGTACTCTTGAAAAGGGAACAGAGACGTAAGCCCAGCCCCTGGCCCAGCCTGCGGAAGTCCACCTTCTTCGCTAATCTCTTAGCCAAGGGCACTCCCCTTCCATAAAGCAGGGGGACTCCAGCCTCGCTGCTAGGGAGCACTGCCAGATGGTCCTTCCCACCTGTCGGCGAGAAGTCTGCCCTGCCCACGGTCCCTTGGGCAGGCTGCAGAGAGATGCCATCCAGCAGTGAACCACCTTCCTTCCACCTGCTACCTGTGAGGCCTGCGGCCATGTGTCCACATTTGCACAGAAGGTCTTGGAAGACACCAAATGTCTAATTGCCCAGTAAATCTGGTGTTGGCAATTAGCAAACAAGCTATTATCTGCAGACAAACCATCCACCCCGCTGTCTGCTCGGTCCTAATTATCCCATCACTCGGCTCTTCTCAGAGCACGTCCCAGTGATTGCAGAAGAGCATGTGTTGGGCCACACGTTGAACACATGCCTTGGGCCCCCCGAGGACTCCAGGATATGTGAGGACAAGAACCAAGGCTTTTCTCGGTTCTCCCTGCCCCTCCCCCACCCAATTCCTTGCTGATCACTGAGCCAGGCCTAGAGGTGATTGACCCTCATGGACTTCCTCCATCAGAAGTGAAAATGCAGCTGTACCACGTGATGGCTTAAAACTGATTTGCATAGAGGAGTAACATTTTTAGAGATGCGTAGAAATCCAACAACATATCATGCATGCCCCCATTTAGAGCTCTGCATATCCCATATCAAAGACAACTTGCCAGTTAAGGTGTACCAGCCCCCCACAGGAATACACAGAGCCAGGACTGACAACTGTGTTCTTTTAGCTAACCATTTAGGATGTCCAAATGGTGCTCAAAAATTCGCGGAGGGTGGGAGGTTGGGGGAACCAGGTGGTGGGTATTGGAGAGGGCACGGATTGCATGGAGCACTGGGTGTGGTGCAAAAACAATGAATACTGTTATGCTGAAAATAAATTTAAAAATTAAAAAAAACAATTCGTAGGGAAAAGAATATGGAAAAGGCTATTTCAGGCCCAGAAGGGTATGGGCAGTTTCTAGTGTCCTAATCTTCTCCACCAATCCAGGGAGCTCTCATTCAACAGTAAGTCATCAGGAATAAACACAACGGGGTCAACAGAATATTATCTATTGATCTATGGCTATTTGACAGATCTGAGATAACAGACAAGGGAGAAAAGTTGATATATGGAATGTCTATAGGCTCAAGGGACCTACTGTGTGTCCAGGCTACCAACCACTTCCACACTGGCCATTACACTACTGTTACTTACACGTACCAGTTACTTACACGTACTTTTATGTAAATGTTCCTTACACATACTGTTAATTACAGCAGTGTAATGTTAAGGTAATGTTACATTCCACAGTAAAAAATACCAGCTGTCACTGACTGTGATCAAAGCCAATACAATAACACCTGCCCCGTGAAAACACCCGCCTACATGATATTTCAGTTCAAGGACACACTGAGGGCCTGAGCACATGGGGGACGGACAAACAAGGCAACAAGGATAGAGATTTTTAGAGTGCAGGCTTGGGGGCCAGAAAGGAAGCTGATGGAAAGAGAATTGAGACCCATCTGTGGAGGTAGGGAGAAAAGAATAGCAAAACAGACATGAAAGAAACACAGTCCGCTAGTAAGTATGGTCAAGGGCAGAGCAGAGGGATCTGGGAGTTCTAAGAAACACCTACTGCACCGTTCCAGCCACGTTACATAGACGTTACACAGACACTCACAGCGTCTTCCACGTCCCCCCGAAATGCGGTAACACAGAGGGAGCTGATGATTTCACGTCACAGAATCAGAAAAACACCGATCATTTCAAGAATGCAAACCATCTGCCACAGAAGGATGGTCAAGCTGAAGAGAAAGACACCTGACTCTTTCTAGTAAACCCACAGAAAACAATTGTCAGCTCTCCTTTGTTATTCGTTTCAAATAATTTAATGTCACTTCTGTCTTGTGTATTTACTATGCGAATTTTTTTTTTTTTTTTTTTTTTTAGTTTGTGGGAATACAAAAATAATTTGATGGGGATGTTTCTAGGTTCACTCAATCCAGGACCCATGTCCCAACACATTCTTCAACCAAGTCACTTTTAACATAATTTTTGCAGCAAAGAGGGGTATGAAAATATCTTTGCAGCGAAGAAGAGGATATAAATAAGAGTCTGACTCAACCGACGAGTCTCCTGCCACAGGAATTTTTTTTTTAGAAGCCCAAACCAGATAATGGAGAAGAAACTAGTGGAACTATACTAGGTTAATACTCATCACTTGACTTAGGGGTGTGAGAATGAAGACACAGATTTTGTCATGGTTCCCGTTATAAAATGCCAGACATGTGAAAATCAGACACATTTTTATTTGCTCCTGGCTCTAATGCCTTTAATCAAAGCAGATGTTCGTAAAATAAAAAACAGCCTTGATAAGAAACGTCAAAGCTAGCCATAATTCTTGAACCTGCTTGTCATCCTTCTCTGCTGGAGACATTAGTCAGCAAATGGCGGTGAGCAGAACTGTAGACTTCCCGAGATATATAAAATTGATCTTGCTCCATAAATAAAACATTTTTTAAAAAATGAAGAGAGAACCCTTGGGCTGACTCTCTTCCCCAAGGCTCTAGGCTCATGTGACATGACAATTGGTCTCAACAATGGTGACTCCCCAGCTTTTCCGAACAGGCCCTCTTTCCAGCTGCCAGATTTATGTCTCTATCAAACAAATGCTCAATTTCAAAAGGATTTTTAAGGTCTGGTCCTTACGGTTTAAGAAATGCAATATATATTTTCATTTCTTTCCCCTCCTAGCTGTGAGATAACGGGTATTTGCTGACAATTGCCTAAAATCAGGCTATTTTAGAAAAGCTCTTCCTTCCTTTCTCACTCTCCTTATATGCCCTCCCTGCACTGTCATCTTTGAAAATTGATTAGTTCAAGGTCATGTGTAGGTTACAGGCAAAAAGTCTTTTAAGAAGGAAAATAAAAAAAATTTATTATCCTATAACAGGCGTCACGGCTAGCTGAACTAATGCATTATTACTGTAAGCTGAACTTCCATTTCAGTAAATAATTTATGGGTTTTTTTTTTTTTTAATCACCATGGTTGATGTCCAGAGTAAATGGAAATTTTATTGGCATGAACTGGAAGACCCTCCTGGTTACAAAGAACACCGAGTGTAAAATAGCTGCTCTCCAAATGCTAAATAATAAGTATGGAAAGGAGTATTTATAGTGGCAGAAGCCACAGCACCATGACAGCCGAGAGCGGCGGGCTGCACTGGGCCCCTTCTGACACGGGGCAGAATCTTCCAGCTATCTGCCCCCCGGGACGGCTTGGGAGATGAGGTGTCCCAGTGAGGGAAAACTGGAACATCTGGATTTCTGGAGAGACAGGGAGCCCCACAAGTCCCTGCAAGCCCATACCATGGTTTGGCGGGGGTGGGGGGGGCGCGCGTGTAGGGGGAGATCCACACGCACATGTGCGCCTGGGACATTGCTATGGGAGGTGAGGAAATGGGTTTCTAGATCAACAGTTCTTCCTACTAACCTCCATGAATTACACCTAGCAATCTCACAGCCCTGACCCCTGGAACCAGCATTTGGAGGGGCTCCACCAGATCACCCCACGCACAGTACTGAGATACTTCTGTCCACCTGGCTTCTGTTCCATGGACCCTGGAGTCGTCTGAGCAGGGCTATGTTTCACTTCCTCTCTGGCTCCTCAGCTCCTGACTTTCACAGGCATTCAATAAATGTGGAGTAGTTGGATGGATGGATGGATAAAAGAATGGAGAGATGGATAGACGGACAGATGGATAAAAGGATGGATAGAAGCATGGACAGATGGATGGATGGATAAAAAATGGAAGATGAGTGGGTGGACAGGTAGGCGGCTAGAGAATTGAGTGGATGGACAGATGGATATTTGTGAGAGTGGATAAAAGGATGCATAGTTGAGTGGATAGATGGATGGGTGGATGGATGGGTAAATGGACAGATGGATGTTTCTATGTACCCCCAAAAGTGGATTCAGTGAATATGCACAGATTTGAAGGGTCACAGAGGTCTTTCCCAACTGAGGCATTGACCCCTCTGAGTCAGGATATTGGTAACACATGTGCTGAGTTACCTGCCTCCAACAATGTGTGACCAGCTCTCAAAGCACTCAGACCTGCTTCTCTCCTTAGACATCCCCTTTGGTCAGTGCAACCACCATGGCTCCCAGATAGAGTCCTAGACTCCTCCCTCCCTTCCCACTGCATTCTCGAGCCAAGTCATTCCTGTGAGAGATTCTTAGCATCTCTCACATTCACTCCCTCCTCTGGAACTTCACCACCAAGACCTTGGTCCAGATCCTGCTGACACTTACCAGGGCTCCCGCCCAGCATCCCCGGGGTTCCCTTCTCCAGGTCTACCCCCTCCAAGTCATGCTTTCCTGCAGGCAGAGCCATCTGGTCAAACCAAGATCTCATACAACCTTCCCATTGTCAGGCCCCTCAATTCCCAAGGCCAGCAAAACGAAGTCTAGCCTACCACCGGCACCAGGCCCTTGGAAGTCCATCCTCACCTCCCTCTGTGGCCTCTCCTTCTTCCATGGCCCCCCTTTCCTGGCCATACCAAGCCTTTTCACAGAGCCTGGAACATCTGTGCTTGCTCCCACCCCATACTATGCCAGGAGGGCACCCCACTTCAGCAGTAACCTCCAAAAGTCAGCCCCCTCTGTTTGAGGGAGCAGAGTCTTCCTGTCATCCTCAGCAGGGAGGAAAGAAGACCTTGGTCATCTGCACCATGGGATCAACAGGCAAAACTCAGGCTGGGGGAACCGCTAGGGCAAATGCCAGGTCTCTCCAAGATGTAAGTTACAAAGGAAATATACAGGAAAGGAGGGGAAACCTACAGATCAAATAGTCTCAGACTCCTGCAACAGAATGACCAAGAATGCTTGTTAAAACAGATGGCTGGCCCCAACCCCACCCTAAAGTCTCTACTCCGACAAGTCTGGGACCACTGAAAATTTGCATTTCTAATGAGGTTCCCGGGTCATCCCGATCAGACCCAGAGACTGAATCCCACAGCTTAAAAGACACTTAAGAGACATCATGACCCCTGTTGTTGCAATCCATGGACCAACACTGGATCGTGATTCAAATGAACAAAACAAGAGCAAGTAGAGGGGGCAGAGAGGGCCACCAGCTCGGGGCGCAGGGTGGCCCTCGAAACCAAGAGAGCTTAGGAACAGAAGAACAAAGACAGAGTTGGCTCTTTGGCTGTTGCTCATAGAGGGATGACAGGAAAACAAGCGGCTCCCGATGGTGATGCAGAACGTGGGCAGGCTGGGCAGCTGGAGAATGCACAGGTGTGAATGCTCCCCTCTCTCTGGACACAACTTCTCCCTCTGTGAAGTGGGAATCCACATTCCCAGGGACGCCATTTCATTGAAACAAAGGACATAATTCATGGGAAACCCTCTGAAATGAATAACGGCCCCGCCCACCATCTGTTGCATTCCTGACTGGGGTCAGCTATTTATGTACAGTTTTGACTCTGGGCTCTAGTACAAGTTTATTCAGACTCACATGGTTAATCTGAAATTGTTAGAGATGTACAAAACCCAGAAATCTATCAGGAAAACCATCACTGTCAACCATCTCCCAACGTGAATTTCATGTCGAGCTCCCCGCTGTGCTGGGGTAACTCAGGAAATCCTGCTGTGTGAGGTGTTGTCATCCTTCCCATCCACGGATGAGAAAAGAAAGGCCTAGAAGGTTAAGAAAGAAGCCCACGCTGTCAGGATGCCACCCAGCTGCGTCAAGTTCTCCAACTCTGAGCCTGCGCGCCGGTGCTACGACCAATGTCACGTCTCCAACAGGTGCCACTGCTCAAAACAGATGAAGCTACAAGATATGAACATAAATCCCCATTCCACAGAGGAGCAAAAGGCGTGAGGAAAATCAGGAGGGCACAGTCACAGGGCGTTCCCGAGCCCCAGCTGCCCAGCGCCGCCTCCAGGCTCAGAATTCTGTGGGGCACGGCCTTCTTGAGGCTCTGAAGCCCATCAGGATGCTCCATTTCAAATGCCTTAATTCTTCCAACCCAAAGATCAGGCCGTGGGAGGGGGGGTGCTGATAACACGGAAGTGAAAGGTACAAGTTCCAGGTCAGGAAAGCTGGAGTTCAAAATCCCAGCATGGCCACTTCCCCGGTGCATGACTTTGGGTGAGCTATTTTTATTTCTCAGAGGCTCCGTTTTCTCTCCTGGAAACTGAAGGACAGAGGGGATCATGATGATGGTGATATATTTTATAGGGTCGCTCTAAGGACAAAATGAAATGATACCTATAAACCCTGGTGCCGGGCAAGCACTCGGTAAATTACAGAAGCTGTTTATTATCATTACCATCATCATCATCATCAAACAGCAACTGCTGTTGCGAAACAGGCCCTGTGCCTACGCCAGGGGGACGAGCACCACCAGACATGCAGTCCGCGAATGGACTTCCTTTCGCTAGTGTTTCTCCAGGCTTGTTAATCAAGGATAGAAAGACCGACCAGACAGAAACTTGGCACATGGAACCCCCAGGGAAACTCAGCAATGGGAACGGGGCTGGTGCTGCCACGGGTGAGAGAGACTGTCTGGTCCCGACTCCCCTCCTCAGCCCAGCTGCTCACCCCAGGGGCATTTTCAGAAGGACAGAGGAGAATCTGGGAAGCCACCTGCCCCCACTCCCACCACGGAATGAGATGCAGGCTTTCCTGTTCTCTACAGTGAAGCACACTTCGAAACTGAACAGGTCGATGAAATAGCTCTGTCCCACTCTAAGGAAAAGATGCCACTTGCCTGGGCCCTGGGAAGACCCTGGCTTAGACTTCCCCAGTTCCCACCATGAAAAGCCCTGGGACGGCTCAGTCCACAGCGGTGCTGACCGTACTGAGGCAGTGGAACTTTCATGCCCCGAATATGCACCACTGACCCTGGAGAGAGGTGAGGAAAGGCAGAACAGGAGGTGAGGGCCAGGGAGACAGACAGCTGAACCTTCCTGATGAGGGAGAGCTGTACCACCTCCAGGCAGGAAGGGGTGCCCTGAGCCCAGGTGTACCCCCCTGCTGGGGAACCCGAGCATGAACTTCCCATGCCCTGCCAGTGTCCTGCGAGCCGAGGCTTATGCACATACATGACAGGCCCCTCTTGGAGAGGGTCTTAACAGAAGAGACAGTTTGCACACGGCCCAAAGGTGTCTGCCTTGGGGGAGCGATGTCTCCCAGGCAGGGCTGCATTCACCCATAGGCAGGGTGCCATTTTCTTACCGCCAACATACCACCCCAAGCCATGAAATGAAGGACTCTACCATCCAGAGTAGGCAGCATTTTCCAATTTCTGCACCTAGAGCAGATCTTTTCCTAAATCACCTAAGAGCACTCTGAAAGGTAGCCGTGGCACTTAACAGTCAAATGAGAAAAGGAAAATGCCTGGTAAGACACTGAGTTCCCCATCACCAGAGGGGTTCAACCAGTCAGGTATCAAAGAAAAACGGGGGGAGGGGTGTTGGGAGCTGGACTATACAGATTTCTGCATTCCGCCTAGATTCACTACGCACATACCACCCTTCAGGAGCTGTGTGGAGGCTGTGTTGCAGTGTGGTGAAGCCCAGGGCAGGGCTGATTCAAATCCCAGCTCAGCTCCTTACTGGCCTTGGTGGATCCTGCTGTGTCTACCCACCAAACATTTTGCTCTTCTTAGCTAAACCTCAATTTTGCATGGCTCTTACGGAGGCGGCAGAGGGGCTGATCCCGGGTCATTAAAACCAATCATGGCGAACCCTTCCCCTTCCCCAATGACAGAAGTGGGAATGGGTTTGTGAGGGAAAGTCACCTGGAGGCTTCTGGGAAGGAAATATTCTTACCCTGAAGCCAGGGCCCTGAGGAAGAGCTGGTGGGCGCCATCTTGCCACCAGCCTGAGAGGCAGCACCACCCAAAGAACCTCCATCCATTCTGGATGGGGTCCATGAGCTGCCAACTCAACCTGCTTTGGAGCTTGCTGGACTTCTGGACTTTCTACTCTGAGTTATAATTAACTTCCCTTTTCTGGAAACAAGACAAAGTCAGGTTGTCCATGCTTTTCAGCCAAAAACAGATTCATAGCTGTGCAACCTTAAACAAGTTACTGAACTTCTCTGTGGCTTGGTTTTCTTTCTGTATGAAATAGGATAATGATAACTCTTACCTCTCAGGATTAATGAGGATTAAATAAAAATACCCCAGGCAAAGGTCTTAACAAGCCTAGCTACTATTATTTATACAGGGTCTCATTTTATCCTTACAATCAACCCAATGAGGTAGAAAGTAAGTAGTTATTAGGCCCATTTAACAGCAGAGGAAACCGGGGCACAGAGAGGGTAAGCATCTTCCTGAAATCACGCAGTCGTGAGCGCCTGTGCCCCGTGCCTGAGTTCCTTCCCTCCACCACACTCCAGCCCTGGTTCCAGGACTCTGTGACTGGCCCGAGTCTTTCCTCGGGGCAGCTGGTGACACCACAGCGAGAAACTTGAGAGCTGCAGAGGGTGGAACTGGGGAGGGAGTGCAAACGGTCAGGAGCTTCTTTACGGGGTGATGAAAATATTCTGGAATTCGACAGTGGCAATGGTTACTCAACCTTGTGGCTGTCCCAAGAGCCACAGAATTGTATACTTTTGTATACTTTAAAATGCTGGATTTTATGGTAAGTTATTTTTTTAATGATATGTGAATCTCAATTAAAAAAAAAAAAATCAAAGAGCTGCTGGAAACCACCCTGCCAGGAAAACTGTGCCTCGTCCCACCTGCACTCAGGAACACAGCCTTCCTCCCTAGAAGCAGACATTAGTCACCGCCACCCACCCTGGCCACCGCTCCCTCCTGCCCTCCTGCCAGCCCCGGGCAGTGGCCAACCTCTCTGCCTGGCCCAGTTTACAGCAATTCTCTCGGAACCTGGCCAGTGGCGGAGCTGGCTGCCTGTCTCGGACTCTCCGAGTGGGCCAGGGGCAACGGCTGGCAAAGACCTCTCCCCAGACACCCTGCTCCTGGGCAGCATGTCAACATAGGTCCAGAGCAGGGCCGGCACCCCAGCCACCAGCTGCATTTTCGCTTTTCCCCTAGATGCTCTGAAGCTGCCGGCTGGACAAAACCAAAGGCCACACTCCATCTGCAGAGTCCTGGGATAGAGCCCCGTGTCGGGCTCCCTGCTCACTGGGAAGGCTGCTGCTCCCTCTCCCACTCCGCCTGCTTGTGTTTCTTCTCTCACTGTCTCTGTCAAATAAATAAATAATATCTTTTTTAAAAAAGACTTTTTAGGTTTAAAATCCCTCATTCTTACTTTTTTTTTAATACAAAACCTTCAATGAGGAACTGGCATTCTTACAAAGGAAGAATTCGTAAACTCAGTTAAGATATTGATCAACTTTAGCTTTTGCCGCGTTAAGCAGGCATGGCAAAATTTCAAGAGAAACTCCTCTTGAAAGGATTTAAAATAGAATATCTACTTCCAGAGCAGGAAAGGGAGATAAAAACAAAGAAAGAAAACCAACGAACAATTCCCCCTGGACCAAATTTGCTCCAAGTCTTTCCCCAAGGAGTAGAAAGGCCATGCAAAGGTACTTTCCAGGGAATGAGGCTGCCTTCCTCAAGCTACTCCCAGAGCCAGGGGTGGGGACTCTGAGCCACTGACCCTGCTGAAGCATCTCGAGGCCCACCTGAGACCAAGCAGCTTGGAGGAGGCTAGTAGAGCCTTAATACACTATCGCAGTGTACTACATGAGTGTGCTCCATATTCTCTGAGTATACATACGAATCCCCAGGAAATGCTGCACATTCTGGGTTCAGCAGCCACAGGGAGGCCACACAGATGGTCCCAGCTACCCACACCCCAGAGCATGTGTGTCCTACATGCACAAGGGGACTGCAGTGCACGCAGCCTCCAACACCCCTGTTCCAGCCACTGCAGTGCCCAGGTGGACAAGAACCAAGGCCCGGGGAATGCGACTTCCCACCCACCCTACCATCCGTAGAGGGCCAACTGCCCACGATGGGGACTAGGAAGAACTGCTGGGGCATCTGTAAGCCCAGGTGGTCTGTCTGGGGCTTTTAATTAGCGTTGTCCCATAGGCCCATCCCTCCCAGGATGATGGCCAGCCTGCTTCATTAAGCCCAACCATGTGCACGGCCAGCTTCTCTGACTTCATTGTTATCTTTAACAGCTCCTTCTGGAACTCAATTAATCAACAGCCATCTCCTCTGCAGAACAGAATGCTCCAGACACAGAGTGACCCGCCTGACTCGCGATAGGCACACCCCCACTGAGATGGGAATGTATGAGCACAGGGCAGCGACATCCTCACTGGACGGTGACCCACAGGAAGTGACCGCAGGAATGCTCCCAACAGGAAAAGTGGAGCTGGTGACAGGGACACCTGCACAGATCCATTCTCCTGCCCTCGTCTCCCTGTGTCTCTCTCCCCACAGACACATTCTAAGTCCTGATGATGTGGACACAACATTGAGGACATTCTGGGTTAGTGGAGAAGAAGATTCTAGAAGCTAAAATATGCAGTCGGAATTTCTGCCCAAACTGAACAATGCCTTAGGACCAGCAACTCCATGACTAGGATTCTACTCAAGAGAAGTGAGTGTATACAGGCATCCACAAAAAGATCTGTTCCAGAATCAGCTTTTTTTCCCATAATCATCCAAAACTGGAAGCAATCCAAACATGCATCAGTAAGAGAAAGGTGAACCAAGTGTGGCGTCACTGTACGATGAAGCAGCACTCTGCAGGGCAATCGCTTCGGCATTACCTGGGAATTCACCCGCTAGGTGAAACAGCCCCCCATACCCCCAGGTCTGCATGTCAGGTCTCCTCTGCCCCATCATCATCAGGCTGCCATTTGTCTTGTCTAATGGACACACATCACATATGTATTTAATTCACGAGAATCTGACCATGACTTATCAGGCCAAAACAGGGTGAATGATTTCAATTCAAATATTGTAATTAAGAAAACTGTAAAATTCTATTTTGTACTCTTTATTAGACGCTGTGGTAGGTGCCAAAAGGGGGTTGGGGTGCGGGAGGCAGTCCCAGGGTGATGATGCTTGCCTGGCATCTTCAAGGACAAGTTTGCTGAGTGAACAAGATGGGGAATAGCATAGGTAAAGGCAGAGAGCTGGGGAGAGCTTCCCAGAGAGCCCCGCACTCTGCCAACAGTCTGCTCCTCTGAATCAGGTCACAGCCACGATTTCATCAGGTCACTCCAAGCCTCAAGCACCTGCTGGGGCTCTCTACTGTCCTACATATCAGGTCTAGCTTGCTAACCAATCAGATGTCTCTCTTAGCCCCTCACCACTGCCCCATCACCCCCACAAACCCCTCCACCAGCTGGACTGTTCTCTGCCACATGGGAAGCATCTGTCACCCCCCCCCAAGGCCTGGCTCACACACCCATCTATAGGGACCCACTGTCCTTCCCATGGGAGAAGCTGACCCTCAGGGCTGCTCTCCAACCCAGCCCAGCCCTGGGCTCCTTTTCCAGGGCTGGGGATAGGATTGAAAAATCTGAAGTCGGCTGGGCCTGGGAAGACACCGGTCCCACCCTCACTGGCTCTGCCTCAGACAGAACTGTGTCCTGGGTCGCAGTTTCCACAGTGGCAAAGTGAGGAACAACTATCCCCCCTCACAGGGCTATGCAAAGAGACCAGGGAACACCTATAAGAAAATTCCAGCTCTGAGCTGGGTCCAGCGTAGGTGCTCAAGAAACCCAGACTCGCCTATTGTTCCAAGACCCAGCGCACCCACCTGCTGGCTAGGGCTTTCCACTTGAATCTCCACCTGAGGGCTGCTAAGCCCCCACCCTGGACCAGAGAAGACCCACACCATCATGCACACCCCCAGAAACCACTGTGGGCCAGTGGAGTGACCACCAGCCTCTGGTCCCAAGGCTGGCCACGATGACTCACACTCACAGCACCACGATTTCTACCCAAGCTTGGGTAGAACATATCCTTGTCTTGGCACCTGGCAACTCCACAGGAGAAGTAAGTGTATGTGTGTGTCCACAAGAAAGATCTGTTGCAGGATGTTCACAGCAGTTTTGTTTTTTTTTTTTTTCATAAGCTCCAAAAACTAGAAACAATCTAATCAGTAGGAGAATGGAGGAGCCCAGTGTGGTATAGCCTGACCACGAAATACTACTCAGCAACAAAAAGGGAACAAAGTAACAATACACCCAACAATATGAATGAACTTCAAAAGCACTGCCTTGAGTAAAAGACCCTGGACCTGAAGGAGGATTCCATCCACACAAAGTTCAAGAACAGATACATGAGAAGTGAAAGATGTCAGAACAGCTGTTCCTCACAGGGTGGATAGATACAGCCTGGGACAAGGCACCAGGTAATGTTCTGGTGTGATGAAAATATTCCGTATCCGGCCTGGTGCCGTGGTGACAGTGTATCAGCTTCCGATTGCTGCTGATAAATTATTATAAACCCAGTGACTTAAAACCTGAGGGTTCTGGAGTGCCCAGGGTTCAGGAGGTCTCAAGTCTGAAATGGGTCTCACAGGGCCAAACTCAAGGGGCTGGCAGGGCTGTGCTCCTTCTGGAGACTCCAGGAGAAAAGCCATTTCCAGCCATTTCCTTGCCTCTTCCAGCTTCTTGAGGACATCTGCAGTCCTCGGCTCAGGTCCCCTTCCTCCATCTTCAAAGCCAGCAGCAAAGTACCTTCCAGTCCCTCTCGGTCTCTGACCCTCCTGCCCCCTCCTTCACTTTTAAGGACCCTCGGAATGACCCTGGGCCCACCCAGATGATTCAGGATAATCTCCTCTTCCCAGGACCCTGGATTTCAACACATCTGCCACGTTCCTTTGCCATACAAGATAACATGCTATGAATGTTCCAGGAGGTAGGACACAGACATCTTCGGCCTCCCACACATGGTGTGTTCGCATGTGAACGTCCATCAGGCTGTATGCTTCACAGCCCCGAAGCATCCTTGTACGCCAGCTATATTCATCATCCCAACCCCAAAGAGCACCCGGGGAGGGCTGCAGGGGTCACAGCCCGAGATGGCTTTGCAGAGACCCCCTCACTCAATCCCCACCCTCCCCGCACCACTGCCCTGCTTTACAGAAACTGAGGTGCAGGTGAGCGAAAGCCTCTCTCGCAGCTGGCAGGACACACAGCTCATCTGAGTCCCAGTCTGAGGACTCCCAGGCCCTGCTCCTCAAGGTCACCAAAGACCCCGCCCCGGAGGTCAGGAAGGCGACACCAAGGAGAAGGGGTTTCTTTAACGCCGCACTCTTACTGTGATGTGAGTACAAAAATTTCCCCCTAACTCTGCTCTAAGAAGAACAACGGGACCGGGGCAGGGGGGTGAGAAAAAACAAAGGTCAAGGTAGGGACGATGGAGCTATGGACACGGTAAACCAGAGAGCCCAGGCCGGTTGAGAGGGGCCGAGCCCCGGACTTCGATGGCAATCCCCCGGGTGTTGCAACGAAAGGGAAGGCACTGAAATGGGTGAGCACTGTGAGTTTTTCCACAGCCCCCCCCAAGCTGGCCACCTGGCACAACCCACACTCCCCTCCCACCTGCCCCTCCAGGCCCCCCAGCAAGCGGCAGCCTCGCCCCTGCAAGGTGTGGGGCGCTCGCGCTGAGCCTGCTCGAAAGAAGGCTGCTCCCGTGAGAAGGGAGCCCACAGCTCCTGGGGGAAGACCATGGAGGCAGCTGTACTGAGGCTTCCCGCCTGCAGCCGGTGCCCCTTCCAGAGGGGACCCAAGGTACTGCTCCAGCAGGGGGCCGCTCCCACCACCAAGGCCCCGTGCCAGGAGAAGGGGTGGGGCTTCCAGGCCTAGTTGCCATTTTGCAGGTGTCCACCTTGGGACCCCTGACCACACCCCAATATCTGGGGCCCGGATTCCCCTTATCCCGGTTCTAGCAGAGCTCTGGGGAGCCAGCCACGGCCAGGAGCACCCCAGCCTAGCACCCGAGGAGCTCTGGAAGAGAGAGTGAGGTCTGCTCTCCAGGCCCCCGCCCCGCACGCCCCCACAGAGCTCTGCCTCGGTGAGTGCCCAGCCATCGCGCTCCTGGGGTATTCGGGGAAAGGGAAGCGAGGCTTCCTGGGGGTGGCTTTCTTGTGGCTGGCAGCAAGGGGCGTGAGGGAGCATGACAGGAGTGATCCAGGACAAAGATTTTTGAAGAATTCACACTTGAGGCTCAGAAAGCAGCGGGCCCGCAGGCCACGCTCTCTCTGTGGGACTTTAAGCAAGGACCATACACTTTCAAGCCTCTGTGTCCTCATTCATAAAAGGAGAAACACCACTACCTCGTGGTGCTAGGTTTCACGAAAGCCCATCTCTTAGCTTCGTCTCGCTATGCCTGGCAGGTCTGGAAGTTCTGAACACCAAGGGGTTAATGGGGCTGACTCTGGGCGTGAGGTCCTGGCCATTTCCTCTTTTCTTCCGATGGAGGATGTTTTCCTTGACAGACATGAAATGTTTTTGTCATGAGAAGCAGAGTTATCTTTTTCTCACCCTGCATCTACCCAGAATAGCAACAGGGGGACAGAGGAGGGGGTGGGGTGAAGTGGGTGCTCAGGGTGAGAGCTTGGCTTTCACACCTCACTTCATGCAGCCTCCCTGGGGGTCCGTCCGACTGTCCCGCCCGCAGTGCTGGTCCTGCCCAAGGCCCCTGCCTGCTTCTCTGTTTCCTGCACCCAGACCCCAATGATCACCCAGCTCCCACCTCCTGGGGGCCGACTCTCTGCCCGGTCAATCTCCCCAGCAGCCCCATAGGGCAGAGGCAGGCTTCATTCCTTAGTTCCATCCTACTGATGGGGAACCAGAAGCTCAGAGAGATTTCCAGGTCTGCCCATGGCCCCAAAGCACGCACACCACGGAGCTGAGACTGGAACTCAGGACCTGAGCTCATTCCGGTCTCCCACAGGGAGCACTGTTCGGGGACCTCCGCCTGGAAGGGGGTCTTGACCAGCCTTGGCCTCAGCCTCCTCCAAAACCAGGAGGGGAGCTCCACTTTCCTGGGTTTCACTTCTGGTTTCAATCCTCAACCCCCCAACCCTTTGCCACCAACGTCCCCCAGGGTTCCCTGCCTGAAGTGGGTCCTTCTGGTGCTGAGACAGAAAACTTGCCACCCTACACGGTCAGGGGAAAGGGGAGTGGGCTCTGTGAGGGTCCCAGGACTCACCCTGGGCTCCCAGGACCTGGCTGTACTGCTGGGCTCCAACCTTTCCAACCAACACTGTCCGAGGCTTTAATCGTTCACATCTGGTCAGAGCCCGGCTATTCAGTTGGCAGATCTGAGCACGAGCCCGGACCTGGCCACGTCCAAGAGATGACCATATGGCCCCCCCTGGCTCCTGGGCCCTGAGTTTTGGGGAAAGCGGGCAGGGAGGGTCACCTTGAGTTGTAAGCATATTCACAGATGGAAACCAGTTCGCAGATTCTCTGCGAGAGCAGCTCCAGGTGCGAGCTAGGGCTGGGGAATGACGCGAGGGATGAGCGGATTCAATGTCTATAACCAGCCGAGTTCTTTGGGGTTCCTTTCTGAAAGAACCACCCAAATCCCAAGGGAAGAGCCACCAGGAGCTTCTAACATCTCTTAGTCTTTCCCCTCGTCTGTCTGTCTCTGTCTCTCTCCGTCCGTCTCCTCCATCTCTGGTACTGCCTCTCTCCCCATGAATATACATACATGAGCCCATGTACACACATAAACACATGCAAACACCCAGTAGCCTCTCCTTAGACGGCTCCGAGGGGACCCGGCAAGCCTCTGGCAGCATCAGGTCTTGGCAGGGTCTCCAGCACCTCTGCTCACCACTCTCCTTCTGACTGGCCCCCAGAAGCTTGGTGCCCTAGTTAGACCATCCCCTGCTCCCCAAATCCGTCCAGGGTGTCCCTGACACCACCAGGCACCAGCGGGGTACTGCCATCCGATGTCTCTATCCTCAGCCCTACCCCCATCCCCAGCGTTTCAACCCAGGCGGGCAGAGTGTGAGTTTGCTCTAAGGGACAGCATGACCTTATGCGGTCACTAGGTCACTGTGGCTCTCAAGGTCACTGCTCCTTTCTAGGATTCTGTTTCTTCATCTGGAGCATGAAGGGGTCGCTCAGAATGCTCAAGACCCCCACCTGCAGCCTCTAGCTGTGCCGACTTCCCAAACCCATCCCCAAACCACACTGATGGCGATAAAGACCCAAGGCTCTGAGTCCTTCCCGCACATCTCCACCAATTCCACGTGCCATGACGCCTCAACTCAGCAAGCAGTAAACCTCCGCCCCAAATTGCTGACAGAGTGTTGGGGTTTGATTTTGCCAAGGACAGAGACACACTGAAAATTTTTTTCATTAAATCTATCATCTGCTATTACATTTGATTCATAAAAGAAAAGGAAAATGGGACCGTCTCAAGTATCTGTTGCTATTAGAAACAAGACCCACATTTCTCACAGGCTTGCATCCGTTCTGTCTACACAGTCCTCACCTAGGAACCATCTGCTGCGAATGACTTCCTCGATGACTCGCACCGTCACTCCCAAGTGGCAGCCGCTCCCTGACCACCGGCTAGGGCACCCCCGTGCTCCCCCCTATCCAGCAAATGACCCCAGCCCCCGGCTAGTGTGAACAGTTTCAGGCATAGGTCGCCACCAAGCCTGGACCCAGAGGCCCCCCCGGCGATATGGATTTGAGCAAGAAAGACAGATGGGGGAGCCCATACCGTGGGCGCGCAGGGAGAAGGGAGAGGCTACAAGGAGGCTAAAGCAGAAGTCAGAGACTGGGGTGGGGAGGGCTCTAGGCTCCCAGCACTTTTCCTCCTACACCGGACATGGAGGGAGTTCCAGAAGCCATCCTGGGATCCTCTGTCTCTAAATTCTCCTTCTTGGCTCCCTCTGGCTAGAAAAGGGCTAGTTAAGCCCTCCTTAATCCTGGCACAATAGATGGGCCACCACCAGTGTCAAGAACGGAGGAACAATGCAAGGAAAGAAAAAAGGCTGTGCCAGGGGCTCCCCCATGAGGGCCTGTCGCTCTCAACCACCTGCCCGCAGACAGGTTCAGGTCGCCATGCTGTCTCGGACTGGGAGGGGCTGGCTGGACCCCAGTGTCCAGAAGTATCCTGAGGCCTGCACTGGTTCAGAGGGGGGAAGTGTGCAGAGGCAGTCCGCCGACCTGGGTTCTCACGCTGGCCTTGCCAAGTATCTGGGGGCAGTCCCTGCAGCCCTCCCTGGCCTCCATGTGCCCACCTATAGAAGGAGAGCAGGGGCCCCGGGCAGACATTTAATAGACCCCCAGGTCCCACCAGCCAGTGAGGCCGTCCTCAGCTCTGTTTCCTCAACAGCTTCCAAGTCCACTTTGGGAACAGAACTCCTGACATCGGTCCTGCAAACACTTTCTTATCCCAACGCGCAGAGATGGCCCCTCAAGGACGAGGAAAGAAAAAGAAAGGAAGGAAGTGGCCAGAGGACCTTGGCCTTTAGTCCACAGAAGCATGAGGCCAACGAGGCCACGTTGTGGCCTCTGAAGCAGCAGGCCAGGGCGCCCACACCTGCATCATCTGTGTCCCAAGCCGGAACCAGGAATCGGGGCACAGAAAGCACGGTTCCCAGTCCCAGGGAAACCTGCAGACCACGGGGTCTTATTTACAAAAAACAGAAGGCGCCAAGGAGGACCCCATTAGTGCCGCACACCAGCAAAACCCACTTCTGTCTGAGGTCTCGGGGTGCTTCACGGGTCCATCCTACAGACCCTACTACCTTCCCGGAGCCTCGATTTTCAGAGGGCAGTAGTGGAACACAGTAAAGCAAAACAACTCAAAAAAATATGCTCAGAGAAATAAAAACAGTCTCAAAAGTCCAGTTCATGTACTCAGACATGAGGGGCCGAGAAGAGAGGAGGCTCTTCCACTTGGCCGAGGCATTCGAGGTCCCACTCCATCACGGGGCAAATATTGTCAAAGGGCCACTCGCTGGACAGCAAACAAAATACCAGCCTTTCTGCTATAAAGTGGTGTCTTCCTGCGAGTCCTCACATTCTGCAAAATCGCACGCTAAAAATAAAAGGATTCATGGGAAAGACAGGGTTGGTGACTGTCACTCAACATTTATAGGACCTTTCCCTTGCACTCTTCCCAAAATGGCTGTGGATCCAGTAACATCCCTGCACAGTGGGCCACACCGGCCCCTGGACCCCAAACCCCACGGAGTCGGTCATTGGCTGGGGCTCCTCCTTTGAGAGGACAGGCCTCGGGGGCACTCACTTCCTACACAGCCCACTCTCGCCCAACTCAAAAAACCCCACCCAGAGCATCACCTGCACTCGCTGTGTTCTTACGGGGTAATCCCGATCCGGCTCCTTCCCCGGCCCCCTCGGGGTCCCCACTCAGCATGAGGGGAGCTGAAAGACACTGAAGCGGCCACAACTTGCACTCGAAGGTGCACCTGTAGACTTTCAGCATTTGGGGCGGGGGGTTCCTCTGTTGCTCTTTACTCGTGAGAAAGCATTTCTGACCTATCAACCCACAAACCACTGGGAAAAATCGTCAGGGAGCCAACAGACTTCCACACGTACCAACATCAAGCCCCCGTTCATCCCTCATGGAAACACATGCTGTAGACCAACGATTAAGTAATTTCTCACGTTTTTAAAAAAAAAAAAATTTTATTTTATTTATTTATTATTCAGAGAGAGAGAGAAAGCCCATGAGTGTGCGAGCAGGCGGGGAGAGAATCTCAAGCAGACTCTATACTGAGCACTGCCAGAGCCCGACCTGGGGCTCAATCTCAGCACCCTGAGATCATGACCTGAGCCACGCAGATGCCACCGCTTCCCCTCCCCCACCGTGCTTTTTTTTTTTTTTAAGATTTTATTTGACCAACAACCATGTAATTTCAAATGTAAGATACCAGAAGTTGCTTTTCAGAGAATAGGACTATAGGAACATCTGACTGTCAACGGGCAGACTTCCTGACATTACACATCCACGGAAAGTTCTAAGAAGTGAGTGACCCTGACCAGCAAGCTGTGTTAAAACGTACAGCAATTTTTAAGTTTGTACCTTTATCCCTTTCATCAAACTGACACAGATTCAAAGCGGCCCATGGATTCTCTGCAGCACCTCCCACGAAGAGGGGGATCTGCCTCTCTACCCCTCGAACCTGGTAGGCCAGTGACTTGGCTTTGACCTCTAGAATGCAGAAGTGATGGCACGCAACTTCTCAAGAGGCCTTCCTTGTGACCTCCTGCTCCTCCTCTAGCCGCCGGAGACCACCACGGACAGCAGCCCAGCTGACAGCCAGCACCGACCCCTGGGCTCCTGAGTGAGACCAACGCGGGCTCGCCGGCCCCGGGGGAGCCATCAGAGGCGGTCACAGGAATGCAGGTGGCCTCTGGAAGCCAGAAAACGTAAGGGAGCAGAGGCCCCCAGAACCTCCCGAAGGAAGGTTCAGCCCACACCTTGACCTCAGCTCAGTTAGACCCACTTTGGACTTCCTTCCAACCTGAAGACGATAAGGTAATAAATTTGTGTTGTTTTATGCCCCTGAGTTTGTGGTAATTTTTACGATAGCAACAGGAAGCTAATACAGCAGATAATTCCCCCTGCCTACAACGATGTAGCTTAGGATTCTTATTCATAATAACAATAATAGCTAATAATGATAACTGACATTAATTTCGTGTCTACGGCTGACCTTGTTCTGAGCACTCTTCCTACATAAACTCATATAACCCTCACGAAAACCACATGAAGAAGACTAGTACAATCCATATTTTACCGATGAAAAAACTGAGCTTTCTGGATGTTTGGTAACTTGCCAGGGTCACAGAACAGGTAAATGACACAGGCCAAGCTTGAACCCAGGCGGTCTGGCTCCAGACCCCACGTTACACCCCTCTAACCCCCAAATCAAACCAGCAGGGAGAAGAGTCTGTTCTGGCCACTTAGCGAGCACCTTCTACAGCTAAGCTTCACGCTTGACTTATATTCTCTCATTTAATTTTCACGGCACCCCACTGGGGCAGGGCTACCAGTCATCCTTGTTTACAGAAGAAGAAATGGAGACACAGCAATGTTACACCCAGGAGTTACACAGCTGAACCCTGGAGTGTCTGAGCCCAAAACTCAGGTTCAACCACACGTCCTCCTGCTTCTCTTGTCCCACGTGAGGCTCACGTGGCTGAGGAAAGCACAGAGATAAGTATCACGACAACAGAATTTATCTTTCAACCTGGGATACCCAGAAAGTGAAAGGAATCACTATTAATAATTTCACTGGAACAAGAGGTACAAACCAGAACAGTCCCAGCAAACCGGGCCACATGGCCGCCCTCGAGATAAGCGGACAAAAACCCAGACCCATAAGCTGCAGTTCACGGTTCCCTGTGGGGACACTGTGGAGCCCCAGCTGACACGGGCCCCAGCTGACCTCCCTGGCTCCCAGGTCAGGGTCATGATTGGAGGGATGGTTCTGGCAGAGCCCAGAACAGTATCTGCAAAGCTCCAGGTCTGGAGTCTCAACACAGAGACAGGGCCCATCCAAAGGTGGACGGGAAGTCCACCTTAGGGCAGAGGTTGGCATCCCTGGATAGAGTCCAGGGATACAGAAAGACCTTGAACCCCACTAGTGTTTCAATCAAGAAGGCCAGCAGGGAGCTCAGAGCCTTGGCAAAGGGCCACATGGGCATGAAATGTGGCCAACAGTCAGAGACACCCAGCCCTCCAAAGTTCTGGGCTCTCTGGCCAAGAAGTCATGTAGACTGATGCTCGGGCTAGGGTCTCCCCCTTCCTAGCCATAGGATTCCAGGCCAGCCCTTTTCCCCTCTGAGCCTCCTTCACGAAATTCAGCCACTAATATATGGCTACAGAATTCATAATAATAAGTAATAACAGACAATAGCAAAGGAGCCACAACCTTACTGGAGGTTGTGGGAGTACATAAAATCTGCTCTGAAACCGGTACTATTGATTACTCCCACTTTACAGATGGGGAAGCTGAGGTGGGGGTGGGGGCAGGGCTAAGTATTTGCCCAGAATCTCATAGCTGGCAAGTGGTAAAGCCAGAACTGGAATCCAGGTGGACTGTCCCTGTAAAATTGCATGGAAACATTCTCTGTCCCCCACGTGGCCAAAGTAAAGCAGCCCATCCTAGTTCAGGGTCCCTGAGGGAGGGCCCCATTCCCTGATAGACAGAGTTGCTTGTGGTGGCCCATGGACAGGGCACTAGTTCTCACCTGATTATAAACTGTCAGGTGTTGCAAACCCACTCCCAGGGCCCCTTCTCCTGGGCGCTCCAGTTCCAAAAGGTCTAGGAACGAGAAACAAGGACCTTCCGCCAGGTGATTCCTAAACCATTTCTCTTCTTGTTCAAGCCCCTCTGGAGAAGGACTTCCAGAAAAGAGAACGTCTCAGTCTGGTGCTCCTGTATCCTTGACCTCCTCTAGAACTCTCTGGTCTCCCTCTTACCCCGAGCGCGGCCTCAGCCCAAAACCTTCCACGGGCAACAGCATCTCCCGAAAGCATTCTGACTGTATGTGGGATGCCACACATTTTCACTGCAGTCCCCTTCTATGTGGGGCAAGTGACACAGGTTTCCCATTTATGGAACTGACATAAGTAAGTCTCTTAAAATAAATGCGTTTTTCAAAAACCAGCAGATCAATTTTAAAAGTCATCAAGAAATCACGGTTTAGGTGGTCAGTACCTATGGCAGAATCAGGAAGGTGAATCTTGAAGAGGCTGAAGACAGAGAAAAAGTTCCCTACGTATAAAATGTGCCCGTGGAGGTTTTGCTGACAGCCCTGAGCTCTGTTCTAAGGTCACCCCTCCCTGACGCCCCTCCCCCAGCTATCTCACCCTGGGGCACCTCCTCCATTCCTCTGAGCCTCAGTTTCCCCTTGTGTGAAATCTCCCACTTCATGGGGTATTTATGAAGATGAAATGACACAATACAAGCGAACCATGGAGCACGGAGCTGGTACCTACGAAGTCTGCTGACTCAGTCTAGCACCAGGGAATGAATCGCATCCGAGGCTCCTGCCCTCTAACCCCCTCGTGCTGAGGTCCCAAGTCTGAAATCCAGATATGTGCTAACTCACAGATTTGCCAAACTTGGCTGTTCACTCCAAGAAGTCCTGATAGAACAGTTCTGCAAGGAGGCCTAGGCATCAAGACATGTAAAAAGCTCCCCGGGTGATTCTAACAGGCAGCCGGGATGGGGAACAAACCCCAGGGGATGTCCAGTGACCAAAATGTGTAGCTTCCGACACTGACATGCTCCTGGACCCGCCCTCAGCCGCCTTCCTTCCTGCCTCTCATCCGTGGGCTCTGCAGACATGGGGGTAAGGCGCTCAAGGAGGGCCGACTTCATGTTTGCTGGGAAAGGAGTGTTCCTCCCTTCCAGGGTTTTGCTTCAGGACCTGGACATATTCCCTACCTAGACCCAAGTCGGAAAAACCCGAGCAGAATCTGCCCTCCTTCTAACGCCTGCAAAGAAAGCAGATCAGCCGGACCCGCCATCATGCCACACAAGGCAATGGTCATCCCTGGGGGCATCTGGGAGGCAGAGACAGGAACGTCCCCTCTCCCTTCCTCCGGTGGGGAAAGAACTTGATAAATTATGGCCCCTCTGATATCTGCACTGTTCCCACAACAGACCAAGGCAGACACCATGTGCCCCTCATCCAGACCAGGAAGGGAAAACTTAGCTGGAGTCCACACGCACTTAGGGCTCCAAAGCCATGTTGCTCCCCTACCCCTACGCACCTGTGACAGCCCATCTCTGAGCAATGGATTGGGAATCGTTTCTAATAAAAGGGGGGCAGCAAGGATTTAAGGAACCCGCCACGGTGGGGTCGGTGTCAATTCTTGGTCCCCGCCATGGCTCACCCTGCTCCCCTATCAACGTCCAGACATGCTGCAGGGGGAAGGCGCTCACTCCCTACCCCACGCTGCTCATTCATTAAAGCGCCTGGTTCCTCCCTGCCATTCTAATTATGCACAGCAATAATAAAGACGCTTTCTCCCTTACCAGAGGCCTATTTATGTGCTGAGAGAGCATTTCGCCCCCACAATACTGAGTCGTCACTCAAACCCTTGTTGGAATCAAAATTTCAGCTCTTCAAGGATTGACTGAGCCCTGCCTACAGCCCTTCAGCTTCAACCCACTCCTGAGCATCCATGTTTCTAGAAGCACCACTTTGTTGCAGAGTGGGCTGGATGCAGATGCCATTCCCCACTGCTGTGTTCCCTTATGGATTACTGACTGAGAGTCACTCAAGGCACAGTAGGGTGTTTATTGAGCACCTACTATGTGCCCTCCCTAAGAATATGGAAATGAAAGACACAGTCCTTGCCTTTGTTGGACAAAAGACATTAAGAGAAAATCTCAAGTTTTTAGGGTCCTTGACTGATTGATGTCCCGACTCAAGCATTCATTGGCCACATGATTTGATCCCTTGGCTGAGCAAACTAACAAAGTCTCAAAAGCCTCAACTATCTCATCAGCAAAATGGGGTAATAATAACCCCAACCTCCTAGGGCTGTCGGAGGAGTCAATGGGATGTGCACATATGAAGTTGGAACATTGTAGCACTCAATGGACACTAGTTGAGATTACCAATGATCAGTACCAAATGCTCTGGGACCACAAAGGCAAGATCTCACTAAGCTGGATGAGTCTACAAAGGCTTCCTGAGAAGAAAGGAGATCACAGGGCTCTGGGAAACGGGACACTGTGTGGGGCGCTCGCACAGGGAAGAGTACACAGCAGCAGGGGCACAGCTACAGACACACACGGACATGGAAGTGGGTCCCTGGCCAGAGCCCCAGCCAGGGATACCCAGAGCATCATTTCAACTTGTCCTCGGCTTCTTGGGAGCTGCAGCCAGTGCCCTCCACTTCCATCTGCAGTTTGGTGGCCATGGGGAAGTGAGGCAGCCACACTCCTCGAGGCGTGTGTGCGCTCATTCATTCCGACCCTCAGTGGAATTCCCTCAGGGCCTATGCCTGGCCTGGCGCATGTTGAGAGAGGCTAGACAGCTTGACCACCCCCCACCCTTCACTCAAGCCCACTTCTTGAGCGACTGAGCCATGCAGGCCTGGCAGCTCCCTCCCTCGTAAAATGGGCGTAACAGGACCCCTGTTAGCCATTCGTTCAATAACAAATGTGCACAGGGCCAAAAGAAGTAATTCAATAATTTCAATAATTCAAAATTTTCAACAGAGTCCTCACTAAATGTCCATGTTCGCAATGTTTGTTTTTATCGTGATTAACTACCAGCATGCTAAGAATCCCATCTCCAAAGCCCAACCCAATGCCTCCAGAGGCACCCCCAACATGGGCAAACCCCCCTGTCTGCCGTTCCTCTCCCTAACCCCATCTCCTCCCTGGAGTAATTTACTAGGTTTCCACTGCCCACGCCTACCCCTGACTCGGTCACCATAAGAGCTAGCCTGGCCTGAGCCATCCCACGGGGCCCCCCATCCTCCCCCCCCACCCTGCCCGTTCATCTCATCCTTCTAGGGGGTCCCTGTGTCAACCAATGCGGGTCTTGGTGGGGGCAGGATGAAGGTCATCTCAGCTTTTGCCGTCCAAAGCTCTAAAGATTAAAAGGTGGCCCTTGGCAAATTAATGTAAATATTTAATTAAAGGAAACTCATAGGAAATGCATAGAGAAAGGGAATAGTGATGACGCGCTAAGTGCCCATCAGACAGCTTCTTCAACTACCAACATTCTGCCATTCTTGTTTCACGAAGAACTCTACCCACGCCGTGCTCCGTTGGGAAACATGTTGTAGCCAGTCTTTCCGGCCCATCGCACCACCCAGGGCTCTCACTGCCCCAAATCCCCAACAGCTTGATCCCTCTGCAATCATCCTTGAAGCATCCTTGAAATAATCCCCAGAAGAACACCATTTTCATGTTCCTCATACAGCAGTCATCACTGGCCACACCCACAGGGGCTACATAGGATGGCAGCAAAGGGCTAGAGCCCTGCAATCCCATGGCCTAAGTCCAAATCAATACTTCCTAGATGTGTGACCTTGGATAGGTCGTTCAATCTAGATTAGTTATTTCCTACCTAGGGGAAAGGGCAATGCTGGTAACAGGTCTGTTGCTGAGGCTTTAAGAAATAAAATAAGCTATGCTCCTTGCCCCACACAGAATATTCAGGGAGGAAATCTTACAAAAAGATGTGTTAGATGATGGGTGAGCAGGCTCTGCTCCTATAAGATACTATTAATATCTCCCATGTTAGAGATGAAGGGTTGGGAACCAAGAGAGAACCAGCAAGTTGCCAGGGACTGCCTGCTCTGTGCCCCAAGTCCGTGTGTTGGATATTTGCACAGGCTGCCTCAAATTGCAGATCACTGAAGTGAAGACACACTCTAGAGCAGGCACATGGGAACGGAGGCAGGTGGCCCAGCACACCCAGCATGTGTCTCCCCATCCTGGATGGAGAGCTCTCCCAGCCTGAGGACAGACAACCACCCAGTGTGTGTGTGTGTGTGTGTGTGTGTGTGCGCGCGTGCGCGTGCGCGGGCGCACGCTTGTGTGTCTAGGGTAAGGGGTGCTGAATCCGATTTTACAAGACAAACGTGTGGGGTGTAGGGGGAAGCACGTTCCTGCTCACTCTTCCGATTTCACACACTCATAGCCAACCTTGAATTTGATACAGCCATCCACTGTTTATCCCAGCATGAGAGACAAGAAACTTAAGCTTTAGCAATTCTTAGCAAATCTGATGTCCCTCCCTATCACCCTACGTTTTTTTTTTTTCCAATTTAAAGAAAAAGTAGGGGAGGGGGAATGAACCCATCCAGTTGCTGAGTGATATCCAGACAAAGCCACCAGCCCATTGCCCGCGTTTGCCAGCTGGGGAAGGGCAGGGGTGGGGGCAGATTTTGATGCGCCTTTGGGCCCGGCCTGAGCTCTCCAAGGCCCCTCCCAAGAGTGAGCCCTGTCAGGATGTCCCCCTCCCCCCCTACTCCCCCACCACTGCAGTGCCGCGCGGGGAGGCACCTCCCAGATCTGCTGGAACAATGGGCTGGGGAGGGGGCAGGTGCCGCTCAGAGCGCAGCAGAGGGCGGGGGCCGCGACCTGTCTGCAAGACTGCAAGCACCCTGCCCATGGTGGCTGCGCTGCCACCTGACTCAGTTTCCCCAGCTTTGAGGTGCCCGCAGAGCTTTTCCTGGATGAATTTCCCTCACGTCCCAGACATTTTAATTTCATCCTCGCCAGGCAGCTTACCCTGCCGCTCGCCGGAAGCCACTGGGCTGCGCTCCCCTCCAGCGGCTGCTACTGCTAGAGCCCCTCAGGTCAGGGACGCGCGGCGTCTCCGTGCGCCCAACTTTCCCCACTTGGGACCCACAATCCTGGTCAGGCCGTCCCCTCCGCTGGCGAAACCATGATTTATAGTCCTGGACTCCAAAAGCTGCTCCTCCTCCTTCCCCCCGGTGCCGGGTCCTCTCTCGGTCCTTACCCGGCACCCCCGCCCCATCCGAGCCCTAACCACGCTTCCCAAAGAAAGCGGCCATAGAACATTTGCAAAATGCGAGCGTCCGTCCTCCGCACTGGGAGCCACCTTCCTCTCCCCCGCCAGGGCAAGGAGGGGACAGACGAGCCCTTGCCGCTTGGCCCCTCCACCGCCGGCAGAATCCCTGGGGATGGGCGGGGCGGGCAGTGAGCTGCAGTCCAGCCCGGAGCTGCGGCCCCCACTCCCCGCACGTACGCGCGACCTCGGCGGGGCCAGGGGACAGCTCCAGACCCTTGATTTGCCCCCAGGCTCCCACCCGCGCCTCGCTGAGTCACGGAAACGAGCCGCTGGGGATACGGGGCCACCCGGCTGCCGGCCCCTTATTCGGCAATCGCGGGCGTCCCCGCACCGCGCTCAGGGGATGGACACCCGGGATTGGTTCTCACCCGGACTCGCAAGGCCCTCCCCCCAAAAGGCGCCACCCTGGGACCGGGATGTCCAGGGCACCCGGGCAGGGGCTGCAGTTCCCGCCGCAGTGTCCGCACCCCAGCCGGGGAGCGCAGCACGTGACCGGCGGGCCGCAGGCGGTCCCCCTCCCCCGGACCCCCTGCTCGGCCGCGGCGCTGCCCCTTGCTCCCAGCGAGGGCAAGATGCTGAGGGGTGCGCGCCCACTTTTTCCGAGAGGGAGCTGCGGGGCGCCGGGCCGAGCGCGCCTCATCCCTCCCCGGCCCGCCCCGCCGCAGCCGCAGGACCCGCGACCGGCGCTCACCTCGGGGACCCGTGTCGCCGCCGCCGCCTTCCTTGTCCGCCATGGTCGCGCAGCCCCCGCCCGCGAGAGGAACCTCCGGCGCAGCCCCTGTGCCCGTGTGGGTCCCAGTCCGCGTCCTCGGAGGCGCTCGGGCCGGGTCTGATGCGCCGGGCAGCGGGAGCGCTGCTGTGACGCCGCCGCCGCCGCAGCCCGGACTCCTCCCCGCGCTCCTCCCGGGCCCGCCCCGCGCCCCGCCCCGCGGAGCCTGGCCGGCGGGGGAAGGCCGGGGAAGGCCGGCGCGGGGCCCGGCTCGGCGTCCCCCCGCCCCCGGGACCCGTCGCTCCGGGTCTGGCCCCTCCTCTCCCGGGCTCCCCCCGGAGCCCGCCGCCGCCGAGGAGGGGGCGCGGCGGGGACTCGGCTTCTCGCCAGCCGGCCGGACGCCGGCGCACTGAAGGCGCACTGCTCGGCCAGCGGCGGGGACCGGATTTCAGGTCCCCTCCGCCCCGCCGCGCCTCCGCTCATCGGAAGAGCCCGGGGCCGAAGCCCTGCGGCAGGCACCGCGCAGGAACCGCAGTCTCCGGAGGAAGCCCGCCCCAGTCTCCACCGGTCGTTTCTCTCCCCCTGGGTCCAAGGGGAGCAAGGGCCACGCGATGGAGGAACCCGGCGCAGCCAGGGCTCAGGCCTCAGACCGAGGACCTGCGCTGGGGTGGGGGGGTGGGGGGGCTCGCTTTGAGCACCGCGGGAGGTTGCCCCGGGCTGCCTGCGGAACTCCATGGCAACTCGGGACCCCGGGGGCTGCCTGTCGCGGAGGCTGCGACGCGCCTTCCATATATGGGCTCCCAAGCCGGCCCTCGTTCAAAGTCTGAGAATAACGGCATCAATAATGCAGAGCTTCGGTTAATGATTCATCCTCCCTGTCCTCTGGCCCCGCCACACACACGTGCCACTGGCACCTGTTCGCGACTGGCCAGGTGGCTTCTGGGTCCTCTGTGCAAGGAGGCAACGACTCTCATGACCACCGTTACCGGGCCCTTCCCTGACGCCTGGCCCTATACTAAGTGCTTAAGAGCCTTATCTCATTTGCTTCGCATAACTCTAAGAGGTGACTAGTGGTCCCCATTTTGCGGAGAAGGAAACTAAGGTTTAAGGGATTTCAGTGATGATCCCTAGAACACACACATCAAGTAAGTGACCAAGGTGGGATAACCACCAGCTTGCCCTGAGATGGCCACAGCTCTCAAAAGGTACCTAAAGGAGGCTTCATCATGCTGCCAGGTTATGGAGGAGGGGGTGGGTGGGGTGCTGCTGGGAGACCCCAGAGACCAGCCTCTACTCAGAGTGATTTTAGGGTGATGCGTTAAAAAGATGAACTTGACCTCTGTTGGCCTGCATTAAAAATCCTGAGCCTATAGTCTCTGACTGTAGATGAGACCATGAGCTAATTATTTAACCTCTTTGAGCCTCAGTATTCTCATCTGTGGAATGGGTATAGAGAGCCCACTTCCTAAGAATGAAGAGGACTAAATGAACTGCTATATGTAGACTTGGTTGGGGTCTGGCGCGTGGTAAGCAGTCCAAAAGGTATTACATGTTATTGAGTCATAGGCACCTTTTTACAGTGGACAATGGTCAGACAGTGGGCAATGGGGAGCCCATGGGGGCACTCCCAGAGTGGAGAACATTGTTTTTCTACAGAGCGCCCTCTCCCTCCCAGGACTACTTGCCTACTGAGACAATCCCCCATTATCTCAGAGGCAGACTCAAGACACGGTCTGGAGGCCAAGAGCACAGGGCACCCAAATGCAGGCTGGAGGAAGAGTGAAGGCAGTGGTGGAGGTGACGAGGCTGACCCTGCAATGGCCCTTCAAGCTGCCTTCCCAGTTCTGCCCCTATACCCCCACTGAGTGAAGCTGGCCGGGCTGAAGCCACATGAATTGAAGCTCAGAGGGCAGGGACAGCCACCAACACGCTGCCCACTGAGCACGTGTCATAAGGACACGTGCCAAGGCAGTGAGGCCAGAAAGAGTTTTTTATTAAACGTGGTTCTGACTAAGTCTCCTGTGTTCCAAAACCATGCTGAGCCTCCCTCTTCTACAAGAAAAAGCTCTAACTCTTCAGCTTAATGTTCGACACCTTTGACAATGTGCCTCGTCTGGCATCTCTCTCCCAAGAAACCTTCCTTCCACCAGCCTTCCTCGGATATGGCCACAGTCTACGTCTCTCTCCATGTTGGACAACCCCATCGTTTCCCTCGTCTACCTGCCCACAGCCAGGCATCCTTCAGGGACCCAGTCCCAGGCTCCCAGCCCAGGGAATCCTAGGACACCACTCAACTCCCAAGGCTCCCAGGGCAATCTACACACTCGCATATTTTGTTTTATTTTTCTCCTTCTTCCACACTGCTGCACAGACAGCTCAGCACTCAGAAGCCTCCTCCATCTATCTGCAGAGATGCCCACCTCCCCGCCCAGGGCTCGACCTTCCTTTGGGGCTCCAGACCTCCTGAAAGTCTCCCCAGGGCACCTCCGACGCCCTTCCCTCTCTCCCAAAGCCCAGCTCATCCTCTGCAGTCCTCCCTCGATAAGGCGGCATCACCCACAAGCCACCCAGGCCCACACCTGGGCATCAGCTCTCACTCCTCTCTCTGCGTCCGTCTGAGTTTGGTCAGTCTCCAAGTGCGGCGTTACCTAGCTGACCGTAGACATTTCCACTCCGTCCTCACAGCCACCACCCTCGTCCACGTCCCCATCACGTCTCACTGCCTACGTTGTCTGCACGACCTCCTCACCTTCCCGCTCCTGTCCTACCCTTTGGGCCTTTTTTTTTTTTTTTTTTTTTTTTTGTGATTCTGGTCTGCCCCGCCCACCCGCCTCTCAGCTCCTCCCCGCCCCGCCCCTCAGGACCTCTTTCAGTCCTTCGCCCCCAACCCCGCCTCAGGTGCTGGTATTTCAAATGCCTTAAAATGTGTTTGGTGTTTTGACCAGTTCGCCCCTCATCCCTCATCACCAGCACCCTGAAGACCTCAGCATAGACCTCCCAACTCCAGGGAGCCTTCCCTGCACCCCCATCCGGCCCGGGTGCCCCTCTTCAGTATCCTTACGGCACCCTGTCCCTCTCCATTCAGAGTCCTGACCCCCAGCACCAAGACATTGGTCTTGGCAGCCTGTCAGAACCAGCAGGAACCCCGCGGTCCCCACCCTCCTGCCACCTGTGGTGGAAAGGCCTCAGGGCCACCTGCCCTCTCTGCTGACATGCAGCCACAGTGACAGGAGGGCACGTGAGGACAATGGTGGTGGGGGGGGGGGGACATGTAAGCCCCATGCTGTGGGCACAGAGCAGAAGACAGTTTCGATTTTCCGGGAGCATGAAAGGCAGTGCGCCCTCTGCCTGAGGCTTGTCCTCGGGGCTTTAATCCTCTCACTAATTAGAGACCGCCCTGGCGAGCACACATTGGGCCAGCAGGGGCGTCATCTACTTCTCACAGCCCTCCCCGCTGTCTTCTAGCAGAGCAGATGGAAGCGCAGGAAGGTGGGGGCACCTGCGCAGGCTTTCTCTGGCCACAAACAGCATGGCCTGTCTCTGTCACTCGACAGAGGGAAGGGCTCCCCCTCTCCTCTCCTGACACCCAGAGCCTCGTCCACCAGTAGCAGCAGCCTAAGATCCCGTCGCTCCTCTGCTACTGGGTCCTACATGATCTGGCCTTCTGCTGCCTCTTGACTCTGGCTCCTTCCACTGTCCCATCCCTCACTCCAAACCGCACAGGCCATCCATGTGCACAGCCCCGATCTCGTCCTACCTCTCGGCCTCTGCTCTAGGTGGCGGCCCTGCCTGGGACCCAGTGCCCAAGACATGCACATGGCTTGCATCCTCACTCACTCGGGACATGCCGCCCTCCCAGATGGTTCTCCTGTTGCCGTCCCGTGCCCACAGGGAAGTAAGCTCCGTGAGAGGAGGATCTCGGACTGCGCTGCTCACCTCTGTATCCCCAGGTCTAGACGAGCACCCGGTGTGTGGCCGGTGCCCAACGAAAGCTTGATGGAGAAGGGACGGGCTCCATCACTGAAAGAGGAGCGTGACAGGCTTCGTCCAGTGGGAGGAGCCAGCCCGCCACGGGGACATCCCACGGACTCCTGGGGGCTCTCACAGCCGTGGCAGAGCACTTGTGGGAGGTCACTGGGCAGCAAGTCCCCGCCAGTCCTCCTCGAACTTCCCCACACAGGGCTCCCTGTGGACTCCCTTCAGAACCCTCCATATGATTTCTTCTCCACCTTCTGGGCCAGAGGGGCCCAGACTGTGGTCTGTCGTGGTGGGCAGCGAGAATGTCCCCACCTCCACTCCTACCAATTACAGGTCTCAGCGGGCCACTTGAGTCCCCAAAAGGGGCCCAGCCCAGAGCCAAGTCACCACCTTCTGGTAATCTCATGCTGATCACTCCAGTCACATGGGCCTGTCCTCAGGTCCCCAAAGAACTGGCACCTCCCTGGGAGTCCACTCTCCATTCCTTTTACCACCAAATCTCTCTCTTCCTCCAGGTCTCAGCTTAGACAGCACTTGTTCCAGAAAACCACCAGGCCCTCCAAGACAGCACGAGGCCCCCACTCCCCTGACCCTCCTCTCATAGCACCATCACAGCTCTGGGTCACTACTATTATCAACCCATTATATAGAAAACAAAATCCAGGCCCAGAAAGGTGCAGCTGAGAAGCTGCAGAGCTGAGACTAGAACTCAGGTCTTTCCAATGTTGGGTGGCCCATCTCCCCCACCAGCAGGCAGGGTCAGCCATGTGCACAACCGTGGCCCCCAGACTCACATGGGGCCTGGAACAGACAGTTAAATACTAAAAAGGAAAACAGCTCCTCGGCTTCAGGCCCTCACTTGACTCATCCCCAGCACACAGCCGAGCCCCCAGACACCTCGCTGCAACAGGCCCCCGCCTTGTCTTTCAGCCCCCACACAAATACACACCTTCCTCGCTTCCTGATGGATCTCCCACTGAGGGTGCTGGTCCTGGGGGTGCAGCAAGACAGGGACAGAGCAAGTGAAGTGTGGGGTCACATGGAGTCAGCCAGACCAAGGTTCAAATCCAGGCTGAGTCATTCCCTACCCCTCTGGATCTGTTTCTTCATCTATAAAATGCGTTGATAACCATAGGCAGGATAATTGTGGGAGACAATATATGTAAAACACTCGGCGTAGGGCTAGGCTACATACACTACAGTAAATAGGACTTATTATTTAATTTGCAAATTGGGGCCACAAAAATGCCTACTATATTATAATACATTGTATATATTGTATATTATAAATTACAGAATGGATTTAGGTAAAAAATTGGGGGGTCATAAAAGACACATGGAAGATATGGTGGTGAGTGGCTTTTAACAAAATGTTTATCCAAGAAAAATTCTTTAAAATTTTGAGAAACACTGATACTAATCCAAATCTGGGCTTTTATGTAGGAAGCTTCCAGTAAAAGCTGATTTGGACTTTATAATATGCCGCCGGAATTTTGTCTATAAACTGAGTATCATAAAACTGCCTCCTTTATAATGGCACCAACATTCAGATGAGCCAAGGCAACATGAAAACTTCAGGGTGGTTCAGTTGGTTGGGCGGCCGACTCCTGGTTTTGACTCAGGTCATGATCCTGGGAATGAGCCCTGCGTCAGGCTCTGCACTGAGTAGGGAGTCGGCTTGAGAATTTCTCTCTGTCTCTCTCTGCCTCTCCCCATCCCCCCATTCATGTGTGCACACTCACACGTGCGTGTGCGCTATCTCTCTCTCAAATAAATAAATCTTAAAAAAAAAAAAACTTAAGGGAAAGCCTAGGCAATAGGTCAAGGTCCTTGACCTCTGACCTTTAGTACATCTTGAAAATCTGAACTCAGAGCTGAATCGTGGTGCCCAGTTTATACATCCTTTTCCCATGGATTTCTGTCCCATCTGCTGTGAATCAGCCTCTCTGTTATAAAATTCCAAAACACGCTTCACATATACAACATGGGTTGCCACAGGAGTCTTCCAGGAGAAACATTCACGTTCCACAGGAAACTGTTTCTCAGAATTTCACAACCACTCCGGCCTGCAATGTAAACATGCCCGCGCAGGTAATGAAGGGTCGTCCAAATATTTTTTTGTAAGTATTTCAAACAGCAGAGCAAGCGTCTGCGGCCCCTCTCTCAGCAGTATTCTCAGAGCGGCTCAAACCCTGGCCCTGCAAGCGCCTGGTTCCTGGTAAGATGGAACATTCTGGAAGCCGTGTATGAAGGAGGCCAGCACAGAAAGTGCAACCAGGGATGAGGCTCAGAGAAGGAAAATGGGAATGATCCCGGGGCGAGAGAGCTATCACAAGGGCTGCAACAAACTAGCTTGTTAGAGCCAAAAGGTTTCGAGTTACAGAAAAAAATTACTTGTTGCATCTCGCTCCTAGCCCAGTGCCTGGCTCTGGAGGAGCTCAAGATACATTTGTTGAAGAAATGAATGAGTGATCATGTAAATAAATAATGCGGTGGCAACTGGGGCTCGGAGAAGCTAGATCTCTCGTTCAAAGTCATGCAGTTAGGGACAGCCCCCTGCGTCTCAGCTCTGCTGGGCTTTCAGTCTCCCCCCCACAACCCCCCCCAAACCCCCCTTCCCGTCACTGCAAAAGGTCCAGCAGGAGACTAACTGCAATTGATTCCTGATGACTACAGGGACACCAGAGGCAACAAGGCCCTTTCTAGCTCTGCGGATAGGAATGCGGTGATGAGTAGCAATGTCCGCCTCCTGCAGAGTGTGGCATGGAGCTGACCTCCAGGATCCCTCCTCTCCAACTTTCTAGAATTCTATACCAGGCAAAGAGAGCATTCTGAACCCTGCAAAGATAAATCTGAGCAGATCCAGCCACCTGCAGCTGCGGGAAAAGCCCCCGAAAAATCAGATCTCTCCTATCTTGGTGCTGCCTTGTCACCTGCTTGTCTGGATGGTTCTACCCCATCCAGGCACCTAGAGCTGCCTGTGTGGATAGTTCTACCCAATTGTGGGAACATCTGCACATCCCACGTAGATGTGAGAGGCTGCTGTGCCCTCCTGGCCTGCATGGTTCTGTGTCTTCTTCCTGGAGGCAGGTATACCGTCCCAGGATTTGCCTGGAGAAGGGGGGAAGGCAGCACCAGGCTGAGGGAAGGGAGATCTGCTTTAAGGTCATCAGGTCCCTGAGCTCAGCCTTGTGAGAGCTTGTCTCTGGGCCTCACCCATCAAGTGGAGAGGGACCATTAAGTCTTCACCGAGTGCCCGTGAAAAGACATCCTTGAGTTCTGCAAGCCATAGACTAAGGAAGAACAATTGGATAAGGACCTTAATCACGAGATTCATTCACTCCTTCCATAGATATGCATGAGGTTTTACTATGTACCAGGCACTTTGTTTTAAGCTTGGAGGAAGCCAAACCACCAAAATGTGTACTCTTGGTCAGCAAGACTCTGTCTTTATTCTGGGGGAAAGCGTTCCCCGACCGTACAGTTCCGGGTTCTCAGCATGCTAAAGCCCAGCTGAGGGCCCTTAGAATCCAGACTAAGAATCGGACTCAAAAGTCTCCAGTGGGGACGCCTGGGTGGCTCAGTGGGTTAAAGCCCCTGCCTTCGGCTCAGGTCATGATCCCAGGGCTCTGGGATCGAGCCCCACATCAGGCTCTCTGCTCGGCAGGGAGCCTGCTTCCCTTCCTCTCTCTCTGCCTGCCTCTCTGCCTACTTGTGATCTCTGTCTGTCAGATAAATAGATAAAATATATATTTTTTAAAAGTCTCCATTGGTTAGCAGCTAAACAAAATGGTGGCTTTTCCATGGGTACACTGGGCAGAGGAGGCCGGGCCACGTCAGGAAGTAGGCTCTGAATGGTGGAGCAAGGGAGGTCTCTGGTGTCAGGCTGGGTGCCCTGGGCAACTTAGCCAAACTCCTCAGAACCCCTGTCTCTCCCTGTAGAGAGGACAGTGATGTCACCCTCCTGACAGGGTAGCATGATCAGTGGAGACAGTGCCCGTAGTGCTCAGAGCTACTCAGGCGGCCGCTGGGGCGGACACAGCTGAGCCATCACACCCAGAGCAGCCGGCCCACCTCTGTCTCCCCCCAGTTCCAGCCTCAGAGGTCTGCTTACCCTCACTCTCTCTCCCCCCAAATCCCGGATCTATTTGCTTGCGATGGACTTCCATTCTGGACAGTGCGCCAGGCCGTCTGGGAACAAAGCACGAGCATTTGACCAAAGTGAAGAGATGGGCACATGAGGGGGTCTTCACGGACTTCGGGATTCAGGAAGAAGATAGCCTCTGGCTATAAAATATCTTCAAAACCTTGTCTTCTCCCCATCTCCCTTTGACTTTTACTCTGCTTTGGCCTTTTTCCTCATTAACAAATGCAGGATGAGCATCACTTTGGATGGCCACCGCCATCACTGCCATCTCGCTAACACAGACCATCCCCTTGGTCTCTCAACAGCCTCCCTGGGCCTCCAACTGCTACTCTTGCGCCCCCTTCAGTTCAGCCTGAGAGATGCCCGGGAAGTTGGTCAAGATTCACTTTTCTCTATTCCTAACCCTTCCAAAGATTTCCCGCTGGAACTAGATCAACCCAAGCTTGTTTCCCAGGCCTATGAGGCCCTCCAGGATGTGACCCCGTTCACCCTGCTAGCTCCATCCTGGTCATACCCCGCTCTCATCCCCCTACTCCTGGGCCTTCACTAACCCATATGACACACTCACATTTAGAACAAGGAGTCCCTTCCTCAAGACACTTGACTTCCAACTGCTGGGAAATCAGCATAATATCCTGACTTAATCAAAATAACACACTAATTTTATCTTCCAGAAAATTAAGGTAAAAAAAACATACAGGTCCACAATGTCTAAGATATCCCCCAGATTGAACAGTCTACAATCTAATCAATTATACCCAGTAATTTGACACTATTCTGTCTTCTCTCTTCTTGACCAGGTCCAATACTCCCTGCTTCCCCCTCTGCTGATCTCTCTACCCACCTCTGCCCCTGCTTAATATCATCCAACTGACTCACCTTAAAGGCCAGCACCCTGGAGAGGCCCTCTCTGGTCCCATGTGTTGTTTCATGTTACATCATGCCACCCCATTTTTCCATGACACAAACATACTTTAAAGCCACTTCCCTTATTGTTTATTCTGAGCCTTTCCCACTAGACTGTCCCCTCCCTGTAGGCAGTAGCAATAGTAAGTATATATTTAGTGCTTACTGTGTGCTAGACATTGCTCTGGGCACCTCACTTCTATTGTCCCATTTAATCTTCATAACAATGCAGAGGAAGGGTCACTGTCCCCATTTTACAGACAAGGAAACTGAGGCCTGCCATAATTACCTAAGGAGTGAGTGGCAGGTTCAGAATTTGCACCTGGACAGTGTGATGACAGGAGAATGTCCCAGTCTATTCTGCATACCATGGAGAGCTGCACCAGACTGTGTCCTGGTGCTTAGCCTAGTACCTGGCATGTAGCAGGGCCTTAAGAAATGTGTCAAATGAATGAACAAATCATCCAACTGGAAGGCAGAATTACAGTTTACAAAGCACCCTCACATCTCTCCTCTCGCTTGACTCATAAAATACTTAGAGGGAAGTGTCACTATTCCTGACTTTTTAAAGATGACAACATTGAAGGCCCCGTGAGACCACAGGCAACCTTGGCCTCAGGTCATAAATCAAAGCGGCTGAATTAAACCATTCGTTTCTTTCAAATCTGCTGTTTGATTCAACGTTTTCATGTATCTTCTGCATCCTACCCCATGATGTGTCTGCATTTGTATTTTGTTTTTGTTTTTAAGATTTATTTATTTATTTGACAGAGATCACAAGCAGGCAGAGAGGCAGGCAGAGACAGGGAGAAGCAGGCTCCCTGCTGAGCAGAGAGCCTGATGCGGGGCTCAATCCCAGTACCCTGAGATCATGACCCTAGCCAAAGGCAGAGGCTCATCCTACTGAGCCACCCAGGCGCCCTTGTTTTTGTTTTTTATTATGTTCCCTATGTTGTACCTTCTACCCTCATGACTTACTCACTCAGTAACTGGAAGCCTGGACCTCCCACCGGCCTTCCCCCATTTTGCCCAACCCCCCACCCATATTTGTGTTTGTTTTTTAAGCAGAACTAACATCTTAGATATCTAGTACTTGTTTTTAAAGCATCCATCTTCTTGCGGCAAGTTTCAAGCATCCACGAAAGTAGAACAGAATGATACAATGAATCCCCGGGTACCCAACATCCAAGTTACCAAATTTTTATAAAAAATCCAACTCATCAAGTGACACGGGCTCTTCCAGGAAGCCATTGCAACAGCTGTCATTCACAGCTTATGTGCCAATATGCTCATTTAATTTCCACAGCCTTCCCTCTGAAGCACAAGCTAATATTGGCCTGGATTTCAGATGTGGACATTGAAGGTAGTCAAGGCAGGACGTTGCCGGAAGTCTTGGAGCCGGAAGGAGCAGAGCCGGGAGCCACCCAGAGCTGGGCAGCTTTACCATCTGGACGTGAAGTCCTGCTCTAAAGGAAGTGGGTCCACACCATTTTTTAAAACATCCCACTCCAAATCTGCTGAGACACTCTCTCTTGTTCATTCTCCTTTTCCAACAGACACCTGCAAGCCCCTCACTGTGCCGCTGGGCAGAGATACAAAGTCTAGCCAGATGTGGACCCGGCCTTCGGGAGCTCCCAGCCTTGGTAGAAAGGAGAGAGGCAGATGGGCACAACCCAAACTCGAGGCACACCTTGACCAGCACTCGGGCATGGAAATACGCTCTGGGCCTCCCATACCCTCTCTCTCCTCCATCGGAAAGCAAGGCCCTGGAGGGCAGGGGACAGGGAGCAAAAGGGTTAAGGGTTAAGCAAAAAGGTTATGAGTTTGGGAATTGGTTTATCCTTGGGTTTGAACCCTAGCTCCATCCCTTCCAGCTCTGTAGTCTTGGGTAAGTAACCGTCCTTCTCAGATTCCCTTGTAAAAGAGGGTCGATAAAGCCCCATACCCTAGGGCCACTAGAGCTTTACATCAGATAATGCTTCCCCAGCTTCTTCAACAACGGAAACTTCCCATCAGTGTCGGTCAGTACGATTGGTTATTCCTCACAACCAGTTCTCAGTAATGGTTCCGGCTTTGTGGTGCCTGAATGAGGCACGAGCTTTAGAAAAGAGGGTACGCGTTTCCCAAGAGACTATTTTTCTTACTCAGCCTCTCCTCAGAAAGTCTGTAAATTTGGAAAATCAACAAATTAAAGGTAAAACTTAACAGCCTACCCTACTCAGCCAGCCGAGGGATGCGGGCCACGTGTGAGCAGGACGATCTGGTGGTGGTCAGGGCAGCGGGGACAAAGGCGCTGTGTTGTCTGTCAGCCCCGCGCTGGCACCCAGGCACACATTCCACGATCCCGCAGGGCTAAACCACATGCAACGGGCCTGCGGCTAGAACAGTGACTAGAACAAAAGCACCAGGCGCAGGGCTCACCTAGCCTCTCGCCAGGACTTCCCATTAGGTTGCTAAGAACCAAGAGGGTCCCGGGCCACCTGGCCTGAGGTGGGTGCAATTTGCAACAGTGGTGATCGCCATGTCAGTAGCAGGACAAGCACTGGACTTGGTCTCAGGACCCCTTTCTCTAAGACCAGGCTCTGTCAGGCTTTCGCTGTGTGGCCTCAAGCAGGTCACCAAGCCTCTCTGATGCCCAGTCTCCTTCAATGCAGATACAAAACACACTGATTCCTCCTGCCTCACGCTGCCTGTTGCCGGCCCAGAGCGGAATCTCAGCTTTGCCACTTCTGAGTTTGCGGTGTTAATTACCCTCAGCCTTGTTTTCCTCATCTGCCGAATGGGACTGATCACAGCATCCACCTCCCAGTGTCACCGCGAAGAGAAAATGAGGCATGTGTGTAAAATGACGACTGAAACGCTGGCACGTAAGTGCTCAGTGACCGAGGATGCCCCCCTCCCCAAGCTAAACACCAACTTCAGTCACCACCAGCAGCAGCCCCTTCTGTGTTTGCTTATTTCATGCTGGACAAGATGCCCAGTGCTCCACTGTGCTACTGCATTTTCCCTTCCCAAGAGAGCACCCCGTGTGCGGGCCAGGACCAGCCGGCTCCAGCAACACGGGGGTCCACAAGCCAGCCTCTCCCTCGCTGGCGCTCTGCCCCGTGCCGTGTAATCACCAGCACTCCTCGGCCACCCGATGGTCCCACCGCCCCACCAAAGGCCTTCCCCAGCTGGCACAGAGGTGGGAGGGCAGAGAAGGAAGAAGCCTCCTCCTGTGACAAGCCTGCACCCGGACAGGCTGCACCCGGAAAGTGGGGAGACATACATTGTCCGGAAACCTCTAGTTTGCTCTGAGGATGGAGGGTGCTTAGGTCTGGGTCAAGGTAAGAGGGTGTTATTTGTTTTACCCCTCCCAAAATGCTGTGACTGTCTTGATTTCCTATTTTTCCTAGTATCCTGATAAAGTTCTAAGTTTGGAGCAAGAGGAGAATTTAAAAAAAAGAAGATCAAAATATTGAACTTTAAAAAGCTAAGTTTCTGTTTTGTTTGTTTGTTTGTTTGTTTGTTTTTAAGAAACAAAGCAAATTGAGGATAAGACAGAAAATAGAAGAGGGGCCCCTTGGTGGCTTAGCCCATTAGCATCTGCCTTCTGCTCAGGTCCTGATCCCAGGCTCCCTGCTCAGTGGGAAGTGTGCTACTCCCTCTCCCTCCCCCTCTGCCCCTCCCCCTGCTGTGTGAGCGCTCTTTCTCTCTTAAACAAATAAATAAAATCTTTAATTTAAAAAAAGAAGGAAAATAAATGAGGTAATATGTTGCATCACGTATGATCTAACAGGTGAGGCTGTGTGTATGCACAAGCGTGTGTTTCCCAAAGTCCAGAGCTAAATACACAACCGTCACAAAGAAATATCTCCACAAAGAAAACAGTTAAGCAAGCACATGAAAAACTATCATTCTCATCAGTAATTTATATGTGTGTATATAATTAAACACTGAGAAAATGTGGCATCAATTATAAAACAATGAAATGATGGTATCTAATGATGATGAGGTTGTGTTGAAGCTTATCCTTTCATGAAGACGTAGAAGATGCTGTCACAAACCAAGTTTCATGCTTCAGAAAAGCATATGTAACATTAAAAGTACTTTGATCGATTAATCCTCTTAGAAATCTATTCTAGGACAAAGGAAACAACTTAAGCATGTATGTTTCAGTGTTATTTCATGCAAAGCATACAACTGAGTAGAATGACAAATATAAATGGGAAGGTGGTCTAGAAACATGGGAAAATGTCATAATATAAAGTTCAAAAAAAGCAGAAAACATCTATAGACTAATGATTATAACCACTAAAATTACACCTGCATGTGGATAGATACTGGCATCAGAGAAATGAAACAGTTGTGCTAAGACAGAGGGATAATGAGGGGGCCTCTGGTCCTTTCCAGATTCCCTTTAATGATTTATCATATTTTTCTTTCTCTCTCTTTCTCTAAACTCTGTCTGGAGACCGCCCCTCGCTTCCCAGGAAGGGTGGGGAGCTGCCTCTTGCCTTGGCCTCTACTCCCACTCTGGCCGTTTGATTTGGTTTCTAAATTGTGTTGCTGTTTCTTGAAACTGCAGCTCTCCAAACAAACCAGGGGTGTGCGTGTGAGATCAGAAGGCAAACAAGCTCCAGCAAACACATTCAGCTCTGTGCGGGGGCCAAGGAATTTCACATTTGGACCCTAAATGTCAGATCCCACAAAAGTCCTTCTCAGGTTCCACAAGTGAGCTCAGAAAGTCTGCCCTTCCCCAAGCTTACTTGCCAGGGCAACCCCCTGGACACCTGCCAGTGCAGGGTGGGGCTTACCCTCCCCCATCCCAGGGCCTGTGGCCACCCTTCAGGACCTCCTGGGTCATGTGCCCCTTTGGGAATCGGATAAGGGCTCAGACGCTGCCCACTATTTTGAGGGGTTCATAGATCGACACAGTGAATCTGCATGGCGGTGGCCACTTCTTGTTGCCTCAGTGTTTTCATCAGTAAAATGGGGATAGTAACTGTACCTACTTTAGAGGAGCATTCCAAAAATTAAATGACATAATACTTGCAAGTAGAACAAGTCACTAGCACAAAGTAAGCGCCAATAAATGTCAGGTACTATTGATTATAGCCTGAGTCCTTACAGTATCTACATATCCAGATAAATGCAAATCACCACCAACCTACTTCTCTGTTCCTCTGTAATAGCTACCCATCCATTTAAAAGACTAGAAGGAAAGACATTAATGCAGTGATAGTGGTAATCCCTGTATAATAAGCTTATGAGTGATTTTCTTATTCTACCACTGCGCCACACATTTTCAACAGATAGTACGTTTTTCTTTTACAATCTGAATAAAATCAATATTTGAATCTTTAAAATTAAATCGGCAAAAGTGGGATAGGTCAGAAAGAGAGGGTTTTAAACAGAGGGGTGAGGCTGCAAAGGCACTTCTTAATGTCAGGCGCCTAACACCATTCAGGGAAGGGGGTACCTTGATGTAGACTTTGGACTCCTTGGAAACCTCTGAGTCATCCAAATCAGCATCCCAAGTGCTGACCGTGCCCACCTGCACCCTACCCTGGGTCCTCTTCTCTGCACGTGTCCAAGCCTCCTGGAGGCCATGCCTCGTGACTTCAGTTGCTAGTTACGGCTCACCGATGTGCCAGCCCTGGATGGCTACTCTACTTGGGCTGGTCTATTAGTTCAGGCCTAGAGAAAGCAAGGGACTTGCACAGGACCACCCAGCCAGGAAGCAGCCGGGCCAGAATTCAAACGCACAACTTCTCACTTCAAGTCCACGGGTGATCTTACTAGACAGCTCGTGACCCGAAGAAAACAGAGGTTACAGGAATATGCTCAGGGGCCAGGGGTGGAGATTTCTGTTTTCTGGTTAGAATTCTTGCCTATGGATAATTTGGGTGTTGACTGTGTGTAATTACGTTTCTATGTACTTGTGTGTCCGTGTGAGTGTGTGTATGTGTGTGTCAGAGACAAAGAGAGAGAGAATGTATTTATAAAATGTTTTTCAGAGACTCTAAGAATAGGTAGCAACACATGGAGCTTGCTCAGGTTTTTCCAAAGTATCAGAAAAACTGAATTTAAAGTAAAACAAAAAATTAAAAGAATGTATTTAAATGCATAGGAAATAGGAAAATCTGACCCTGTGGAATATTTGAGGATGGAGGCCCGGGCTGATTCTAGGTCTTTGCTCCTGACCACAGAACCCTGGAAGTTCAAGGTCAGAAGAACTTTAGAGGTGACCCTGTTGAATCTTTTTCTCCCTGCAGAAAACCCATCTGCTGCACCACGGACAGTCATCTTGTTTGAATGCCTCCCTGGATGGAAGCTCACTCCCTGAAGGTCCCATGTCCGCCCCCTCCCCCCACCCCATCTCAGAGTGGTGTCAGCAAGCTCTTCCTCTAAGAGTGGAAATGTCTTCCTCATTATGTCACTTTCTGGCCTTAGTTCTAACCTCTGGAGTAATGGGGAATAAATGTGCCATTCTGTCCCAGAGTTTCTGTATCAGGACACCTCCAGCTATAAATAATAAAAAACCTTGACTCAGTAACAAGTGATTAGGAGGGGGCTCTGTGTCCACCCCTGCGGCCCTGCCCAGTTACACTGTGGGTGGATGACCTCAGGAGGGCAGCGAGATGGCTGCCCTTCCATGTGTCCCATCTCGCCACGGGGTGGCCAGAGGCAAAAGACAGTAAGTCTTCCTGCGGGCCTGTTTTCTTTCCCTGCCCAGCCTCTGCTCACTCCTCACCCGACAGGGCTGGACCACACGTCCACTCTGAAGTCTGAAACCAGCCCTGCTCAAGGACAACGGGATTATCTCCACCGGCTTAAATGAAGTTGGGTTTCCTCCTGAGCTGGGGATCGTCTCTTCCATGAGTACGAGCAAAATCAGGACTCTTCCCAAAAGAGATAAGGTGGGAATTGATTCTGAGTCAGTAACAGTGGCTTCAACACCATCCAGCGCTTAGTGTGCAGAGTCATAGACATTACTTGGGGGGGACTCTGGGGATCTGGGCCTGCCCAGCACCCACTCCTCTTCTGCTGGAGACACGCCTACTTGCTCCGAGGAACTACCTCTCCCTGAGACCCTCATTTCAAGATCCTATGCTTTCCAAGTCCTAGTCGATCAGCTTCGCTGATTCTGTGAGCTGCCCTATAACCTTCTACTACCCACCCCCCTTTTTATAGCTTCCATAGCCATACCCAGTCTCTGTGGCTTGCAGCCAAAGAGTTCTAACCAGTCCCTAAGATTCAAATGCACCAAGAGCTCCAGGGTCTACTCTCCTGGCCTGGTAGCAGCCCAGGGTCTGACTTGGGAATTTAGAACGTAGAATCTGGATTCGAAATGAGAATCTAAGCAATCTTCACACTCGCTGTGTGATTTTGTGCAAGTCACTCAACATCTCTGGTCAGTCACACCCTGACATCTTTTTGATCCTAACAAGAACTGCCAAAGAAACGAACAAATGACAACAACAAAAATCAGAACAACAAGAACCAAACACACACACACACACATACACACACACACAGTGCACACACACATGCATAAACCCCACACATGAACGGGCCCATTCAGCTCAAGAAATACTACCGTCAGAAGTCCCAATAAGAAGCCACAAGTCACCATCTATCTGCTCAGGTAGTTATCAAACTTCAAGTCACATGACCTCTCCACACCTCGTTTTTCTCATTTGTAAAATGAGGATATTCATAACATTGCATAAGGGCGTTTGGATGATAATGCAGTACAGTATTTGTAAAAATATTTTCTACTCTGTTTAATGCCACCAAGTGCAAGGAATCAATATTCCCAATATCTGCTGAAAACATTTGCTTATTTATAAGTAAAAACTAAAACAAAAAAGATAGGCAAGTCTAACCGTGTGCATTCTCCGCCCCCTCTCCCCGATTCTAAAGGATACTTCTTGGGCCGCCTGGGTGGCTCCGTCAGTTACGTCAGTTACGCTACAAACTCTTGATTTGGGCTCATGTCATGATCTCAAGGTGGTGGGACGTGCTCCCTCGTCTGGCGGCTTAAGATCCCTCCCCCTCTCCCTCCCGCTCTCTCTCTCTCTCTCTCTCAAATAAATAATTAAATAAGCAAATAAAATCTTAAAAAAAAAAAAAAAAGGATGTTTCTCTGTGCATCCTTGACACTTGGGTTTCTATGATGTTAATGTAGAGAAAGGATAAAACACATACACAGACACAACTAGAGAAGCCAGAGGCTAGCTAATGTACATGGGAAAGAGAACTAGAATTCTTGCCAGAGTTTAAAAAAGACAAACAGAGGGAAAAAGAAGACAGCTTTGACCTAAAAGTTGAAGGTGGAAGGGAAAAAAAGAACAGACGCGAAGAAGAAAGTTTGCAAATCTGGAAAGAGGGGAGAGATGTTGGGGGCGGCTGCCATGAATATGGGATGATGAGAATGTAGGGAGGCAGGCAATGACAAGCAAAAAAGGATTTTTTAAGTTTTGCTGGATGTCATGAATGTCTCCCTTTGCATTTCCTAGGAGATGGCAGGAACGTTTGAATTTGCTTTCCATTATTTGGGGAGGTTGCACTGATGTTTCTCCAACCACAGCAGCAGCCCTGTTTTTTATGGTATATGCAAATATTCACGGAGTTCCTCGTTTGCACCAGGCACTATGCAAGGCTCTGAATACCCCTGATCCTTGCCCTCGCAGACGGTGCAGAAAGCACTTGGCCTGTGCCCATCCCGGTGACCACTGGACCCCATAGACGTCCACAGTCACTCCGCCCCTGCCCCACACAGCCTCAGATGAGGCCTGGCCATATCTCTCTGGATTATTCTGTCAGATGGTGTCCTTGCCCCTAGTCCCAGGCCCCCACACCCAGTCCACTTTCTATGATTTTTTCCAAAATGCGAATCATGCTCATGGCTTACTCCCCTTTGAAACCTTTCAACCTTGACTTCCTCCTCACCTTTTTTTTTTTAATACTTTTTTAAAAAAGATTTGTTTGAGAGAGATCAAGAGCAAGAGAAATCGCAGAGGTAGATGCAGATTCACTGCTGAGCAGAAAGCCCGATGCAGAGCTCCAATCCGAGGACCCCAGGTTCATGACGGGAGCCGAAGGCAGACATTTAACAGACTGAATCATTCAGGCCCTCCCCCTCCTCCCCCTTTATAGGATCAAATCGTAATGTTCCAGCTCTCAGGAAGACCCTTGGGATCTGGATCTGGTCTAAGATCCTCGCCCCTCCCCTCCCCCCACTGCCAGTCTCTGCATGTCACATTCCCACATTTTCACACTTTTCCTCTTTCACACTCAGCTGGACCTCCCTCCTCTTCCCTGGGAATCTTTACCTGGCCCCATCTCACACAAACCTAACCCTCCCCTCCCTAGGACATTCCTATCCTTACGTTCAGCAGTGATTTTTGTCTACCTGCTCCTGGGACCCAGCTGCCACCACACTGGGGACAATAATGCATCATGTCTCGCACAGCTCCAGGCACAGGGTGGATGCACCAAGGAGTTATATCGTTGATGGGGACAGAGGTGACAAGGGACAGAAAAATATGTCTGACGGTTGGGAGGGGGTGGTCCGACCAAACTCGTAATCCAACTTGAACTTAGGCGTGGTAGAAACTTGCTGCTTTTGAATGAATCTGTGTTTTCTATCTCATGGCATGTGTGGGGACCAGCAGACATCAGTGACCTTTTGGCTAATATCTTAAAATTAAAAATTTTCAAATGACACCTGCAGAATATGATTGTTTTCAAACAACATCAGCAAAAGAACAATAAACACAAAGAAGAATATTGAACTTTGCCCAGAGATAACCATGGTAGACATGTGGACAATGGTTTCTGTGTCACTGTGACTCCCTGAGTTGGTCCATAGCGTGTCATACGATCCCCAAGCCCGAAGGGCCCCAGCTTCCAAGAATCTGAGCGGAACTGGCCCCAGAAGGGTGGGGCCAAGGGACCCTCTCTTTGAGGCTTTGGTTTGGTCAAAGACAGAGCTGGCCCCACTCCCAATTTGAGGCCATCTCTAGGCAGATACAAAAGGGCCATTTTTCTTTCCCTCATGAACAAAGTGTGCTGCAGACTGGGAGTTTTTCTGGGTTATGAGATTCAATTCCATTGAAAAAGATCATCTGAGGTTTCCCAAGAAAGTCATATTTAAAGATGGCATAGACTGAAGCTTTATTTTTGTCCAAAATAGTCATGAATTATGAAAGTCATTGGCTGGAAGCTGGAGGAACAGCAGGCTTTTGTGGACAAAGAAAAAGCGTGGCTACAATTTCAACCCCCATAGGACAGCCGAAGAGTCCGAAAGGACCATTGAGTCGTGGGAGGGGCCCAGCAAGGAGCCTCTCTTGCTTCCTTAGGTCCTCCAGTGGGGTCTTGGCGCAAGGAAATCCGTGACTGTGGCACATGAGTGAGTTAATGTTTGGATTTGCCCCACGCCAAGATTGAGTCTCACGGACCCACCAGAGGTCCCCTGTGATGGCTGCCAAACAAGGGGCAGGTTCCTTTATAACCCACTTTGGGGAAAGTCCACTCACTGGTACCACCCTGAGGTAGCCATAACTATATATGACTTTACGGTTGGACCCAGCAATTTCATGTCTAGGAATCTAGCTACAAATGGAAATGCAAAAGGCGGGATTATTTGAAATTGCTAAATATCAGAAACAACACAAATGGACATTTATAAACTAGTTGGATATAAACTATAGTGTATCCTCTTGATGACAGTCTACAGAGTCATAGAAATGAATGAAGAAACTCCTATGAATTAACATGGGGCAATTTCCAGGATATATATTATTAAGTAAAACAAGCAAATTACAAAAGACCGTAAAACATAAATATAAATATATATATATATATGCAAAGCTAAGCATGCATATATATATATATATATATATATATATATATATGCAAAGCTAAGCATGCCTATAAACATATAGGCATGCTTAGCTTTGCAAAAGGGTGCACAGAAGCAATAAATCAGAAGGTAATAAAACCGGGCAGGTGTGGTGAAGGAGATGAGGATAGCTGTTCGGTACACAGTTTCAGTTCAGAGTGCTTCATACATCCAAAAATAAAATTAAGTCCAAGGGTTATTTAAAAGGGTCCCCTAAATTTGACACAGAGGAAGCAAATAAACCTTACTTTGTATCATATGAATGGTACATATGATGTAACTTGACAGAAAAAAATCACTAATTCAAGTAATTTGGGGCACAGTATTATGACCATATATCTTTATTTTTTTTAAAGATTTATTTATTTATTTGAGAGAGAGAGAGCACACCAGGGAGAGAGAGAGAGGAGGAAGCAGGCTCCCCACTGAGCAGGGAGCCTGATGCAGGGCTCAATCCCAGTACCCTGGGATCCTGACCTAAGCAGACAGCAGATGCTTAGCCGACTAAGCTACCCAGGTGCCCCATGACCATCTATCTTTAAAAATGACATTTTCTCACAGTAAAAAGAACCATGAAGGCATCTTAAACTTAATTTTGTAGGTTTGTTGCTGGTAGAGGTATGTGCGGCATAATTCTGAAGCTATGTCTTTTATATATTGAAGGATAGAACAAATGAGCAAATACTCGATGTTGTAGACCAGGGTTTGCTGTGGAGAGGAAGATACAAACACAGAATGAGGGGAAAAGAGAAAAAAAAAATGTACATTACTGAATTTGAATGAGATAGATCAGTGCGTACTCATGGGTTTAAACAATAGAGAATTCCTAGTTTCGTTTACAGAAAAGACCCAGAAGCCATGGTCCTCTGGTAGCAATGAGCCACGGAGAGCCCAGATCTTGGTTTCTAAATACCATTCCCCACTGAAAGGAAGCTGGGCTCCCAGTTTGCCTGGGACTATCCTGGTTTGAAAATCTGAAACTCTTGCGTTCCCGGAACTCCTTCTGTCCTGGGTAAACCACGATGGTTGGTCGCTCACCTGGGAGCAAAGAGATTGCTGGCCTGGAGAAGATCAGAATGTGCTTGTGGGTAGACATCACTCCCTTCCAGAAAGCTCCACCAGGCACCGCTGCCCAGGGGCCAGCATCTGACAGCCTCTGAGAAACATACTTTGGGCCTGCTGACACCTCCAGACAAGGGTACCCCCACCCCCAAGAGCCCCTCGCCATGATTGTCTGGTCTTCTCTCAGAGGCATTCACAAGGAAGCACAGAGTTCCCCCGGTGATCTTAAATGCCTAAAAATGGCATAACAAATTAACCCAGATTGTCATTTCCTCCCCGTGATTCAATCAGCCTGGCCTGGCTCAGGGGAATCCCCTTGTTTTAATCATGTTTCTCTTCAAAATCACTCTTGCTAGGAGCCTAGCATGCCATTCACGAATATTTGGTTCCAATTACCCCGAACCTCCTTCACCATTGTAATTTAATAAACAGTTTTGTTGAGAGACTTTTAGAGAATACACCAGAGACTTCAGGAAAAGCTCACATTGGCTCACATGGGCCCTCAGGGACACGCCGGCTTTGCTAGCACAAGTCATCCCCAGAAAGCCCCAGCAGGCTGACAGCCAACCCTGTCCCCGTGGGGAGCGGGGAGCTGCAGTGCTCCCCCCCAGAGGGACTGACCCGCCCCGACATCTGCCTCCTACTCGTGACCCTGAGGTGAACTAGAATTGAAGAGAGAAGAGCTGAGGCCCCCGCCTGGGTCTAGCAGGTCCTGATTTTTCTGTCCTACCCTGTTTCCTTCTCTCCTGATCAGCCTGGAGGCAAAACTGGCCTGGGAGACAGAGGCTCTGGAAGGAGGCAGGAGAGAGACCAGTGGAGGACAGGGGCCTGGCACTGAGCGGCCCACACAAGGCTGGAAGGGGCTGCCTGGAGAAAGCAGATGCATTGGCACCCCTCCTTCGGTCCAGACTTCCTGTCTGGCCCCCACCCCCCTTTTGTCTTCTTCTCCTATCAGGGACGGCAGAGCGATAGTGGGTCCCTCAAGACAGAGCAGACAGGAGCAGGCGATGTTCCCCCAGCACCCTTCACCTGCCAGGGCTCGGGCTGAGCCTCAGGCTCGGGTCTATTAATGAAGGAAGGAGCCCTTGTCCCTCTTCATGCTCGTCCCCAGGGCTCCTCCTCCGCTGCCCTGTACAGCCTCTCTCCTCTCTGTTTTCCTAATTGTACCTGCTTTCAGTAGGGAGGGACTATCTCTTCTAATCCCCTGCGGCCCCAGTATCTCACAAGTGAGGCTGCAAAATCAACCCATGAGAGTAGTTCAGCAGTTCCTCCAAAAGTCAGACCTAGAACTATCAATGGAACTAGCAATCCTACTCATCTGTATACAGCCAAGAGAACTAAAAAGCTCTCCTCATATAATAAGCAGCACGCGAGTGTTCACAGCGGCACTGCTCACAATAGGCAAAAGGTATAAGTGCCCCAAGCCCCCTCAGTGATGAATGGATAAATATGATCTAGTTTATCCATACAGTGGAAAGTAATTCAACAATAAAAGGAATAAAGCTCTGACACCTCCTACAACACAGAGGAACCCTGAGGACATGACTCTAAGTGCAAGAAGCCAGACACCAAAGGACAACGCTCTATGATTCCATGGATAGAGCAGTTGAATCCCTGGAGATAGGAGGCAGATGGGCAGGTGTGGGGGCCTGGGGGAGGGGACAGGAGTGACTGCTACTAGGGATGGGGTTTCTCTATTGGGGGATGGAAATCTGAAATCAGCAGTCGTGGTTGCATAACATAGTGGATATACTAAAACCCCACTGAGTGGTACATTTTTACCTTGGTGAATTTTTTGTTCTCTCAATTATAATCTCAATTAAAAAAAAAAAAAAAGCAGTCTGCTAAGGTCACCCTGACTTTGACCTGGCAAGCTTGCTCTTTGACCCTCCCCAAATACCTCTGCTGCTGGGGGAGATTTTCAGGGCAGATTTGGGGATTATGACGGGGTGACATCCAGCACAGTACACCGAGACATATAAATCAGATATTCAGCATCTGTGTCCTTGGACATCCCCTGGTCTGGCCACCAGCATGTTCTCCTCTAGCCACACTGGGCCTCCACTTCCTCCAGCCACCCGCCCTCCCGCTGGGACCAAAGGGCTTCGTCTTCGTAATCACAGAAGCCCAAGGTGTGGCCTTGGTGGCAGTCACTTCTTAAAGAAGGCCTTTTCTTCCCCTGCTACAGGGCTCTCAGAAAGGAGGAGGCTTAGACCCAGCTACCAAGGGGGTGGGTCTCCGATACAGACCCTTGTGGTCTCCCATGAGGGAGGCCGGGTTCTGGGGAGAAGGGTCCCCATCTCTGGGGCTGGGGTCTGGAGCAGCCAAACCACCCGCAGCTGGCCCTCAGGAGCCACGTCTCCCGGGCTGTTCCTTTGACGCTGTCGGTAAGATCTGTCCCTCCCAATGGGCTCAGCTACGGGCAGCTGCGCAATCAATTCCCCCATCCAAGTCCGGGACCGAGCAGCTCTTCATGGCTTTGAAACATGCTAATTAGGTTTAGGCAATCGAGGTCAATAAATTAGAGGAAAACAGCTATTGATTCTGTTATCAACTCTCTTAGAGATGCACAAAGCGCCAGACACGAGAGGGAGAAAAACGAACAAAACGGCTCCGAAGAGGATTTAATCTTCAGAGGTTCTGTTTTCTGAGTGAACGTTTAAATTTCTTTTTAAGGAGCACGAGGCTGCAGGAAGACAGCTCACGGAGGGCAGGCCTCAGCTCCCGGGCTCGAGATGCATTCTATCCCAAGTACCCTCCCGATAGCACCAGCTCTCCGGGAGAAGGCTCCAAGAAAGCTCCCGGGAACCGGGGGAGCTGCTGAGGCCTGGAGTCATGCAGGCCACTCCTCAGCCCTGGAGATGTGCAGAGCTCAGACCTCAGCGCAGATCTCCTGCCTCGTTGCATTCAGAGAGAGAGAGAGAGAGAGAGAGACCAAGCAGGAAGGCGCTGCTGCTTTATTCAGCTCGGACTTCAACCTAGGAGGCCCGCCCGGAGCTCCTGCTCTCAGCTCCCATCGGCCAGAGGGAGGCCAAGCAGCAGGGAGGGGAAGATGGAAGCCTTGACAGCCACTGGGGACGCAGGCCAGAGCGGGAACCTAGGGATGAGCCCAGCAGTGACGTCAGTGTCAAGCCTGGGGGAGCAAGCCTCCTCCCGGAGCTGAAATGAGTCCAGGGAGGAAAAGGGTTTTAAGCTGTGCAAGAGTTCAGGGCAGTGCTCAGGTCTGAATCATTTCCTGGGCCTGGACAGAGGGGCCCCCGAGGATGTTTCTGGAGTGAATAAATCCAAAGGGATGGGATGGTAATTGCACAATCCCATGAAGGGGAATCCCAGGCTGCCTGCCTGTTTTATGGGGCTCCCAGGCAGGAATAGGAGAGGTGGGCCGGCGGTGCTCTCTGCTGCGGTTGGAGGCTTTTCTCCAGGCCAAGGGGACTTGCCCCAAGGGGTCCAGGCTCAGGTCAGGAGGGCTGCCTCTGGGAGGGGACGATGTGGAAGGCATGTGGCCCCTGAGGACACTTGGGGACTGAAATACAGCGATGGGAGGTCTGGAGGGGGACTGGACTCCAGCTGCTCCGGGGACGGCGCGCCCCCTGCCCTAGCCACACCTAACCATACCCCCGCGAATCTCCCGCCTCCCACGCGTGCCAAGCTAGCTGCAATCCATGAATTGGTGGCGGGTCATATGGGAGTGGGCAGTGCCCGGATGGGACTGGGATCTGGGTTTGGGCAAACAGGGAGCACAGGATGGGGTCAGAGGTGGGGCAGTGAGGACAATGGGGGTTCCACCTGGGGACAGGGTGTCTCCCTGAGATGTCCAAGGGCAGGTGTACAGATCAATGTCTCTGGGGCCCATCAGCAGGAGTTGGGGCAGAGGAGGGACTGAGCAGTCCGTGAGTGGATGCGCTCATCCTGGAGCTGGTGTACAGGAACACAGGGGACAAGGGTCTGGGACGGTCCCAGGGCCTTGACACTTAAGTGGTGGCAGAAGAAGGGGCCCTCAGAGTGCACCCTCCTTCTCCAAGGTCAGGGAAGAGGGCCACGGGGCCCACAGGCAGACCAGCATTTATGGAGAACCAGCTGCATGCTGGGCCCAGACGTGGGGCTTTGTCACCTGCTGAAATGTTCAGGGGACACTTGTTTCAGCTCTTGTGCAGATGTCGGAACTGAGAGGCACAGAAGTTAAATGACAGCTAGAAGGCAGATGAGCAGACAGGGCCTGCTAGGAACTGAAGGTTCTTGTCTCCCCAGAGTCCATCTGGAAGCCCTCAGCTCCGCTGGGATGGTGTGAGCCAGTGGGACCTTTAGGGGTGAGCAGGTCACGAGGGAGGAGCCCTCCTGTGCAATCAAGAACCTTCCAGAAAGAGACAGGAGGGAGCTTGCTTTGTCCCCTGGCTCCCTGTCCCCTCCCCGTGAGGACATAAGAAGGAGGCCATCTGCAAGCCAGAAGGGGCTCTCACCCGAACCCCATTATGCTAGCTCCCTGATCTTGGACCACCAGCCTCCAGAACAGTGAAGAATGCGTGTCTGCCCACTTTGCCCCCAGGCTCTGATATCTGTGTTTCAGCAGCCCTAGCTGACTGAGATGGGCCCAGAGGCTGTCCAGAGCCATGGGGAGATGGGGGGTGGGGCAACCCCCCCCCCACCAAATACTTGCAGCCCCAGAAGCTTCTGTCAGCGCATGAGGAATGAGCCGGCCTCCGCTGGGCCCTCGTTTCTCCTGTTCTTTGTCCTCCGCCGAGCAGCCAGAGGTCCCAGCAAGGCAACAGCAGGCCCGCCTGGGCCCAGGTATCTCCCTGTCTCCCCTCAAGCAGCCCCTGGCTGGGGTCCTTTGGGGGACACAGCACGGTTACAGAAGCAGGCCTTGCAGGCAAACAGCAAACCAGGTCCGACCCCTGGAGACGGCAGCTCAGGCTGGGACCACCAGGCAGCACGGCCCGGCAGGCAGGCCACGTGTGGGAGGCCTAGGAGCTGCACCTGGGTCAGAGCCCCCCCTGGTCTGCCTGGGCAGGCGTTCCTGCTCCCAGAGCATCTCGAAAGAGAGCGAAGGGCAGCATGGCCAGGGTGCCCTCCCACTTCCCTCTGCCATCTCTAAACCTCGCCCTCACCCATCCCCTTGTCCTAAGTAAGTAAACAAACCAACCAACCACTTAGCCACCTCCTCATGCCCTGGTCGACCTGCCAAGGCCTCAGGGGGTGTCTCTGCTGACAGCCACCACTGCCCTCTGAGAAAGTCTTCCTCACTGAAGGGCTCCAGGAAGGGATCCCATTGAGCTAACAATTATTAAGCCCTGGCAGAACTCCCCGCCACTGCCCCCCACCCCCCCCCCACCAAGGGCAAAGCTGCAAGACGGGGATCCTAGGGAGCTCAAAGTAGGCGGACGATGGTGATGACGATGACTAGGACAAGGATGGTCATTGTCTCGGTGAAGGAGCGGAGCGCGAGGTGCTGGCGGGACCTAACGCAGATTATGCCTCTGCCACTGTTGGACGGAGTGACGTCACTTACCCTCTCTGACCTTGAGCATCATTAGCGATGACCTGTGTGGAGGAGGCTCGTATCTACCGCAGAACACGCTCTGAGCTTCCCAGAAGATGCTGGCCTGAGATCTAGGTCAGTGGTTCTCAAAATGTGGTCCGAGACCAGCCGCATAAGTATCATTTGGGAACTTACTAGAAATGCAACTTCTCAGGCCCCATCACAGACCTACGGAACCAGAAACCCCAGGCAAGCCTCAGCGACTGTGCTTTCACGGGCTCTGGCCACAACCCGAGAGCCCCCGGGACACAGGAATGTCAATGGCGCTTCTCGGTCTCCCCAGAGACATGGCCCCTGACAGGAAGGCCTTGCCCTCTGAAGCAGGAGTTGGTGGCCCCGCTCCACCTCTTTGCAGGAGAGCAGACATGCCGAAGAGGTCTCAGCACATGCCACCAGAAAACCTGGGGTCCGCCATCGGCTGAGCCCCTCTCCTAGGTCTGCAGCCTCACCCATGCGGCCGCCTGACTGATTCTGCCTGTGGCTCCTCCTCTCTGGCCCTCAGGCCCTTGCAGGCCCCACCTCTGCCTCCTGCTTCTGCTGGTGCTGAGTTGAGGTGCCCAAGACGCACCTGTCACTCCCCCCTCCTTCTGTCGGGAGTAGCAGGTCACCATCGCCCCTCCGCCGGCTTTCCAGTCCTGACCCCTCCGTAGTCCTCCCACTGGACACAACCTCCCAAGCACCCCACTGCTTTGGGGGAACCCAGCATTCTCGTCTGCCTCCTTCCCATCCTGTGGCCTGATTTCGTTAGTGTCCTCTGGAAAGCCTGGCACAGGTCCCCTCAAGGCGCGGGGCCACAAGCCCGCAGCAGCGATCGTCGGCCTCTGTGGTGCCTTCGTTATGACCCTGAACGTGTGAGTTCTTCCCTTCAGGTTTTCCAGGACCCTCACACCTGCGAAGCGGCCTTATGACCCCAATTTAGAGATGAGTGACTGAGGCTCGGGAAGGGACATGGCATGCGCAGGGGCACAAAACCAGCAAAGGAGAGGTCTGGGATTTGAACTCCTCCTTGTCTGACTCTGAGAGAGAGTCTTAAAGGCTGCGATCAGCCAATACATCTTCCAGAAATGGGAAATCTAATATTGAGTCTGAAGTTGTTTCATTGCCTGTTGTGTATTGGCTCATCCCTTCCCCCAAACCTTCCGGACAAGTGTGCTCCTCCCAGTAGCTCGGTGACAGCATTTCAGAGAGCCTGCTGTAAGCTGACAGGATGGAAGGCCGCCCCCTCCCTCGCGTCACCGTTGTTCCGGGGATCCTTAGGCCCGCTGGGGTGAGGCCTGATTTCCCTCAGGGTTTGGGAGGGCGCTAGGCCGTTTCATCTCTGTGTTAAGGGAACATCTGAGCCCAGGAGCCCAAGCACATGGAGACGTTCAGAAGAAACAGAAATTTCAAGATTCAGTGACCGAACGGCCTGGCCGGACCCTGCAGTCCCCGTCAGGAACTTCTCGGGGTGGCTGAGCCCCCGCCTAGAGCACGAGGACTCCTGCGGTCCCTTCACAAGTCCCAGAACAAAGCCAGGCCCTCCGATACGCCCTCTAATGGGCTGACTACATGGCGATATGGAGGCCATAAAAGAAGGAACGTGGCCCAAGGGTGGTGGCGGGAAGGGCTTCGGGAGCACCTGCTGTCCTAGGGGTCCTCTATGGACCCCAGTTAAGTGTCCGGTCCTGCTCATCTCTGCTCTGCTGACATGAGAGCACTCCTGGTCTAGGAGGTCTCCCCGTGCTCTGTGCTGCTAAGCTGGGACTGTGACTTTGCTCCTGGTGCCCTGTCCGCAGCCCCCTTCACCCCCCTACACTCTGCCTGTCCCCACCCCAGTCATCTCTCAGCACCTGTGTGTGCCTCAGGAGACAACAAGAACCCCTACGGCTTCTGCAGGAGACGAGAGGCTCCCAGGAGCGCACACCAGGGAGCACCACCTTGGGTCCATCTACGCATCCCTCCCCGGCACTCTCCCTCCTCCCCAGCCTCTGGGTTTCTCTCAGAGGTTCCCCAGCTCTTGGCCACTTCCATTGCCAGGCTGCTGTCTCATCGCCGTCCAGTCTCCCCTGGGCAGGGCGGAGTGCCTTCTCCTTTGCCTTCCTGTCTGCTGGCAACTTGGCTTCCACGGATGCTGACTTCTGTTTGCCATCAGAGTCTATGGTAGGGACGCTTCCTACATCGAGGGAAGCCCTGGAGTTTGGAAAGCCCTTTTTACCTTTTAACAAAGCCGGGCTTTTGAGACCATTGTTTTGCCAGGAGGCAAAGCAAAATAAAAAAGTCGAAATTCGATTGTCATAGCTGAGGAATGAATTTATTATTCTAGCAGGAAAAAAAGGCCGGGTTAAGGGCCATTCTCGGAAGCGCTCAGACCTATGGATTCAGTGGGTGCCACCAAGCATCAAAATTCAAAGGCTATTAAAAACGCATCGGTTTTATTTTTTAGAATGTTATTTCCACGGGATGCTAAAAACTATGAACAGGCACGACGTGGACTTAATGTAATCTTACTCGTTAGAATGAGTAATGCTACTTAGGAATATATATATATATATATATATATATATATATATATATATATATATATTTTTTTTTTTTTTTTTTTTTTTTTTTGAGAGACCTTTAAAAGCGTGATGTGAGTCTGGGAGCTGCAATGCCTCACATAAACTGCCTAATGCCTGCGGTAGGAACCTGGACGGGGTTCAAGAACGGGAAATATGGACAAGTTGGACTCAGTTCAAGTTTGCTTTTAACTTGATTCACTCCCGAAGCACCCAAGAAGCAACGTACAGGGTGAATCAGAGCCAAGAAAGCGTCTGGGCAGACCGTGGCTCCGTGCGTCCCTCTGGGCTGCACTCAGACCCCCACATGGTGGGAGACTCCAGCCGGCCCGGGGCAGCAGGGGCGGCGGCTGTCCCCCTCAGCACCACCTGCTTGCTGCCTAGTTGCTGGGGGGCGCTGGGCACTCTCCCCACATCTGGGCCCGCACGCGCTCTCTGCCATTTACGCCCTCCTGGGAACGCTCCACGGGCAGCTCGGGAGGAGTCCGCCACGCGGGCGAGTGGCCAAAAGAATCTAAACCGTAATAAAGGAAATCGTTGGGGGAAATATGTATTTTAGAATAATTCTTGTGTCTTTTCTAAGCCCTGCATTTTGGGAGCCCGACTCCTCAGGTGGGCGGAGCGTCAGGGCGGGCCGCCTGCCCCTTTCTCCTCCTTCCTCCCCCCTCGCATCCCTCCCCCCTCCCTCCCGGACCATTCCCAGCAGGAGGGGTCACGCTCGGAGGTGTGCTTGCTGGTAAAGGTCTAGCAAGGGCTGTCTCACGGCGCATGCGTGCAGCGTCTGGCCATTTCCTGCTGTGAACACTCCTACCCTAACCCACCGTAGGCCCCCAAGCTGATGTCACCAGATGCAGAGCTGGGAACAGGGGTACACCGTTAGGTCCCATTTCCATCACAAGCAACCCCCAGCACGGAGATAATAGCAAAGCAATTAGAAAGGGCTATTTTGTCATATCTTTGTTTTTAAGGTAATTTATTCCATTGTAACAGTCTGTCTTTCATTCTCGGTAATGGCTATGTCTAACCACTGGCTCACAGGGTGCCTGAAGATTTAACTTTCAGCTCTTGGCACCTGCTCCAGGTGGCTCCAGTACATCTCTGGGCATGTCCTCATGGGTCCCTGCAGGTCGGAAAGGGGAAGGGCATGCCCAGACACTAGACACAAGACGGTTACTTGACATTCCCAAACAAAACAGCCTTCAAAGAGGCACCTGGTGTGCTGATTCACAGTTGGTGTGGTCTTCCCATAAACCGGCTTCATCTTGCAGTTAATTTACCAAAGGGCAGCTGGGCATTGATTAGTCACAGCAAAACCTCAAGGTGGCGCTCTAACAGCAGGCCTTCCATGGTGCAGAGAAGGAGCTAGGCCTTCAAAGGAGGCCCAACGTCCACAAGAAACCAGTGAGAAGCAGCTGCCCTCCCACTGAAGCTTTTCGTCGAACTGTCCGTTCATGAACAAGAGGATATCCTTTCTTGCCCATAAGACCCACCACCCAGATGAAGATGAAGCCGGGCTTCCTCTGTGCAGGGAGGAAGTGTCCCTCTGCTCTTGGGTCTCAAAGGGGGGGAATGCTGATGGAGGTCAGTTCACCCCTTTCCAGTTAAGCAAAAAAAAATCCTTCTTAAAATTCTCAAACCAATAATCATCACTCCTGGTACGTGGTTTCAAAGCCACCCCAGGGCTTCAAGCAGCTGTGGCTTCTCTTTGCAACATCGCAAATCAGTCAAATCATGGATGCACACCTGGGGAGCTCAGCCAGCTGCGGTAGTGGCCGGCCACCGCTGAAGGTCTAGTGCAATTGAGATCAGAAGTGCAGCTGGGCGCCCGAAGCAAATGCGAGAGAAGGCAGGCGGAAGAGACAAACCCGCAGAAGAGCCCAGGCGAGGCGGGGCCTCAGGTGAGTCTGGAGAAAGGGACAGAATTGCCTTGACATGGCAGGGATGGGGAGCGTGGGTGCCTCGGGCCACGGCCCCTTCCCTCAGAGAGGATGACATTCCTGCTCCACCAAGCCCAGGCGTGGGCATGTGACAGACTCTCTCTGCCCAGTGAGTTGTGAGAGGAAGTGATACTCAGGCCCACATGCTCATGGTCTTGCCTCCCTTGCCGGGAGACCAGGAAGGTTCGAGGTAGAGGCTGCTCTGTCAGCCTCTCCCCACAAGGGACGACAGTCTGGAGCAGAGCTGCACCCAGCCCATGACGGAATCAGAAAGTCGTGTGTTCCCAGAGCTTTACTAAACCTGTCCTGGTCTACACGGGGCCAGATAGGAGTGTGAGCAAAGTTCCAGAAGCGGGCTAGTGCAGGGTGTGGGTGTGGAGGAGCACGGAGCCCAGTGCGGATGGGGAACAGGGTGGTGTGCACACGGCCATGGAGAAGTCAGCAAGAGGAGATGGGGCTGGGGAGGTGGGGCAGGGACAGAGTCAGAGGGGCTCTGAGCGTTGTGTCCTCCTAGCTCCCCTCCGCATCTGCACACACACACTCAGGTGACGACAATGGCCAGAGGACGTGGACGGTGCCAGCCCGCCCTGGAGGGGCTTAGAGTCTACTGAGAGGAAGGACGCCATTAACTAGAGAAGCCCAGAGCCCAGCGCCAGTGGTTTTAGCTCTAACTTGTTCTCACCCAAAGGGCAGGGATCCCCTGTCACCTGCGTCATCTCCAGGGCCTGCCCAGCACGGGGCACCTGGGAAGGCAGGACTTCCTTGCACGTGTGCAAAGCACAGTCACCTACTCCGTGTCCTCCAGCCTCAACACACACACACACACAGCACTTGTCTGAGGACACAGGGCTTAGCAGCTTCCTTTGAGAAGAAGGCTCCTGGCTCCAGGGGCCCATTCTCAACTTCCTGTGTCTCAGGGGTCCTTTGGTCATCCGGGGAAACCTATGAGACCCTCCTCAGAATCATGTTTTTATTTTTTATTTTATCTTATTAAAAAAGATTTTATTTATTTATTTTACAGAGAGAGATCACAAGTAGACAGAGAGGCAGGCAGAAAGAGAGAGAGGGAAGCAGGCTCCCCACTGAGCAGGGACTCGATCCCAGGACCCTGAGATCATGACCTGAGCTGAAGGCAGTGGCTTAACCCACTGAGCCACCCAGGCGCCCAGAATCATGTTTTTAAATCCGTAAGATAAATCACACAGGATTACCAAAGAACCTAGTTATTCGCCAGGATTATCAAAATCCTTTTTAAATATGTGCTAGAGTAATATAGGTACTTCTTCGTTAACACACGAAATATCAAAGCTCTGGCAGAGATTTATTACAACTGTAATCTTAAAGTAGATTTTTTAAAATATCTACCAAAAAAAGTGATATAAGAAGGTCTGCGATGTTTCTGAGGGACAAGACGCTGGCACATCTAGCAGTCACTGAAAATAAGGAATATATATATATTTTTTTCTCTTTTTCCCCCCATCCCAAGTTCACTGCCCGCTTGACCCCTGGCCCCATGAAGGACTCGGGCTCTGGGCCGCCCCGTGTGGCTCCCGCTCCCCTCCCTGCTCCACGCGGCGAGTCGGCCCCGCGATGGCCCAGCGCATGCGCAGATGCTCCCCAGCGCTCCAGAGTGGAGCCTGCCCCTGGACGAGGATGCTCGTTGCTAGGAAATGTCTCCATACAGGCTGACCGAGGTGGCGGCAAAAACCAGGTGGCTATGGCTCCAAGGGGAGGCCAAGCAGACAGGATTTTCCTGCGGTCTGTGCCTTGTTCTCAGAAAGCCCCTTTCCGTCTTTTTCTTTCACCGCCTCCGGCTGTAAATCCATCTGTCGGTGGCCAGCCACCCCGGGAGCCCCAGGGGCTGCGCCTGGCTCTGCCTCCCCAGGAGCCTCTTGACCATAAGCCCGGCCTGCTTATGGGTCCTGGGGTCCTGGGGTGCAGTCATCAAATCCAACTCGAAACAGGAAGGATTTCAAGGCACCTGGCTGGCTCAGTCCGTTGAGCAACTGACTCGGTTTCAGCTTGGCTCATGATCTTAGGGTCAGGGCATCAAGCCCCATGTGGAGCTCTGTGCTCAGTGCAAAGTCTGCTGGGGAGTCTCTCTCCCTCTCTCTCTCTCCCCTTCTGCCCCTTCTGCCCCTCTCCTCACTTGTGTTCGCTCTCGCTTTCTCCCTCCAGAATAAATAAATAAATACATAGATAGATGTTATCTATCTATGTATTTATTTATTTATTATTAAACAGTAAGGATTTCTTCAAACTAGGCTCAAAACTGTACAGAGCATAAAAGAATGTTAATATCCTACTATGTTAAAACTGGAAGAGAACAGTCACGAAAAGACATCAATAAGAGGGAAGAGGGGAGCCTCAGATCAGGAGATGATGTTCATTACACCTGTAATGGACAAAGGGCTGACTGGTGTCCAAGATGAATAAAATGCCCACAGATCAATTTTAAAGAGGCAATTCATGAAAAAAAAAAAAAAAGAGAGAGAGAGAGAAAGATGGTGAGCAGGCACTTCACAGAAGAGGCCACACAAAGGGTAAAGAGACGGAGTAGATGTTAAGGCTCAGCTGTGACCAGGAAAATTCAAAGTGAGGCTATGAAAAGACGCAGCTGTAGACTGGCAAACATCTAGAAATGGGATGTCCCCAAGGGCTGGTGAAGATGAGGGCGAGGCGTCTTTATGCACAACCGCCAAAGAGGGTAGCGATTGATTCGACCACTTTGGAGCGGAATTCGGCAAACTCTAACAAGTCAAAGATATGGGAAGGCTGATGGCAACACTGTTCTTAAAGGCTCAAATTCAGGGAAAAAAAACAAGCTGTCCTTTGACTAGAGAATGGATGCACGAACTGTGGCTGAGTCACGCAGTGGGTACCATCTAGCTTTGCAAAGGAAGGAACTACAGGAAAGTAAAACCAAGCAAAACTCAATATATTCGGGTAAGGCTCACATCTAGGGAGTCAACTATTTAAGAACAAAACAAGGGACAGACACACAGCGTTCGGGTTGGTGGCTGCATGGGCAGGGGGGTTGGTTCACGGCGGAGGCTTCTACCGCGATACATCGCAGGCATCAATAATGTGGCATCGTCAAATGAACCGGCTGGCCAGCCTCCTGCTCCCACTGCCCTACCCCAGTCCATCCTCTCCCACCAGCCGGCGTGCACCTCGCACAATATAAATCAGAGCCCGTCACTCCCCAGATTAGAACTTTCAGTGCTGTCCACGATATACTCTTAAGGGGGAACAGAGCAAGGTATGGAATAATGGCGTGCCAGTGTCTGTAGTGGTTAAAGTTACATGATACGCAGATATGTTTTTCTTCTGTGACCATAAGATCTCTCTGGGAAGACACATGAGGACCTAGGTTACGGGGTTACAGGGGTGGCCTCTTGGGGAAGCAGGTAACTGAGTAGGCTGACTGGCTATGCGCTCGCCAATCCCGCTTCCTCTTCCCGGGCACACGGGAAGTGCCCACTTCCCAGCCCCCTCTGGTAACTCGGGGGGCTGTGGGACTAGCTCCGGCTAGAAGTGCTGCCCGTCTCTTCCAAGCCAGGCTCCTCGGCAAGATCCTCTGCTCCCTCTCGCCCTCCCATAAAGCTGGAAGGGAAGCGCTCTGGGACCGCGGAGCCACACCAGGAAAGGAGCCGGCTCCCTCCTCATCGCTCGGAGTGGGAGGACGCCAGCCCGGGGAGCCCCAGACTGTGTCAGGAACAAGACATGCCTATAGCACATCATGTCATTGAGACTTGGGAGTGTCTCTTATGGTAGCTAATAGGAGCTACCCCGACTAGTAGGAGGGTGAGGGCTCAGCTCCTCACTGTCTAAGGCTTTTACGTGTTTTACCTTTTCTAACATTTGCGTGCAGTATATATTCAAAAATACAGTTGAAAGGCCTGGGTGGCTTAGAGGGTTAAGCCTCTGTCTTCAGCTCAGGTCATGATTCCAGGGTCTTGGGATCGAGCCCCGCATCGGGCTCTCTGCTCAGCAGGGAGCCTGCTTCCCCCTCTCTCTGCCTGCCTCTCTGCCTACTTGTGATCTCTCTCTCTCACTCTGTTAAATAAATAAATATTTTTTAAAAAATACAGTTGAAAGAAAATAACCCTCCCGTGGTGGCTCCCTACCAGGGTGGCTCCTACCCAGGTCATCTTCTTGCTGGTCTTAAACACTCCTGGCTTATCCCGCAACTCATTCAGGTCCCTGTCCCCTGTCCCCACAGCCTCTGGTGCTGGTCACCTGGCCTTCACCTGGCTGGCTCCGTGTCCTTCAGAGGCAGTGGCGAGTCTCTGACCGGCTCCTCTGGCTATCCATGCGATCTCCCTGTTCTGCAGATTATCATGCCCTGGCATCTTTCTTGTTTATTTATCGGCTTCTCGCCTTCCTCCTACTAGAGTGTAGGCTTCCTTACGGCACTGACGTCACCTGTCTTACTCACTTCTGTATACACAGCACCTAGAGAGGGGCCTGGACGCTGTAGCTGCCCAAGGGGGGTCTGTAAGATGAATGAATGAGTGAACACCTCGGGAATGTGTTCGGGAAGTCAGGTTTGGCTTGTGGTTGGTACCCAGGAGACTGACTGTCTGCCCAGCACCCCCTTAGCAAGAACTGCCCTTACTCCTTCCTCCATACGGTTACCCTTGGAGTCACCGTGTCCTGGTGCCTCTTGTCCCCGCTGGTTGGCTGAGGAGTGAGTCCCTGAACAAGCTGTACCGACGCGCTCCTTCCTGGAGATCTTTGAGTTGAGGGGGGAGCAGCAGGCATCAACACAGGTGGATTCTGTCCAGGTGGGACTGAACGGGTCACACTAACATGGGGCAGCCCGTGGGGCCGCAAGATGCTGAGCACAAGCCTGCAAAGGGTCGGGGGGAAGGAGGGGCTCGCAGAGCGCCCCGGCCGCTGGCCCAGCTGCGGCGCATCCCCCCCACCCCGTGGATGCTGTGGAGCCCCCGGGCCCTAACTACAAAGCCATCTTCGCTCACACTGGCTGGAGATGACTTTCTGCTACTCATAATCAGCAGCACAGGCAAGGACAAGGCCCTGGACGCTGAGTTCCAGAGGAGACATTTCCTGGCCTTAGGGAGGGGGTCTTGAAAACCCTGACATGTGGTCTCTGTGCTGGCTCTGGGGCTCGATTTCCCTCGGTGAGCTAGCACACTCCCTCCCCCCTCACCCTACCCTCCCATCAATGCCGTGTTCAGAGCCCGGGGTAGGGGTCTGGGTGATTTCTGGAACAGGGACAGTGACCCATACCCTGTCCGGGTCCTGCTGTGGGAGGAACCAAGATGGCCCCGGCAGAGACCTGCCTGCAGAGGGGCCCAGCCCTGCTGCACAGAGCAGCTGTGCGTGGGTCCTGGGAAAGTCCCTGTGGCCTGAGAAAGGCCCTGCCCCACTGGGCCCTCTGGCCCTCCTCCCACCCCCGCCTGCTTCCTGTGCCTCCTTAAAGACTGGAGACTGTCCCTCAATGCCGGTCGGCAGGTGCCCACCCCCACCACTGCTCACTCCCTAGCCTAGGGGATGCTTGGTGCTCTGCTGTCTGCCTACCTCCTGCCCTCTCTCCCTCTCCTCCCCACTACACACACACACACACACACACACACGTCCATCTGCCCACTGAGCACTCTCATCCCCCCCTCCCGAGGACCATGGGGTCCTAACCACCCTCCAGCCTCAGCCGGCACATGGGAGCCAACCTTCCCCTCCCCCGCTGAGCCCGCTGCCCTAACACCCCAGGACCAGCCCTTTCCTTCCCCACTCCCTGCCTGGACCCCCACAGAGCGAATGGTCTATCAGCTCACCCGGCCCCCCCATCCACCTGCTCAGTCATGCGGCTTTTCTTATCTCTCCTTCCCCACTTTCCCCCTAAAACCCAGGCCCCAAACTACTGGCCACCCCCGGAAGTGTCCACACCTTCCTGGCTGTTACCGTCAGCAGGTGGTGAGCTCCCGCACCCCCTTGACACTTCCCTTCCCATCATTCCCAGCTCTGCTCCTTCCTGCCTCCAGACAGCCCCCCGCCCAACCCCGGCCACGCTTCTCCTCAGTCTGTGCTCCCCCTGAACTCCCTGAACCCTCCCCAGCACCGTGTCACCCCCTACTCCCCTGCCCCTGCCACAGGTCTGCCTACTGTGGGCTGAGGGCGCGCCCTTCCCGCTGTGAACCCCTGCAGAGGCTCCTGGAGCTCCTCTCAGAGGCGGGCACCAGGGAAACCCCCGGGGAGTGCCTGGGCTATTCTGCGGGCACACAGATGGGATTTGGGAGCAGAGGCTCCTTAGGGATCTCAGCAGGCGGGGCCCCAAGGGCCTGCAGTCAGGCCCCAGAAGAACAATTTTCTGGGCCTGACCCCTTCCTGGGGCTCACGGTGCCAGGAAGCCTGAGGGGGAGCTCCAGTGAGTCTGGGATCACTTAAACTGAGACCAACGTGGGTGCACATTTTTCTGGATAGAAGATCCAAGGATTTTGTTGGAATCTCAAAAGGTCTGTGATTCAAGAAAAGCCCAAATCACTGGTCTCACAGAAAAATCCTCATCTTCCTTTCCAATAAAATTATGTACATTTAAATCAATATTTTCCACGTATCATAGTGGCTTTCATCCCTGCCTGCCCCTTAGAATCTCCTGGGGAAATTTTTAAGTGCCAAGGCCAGTCCCCTTCCCCTACAGCTCCCCACCACTACCCCCGACACACACACACTCTAATTTAATCAGTCATGGGATATGGGAGATGGCCCGGGCACTGGCATTTTTAGGATGTTCTCCAGGTATCCTGACCTTGGTCAGGACTGAGAACCAGCGACCTGTCCAACGGACAAACAGGACTCATGCTGGGATTGTGTCCTGCACCGGGCCGGGAAGCGGGGGTTGGTGGGGGGAGGGACTGGTTCAAAATGGACCCTCGGCCCAACCATCCCACTTCTGAGAACGTAGTCTAGGTAGGGTGTACACCTGTGCTTCAAGACTGGTCACTGCCCTCTGTCCTGCTAGCAAGGGCCCGGCAGAGTTCAAAGGGCCCCACGGCTCATTTAACCATCGTGCATCTGTGCAATAGAATAGTCGGAAGCCAGTTAAGTAGGTCCCTGGGCAGACGCTCTCCGCACTGATGTGGAATTCCCATGGCTAGTAAATGCGAACCAGGAGCCAAGGGGAGGGTGTGGTTTTAAACAAATCCATGCACATCTGTATTTGCATCTGTCCCCAGAATCTCTGGGAGGAGACATACTGCTAAAAGCTCTTAGCCTTGATTGCCTTGGGGGAGAAAACTGGGAAGCTAGGACAGGAGGAGGGGAGACCTGCTTTTCATCAGCTTCTCCTTTTGTATTATCTGAATTTTTGTCATGAATATGCATCGCTTCTGAAAAAAAAAAAAAAAAAAAAATGAAGCGGTGAAAGAGAGGAGGAGGGAAGAGAAGACCAGGCGGCTACTTGGCACAGGAACTCAGACTCCAGGGATCTGGGCGGAATGTGGCCGGGTAGGTGGGATGCTCCCAGAGCACCAGATCAGCACCACGAGGTGGGAGTGGGGGGTGGGGCAAGGGGTGGGGGGCGCCCTATATCCCATCCCCTCGCGCTCAGGTCAGCCCTGCAGGCAGAAGCCGGCTGGGCCCAGAATGGATGGGCAGGAGCAGTGACCCGATCTGACGGTGAGTAGGAGGGCGGGGGGGGGGGGGGGGGGGGGTGCCGGCTTGCAGAGGGCGGGGCTGCCGGCGATCCCACCCTCGTGCCACCTCCACACAAACTCGCTGAAGGAAAAATATGTGTCACGGCTCAAACTGGTAGCCACGGGACATACGTCTCATCTCTGCTCTGGCCACGCAGAGATGACATCCTGCAAAATTCTAGAGCCTGGCGAGCGGCGGGAGGCGGCCATGCGCACAATGGCCTGCAAACACTGCCCTCTTGTGGTGCGGCTGTGAACTGCGCGCGGGTCCACACTCGGCGGCTTGTGTGTTCACAACTGGAGAAGGAAAAAGGTTCAATTTAATTTTCAAGTGGAAAGAAGTACTCAATAGATAAGTACAGCTCCAAACGCAAAACATTTTAAGTGTAGCGCATGAACCAGCTCCCAATTAATTGTTCTCCAAATATAAGACAGCTTGCTTTTCCCCCCAAAAATATATTCAATTTCTAAATAATCATCATCATGAAAAGCACCAACAAGAAGAAACACCTACAATCACTAGGTTGTGATCAATAACTCCTGTTAGCATTTTAGCGAGCATCCCTCTAGATTCTATAAATATATGCACATATATTCTAATATATATATGTATATGCATATATATATACACACACACACAAACGTACATCAATGGGGCTACCCAACACATATTATTTTGCAGTCTGGTGCGTTTCTCTCCATAACACATTTAGGAAATCTGCACAATAAATGCATGCTACATCATCATTTTTAGTGTTTTAAATTGTAAAAAAAAAAAAGTATACTTGTGAATATATACCTTTGAGTAACACAAATGGAACATATATAGGAAAATATCATTAATAGCAGACTGATTGAGTCAATTATGGCATATCCTTACTATGCAGCTATTAATCCGATGTACTCATGTGGCTAAATGTCAAAGGTATATCATATAATGAAACAAAATTACATTGCACAATAGCATTTATAGAATTACCCTCTTTTTGCTTTAAAAAGAGTGCATTTTTACATGTATGGAATATACATGGATATGCCTGTATCTGAGAAGAAAATGTTTCCTGAAGGACACCCAGGAAACCCTCTTAGGAAAGATGATTGGGAAAACAAAAGATAAGTGAAATTTTTAACTTTCCCTTTTTCTCTTCTGGTTTGTAGGATTTGGGAAAACACTATCAGCTTGAAGATAGGATTTCAAAGCCTGAATGCACCATGGCTTAATTAAATGTTCCTCTACTGATGAACATTCAGGTTGTTCACAGGTGTCCTACGAGGAACCACTCTGCACTTGAATTCCTTGTTGTGTATTTGTCTGGGTCCCATCCTGGGTCTGGAATTCCCAGGTTAGTTTCTGTATAAGTGCACTCCATGATATTGACTGTGAACACATCACAGAGTGAATCTGATGTGACTGCTCTCCACCCGATTGGGTTCTTGAAGTGCCCAATACCTGTTTCTATGCGGGCAGGGCATGGCCTCTCTCATGCTTTGTATCTCAAGAGGCTCTAGTTCACCAGACTATGGGTCAGGTTCACGAGGTCTTTTATGACCAGATGGCCCACTTGATGTCTTTTTTTTTTTTTTAAGATTTTATTTATTTATTTGAGATAGAGTTGGAGACAGAGAGAGGGAGAGAGAGAGCGCGCACAAGCGATGGGGGGCAGGGAGTGGAGGGAGAGGGAGAAGCAGATTCTCTGCTGAGCAGGAAGCCCGACGCTATACCCCATCCCAGGACCCCGGGATCGTGACCTGAGCCGAAGGCACATGCTTAACCCACTGAGCCACCCAGGGTGCTCTCTTCTTGATGTCTTGATTCCATTTGCCACTACACCTCCATGCCTACTGCCTTTGTTCCTCTCAGCACCAGGGTGAACCTTTCCCCTCAGACCCTGTTCATACCCTACTTGTAACTTCACTAAACTCTGGAAATCAACCCAAGTTCCTTACCATGACCCCTGAGGCCCTGCACGATATGGCCCTCATGTCCCAACCTCATGTCTTCCTCCTTTTCCTGCCCCCACCCTGCTCAAGCAGTAGAGGCAAGCGTGCTGTTCCTGATACTCCAACCACATGCCAGCCCCAGGGCCTTTGCACTTGCTGTTCCCTCTGCCTGGAATAGCACCTCAAATAACTACAAGCCTCTTTACCACCGTTCATCACTGCCTCAGCTCAAATACTGTCTCCTCAGAGAAGCCTTCCCAAACACCCTGCCTTAAAAGGCACCTCTCCCCTCCCTAACACTGCCTCTTTAGACAGTTCTCTTTTACTTCCCAGACCCAAGGCTGTTTTACATCTCTGCATGTTCATCTGCCTTTGGTGTTCCTCCCTTACTAAGTCATTAGCTCCAGGAGAGCAGAAGGCTGCCTTGCCCATGTCGTGTCCCCAACACCCAGGGCAGGGCTTCATGTGTGTAGTTTTCGATAAGGACGTGGTCCTTGAAAGAATAAGAAACTGGGGGGCCTCTGCCTTTGACTCAGGTCATGGTCCCAGGGTTCTGGGATCGAGCCCCACATGGGGCTCTCTGCTCAGTGGGGAGCCTGTTTCCCTTCCTCTCTCTCTGCCTGCCTCTCTGCCTACTTGTGATCTCTCTCTGTCAAATAAATAAATTAAAAAAAAAAATAAGAAACTGGTAACACGGTGATGTCCGAAGCTTGAAGAACTTCAACACGCCATTTCTCTCAGCTGCTCCAGAAGGAAGTCGGGTGTGTTTAAATCATCTTTTCCCATCTCTAAGGAGGGTTATCAGGAAAATCTGAAAGAACCTTTTTAATGCAACAATTTGGAAGAAACATTGCAAATGGGTTATTATTCAGGGAAAAAAAAAAAATACCTTTCCTGCAAACCAGAGCGGCACATCTACCCCACGTACTTGCTCCTTTAGAGAAAAACAGAAAGGTTAACATCGCCCCGTCAGAGGAAAGGAGCCAATTAGCACAACCGCGACTCAGGAGAAGAATAGAGGTTAATTGCTCGGAGTCCACATGTCTCAGATGCCTAATGCTATATCATTATTTTTTAGCTACATATTATTCATTTCATACACTTAAGTATTCCACCTTATTACTAATTAGTAATTCCTTATCCTTAAATTTTACCCAATTCAGGCTGTCATCATAGGGCCCTCCTCAGCCCCCGTTTTCCCCAAGATGGAACAAAATTGTGGAGAAAATGTTGGCACCTCCTATTCATCGCCTCCGCCCCAGCCCCCACCAGCATCCCTTTGGCTCACCTTCCCTTCCCTGGGCGCGCACCTCTCCTCACCCCTGCCTGCCCATCTCCCGTCTCCGCAAACAGGCTTCTCTCCTACCCCGGGGCTCCTCCGCATCTCCCACAACCCAGGCCCTGCTCTAAACTTACTATCTGGGCGAAAGATGCAAACTCTGCCTTGCTCAGGTGACCGGGTTCTTTCGAAAAGACCCACGACTTGGCACATTGGACATGCTGACTCAACAGATCAGCATTTCCTGGGAACGGAGTAACAATAGCAACAACAATAATAATCACGGTTGTAAATACTTTTCGAACATTTTTATGTCTCAGGCACCATGCTCATGGATTACAGAGGCAGGATTTTAATCCATAGGAAGCTACGTACATCCACGTCTATCGGGCAGCTAAGCAAATGATTGGAGCAATCCAACCCCTCCCCAGTTCTGCGATTCCTCAGTGTGGAAAGCCCACGGGGAGGTCATTCTCTCGCTGTTTTTTCTTCCGTCACCTGGATTGTTTGAATTAGCTGCTCTCCTGTCCTATCTCAAGAGGCTCTCAGGTGCCTAGACAATCGTCAGAGCCCCTCTCTCCCTTTGACTGGTCTACTTGGGATTGAAACCATGCTCTTGCTATCTGTAAGCCCCAGAGACACGGGGGAGAAGAGGGCAGATGCAAAGCAAGCCCAAATCTCAGCCCTAACTTGGACTTGCTGGAGGGCAGAAAATCTGCTCTAGGAAATGGCACTTTTCAGGGTGCTGTGCCTGTAGGCACAGCAATATGGTGAGGCAGGTGAGGTGGATGCCTGTGTTTCTCCTCCTCCTCCTCTGAGCAAACAAGCCGAGGAGCAGTACTTCATTTTCCGAAATTAAGAGTCATAGACTAGAAGTCATAATGTTTATTAAAAGACAAAACTTGGGGATATGGGAAAGAAACAAACAATTACAAAGAAAAACCAGGGGCACCTGGGTGGCTCAGTGGGTTAAAGCCTCTGCCTTCGGCTCACGTCATGATCTCAGGGTCCTGGGATTGAGCACCGCATCAGGCTCACTGCTCAGCAGAGAGCCTGCTTCCTCCTCTCTCTCTGCCTGCCTCTCTGCCTACTTGTGATCTCTGTCTGTCAAATAAATAAATAAACTCTTTAAAAAAAGAAAAAAGAAAAACCAAACAGATCTTAAAAAGAACCAAATAGAATTTCTAGAACTAAAAAAATAGTAATTAAAGCTAATACCTCCCAGATAAGATAATCAGTAATTAGATCTGAAGAAGTTATCCACCCAGAATACTGGTCCTAGGAAATGATCCTTCAAGGGACAAGAACTGGACAATATAACAGGAAGTTAAAAGACACAGAGTATAGAATGAGAAGTTCTATAAGGAAAAGGGAGGCAATATAAGAAAAGGGCTGAGAATCTTCCAGACTGATGAAAGCTACCAGCCCCCGGATTTGAAAAGCCCAGTAAATCCAAAGCAAGAAAAATGAAAAGAAATCCATGTCCTGACACATCATGGTGAAACAGCTGAATACCAAAACAAAGGAAGATTTTAAATGAAATCAGAAAGAAAAGACAGAAGGCTTTCAACAATAGACTTACAAGTGACTTCTTATCAGCAAGAATGGAAATTAGAAGAATGTAATGATACACTCAATGTGCTGACAGAAAAATAACTATCTGTTATTTTTCTAGAATTCTGTGCCCACTGAAAATATGTTTCAAGAACAAGGTGAAATACAGACATTTTCAAACCAGCAAAGAAACCCTAGAATTTGCCACCAGCAAAACTCAGTAAAGGAAACTCTAAAGGAAGAATTTCAGACAATAGGAAAGTAATTCCAGTGTGAAGACCTACGATGTAAGGAGAAATGAAATGCATGGAAATTTAAACAAACATCACCTGTATAAAACAACAATGATAATGTCTTATCGTTGTTAAAAACAAAAAGAAATAGAAGATACCACAGAAATAACATGCAAATCAGGAGAGGGAGTATGAAATTAGTGTTCTGAGATCCTTGTATTATGTGGAGGGAAAGTAAAGGTATTTATCTTTAGGTTTTGATCAAATTAAGTGGGCATATTGTTAAGTTCTAGGGTAACCACTAACCTGATGAAAACAAAGTATGTGACTCCCAACCTAATGGAGGGAAAAAATGACATAAGAAAAAAAAATCCAAAAAGTAAGAAGAAAAAGAAAAGAAAAAAAATAAAAAGTATGAGATGAGATGGTAGGCACTAATTTTAATTTATCAGTGATTACAATAAATGTAAAGGGATTAAAGTCTCCTGGTAAAAGATAAAGATTTTTAGGTAAGATTTTTAAAAATCCAATACTTGCTATTTATAAAAAATCACAACAAAAACTTGAGGCTATAGAAAGCTGGAAAGTATAAGAGTGGGAAAAGATATCTAAGGTAAGCGAAAAGAACATTAACTAAGTGACTACATATTAGACTGCAATGCATATCTTAATAAATATCAAAGGACTGAAAACATACAAGTCATGTTCTCTGATCATAATTTGTAAACTGGAAATCAATAGTAAAAAGACAATTATTTTTTATTTGGAATGAAGAAGAATACTTTTAAATAACCCTTTGGTCAAAGAAGAAATGATAATCAGAATTAAGAAAATATTCAGAAGTGAAATATGATGAAAATACACTAATCAAAACATACAGGACACAGCTAGTGCTATAGAGAAAAACTTATAACCTTAATTGCTTGTATTTTATTAAATAAAAAAGAAGAAAGGCTGAAGATTTATGAGCAAAGCACCTGTCTTAGAAGCTAGATAAAGAAAAGCAATTAAATGCAAACATTTTTTAAAGCAGGTCTCTATGGAGCACAGTTCAAGCTCAAATTCAAAAATGCAAAATGGCTTTCTTCCACCCTGGAGGGATCCCTTCCATTTCCCCAAACATGCCTGGCTGTCTGCTGGTGGTACAGAAGATGATTTTTGAAGGTACCTGGGCAAATAGTTATTTCAGCAGATTTTAAAAATAGTTTTCTCCTTCTTAAGACAGGTAATGTAGTTTTTTGTTTATAGTAGGAAAATCGGGTTTCTCTTAAAAACATATTTATTTAGGAAAAGGATGAAATTCAATAATACAGTATTCATTGGCCCAAAAAAAAGCCCCATTCCTAAAATGGGAATACTAACAATTCCTGTATTACAGCACTGTTATGAGGACTGAGTAAATTATACACAATATCAAATAATGCGTCATGGATTAACATAACACTTGTAAAGCATTTGAACAGTCTTTGGTATTTAACAAGAACAAAATAAATGTTAGTTACCATGATCATAACTATCATTATTACTTGAGTGATTAAAATTTGAGAAACATGGGTACCAGGGTGGCTCAGTCGGTTAAGCATCCGACTCTTGATGTCAGCTCAAGTCTTGATCTCAGGGTCATGAGTTCAAGCCCTGCATTGGAGCCTACTTTAAAAAAAAATTTTTTTTTTTGAGAAGCAGTAATCCAACTTAAATCTCCAAAAATAAACTTCAGACCAATGACAGGGCACAGGTACAAGTAGAGAAGGCTGGTCTTGGCAGCGCTCTCTGTCCCCTTCTGTCCCCCCTCCTCCTCCAGAGAGCTTGCTGCTCTGGGCCCCTGGGCCCCACACTGGTCCTGCCCCAGGTTTTGGGCCTGCTTCTGCCTCAGTGTCCCCATCAAAACCAAGATGGCCCCAAATGATCACATTCGTACCACAGAGCCCCACATAGGGCTGAAGGGACTTCGAATATTACTGCTTCTACAAAATCTTTGTTTAGAAGGGTGAAGGCCTTTAACACAGAAAGAGAAACCTCATCTGTGGCTTTGCAGTATCTTTGTGGAGGCACAGGACAGAGATCTGGGGGTGAAACACCCCATCTTGGGGCATCTCCTCCAGGGAATCCCTTTCGCCCAGCAGAGCCTCTGCCTGGGGTAGAGAGCACAGTCCCAGAGCTGAGGGTAACTGGCTTTTAGCGACTTGACAAGAGTGATATCTTTGGGTGTCTGAGGGCTTTTTATACCAGGGAAACTTCCCTTCTGTCATTTTCAATTCCCACTGTATCATTTCCCTCCCCCTTCAAAGGTGAAGATCAGCAGAGCTACCAGGGGGGCTTGCCTTATCCACTGCAGTGATTTTACTTTCTCTGATTGTTCTTGCTCCTTGGGGCCTAGCCTTCAGGTCCTGGAAGAAAACCCTACGGTAGTGAAACCCACCAGGGTGGCAGGTGGCTTGTCAAGTCCCACACATAGGAGCAGGCTGGCAGCACTAACTTTTAGACGCCGCTAGGGGGAGCTCCAGCTTTCTCTTTGGAGCCCAGGGCTCAGCCTCAGGGTATCCTTGTTCTTTGAAAAGCTGTGGCTTATGGGGACGCTACAAACGTACACAGGATATGTTTGTGTGAATCTGTGTAAATCTGCTTCTCCTTCTTGGTTGGTGCCCAGGACTGACAGCGCCTCGCTGAAGGGGCTTCATTTGGGCCCCTTAGGTTGTGAGTCACAGGCCTTGACCCTTTAGGGCTTAGTCTGTACGGGTTGGTAGAAGGATCCACCTGCCAGGACGTCAGATATTTGGGTTCCCGTGGGGCCTATGAACAAATCATCCATGGTTTGTGCAACACAGACATATATACCACACCACGCCATGGGGGAAAGTCTGTCTGCTCCCTCTAAGGCCTGGACGCTGGGAGACATTTCCCAGAGGCCCAGAGGGGACAGCTGACTTTAGCCAGCAGCCCAGAGAGGACACTGCCAGCAAATGGCACAGTTTGGGCGGAGACACAGACGTAGCAGCTGTGAGTAGTTTCCATGTTTCTGGAGGGAGGGATAGCAGAGGTAGGGGCCAGATCCTGCCAGGCCTTCTCAGGGGGCTGAGGACGGCGACTTTCAGACTGTGGTGGTGGGTCTTCCTTGGGCTTCGGCAGGCGTGACCCGACGGGAAAGGGCGGCTCCTCCGCAGGATGGAGAGTGAGAGGCTGGGGCAGGGAGGCGAGGAAGGAGCTGGAACTCTGGGCAAGAGGCTACGGCAGTCCTCAAAGTTCAGCTGAGCTCACAGAGCCAGAGTGTGACCCCACCCCCCTTTCCAGTCTTCCTGGGACCGGGGTTGGTGGGTTCCCAGGACTCCAGACTTGCCATTTTAAAGCCAGGGAAGTCCAGGCACACCGAGAGGGCTTGGCCACCCACCCAGCCACTGGCCACTAACCAGCTGGGTCTCTCCCTTTAGCTCTCAGATCCTTATTTTTCTCACCTGTGACCACTGCCCAGGGCAATGACTTTTCAGTAAGTTTTGGTAACACAAAAGCGTATGCAGAACGGCAGTGTAGAAAACACAGAAAGGCAAAGCCACTGAGGCTGGAGTGGGGTGTGGGCACGGGGAGGTCGGGGGTGAGGGGAGCGGCCTGCCCTTTCCCTCCAGGCGCTGACTCGCCTGCGCAGACCACAGCCCCTGACAGCCACGGACCCCCAGGCTGGAGGGTCCTGCTCAGCTTTATGACTCCGCTCATTTGTTGACTGAAAACCCAACAGAACTGAAATCAACGTTTGGATTCCACTGTAGACGACGCTAAACTTTAAGCCCATTCCACAGCCTCTTTGAATTGGAAGGAGATCCACATCCTTACCCGTTAGTGTCCTGCAAGAAAATCCAATCCCCCTATGAACCGACCTTGACCCAGACGGTCGTTTCCTTCTGCTTGAGTTCCTGATGCTGTGCCTCCCGGCCAGACCTGTCCACAGCCCTTCTCTCCAGCCGGGCCCACTGGCAGGGAACCTGGCAGACCGGGCCAGCAGGCAGGACACCCTCTCGCTGCCGGCACTGGCTGAGCCTGTGCAGGACCCCCACCCCTCAGCCAAGCTCTGCCTTCTAACCCACCTTCACCTGCCTCCCCGCCGACCCCAGCATATCCGGCATGTTTTACTGTCCTGGGTTTGAAGGCATCTGTCACTCCTGGCCATGGACTTGATCAGGTTTGCTCTGACCCCCAGCTCCAGGCCACTGGCCGTCTCTGATCCTTGACTGACTGTCATTCCCGCTCCCATGGACACAAACACAGATCTCCGCACAGGCTGTGACTTCCTCTGGTTGCCTTCTAGCCAGTTCTGAAAAAAAGAGGCTCTGTCCCTTCAGGTACCAGACAGCATCTTTGGGACCCAGTTTGTGAACTGGCCGCTGCATCTGGAAGCAGGAGATGGGAGTTCAGATTCTAGCTTCCCACGGAGTGCTGGGTGACCTGCACATGCACACGCATACGCACGCGCAACACACACAGTGTGTCCCCTGTTCTTCCAAGGTCTGATCGACTGGCCAGGGGACCAGAGGCAGCTTTGGAGGACACATCAAGCCTCGCAACTTTCAGAAATCTCAGAAGGTGCTCCCTGCTCTCCGAAGGTGGCCATGCTGAGTCCACGCCTGTGTGTGATGGTCTCTTTGCTTGTCTGTCTGTCCTGGAGACTCCAAGCCTCACAAGGGCAAAGGCTGATCTGTTCCCTCTTCCTCCAAATGCTAGACATGGAGGAAGTGCTCAGCCTGTGTTTAGTGAATGACTCATTTCTTTTCATTCAGAGAGATTTAGTGAGAACTTATTATGGGCTGGGTACCGTTCCAGATGTCTGAAAACAGCCATGAGCAGAACAGACAAAAATCTTCCCCTCCGGTGTTTTGCTGAGGTACCTGGCTGGCTCAGTGGGTGGAGTGAGCAACTCCTGATCTCGGGGTCGTGAGTTCAAGCCCCATGCTGGGTACAGAGTTTACATAAAAATAAAAATTTCTTTTAAAAAAATCTTTCCCTACATAGCACATATATATCTTATGGGCACAGGGATAAGTGGGTGGGTGAAGGTGTTTTTGTTACTGTGGTTTTGTTTGGTTTGTTTCCCCCCGCCCCGACCCCTGGCCCAGGGTATCCAATAGGAAACTCACTTCCTCCTACACTAATTCCATCTTTCCTTCCTAATACCCACAATGGAAGAGATGAAATAGAAACCCACTTCTCCTGGAAAATGAAAGCAGGGAGCTGATACCCGTGGGCGACTGGATTTGTGCTAATAGAAGGTTCCAGGCGAAAGCTGTGGATGGCACTGGCTCAGCACTCGCCAAGTTGGTTTTGAAGGGAATTAAAGCTTTGTGTGGAGGCTCCGGCCCTCCCCCTCTCTCACCCCCAGCTCTGAGAGCTGATGACCTACCGCCCCAGGCCTGCTCCACCGAGGGGCGGCTCGCAGGGACTTGGGGGGTGGGGGGGGGGTGTCACTCAGTGACAAGGCCACCATCACAAAAGGAGAAGACTGGGTGAGTTCCACAGTCCTCTCCAGCTCCTAAGATCCTGCTGTGTCCCCAGAGCAGGGGCCCTGGCTCAGCAGGAAACCCTGGGACTCAGCCAAGACCAGCTCTTGATGGAGAGGGAGTCCCCAGCCCTGCCCAGCTTTGCAGCCACTCCTCTGGCACATCTGGGTGTCCCAGAACATTTCTCCCTCTGCCTTCTGCTCATGTGAATGCCAGCCGATACCAAGAAACTAAAAAAATGGCCCGCACCTCACCTCCAAGATGCATTTCTTAGCTGGAAAGGACAGGGTAATTCACAGGGGTCATTTACACGGCGCATGTACCTCGCCTCATGGTCTGGGCCATCCTGGGCTAAGTGATGCCCATCCCCTCACAGGTCACACATCGGCCCCGTCGCTTTCTCCGTTCAGATAACAGCCCTCATGAAGCCCCCGTAAGAGTGCACAAAGCAAAGGTGCCATCAAAACAGGCAGCCTTGAAAAATTCTTGTTTCAGCTGCGATGGTAAAAACAGTGACGTGGGGGTGGGGGGTGGCCTGAGTGGCTCAGTGGGTTAAGCCTCTGCCTTCGGCTCAGGTCATGATCTCAGGGTCCTGGGATCGAGCCCCACATCGAGCTGTCTGCTCAGCAGGGAGCCTGCTCTCTCTGCCTGCCTCTCTGCCTACTTGTGATGTCTGTCAAATAAATAAATAGAATCTTAAAAAAAAAAAGAAAGAAACAAAAATGAGCACAAAAAACAGCAACAACAAAAAACAGCGACGGGGGGGGGTGGGGCTGGGGGGGTGGGGGGTGGCGTGACAGAACAGAGACACTCTAAAAGTCACATTTCCTTGCCCCAGGACACTGCCCGCTGGCAATTTTCTCTGACTCCCTGCCTTTTTGTCTGCTTCAGAGAAATATGAATCACAGTTAAATTCTACCAAATAAACAAGTCATGTTTTAAAGTTCTGTAAAACCTACAATTTTAGAAAGGCTTGATGTGGCTGACACTAAATTGATTTCAACACATCCTATTTCCGGTCTAATGCTGGGTTCCTTTCATCAAGAACAAATGTACTCATAATGGCTTGATTCTAAGTGAATGGACTCGGTATAAACACATAGGAAGCACCGGCACTCACATTAATTTTCTTCCTTTTTTAAGTAAAATGAGATGGCGTGTTTTACTTCTCCGAGATTAATTTCCCCTAAAGTTTTCACGCACATTCATGGGAGGCTTGCAAGTCTGAATAACCAAGATGCCGAATGAAAACCCAGTCTGGGGTTTTCACGTCAACAAGCAACAGAAAACTGATGCTTGCTGAGGTCAGGAGACTGTCCTGGGTGTTAGAGCCCTTGTCCCAAGAGGGTGCTCAAGGAAAAGCTGGTGGGGGGTGGGGGTGGGGAGCAGATTCTTAGCATCTGCTCACTTCACACTGAAAATCGACAGCCGGCACACAATAGATCTAGATTCCAACATTTCCACTGGCATAGGAACTCAGAAGGACGCAACAACTGCAAAAATAAATTGCACCAAGGAAAACGATTTCTTTCTGATAAACAAAACTGGTATGTATTAAGTTTAAAAGGTCTGTGGCCAAACTCTTTGTGTGATAACATTTCACGGGACTGGTTACTAAAAGGAAAAAAGCAGTGTGCACGCGAACACCAGTGACATCCACATAGGACTTGGTTCTGTACCCCTGTCGATTTCCTGGCTCTGAAAGCTATACTCTGGTTTCGGAGGAGGCTGGTTATACCAATGTTGTGGACAGCCAATGCTTGTACTATATTTGCAATTTCAGTGTGCCTCTAGAATTATTTCAGAATGAAAAGTTAAAAGAAACGCGAGGGTCGGGTAGAGGGGAAGCAGCCACATTAGCCACATAGATGAGGGTATAAACTGGTCCAACTCTTCAGGGGAATAGCCTGGCCCTATCCATCGCGATTAGAGAACACTAACCCAGCAATTCCACTTCTAGGGAGCCAGCTTACAAAACTACTTGCACACATGCATCTAGAATGTTCTTCGCAGCATTTTTGTGATAGACCAAAAAATGCAAACAAAGGAAATCCCCGTGAGTAGGGAAAAAGTAAGTCAATGCAATTGCTTGTTCCACGGAATACCATGCCATCCTAAAAAGAATAAGGCAGCTCAGCACAAAGACGTCTGAGATGCGACGCTAACTACACGGTGTGGCCACAAGAAAATCTGGCTACTCACCTAAACTCTTACTTATGCGCACACCCTTTATGTGGTTGTGTAAGCACGGGACCGTTCTACAACTCTACCACCCCACACGGTTCAGCGTGATTGCTTCGGGGAGGGGAAGTTCTTCCGTAGGCATAAGGGGACTTCCACTTCGTGTGAATACATGACAGTGAGGATGTGTCGCTTTTAGAATTAGGAAAACAAAAATAATAGAAACACAAAAGAAAGGGCGCCTGGATGACCCACTCAGTTGAGCATCAGACCCTTGACTTCGGCTCAACTCATGATCTCGGTGTCTTGAGATCGAGCCCCATGTGGAGCTTCGAAGTCAGGATGGGCCCCTCCTCCTGGGCCCCTCTGCCCGCCCATGTGCTCTCACATTCTCTCACTCTAAAATAAGTAAAATCTTAAGGAAGAAAGAAAGAAAGAAAGAAAGAAAGAAAGAAAGAAAGAAAGAAAGAAAGAAAACAAAGAAAGAAACAAAGAAAAGGAAAGGAAGACACACAAAAGAAACAAAATGGAGGCACAACAGAACAAGGAAAGCCACTGGCAGAGTGTAAAGACCTGACTTGGGAACCCAAGACGCACTGACACATAAAGCCACAAGAAGGCGGCTTAGCCCACATGGTCACAGACACTGGAGTCAGGCTGCCTCCATCACCAGCCATTGGCTCCTCCTTGGGAGAGAATCAAACATCCCATCTGTAGGCAAGGGCTGTGCAGAGCCCTCCCCTGGAGGAGCATCCTTCCGCGTTCCGCCGTTCGACTTGAACACAGACTTGCTTCGGCAATGAAATGTGAGCAGATGAGCAGTGAAAAGTTTGAGCTGAAGTTTTAAGAGCCATCGTGTGGTTCCACCAGCCCTGGTGCTTTTTTCCCCCTTTGTGTGTTCCCGACAGTGGCTGCCCCCTCAGTCTGGGTCCCAGAATGAAGACGCAAGGTGCAGAGCCATAGCCAATCGGCAACCCCCAGGAGGGGAAACCGTGGTGCACCAAGCCGCTGCGATGTTTGCTGTGCAGCCTTACCTCGTGAAAGCTTATACATGAGCAAAGAGCCCCCCAAAAAGTATTTACTGAGCGCACATTGTGCAAAGAACCTATACTTGAGTTAAGGGGCCAAAGCCTGAGCACAGAGCATGTGAGGAGCAGCACACTGTAGGAGATCAGAATACGCCAGCCCCAAATATATCACTTTGGCGTGAGAGTTATTTCCAGCTGGAGGTAAATGAGAATCAACAGATGGAGGACTACACCTTCTCAGAGTTTCCCTCATCTGACTAAATGTAGAAACTTCTAGAAAATCGGACTGCCATAAACCCCCACCAATGGCTTCCCCTGATATTTACCTTCCCAGTTTGCTGCTCTTGGAAATCTAATAACCTTTTCCTTTGTCTTGTCACTTCTTTACTAATTTATTATAGTTTAATTTATTATTTTAATTTTTAGTTTTTATTTTTAATTTAAAATTTTCATTTAAAGTTTACATTTTAATTTAAAATTTTAATTTAAAATTTACTTTTATTTTAATTTTAATATTTTATTACTTTAATTGATTATAGTATAATAAGTTATGCTATAATTTATGCTACAATTTATGCTATAATTTATCATACTCAGTGCTTTATAAGCCCAAGTCTCACCACCATAAACTGATTTTTTTCTCTTGTCAACCTGTCTTTTGTTGGTCTAATTTAACAGAGCCCCCAGTCTGAGGACCTCAAAGGGTAGAAGGAAGAAAGAAAAAATTTGTTTCATTCCCTACAAGGTCAAGTGCTTGGGGAGATGACACTCACACACACCAACACACACATACACTTGCTCGGAGCTCACAGAGCAGCGCAGTGTCCTGTGAAAAGCCTGGCAGTGAGGAGAGCTGTGATCAGGGAGGGAGGAAGGCGCTACAGGCCGAGCCTCACGTACGCCCTTCCATGTCTGTATCTAAGGTCCATAAGCCCTAAGCGAGCTGAATCAGGGCATTCTAATAAAGTACAAAAACAGCCACCACCAGTTTAATCATCCTGCCCTTTAAACTAAAGGTTCCAAGAAAATATCCACCACCTGGCGATTCTGAACTTTTTGTTACGAGGATATGTGCTCTCCCCCGTGGGGAAGATCCGTTCTCGGATGACCCACGGTGTGTCTCTCGGAAATGACTGGCGCGTGAACCTTATTTCCAGAAACCAGCTCCTTCTCTTTTGGACAAGGCACGTCTTTGTGCAAAATGCATTCTCTTAAAGGAGACAAAGGGATGCGAGCCAGAGGAAGGATATACATACCAAGTTCCCTCTGCCTCTTCATCCGCTGGGGGGCCGCGGGCCATTCATAATCCACGTCGTACAAACGGGCCACTTGTAATTTTCTCCTCCAAATCTGGGCATTGCTGTTTAAAATCTTTCCCCCACCCCGTTTAGAAAATGACACAAGTGAGCCATTATCAAGTCCCTTGGTAAAAAAAAAGAAATGCAAACCCGTCCGTGCATTAAGCAAAAAGTGAAAGCCGCCCTTCAGCACGTCCCCCCACCTTCTCCCCAGCAACGCACACGCACTCTTGCCTGGAGGTGTGTTTGCCTCCACAGAGAGGGGCGCACGCGTTCGTAGGGAGCCCGTTTCCCTCTTTCCCTCCTTCCTTCCTCTTCCCGCCAGCAGTGGGAAGCGTGCCTTGTTCTTGTCCGCCACTCGCTATTCTAATTTTCTCCTCCTAAGTCATTTCTAGGACCGACTTAGTGAATGTGAATTTATTTGCTGGTTTGTTGTTTTCTGCTACTGTTGATGCCACGCTCCTAAAACACCCCCTGTGTTGAGTTCTGCCAGTGACAGCAAGGGTAAGGACGACAGAAGTGGGTCTGCCAGGACATTATTCAAGTCAGCCTTGGGGGAAGGCAGCACCAGATTTCTCCATCCTGTGATCTGAGGAGTAGGGTCTTAAAGGAAGTAGAGCTCAGGGTATCCTGCAGGTCCTGTGTTTCCAGAAGGGGGCGAAGGCCTTCATCCGGCCCTGGAACCACCTTCTCGGAGACCCTGGGATTCCCAGCAGCCTTGACCATGCTCTCACGACCCTCACACTCACCCCAACGCTTCCCAGTCCCTTCCCTACACCCCCAGGCCCGGCCACCCCCAAACGGACCATAGCAAGATCCCACAGCTGAGGCATCAGGCGAATTTATGGGGAAAAAAAAATGTTCCCGTGTGTTTCTATGCAACAGAATCAAGTGTATGTGTAGGTGTTCTGTGTTTTTACAAACTCTCCTCCTTGGTTGTTATAAGATTAAAACAATTTTCTCCCTCAGTAAATGCTTCCCTTCAAAACCACTGGAAGCACATAATTCACCAGCCCATTTGCGGCTTCTATTTTCTTGGAGCTGAGAGGAAATCATGATTGTGGGGCCTGTTTCCTTCTAAGAGGCCAGGGTTGAGCAAGCGATGGACAAGAAGAAGCGATGTTTCGACGACATCTCTGATCGATGTTTCATTTATTTTGAAGTTCAAAAAAGATAGGTGAGCATCGTAAGTCCTTTGGGAAGCCAGGGATAGCGGGTTTTGAGGTAAATAACTCTTTTATCCTCAGTAAATTTAATGGACACTTTCATTAAAACTACAGGGAATTTTAAGGCAGTTCTATTCCTATTTTAAAACTATAGCACAGCATTTTTTTTTTTTTCTTAAATTCCTGGATCATTTTTGCTGCTGAGAAATCTAAACATTTCAGAGATGCAGCACATTTTATTTTCCTTACCTGTTTACGGGAAATTCACATGCCCCAGAGGACACAGAAACATTACTTAAAATCACAACAGATTTCGAGGAAACACGTACACAAAAGGAGAAATTTAAAAAGCTTGCGTGGCTGACGTTGGCGGGGAGGGGTGGGATCCCAACTTGCGTTTGTCCTTAGAAAAATAACTTCACCTGCCACTGATCGGCAGTGCCAGTTTGCTACAGTGCTATTGAAAAAGCATTCCTGCTGACTGTAAACTGCCCCATTTACGTGACTGTTTACATAATTACACAGGGAAACATTGCAATCTTTTGGATTTAATACATGTTTTAACAAGCCCTTCAACTACAGTGTAGGCTTCTATAATCAAATCAAGTCTTTTCAATTAAAACACAATTAGGAAAGGTGTCACGGTGTCACTGTTACATTTGGCTGCATGAAAAGACTCAAGAATCGCTTGGCTGGGAACTTGAGCTCACCCAACATGCCTGAGCTTAAATGCCAGGTCAGGGTACCAGCGAGGGCACCTGTGGGCCTTGCATCCTGTGCACGCCGACCATTCTCCTTGGGCCATTTCTTTGTGAGGGACAGAAGGCTACGGATGGAAACCCAGTGGCCTGGAAAGGTTGAACCTGTCTGTGGCTCTGAGCTTGACCCCAGGTGCCAGCAAGTGTGTCACAGACCAGGAGTGGTGGGCTCAAGGTTACCAGGGAGATACCCACCCCATCCTGACATCAGTTTGCAGCATGTGGGATTCTAGAAGTAGAAATTCTTTCCGATGTGGCCTAATCTCACTGCTTCATTGTAGAGACACAGAAGAGGGGCTCACAGAGGATACCTGGTTTGACAAAGACCATGCCGTTTAGTTAAATCGTTCTGTGAAATGAAGTACAGTGTGCACCCTCTCTCCTAAGGATCCCCAACCCACGGGTCATTATCAAATGAGAGCAGACATGCAAAAGAGTGCTAGCTCACCCAGCTCAGGGAGGCCTGCAGGAGGAACCGTTCAGCTCCTTCTCATGGCTCAATAACAAAAGTCAGATGTGGAAGGCTGGTGTAGCAGGTTGAATGGTAGCCTCCAAAAAAGACATGCCCGCATCAAATCCCTGAAACCCGTGACTGTTCCATTTGGGAAGAGGGTCTTTGTAGATGTAACTAAGGATCTTGAGATAAGATCCTCCTGGATTACGTAGGATCATCCTGGATTATGTAGGTGGGTCCCAAATCTAACGACAAGGTCCTTATAAGAGGCGCATGGAGGAGAAACAGACAAGATGCTGTGAGGGTGGGCGGGGAGATTCCGGTGATGCAGATGCGAGCCAAGGAACAGCGGGAGCCACGGGAAGCCAGAACACGTGAGGAAGGAGACTTCCCTGGAGGCCCCAGGGGCATGTGGCCTTGCCTCCACCTTGATTTTGAACTTCTGGCCACAGAACTTGAAAGAATACATTTCTGTTGCTTTAAGCCCCCCAGGACATGGTCCTTTGTTACAGCAGCCACAGAAACCTCATACAGCTGGCAAGATGTAACGGCCACCGCAAGGTCTCTGCGGAAGGACAGCATCACACGCTGAATGCTTGTGTCCTCTGAAAATCCCTAGGTTGAAACCCTAATCCCCAGTGGGATGATATTGGGAGGTGGGGCTTTGGGGAGGGAATTAGGCTTGGATGAGGTCATGAGGGTGAAGCCATCGTGGAACTGATGCTCCTCCAAGACGAGGAAGACATCCGAGCTCTCTCTTTCTACCATGTGGGACATGGGAGAAGTCCACAGGCGGCCACCAGAAAGACAGCCCTCACCGGAACCTGGCCAGATAGCACCCCCCCCCCCGCAATTTCTGGACTTCCAGACTCCAGTGCTGTGAGAAACAGGTTTCTGTTGTTGGTAAACCACCACTCTATTTATGATAGTTTGTTACAGTGCAATCTAAGCCAGAAGCAGACCAAACATTGGACATCACAGGGCTCCTTTGGCTTCTGACTGGCTTAGCCAGGGCACAGGCTGGAGGGAGGGAGGGGGACAGGAGAGGTCAGTCAGGAATCTCTGGCTCCCTCTGTGGGGTCACTGTGACTCTCAACCCCACGGTCACAGCTCCTCTCAGGGCAGCCTCATGGGACCGCCTGCTTCTAGGTCCCTGTACTGGCTCCCTCTGCCACTAGCCCTGGTCCTACCTCACCTCTGCAACAGTCCCTTTAGCAAAACATATTCAAGTTAATGAACAGCTGAGCAGGCCATGTGTAAGCTGCCAAGACCCTGAGTAACGTGGTCCGAAGCGGTGAGACTTCCCTATCCTCAGAAAGCGCATTTTCTCCTGGTAGGTCAGTGCCTTGTCACCATCTCTCCAGGACATAGGGGTGGCACACGTGACCTTGACGCTCTGCCCCCTAGAGGGAGGTGAGGCTCACAGAGGCTCACTGAATTTTCAATGGTTACAAGTTTGGAGCAGAGCAAGGTTCACAATGCAGCCCGTGCGCCCCTATTTCCAGCTCTTTCTTACTCTGAGTTGTCGGTCTAGGGTGGCAGATCTCCGATCCTCAGGCTGCCAGGGCCTCAGTCTCGGCCATGGCCATGGCAGACACCGCTAAATCAGTCATGACACTCTTTCAGACTCACACCAGCCCTTGTCCTGGGATCTTTCCTAGCACAGCCTTCCGGAAGGTCCTAGTACGCATCAGAATTGGTGAACAAGCGTACCCTTCCTGCTACAGTCTAACAGGTGTGTCTCTGGCCTTGGGGGCCTGAGAAGGAGGGGAACAGCCAGGAAATTAAAGAGGATTTTTAGGAAGTTTCAATGCAAGCCAGGCCGTAGGCTCCCCTCTGTTGATCACCCTCAGACACCCTCCACAAAAACGCACGTAACCGCAATCCTTTTGGGTCTGATGTATGTGTCTTGGGATGTAACATGATAACAGGCTGATTTCCACATTGCACGTGGTCATGACCCCATGAGCATATTAGAGACACTAGCAAGTCCTTTGGTCAAGAGACCTGTGGGGGCTTCAAAATGGCACTGCCCGAAAACTACTCCAGAAGCTCTTCTGCACCGTTCAACTGACCAAAGTCCAGGGGACATCCTGTTCCACAAAACAGGTTCTGGTCTAATTATGACAAGATCCACAATTATCCTGCCATCTTGCTTTATTTTAACCACAGTTCCAAGCGCCTCCTTGGGAGGACAGATGGCCTTTCAAGTCCAGGTGGTCTTTGACTTTCACACGTTTGAGCAGCTGACTCTCCTGTGCAACACCGACTTAGGGATCCCCTCCCCCACCTTCCCCTGTCTTGCTCGGACTTCCCAGCAGCAGCAAAGGTCTAGGGCACAGTGGCACCTCCCCCCAGGCAACAGTTGAGTGGGGATCCCCCACGGGAGAGGTGAGGCAAATCAAGAGGGACAGTTAACTTGGGGGAGAACAAACCAACACAAACCACCACTGGGTTTGCTCCCAATTGTAAGTCTGCTAACGGGGTTCCATTTCACCTCTTCGCACAGAAGGAGGCACCTCCCCCCCCCTTATTAAGGACAAGCTCTGGAGTCAGGTACCCCTGGAGTCAAAGTGAGACCCGCACCTTTCTAGCTTGAGTTTGGTGAACTTTCTAAATTTCCTCAGTTTCCTTGTTTATGAAAATTGAGACACAATTAGCCTTTGTGCTCTCAGGGTTGAGAGGAGGAGTAAATGGAAGAGTCCAGGGAAAAGCCCACTGCCTGCAGTAAGTGGTAAGTGCAGGAAGTCCAGTAAGTGCCCACGACGACGAGGAGGAGGAGGATGCTTCTGGAAGGGGCCGCCTGCAGAAGAAAGAGCTCACTCCTGGGACTGGGGGGGAGTCCTGGTTCGCTTCCTTGCTGTGCCCAGGCTTGGAGGGTTCTTGGCTCTCTGGGGCCTCCCCAGGTTGCCCCTGCCACTGCGTCTCTCTGGAAGGGCCCTCCAGGCTAAAAGGGGCACCGTAAAGAACCGCATAGACACTCTCCCACACAGATGCTTCTCTTGTGCCCAAGCGGAACTGCGAGAACACGGAGAGGGGAGACCTTCAGTGGAGACAGCAGGCGGCCCCAGGAACCCGTCACGGCAGAATCCCGACAGTCTAACTGCAAAGGGTCCCTGGGTAGCGATGCAGGTGGTGGCTGGAAGGCTGTGTGGGTGGAGAGAAGGAAGCATCCCCAGGCCACTGGGGGTGAACTCTGAGCCACGCTTAACAAACAACCCTCCTGCCAGGGCAAGGCAGCTCTCCAGGCCATGAGGTGTGTCCAGGGTATCACAAGGGGTTTCGTGGCTTTTGTTTCTTTTGTTTTGTTGCCCACTCCCCATCCCCTCTGCTTTGGACTCCTACTTCCCTTATTAATTGTGATTCTCTAGCTTTACCCTCTGAGGTGGAGATTAAATGCTGAGCCGGCAGGAAGCGCTCTTGAAACCCGCAAGCCCCCCATTTGCGAGCCTTGTTCCTAGGGACCTGCTCGGCCCTTCGCCCAGGTCCTGGGCACTTCCATTCAACTGACCCTTTGCCATCACAGACATTATCAACCCCATCCGTAGAGGCTAATCCCTCCTGATTGGGAGAGGACTTTTTCCTTTTCCTTGCCTTCCACCAACTCCCCCCCCCCTTTATGTTTGAAAGTAATGGTTCAAAATAGCCCTTGTATCTAAATATACTGTTTCTAGGGGAGCGTGGGTGGCTCCGACCATCTGTTAAGTGTCTGCCTTCGGCTCAGGCCATGATCTCAGGGCCCTGGGATGGAGCCCCGCATTGGGCTCCCTGCTCGGCGGGGGTCTGTTTCTCCCTTTCCTTCTGGCCCTCCCTACTGCTCCTGCTGGCTTGCTTTCTCAAATAAGTAATCTTTTAAAAATAAATAAATATACTGTTTTTAGAACCATAGCACTTTCATATTCATTTACTCAATCTGGAAAAATTGAAAATGAGTGTCTTGGGACCTGCAGATAGTCAAATCCAATAGTTCCCAAAGAGAGGCTCCGTGGCCAACAACATCAACATGACCTGGGAAGTCATTAGAGATGCAAAATTTCTGGCCCCATGCCAGACCTGTGGAGGCTCTGGGGGTGAGGACAGCAGTCTGTTTTTATAAGCTTTCTAGATGATTCTGACGCATGTTCAAGTTTGAGAACCACTGTACTGATTAAATTTCCTGTACAGTTCCACCCCATCTAATACATTAGAAAAGTGAGACCGGTTACGGTAATTTGGTCAAGGTCATTCACTCATTCATTCCACAAATACTCAACACTGTGCTAAGGGATTCGGGACATATTAATGGAAAAGACACATGTGGCCTTGCCTCCGTGGAACTTACTCTCTGCACAGAAAAAAACAAAGAGGATAATCACAGACTGAAGTTAGTGCCGAGAGGGAAACAAACATGAAAATAGGACTGAAATCAACTGGGAAAGAGCTGCCTGGGAGGAGATAGTCAGGGAAAACTTCCTGGAGGAGGTGACATTTGAGTTGGATCTTAAGGATGAACAGGAGTTGGTCATGTGAACAACAGAAGGCAGAGGCAGCTTATGCAAAAGCTTTGGAGCCAGAAAGCACTTGGCCTCTTCTAGAAACAGAAACACTGGTATGGCTACAGTTTGGTGAGTGAGGAGAGTGGCTGAAGCAGAGAGAGAGAATGAGAGGCAGACAGAAGAGTGAAGAGAGAGAGAGAGAAGTCAGAGACGGAGGCTGAGGCTATGTGGGCCTCAGAGCGCCCACACCCAATTCCCCTAAGCCTCAGGCCAGGGCTCCTAGCCCTCAGGTCCCCTCAGGCCCTCAGGGCTCCTTCTGCTGCCTGCACTCCTCTTCCACCTGCCAGAGGGGCCTCAGACCGGAATCACCTCACCCAGCCTCTGCGAATCCTCCAAGCCCAGGAAGCTCTCGTCCTCCCTCATACCTGAAGCAAGGTAGCTTGTCCAGCTCTGGAAAGTTCTAAGGGGCCTTTCATTAGGCGGAGTCCAATTCTGATTGCGCTGTCCTTCAGGTACTGAAACAAGGGGTCAGCCTGCCGCCCTCACCTCCCCATCCAGACTGTGCATCTTCACATCCATTACGAGGCGCTGTGGCCGCTCTGGGATCAAGTCGCCCCCATGCAGGTCTGGCTCTGAAACATGACCTCTGGGCCCGTCTTCCTACGTACAAGTTAGGCACAGGAGTGATATCTGAGAGGCATCCCAAGAAAAGATTCCGTAAGCGTTCTGAGAGGGCTGGCCACGCCCGGAGCTCCTCGTGGGGCCTGTCCTCCATCCGCTGTGCCTCCCTACGTGCTACCATCCATCCAGGCCAGAACGCAGCGGGCCCATTCCCTCCCAGTCCGACATTTGCCTTCTGGAATAAAAGCAGAGTCTGGTGGGAGAGGGAGCAGGCTGGTGGCGATAGTGATGGGAAAAGAGGCCCTTTGCCTTAGGTCTTACACTACGGCATAAGCACGCTGCGCATTTGGCCCCAGCCTTAGTAAGAGAACATGACGTCCACACTGTCAGGAAAACGGATGCATCTAGAAGGGAGCAGCTTCCGCTTCTGTGTACAAGGGGGAGGCTGGTGGCAGACCATCTCTCCCATGGACAGCAGCACCGAAGCCAAGGTCACAACTGAACCCGCTGCCTGGAGGCACAATGGAGGTGCGGAGACAGCCAGAACTGTAGGGCAGCAGCGTAGGCCGTCTGCTTTTGAACCTGAGTACTTGGATTCCTACCCTATTTCTTTTTTTTATTATGTTCAGTTAGCCAACATTATCCGATTTTTTTTTTTTAGCAGCTTCAGGTCCTTTCAGACTTTGGAAATGGCTGTGAGCCCGGCAACCGATGAACTTGAACTCAGCCAGCCTGTGGGGCTGTGGGCTCCAGGAAAACCTACTGCTCGCTGGAGTCATGTTTTTTAAATGGAGGTTTTCCTTCTCTTCTGGGTGACAGAAGTCTTTCTATTGAGAAAGGCCAAGTTTAAGGCCGCCTCAAATCCTCCACAGTTTTTTGGACTTAAAATATTTCTTCTTAATGCCGGAAGTTATAAAATGCTTCCGACCACCCACTTGCTCGGCTGTTTTACTGTGACTGAGTTTATTATCCTAACGGGAAAGCAATCCTTGGGCTGTTTTAAAATAATTCCCAAATTATTTTGGGAAAATAATTCGAGGGAAAAAAACGAGGGAAAAAAAACTCAGTCTCCGGAAGGAAACAGAACCGAGATATTATTTCAGCCACTCCGGTGATGAGAGAGATGTTTCACGTGTCTCCTCCCTTCCATCAACCGTACTGCTGAATGCGGACGATGAGATCTACAGTTTGCCAGAATCACCTGGATTGTTAACTTTAAACTGTATTCTGGGGTCTGGCAGGATGAAATAATTATTCAGGCTGTTCCTTCCCCCATGCCCCATCCAGATTTTTTTTTTTTTAAACAATTAACAAATGGAGAAACCCTACCTGCCATTTTTGTCTGGGGATCAGGAATTGGCACCCCCACTATTGGCGGCTTGTGATTTTCTCCGGCTCTCTAGAAGGTTCTAAGATCTAATTTTTTCTAACAGAGGCTTTGTCAGTAGTGAATGAACTCTGATGACAAAGCCAGCTTGCTTAAAACAATGGAGTTCCAGGGACAATAGGAGAGAAGGTGAGGCTTAGTGCCGTCTGCGGGGATCTTAGCTGAGCTGCTCCCCATGCAGTCAAGTTCAGGGACAGGCTGCTCTTCTATTCACTGCTTCCATGGCTCTGGCACAGGAAATCCAGGGCAGGCCACAGCACCCTCTATCTATACATAATGTCTCTGTTTAAGGTCTCCCTGTGCTCCGCTCTCCTCGCGGTCTGCCAGGCCTCCGACAGAAACAAGAGAAGGGGAGACTCGAGGTCATTGTTTAAATATTTCAGGCTCACTTTCCCTATGTCCCTCCCTGCTCCAAATACTTCTGCCTCAAAAATGTGGGTCATTCAAGATAATGTGCAGAATATGAAGAGGGTGTGAGACCATCTCACTGATCTCTGAGCAGGAGCTGAAAGCCACAGCATGGATTCGGTGGCCTGGGTCAGACAACTGGCAAACCCTCCCGGATGTCACACAGCAGCCAATCAGGCACCCCTGCCTGCTGACCCAACCTCCACAACGACCCTCAAGTCCAGCTCCCTCGTCCTCTGCAGTGACCCTGAGGGCCAGGCCCTCATGGCCACCCACCTGGGCTGCTAGTCAGCCCCATATGGTCTCCATGTCCACTGCCCCCACCCCACCCCACCCCCGACTTGCCCCTGCCACACGCTCCCACTGGGTTTCTCCAAGTAGGAACAAACCCGATCACACTGGCCCTCTCCCTGAGAGCTTGGGTGGTTCTCCCTAAGCCACAGAATAAGGTCTGAACTCCTTGCCCCGGCGTAAGAGCTCCATCCCCTGGAGAATCCACCAGAGCCTTCCTGCCCCTCTGGGACCCTCAAAGGTTCTGCCTCAGCCCAGCGAGCCCCACCCTAAGTCACCCACGCGTTTCCTCCATTCCGCTGGGCGGCTCGACACCCAGTGTATCCGCAGCAGCACTGGGAAGGAGACCTCAGATGCATCTCCACGCTCTGCCCCACCAAACCAGTGTCACATCACATCTCCACAACACAGACAGATGGCCTGATGTGCCCGACGGAAAATGCATCCGGCAGGGATGAGAAGTGCTAGGACGAGGGACGTGGCAGCACGTGATCCACAAGTCGTGGGTCCATACAGTCAGTGAGTGTGAAGTCTTGATGGGATAGAAATTTACAACAAAGGAAACTAACAAATGCCTCGCGGTGGGCAGACATTCCCTCCGTCGCCCCCCAGTGAGCCCCCTGGAGCGGCAGTGGCACCTGCCGGCAGCCCCCCAACCCCGGGTTGCACGTTGCCAGGTCTGTTAACCCTACGCCAGCCCTCAACGCCCGCTGGCCCTTGCTTCCTGTCTCTGGGTCTCACCCGGGCTCACAGCTGACTGGGTCCTTTGGCTCCATTCTCTCTGGGAAAGACCTACAGAAAGGGTCCCCCTGACTTGGGGGTCCCTGACTTTTTCTCTTCCCCACAGGAGCCCCACATGGGGCAGCCCAGGTCCTGTGTCCTGGGAGTCTACATTTCACTCACAGTGGTCATTTAATGGTTCCAAACTCACATTTTCCCAGCTCCCAAATTCTGCTTTTGCCATCCTTTCTGCCCTGAACGCCCATAAACCACTGTGCAGCCCCCCACCCCCTCTTATCTGTACGATTCCACTTCTTAGGTTTCCTGGATCCACCCACTCTTTACCCCCCCAAAACAGGAAAAAAGTGGTCCCCATTACACGTTACTAGGATGGGTAGGGGCTGTCCAGAGAACGGTGACAATAGGGGGACATCATTATATTAAATAATACGTGTATTGGAAGTGTACCTTACGAGGAGAGCTGTATGTGATCCTATGTGTTTAGAAATAATGTTTTTACTGGTTGAGATAGGGTGTAATGGATCGGCTGCATTAGAACTCGACAAATGTGCCTAAATCAGCAAAATACAGAAAAACCAAGGAAAAATAATACATTTTATGCATTTTGACAAACATCTTGGTCAGCGGGACACTGGCTGGCACAGGAATATCAAAGGGGAAGAGACTCCTCTTTGCCATTTTAGGGAGCATGACCAAGGCGGGAGGTGGAGGCGGGGATGTGTGCAGAGGGCCGTCACCGTGACCGCCTGGAGGGGCGCAGCTCGCACCCAGCCTACGCCAGGACCCAGGAGTGGCGTCTGCCTGTTGTTTCTGCCGCTGATGTGGCCACAAAGATTGGAAATACATGTCAGCCCTCAGTCCTCATCGGACGTGACCCATCTGTACCACTCGACAGGAGAGACCTCCCCCTTTGCCCAGAAATGCCTTCTTCATTTGCCTTTCAGGACATCTGCTTTCCCTCCGCCACTGACGGAGCAGCTCCCCCAGACTCCTTCCCCGGCTGTTTCTCCTCTCTGCGAGCTTTAAATATGGGAGCGGTGCTGATGGGCAAAAAAAAAAAAAAAAAAAAAAATATGGGAGCGGCCCAGGCTCGAGTCCACAGACATCTCTCTCCCACGCACACTCTCTCCTTGCGGGACTCTCGTGGTGATGACTCCCACCCTGACATTTCCAGCCCGAGCTCACCCACCTCCCCCTGCATGTCTCACGGGTAACTCCAGTCAACAGGCCCCAAGCCTGCCCCCTCCCCTCCCAGAGCCTGTCCTCACCAGCTGTCCTGTCTGCACCTCAGTCCCCGGCGACTCCATCCGTCCATGCGCTCAGACCAAATGTGCCGGCGTTGTCCTTGTCTTCCCTCTGCCACGTCCCACATCCAGGCCCCAGAAATCCTGGGGCCTCCCCTCCAGCCTCTGTCTGGGTCTCCCCACTGCCGCTCCTTTTACCCTGAGCTGAAAACAGGCACTGTCTCTGTTATCTTGCAATGAATAGTTCCCCAACAGGCCTCCTTGCCTCTCCTCTGCCCACCCCAGGCCCCACCAGAGTGTACTCAGAGCATGACCTCCGCGATCCTTCAAACACGCAAGCCGGGTCACGCCACTCCTTCACTCAAGCCCCTGGCTTCTTAGAGGAGAAGGTGGCCAACCTCCAAGGCTCCACCTGGCCTCACGCCCCAGCTGTGTGGCCTCCTCGCTGGATCTCTAACGCACAGGCAACTCTTACCTCAGGACTTCTGCCTTAGCTGTTCCTCTGCCAGGAATGCTCCTCCCTCAGACACCCACATGACTTCTTCACACACCCTCTTCCGGGTCAAATGTCACCTTCTCAGTGAGGCCTTCCTGGACTTCTTACTTTAAATTCTAACCTCATGTCCACCGCACCCTTCCCTCTCCCCCATTCAGCTTTAGTCCTTCTCTAGATCATCTGACACAGTTGTTAAGATTTGTGCATACCCACAAGTACACACAAACACACTCTTTGTGTAAACCCCAAAAGGACAAGGATTTTTATGTTTTATCCACGGCCGTATCCTAATGTCCAGAGCAGCACTTGTCACAGAATACATGATAAATAAACAACTGTTGGCTGGTTTGTGGTTCCATATTGATTCACTTGAGTCACTGGCCATCTCAACTGCATGGGAGGAAGCCCAGAGCCCCAGGGGACGGGACGGCAAGTCTGTCTACCACAGGACCCACTGTGGGCCTTACCATGCTGGACACACCCGTAAACCTTCGTTGTGCCTCTCCTGTCTTGGGATCCTCAGAGCCTACTGTGGGGCCTAAAACAAGGTGAGTGGAGAGATGCTTGTTGAACTAATGAAATCCAGATAATTCAGGACAAGAGGAGCCTGAATTAAATGAGATAATATGATACCACAGATGCAGCTCCAAAGACCCCTTTTCATGCTCTTCTCACCCTCTAGTCATTGTTGAGGCAACCACGTCACATGGTTAACAGTATTTCACTTCGGACACAGGAAATTGAAGTTCTGAGTTCACGGGAGGACATGGAGCTTCTGAGTAGCTTCCCACATTCACACTTGGTCCTGTCATCGTCCGCATAGGCACCTTCTCCATGTGAGTGAAGGGGGCAAAGGACAGGTCATCGTAAGCCTGGGTTCTAGACTTCCCTCCGCACTCACCAGCCTTATGTAAGACTTTGACCCATGTAATCCTGTTTCTTCACCTGAGGTTAATTCTCTTATCATAAGAGGATAACTGGCTAGTGAGTCTGGTGTAGCAGATTCAGGAATGACTTGTTTAAGGAGATTTATGGTTTATAAGCATATAGAAAGCAGGAATCACCAGGACCCACTGCAGGTTCACAGAGAAACAACTCTGTCAGATAAATCTTGTTTCTTTCTTTGATAGGATTACCAGACTGGTAGAGATGAAGTAGATCAATGATTTAGGAATTCAGCAGAGCATTTGAGAAGTTCAATGGGGTTACCATATGGAATGGACGCAGGGACTACTGAATTGGATACAAGGACCACTGGGTGACTTGGGGACTGATTGGATACTGTTATTTGTGGGCTGAAATTCAACGATCTCAGAGAGAGGTTCTGAACTCAGGACCTCAAGCCTCTATCCTTGGCAAAGTCCTGCTGAACATTTTTATCACTGGCTTGAATGAAAACTTCAAAGAGGATGTGTTCACTACATTTGGGAACAGGCTGAAGGACAAAGATATCATGACCAGGGTCAGAATCGGTATCCAAATCAATCTCATAGCCTACTGACAATGGGTTGAGGTAGCTTCTCAGTGCTACCCATCCAGGTATAGAGTGAGGGAAAGATGATAGAGCAGCAGAAGACTTCAAAAAGTATGATGGAATTCTGTTGACCTGAGTCAAAATTCTGATGTTATGCAGAACACCTCACCCACGACAGCCCCTCACACAAAACCACAACTGTATCTTGGGTTATATTCATGCAATCGTATCCACAAGTGTGAGGTGCACCCCACTTTGCACAGTCCAGTGGTTTTAAGGACAACATTTTAAAAGTGATTTGAAATGAACAATCCAAAAATGAAATTAAGAAGATAATTATACCTATAACACCATAAACGTTTAGGAATAAACTTAACAGAAGAAGGATAAAACTTATATTCTGAGAACAAAAACACTGTGGAAAGAAATTAAAGAAGACTGAAGGAAATGGGAAGACATCCTATGTACATGAATAGGAAGACTTAACTATTGTTGGGATGGCAAAACCCCCCAAACTGATCTACAGTTTGAGTACAATCTATAAAAACCCCAGCTGTCTTCTTTATAGACATTGACAAGCTGATCCTAAATTCACATGGAAATGTAAGGAATCCAGAATAGCCAAAACAACCTTGACAAATAAAAGCAAGGTTGGAAGATTCATAATCTGTAATTTCACAATTTACTACAGAGCTTCAATAATTAAGACAGTAGGGTACTGGATGAGGACAGACAGATCAGTGCAACACACTTGAAAGTTCAGAAATACAGCCTCACATTGGTAATCAGTTGATTTTTGACAAGGATGCTAAGACGATTGAGTGGGAGAAAGAAACAGTAAATTTAATAAGCGGTGCCAGGACAATGAGATATCATACAAAACCATGAGCTGACCTCTTTATCACACCATATTCAAGACTGGATTCAAAACAGACGAAAAAAAGACCAAAATGTAAGAGCTAAAACTCAGAGAAAAAATAGACCTAAATTTCTGTGACCCTGGACCAGGAAATGGTTTCTTAGATTCAACACCAAAAGAACAAGCAAAAAGAAGGAAAAAAAAAAAAAAGATAAATGTGGCTTAATCAAAATTTAAAGTTTAATCAAAATTTAAAACTTCTGTGCATCAAGGGACACTACCAAAGAAGCGAAAAGACAATATATAGAATGAGAGAAAGAAAAATATTTGAATATCATATTTCTGATGAGGGAGTCTGTGCATCTAGAGTATGTACCTAGAATATATAAAGAACTCTTATAAGCAAACAATAAAAAGATACAACTCAATTTAAAAATGGGTAAAGGGGGCACCTAGGTGGCTCAGTTGGTTGGGCAGCTGCCTTCGGCTCAGCTCATGATCCTGGAGTCCCAGAATCAAGTCCCACGTTGGGCTCCCTGCTCCATGGAGAGTCTGCTTCTCCCTCTGACTTTCTCCCCTCTCATGCTCTCTCTCTCTCTCTCTCAAATAAATACATAAATTACTTCCAAAAAATGGGCAAAGGATCTGAATAGACATTTCTCCAAAGAAGATACAGAAATGGCCAATAGGCCAGCATCTGCAGGCATAGGTGAAAAGCAAATCAAAATGCAATGACATATCACTTCACACCCATGAGGGTGACTAATCAAAAGGACAGAAAATACCCTACGATCCAGAAACTGCATTACTAGTTATTGACCCAAAGATACGAAAATACTAATTCTAAGGAGCACACGCACCCCAATGTTTACTGCATTAGTATGAGCACTAGTATTACCTATACTAGCCAAAGTAAGGAATAGCCCAACTGATGAATGGATTAAGCAGATGCATTAGCTAACCCAATGAGGTGGACACTTACTATTATTCACAAGTCATATTAGAGACACAGAAACTGAAATTTAGAGAAATCACCCAACTTTCACGACCTAATGTTGTCATGGTTGTAGACTGGCAATGGTACAGTCTACCAGCGGCAGAGACCAAGGGCAGAGACAGATTCAGAAGCCAATAATCTGACCTCAGACTCTAAGGAAGGTCCCATGATGTTTGCTGAACCAATCACTGAAAGAACACAGGAGCGGATGAATGTGTGCTCAACTGCCCACACAAGGAGGAAGCAAGCTTCTCCTAATCAGCAGGTTGGTTCTTATCTTACAAATGCTCTAAATCTTGTAGCCCTCATCTCTCCTTGGGATACTCTATCTTAAGGCAAAAAATGGGGTCCATCTTCCACCAGCTGGGCTCATCCTCCCGCGGAGCCTCCAGTACCTCTCTCTCTCCATGGTCTCCGCGGTCCAGGCTTCAGTCACCTGCCCAATCCCTGCAGGCAGAGCCCACGCTGGGACACTTCCAGCCACCTGCCCCCCAATCTGCATGGAACCTGATGCGCCCACACAGCCACTGTGACGCTGCCGTGTCCAATCGTCTGCTTCAAAGCCGCGGTGCCACGTCCCGCTGATATAGACGCCGCCCGTGCTGGTGCCACCACCACCGCCAGTGCTGGTGCCACCGCCACCATGCAAGTGCCACCAACACTGCCAGCGCCGGGCTCACCGCTCTGCTGCCACTGCCGCTGGGTCACTGGAGCTACTGGGGGATGGGGCAGTCACGGGGGATAGACTGTGAGACATCAGGAAGCCTTCGGAGTCACCTTCTCCTCCAAATAAAGCTTTGCAAGGGACTGTGTCTTGAGACCTCCTGGGAGAGGGCTTCTTCCCTCACGCAGACAGAGTTCTAGAAAGCCCAACCGACCTTCCCCAGACACGGCTAAATACCGGGCGTGGGGAGCAGTGCAACCCCGGTTGGGACCCGCCTCCCCACAGCTGCCCACGCACTTCTGTCCCATCACTGTGGAGGCCGACAGACACAGAGATGGTCCCTATTTTAAAAACACCACAAGACCTCACAGCTCGCATCCACGGACTCACCTCCTGACTTGGCCCTATTTTCCCTTTAGTCCTGTTTCTCAAATACACCACCCCACATGTCATCATATGTGCGTCTCCAGGTCCCTCTCCAAATAAGGCAGTAAAACAAGAGGAGGTCCCAAGAAGAGCGACAATGGAACGTATACACGCACATTTTGAAAATGGGGAGCCCACTTCCGGCGTTGGTATGTTTCATTGGGGATTTTTTTCTGAAGACTTCAAACAAGCAGAAATTCTTGGCCAAATGATTTGGGAGTTTGAGGTGAAAAGCCAGGCTCTCCCAGGAAGCTTTCTGAACATCAACTATAGAACCACAGACTGTTCTCTCCCTGCTTTTTGTAGACGGATGTTAAGAACATTGCTGGGCACAGCTGATCCCTGGCAAGTTCGGCATTCAGGGGCCTCTACCCTTCTAGACCCTCCTGTCTTCGGCCTAGAACTCCTCCCTTAAAGAGCCCCCAGACTCTCACGCAGCCTCCCAGTCGGTGGTACCGAAGTCACGTTAAGGTTTTAACGTTGTCTCTTCACGCTTCCCAGTCAGAAGAGTCACAAAACCCCAAAGGCAGGGCCATCTGCATACCTTACAGGACCCAGGACACAATGAACATGCAGGAGCCCTCATTCAAGCTATTACGAGTTTCACGATGGCAACATCAGAGCATTAAAACAAGCACAGGGCCTGGGCAACTGCAGGGATCCCGCATCCAAGCCGGCCTGCCCGCCCAAAGGAATGTAATGATACACCAAGGACACTCAGAGGCATAGTTCAGAAAAATTACTTTTACTTATAACTACAGAGCCCTATTTTAAAATAGAAAAACACTAAAAGTTGGCAAATACTCAAAAAAAATTTTTTTTAACTTCAGACATGCTATTCTTGCCGAAGTGCCAGTTGAGTCAGCTCGCCATCAGGACTCCATTGGTGAAAATGCACGAGATACTGTCTTAACTTTCACCCCGCTTTCCTCCAAGGCTCTACACCCTGAAAGCATTTTGCACATCAAGAGAGAAGCCTGGGGTGAGTAACAAGACCTTCAATGGCGTAGCAAAGCTGGAAAGGGTCAGATCCCCATCGACCGACCAGGTTCTCAAAGGATGGACAGGGTCTGGCAAGGCCAAGGGGAAGGGTTCCCGGGAGGGAGCGAAAGAGCAGAGAGAGAAGCAAAGGGTATGGCTGGTCAGTGGCAGGAAGGGAGTCAACAGGACAGCAGGGCGGGCTCACCAAGGGCCACTGAACTACTTTAGAAAATCAGTAAGAACCTGAAAGCTTGTTGAGTTCTGGAATCTGATTTTAAAACTGGGATTTCATGCTCATAGGATAAAAATAAGTGTGACAAATGGGCACCTGTCTACAAATGCCACACGAACTGTCTCCCCCTGCAAGCAAGCGACATATGAGCACAGGATCCGGGAGGGAGTTTCTTGTCCTTGAACTGGCTATGACTGAATCCTCACCCAATGTTCCAGATCAGATGGGTGCCTCTTAGCTCTAAGAGAACTTTTCGGTTTTGTGCTAAGGCTACTCTCTACGCTGGGTCTTAGTCTTGCCCTTTTCATAATGCACAGGACCTTACAGGACGGAACGAGACCCAGGCTCATCATCACTAACAAGCTCAGGCTCAAGAAGACCGAATGATGAAGAAAACTGTTTAGACAAAGTAGGACTCAGCTCTATACCTGAGACAATGCATAGCCAACCCCCCCCCACCCCTACCGCCCAAAACAACAACAACAAAAAAAAATTACAAAAAACAAAACAAAACAAAAAAACCCTCAAAAATGCCCTTCTACCCAAACATCCGCTTCCTCTGATAACCAGTAAGCTTAACCATAATAGGACACTCAGAGAAGAACTTGGAGAGCTTCAAGGTCTGGTTTTAGGAGCCTCCGGGCCAAGGTACATGCTGTCTCCCCCATGCTACAAGGCAACGAGGTTAACAGAGACTACAAACTCACCAACCAAAGTCAAACAGACAAGAATGCATGTGTATTCCTCCCAGCTGAGACTGATTCTCTCGCTCCCTGCCTTGTAATCTCTTTATATACATATATGTCTGTTTGTTTATGTATATATATACCGACATATACATATATGCATCTTGTGTACCTAGCTATATATGTATGTATAGTGTGCATATATATGTATATATAAAAAACACACAGAGAATAAGAGAGGCAGGAGAGAGAATATATACATAACACACATACGCATAAATATGTAGTAAATTCAATTCTATTCAATTTTGTTAAATTCGACCCACATTTAGAGTCTCTGCCATGTGCTGACCCTACTCGGCACCAGACACAGACTTAGCAAAGAGTGTCACCAACACCCACGAGCTCACCAGCTAGAGGGGAGACACACTAAAACCCAAACACCAGCACGGCAGCCACTTATAATGGGAGTCCACGTGACTCGGTGGTTCTAGATCAAAGGTGGTTATTACATGTGCTTGAATCACGCTGGCTTGGCTCAGGTCCCACTCCACCATGTTCAACCTGTGTGACCCTCAACACACAACTTGAGCCACAGGCTCTCATTAGTGATATGAGCATCTACGACAGCGCCTTCTTCACAGGGCAGTGAGGAATGAACGGTATAACTAGCAAAAGCACAGACACGGGCACACACAAGGCATTCAGTAAAACGGAGCTTTTATTATCACAACTATTATTCTTCTTCGAAAGACTGTGAGGTTCTGCAGAGGGGCGCATAAGAAAGAAAGGGGTGTCAGGAGAAGCTTTAGGGAGGAGGTGGTATAAGAAATAGGTGTTTGTTGGGAGAACAATAGGGAGAGAAGGCATTCCAAGGATTAAAAAAAGAGTTTGTTCAAAGGCCCTGAGGCATGAAACATCCTGGCAGGTCCTGAGAACTGCCAGCAGATCAGCACAGCAGAGTAAGGGTTCAAGGTCAAAGAGAAGCCAGAATCAGATCTGAAAGGGCCATCAAAAAGCCTCAAAACAATGGAATGTCGAAATCAGATTTGCTTTCAGAAAGGTTTAGGTAATATCCAACTGAACATGATTTTGCCATTGTGAGGACCAGTTTTCATGAGCACCACCAGGATATATTAACGCCACCAAACAGAAGACTCCCTGTCACGTGTATGTTCTTTCCTCTGTTCACAAGTCTTCAAAAGTTTTTTGTTGCTTTGTTTCGTTATACTAAATGACTGGCTTATTTCCCATGCTGGTGTCATGGCTGCAAGAATGTTTTTCTTTACCACGAATATCTTACAGAATGATTTTTAAATATTCACCTTCCTAACCCCTATGAGGGGCTTCAGTGGCCACTTCTTAGCATTCGTTAAGAGCCAGACACTCACACGTTTGCCCTCGAAGTCTGCAAACAGCCATTATGGGTGGCAGGTCATGTCTAGCGGATAGAGGCGGATATGGGAGGCAGAGCCATGGTGGGGGTCCGTACTGGAACTAGAAGCAAAACCATATCCCAGGACAAAACCAGGAAGATGACTGAAGGAGAAGAAAATGAACATGTGCCAAGCACCAAAGGAATGGGCGAGAATGCAAAGTGGACCCCTGGAGGGCATTCAGTGACCAAGGAGGGCCCTGGAAAATTGGAAACAGTCAATTGAACTGTCTGGAGGTATCTAGATTCATTTGCTCACATAGCATTCATGAGGTCAGCCTATGAGGCGATTTTATGAATTCCCTCTGTTAGCGTCTGTCTGTCCTGGGTCTGAAGAAAATACGGTGACGTGGTCTCCAGCCACAGAGAGATGACTGACTACGCGTGGGCCCTGATAAGGACCAGCTAGTCCCTTGGCGAGCCTACAGAGGCCGCCTCCTTTTATGTTCACTCCACGCCATTGAGAAAATCAACAGATGGGAACAGTCTCCTTTCTGACCCCAACTTTCATTGTTCCCTATCTGAGATAACAGAGGCAGCAAGCAGGACAGAGAGCTGGAAACTGCCGGTTTCAGACGCCTATGACTGTAGTCTCCCTCCTCCTCCCCAGAACTGACCTCTTTGGGTCTGGTCTTCAGATTTTCATAAAATGAACGTGGCTTTTTTTTTTTTTTTCCTAATGCATTCCCCCCCCACCCCCGCTTTGATTTAACAAGCATGACCCGTAGACGCTCATGCCTGAATCCTGCCGTTCCGTCAGGTGGACCACGGACATGTGCACTGTGTGTGTGTGTGTTTGCGTGTGTTCCAGTGTGGATGTGTCCAACTCAGGTCGAACAGGGAGTGCTGTCACCCCCCACAGGACCCGCCAGTGTGCTCAAGCCAAATTCTGCACTCAGAGGTCCTCTCAGTGCCACGGGAGTGCCTCTTTGCTCTGGCTGCTGCAGCCTGGGGCTCCCAAGTAGTTATTGCTTAAGTTGTTTAAAAAAAAAAAAAAAAAAAAGTGGGGGGAAAAAAACAAAAAACTGAAATAAAATAATCATATCAACCTCTCATGTGGCACTCCAACTTAGCACGTATTTTATGATGAACTGAGAAACTCAAAGAGCATTTCAGGAACAAGTAAAGCAGGTGTGGAATATACCAGGTCTCTATCAATTGCTCTTTGTTTTCCAGGCAAAAATTTCTCCCTTGAAAAATCAAATCAGCAGTAACTTATTTGTTGAACACCTACTATGTGACAGGCACGCAACATCCAGCTGCACATTACATGATTTCTTTTTCATTACCGTCTTCCCTGGAAAACATTCAAAGCATCGAGCTGGATGTTTTAGCTGTTTTCTCTTCTAGCAGTTTTCCTATTATGAATGTCTTCAGAAGCTTAACACTCTGAGGGCTATGCAGAGTTTTCTGGGTCTTTTTTGGTCTGTTTTGTTTTCTTCCTACTATTTTTTTTTTTAACCTAAAACTTTCCTTTTCTCTTCCTACTTTCTGATTTTAGGGAGGAGAAAAAAAAATCTAGCATCTGGGGTCTGAGACCACTTGAAATGTCTGGGCCAGGGATTGCTAATGACCTCCCAGAGATAACCCAAATTGCTGATTTAGCAAAGCCCATTCTTGACCTTGACACAAGACAAGACAGGCAGAGGGAGAGGACTTGCCAGGCAGCAGTGAAAGAAGACGGATCATGGACGCGCTCAGATCTCCCCAGGCCCCCTCCCCCATTCAGCAAACACCTGGCTGAGTTGGAAAACATGACCGGCCCAACCTTCCTATTGGCACCAATTGAAGCTGTCAGCTCTCGGCTTGTCACCAGTTGCACTGGGAGGCCCCGGGCAGCCACAAGAGCCCTAATTAGGCAGAAATGACACTTCTACAACTGACCTGCCAGGACCTTTGGCAAACCATTTAACATCATTAGTTAACATTTTTAAAAAGTGTGAATGTAAATGAACAGCCAGTGGCTTTCAATGGAGTTTGTCGGTGGCATCCCCCCCCCCCGCCCCCCGCCCCCCAGCTCACTCTTTCTCTTTTTACATGAATAGTCCACTTGTTTCCTCCAGAATTGGAGGGAGGCACTGGGCAAGAAGGAAGAAGAGGACCAGTCCTCTGTGGGGAGAGACATGTTAAAGCATAAACAAGCTTGGAGGAGCCCGAGACCATCCCTTCCTGCCTCAGGACAGGCCTGAACTCTCACACGCAAGCCCCCAGAGCCAGCGGAGCCCGGGCAGGGAGGGGACAGGAGTGCGCCCAGCCAGGTCCCGCTCCGCAGCTGTGCTGGGGAGTGTAGATGTCCGCTGTTGCCCATTTTCCAAGCTCTGAGTAGGTGGGAAACAATTTCAATTCCCGACTCAAGGGGGCTTCTGAAATACTCTTGCTCTCACGCCTCTTACCACTCGTCAGCGCTCTGAGTGACCAGATGTTCTGCAGTGGTTTGGCAAATATCTTGCATGTGCTATAGGGTAACTGTACCAGCTAGAAATGGGCCTCATCCCTCTCCCAAGGAATGAAATCTGCTGGGGGCTGGGGCTGGGGGGGGTGCGGTGGGACAACTTCCGACGCCAGTTTGGTACTTGCACAAATCCATTCCTTCCCTACCTGAAGCTGGTATTTCCCACCTGGAGTCACACTTCACTTTGCTCTTCGCTGCACACCCACAGAGTCCGTACACGCCAACACTCTCCATCTGTAGGAAGAGGGAGAAGTTTCACTGTGAAAATGTCCCTTGGTCTGCTTCTGCGCCACTCTCAGAGCGTGTGTGTTCGCGCTGGGAGACAGGTGGAAGAGGCCGCACAGGGTAGAAGGGAAGCAGAAAGGTAACGGTGGGCAGCAGAGGGGTCAGCTTCCTCAGGGCCTTTGCACTTATCACCCACTGGTTTGTGCCCTTGGGCAAGGTGCTTTGTGCTGAGTCTCAGATGTTTTCATCTGTAAGACCAAGGTAATGCCTTACTACCTCCAGTGGGAAAAAGAACAGATGGAACATTATCATGTGAGCCGGAAGGCCCCATGGAAAGGCAAGGATTGGGGCACCGGGGTGGCTCAGTGGGTTAAGCCTCTGCCTTCGGCTCAGGTCATGATCCCAGGGTCCTGGGATCGAGCCCCACATCGGGCTTTCTGCTCTGCAGGGAGCCTGCTTCCTCCTCTCTCTCTGCCTGCCTCTCTGCCTACTTGTGATCTCTGTCAGATAAATAAAGAAAAAAATTTAAAAAAAAAAAAAAGAAAGGCAAGTATTTCCAGACCTTTGAGAGCTGCCAAAACTGAGGTGTGATGCCAGGTTCTCAGCTTAGTGAGACTCTGTCCTCTTGCTTCTCAAGAGAGACTAGACAAAGCCACTACACCACCAGCACATGCCAGATCGCTCCCTGCCACCCCCCCTGCCCTACCTCCACTCCAGCTTATTCTCCAAAGGGCTGTAAGTACCACAAAGACAAATGCATGGGTGCAAGACCAATTCCTAAAACCCATGGTGCCATCAGCGCTTTGGCCTCTCTGCTGGGTCCTAAGCAGTAGGGGAGGGGAGGCACATCTGTCTATCTCTGGATTTCCAGAAGTCCCTACGACAGTGGTGGGGACACAGTAGATGCCCAGCAAAGGTTTACTGCGTCGAAATGCTGTGCATCTTCCAGACATGTGCTGATAGCAGCTGGAATGTGTGCTTTACTAAGGCAGCCCAGAGCCCAAACTGGGAGAGCCTGACTTGCCCTCGAATTAAGAAAGAGTCCAATCAAGCCTGCAATGCAGCATGTGGCGGCGAATGCCTGCGAGGTAGCAGTAAGAGAGAGAGAACTGAAAGAAAACAATCTTAGTTTGGAGCAGAAAGAGGGAGAAAATACTGGAAAACGTCCTTAATAACAGTAAATGGGAAAGGGAGAGAAGAGCTCCTCGTGATGGAGTATTTAGTGCTTTTAAGCTAAATACCTCAGCATATTAAGCAAATAGAGAAAAGCCAGCTAGAAGATGTCAGCAAATTGAACCAAACGGTGCTCAGAAAGCTCAGAAAGCCGATAGGAGGTGTCTGGGTTTGACCCCTTTTCCCATCACATGCCTGGTCTGCGCCCGCGTGTTTAGTGTTGCTTCTCCTCTCCAGCTGCGGGGCTTATTGAAAAGCTCTTGCTCCCTGCCTGGTTTTGGCACATTTTCTGCAGGTGCCTCCTACTGTGGCCACAATGGGCTGCTCGGGAGGTTTAGACCTGTCAACAGCTCCGGGGGAGGGGGCGGCGGCGGCGGAGGGAGCGCAGCCATCGTCTTAAAGGGCCAGTGACACCGTGCGCCGCAGAGCCAGCCGCACTGGCACCTGCTAATGAGATGAATCCCTTCTCCCGCTCGCTCTTTCTCTCTTTCACGATTTAACTTGATCGTTTTGGCCCCTCTCTGGACAGGGAATTGCTCTGTTGATAATATAAAGTAATTGCCTGTAAAACATTTCTCCGCAACAACTATTCCCTTCCCTGGCTGAAAATGTCACAGCAATTGAAAGCTCTTAGCCCAGTTCAAGAACGAGGTTGCTCAGGAGAATGGTCTTTGCATAGGTCTCCAAGCACTCGCGGGTTCCCAGAGTTGCAAGTTCTTGGTGTGTCTACTCGATTTTTAAGACAGGGACTGCTCCCTCCTGTAGCTCAGGAGGATGTTGTGTGTGATTGTGGACAACTAACCGGACTAAAAACTCCCCGCAACGCCAGAATGAGATGGAGTTGGTTCAGGGAAAGACATTCTTTTCTTCACCACCGTGCCATTCTTAAGTCTCAGAAACCCGAATTCCGAGGGATGGCTGGCTACATGGGTCAGAGGGATTTAGGAGAGCCTCTGCGTTCTCCTCCTATAAGGAGAAGGTATCTTTGTCTAGGAGGGAGTGGGGGCCTTGGTTTTCCAAAGTGGAATCGATGCTCTAATTGTTTAAGGTTTGCTGATGTATTTTTTTCAGACCTGTCACTTGGCGGCAGCAGTGACACACTGTGGGAGTGGGGACGACACACTTGCGTTTTCATAAATACTTTATTAGTCATTGCCACGCCAACGTGGGGAGTAATTCACCTGGAGGAAAAAAAAAATCACTTTGTAGTAGGCATGCACCCGCCAGCAAAATAAACACTGGTTAGTGACGGTTTCATTTTCCTCTGACAGGTGAAAGCCTAAGTCTCTATCTGAGGGAAAGAGAGAAACTTTTTGCCTTTTAATTGATGAGAAGCACAATTTGCTAAATGAGAGCCTGCTGCGTTACTAATTCGGGAACAAAGCCTCAGGTGACTCACCTTCCAACCGGATGAGCCCTGAATATTTTTTGTAGCAGATGAAGTAAGGGAGGCAGACATGTTTATAATGGTAATTTATCAGAAGGCAAAAACATCCGCCTGCTTACTTGACAAACTAGGGTATAGAGAACACAGCTACCAAAAGGCCATTTAAAATTATAAATCTGAGGAAAGCCACAGAACTTTATCCAGCTAAACCTCTGAGAGGCCGCGGTACGAGATCCACAACCCAAAACAGGTGCCGCACTTTTTTCTCGGAATTTAGGAATTTTAGACTTTACATTTTTAAGTCTTGTAATACTGTCAGAATATGCCAGATATTCAGTTGGGACAATTACACGTATTATACCAAAATAACCATACTAACTGTATATCATAAATGGTATTTTTCCTTTACCCATAACAAAGAGGATTTTAAAAATATTTAATTTAAGCTCATTAAATAAATTGATTCCTGAATAAAAGAATTATCTTGACAGCTTTTTGCCAGCAACTAGAGGTGTTTCTATTTGCTTAGATGAAGGTGTGTGTGTGTGTATGTGTGTGTGTGTATAAAATGACGGTGTGGAACTAAATGACCCAAAAGCTCTGCGTGGTTCTATGATTTTCTTATCTATAAAGACGATTCCTATCACGGAAACACAGAAGCAGTAAATATAACCACACAGCTATTTCCAACAGCTTTGCCTATTGGACAGGCGGTCAATGGGTTAAGTCCCTATAGCCACAGCTAGGAGAGCCTGGACCACCAGGGCTGGAATCCCAAACCGCCTCGCAAAAAATGGCCCAGGAAGCAGGAATGTGAGGAAGGTGGCCCTGGGGTGTGTGTGGGGGGGGGCGGTGTTTGCTGCTGGTGCTCGGGCTGGTGTCCTCCGCATGAACTCCCAGAGCGAGCCTGGGTAGACAGTGTGAAGAGGGGAGAAAAAGAATGTGTGAAGAGGACAAAAACAAGTGAAACAAGCACACGGTCAGTGGAAAGAACGTCCACACTGACAGCAGCCCCAGCACTGGTTTCACTTGTGCGTCCTCCTTTTTCCTATGTCTGCGCACAACGTAAGAGGTCTGAACAGAATTCCAAAGGGCAGAGACAGCAAAATGGGGATTTGCATCTCCTTGCTCCTGCGGATCCTCGCAGCACTTCTGAAACCACCTGACTGCACGAGGTAGAAATTAACCTTGGGTGACGTGTTTGAACTTTGCACTAAACAGCATTTGTTAAGATGGTGGGCATGTGTTTAAGAAGAAAAGAATGTATTTTAAAATGCTGCATCATTCCTGTGTCTGTGCGTACCTAACTGGTGAAATGTTCACACCAGCAGTGAGAGCGGTACCCCGGGGCTAAAATGTGATTGTTCTCTAGGGTAAAAGCTAACATTCTTCATAATCACATCTGTGGATGTACTTACGTCGTGAAAGCCACAGACATTTATTTCAGCCTGAGACCCTTTGTTTATTTAGTGTTTGCTGTGTTTGCTACTGCTATGTATTCCCTAAAAGTTAACACCCAGAAATGTTAAGATCCTTTATACTCGAATAAAAAGTTCACATCAAGCGCAACAGGACCTGTTGAAATGTCTGTATTCCAGATAGAAGGGGCACTTAACTTTCCAGTTTGAAAATGATGTCAATTTAAAATCTGCTTTCTAGCTCCTGAATTAACAGAACCACCGGCTAAGGGAAGAAAAAGATTTTGCTCTTTCTTCCCTCGGTGGAATGTACAGGCTCATTCTCAGTCAACACTGAACCCTCAAGGTTTGTGAGGACATCAGACAACGCGGAAGCCATCTAGGCAGACTTCATCCCTTCCCTGCCCCCACGAAGAGCTGGGTTCTACTTTGTTTCTTACAATTTTCTTAGAATTACATGCTGCCAAGTTTCCTTTTCTTCCGAAAGTCAGAAAGCACTAAGCAGCCAAGAAACGATACCATACTCTCTCTCTCCAGTTTGCGTAACACAGGATTACAGTCCCTTTCCTCCAATCCAAGCCTTCCAGAGTTCAGCTTAGTTTAAAACATCCAACTGAGACAGATGCACTTGAGAATCAACACAAAGATGACTGACCCAAAGGACTAGCTGCAGACACCAGCCATTAAAAACCTGACAATTTTACCTACTTATCTTGTGAAAAATAGACAGGATAAGCTAGCGCAAGGTGTATATGCTGAAGTCTAAATTCGGAGAGCGAGGGGATGTTTCTCAGAAACAGGGTGATCAGAGGGGCTGATCCTGATGTGGTACCTGAGCCTTTGCCCCAGAGCATACAGGCTCTGCGTGTGACATTTTCCGACCCACCAGCAAGTGTCAAATTTTGTGCCAAGCTGTGTTGCATTTGTTTCTTAGCATCAGTACTCAAAGAGAGCATAAAACGTTCAAGGCTTGTCCCTAGTGAGTTAGAGTCAGACTCAGACAACATGTACTAGGGAAGGTAAAATGGTGATTTTTAGTTAAAAAAAAAAAATACCAACACATGGTGATTCCTCCTATTCTCATATCACAAATAATACATGGATATAAAGTCTATTACAAATACAAATGAAAAGTTCTGTAAATTTTCAATGCCTGGTTTTGATTGCATTTCCTGCTTTTGCATTTAGAATTGTCTCAAGAGAAGACAACTAGTTTCCAACAACAGATTTATAAGAAATGTGTAAAAATTATTTACTGAACAGATATTTTTCTTGCAATGGTCTTAGTCAAGAATCCAAAATGCCTGGATTTTCAGTAAAGTAATAGAATATGATACACAGGATGATATACATTCTAAAGCTTATAAATTGATAACCGCATGTTATAGTTATTTCAATATGATACTTTAAAACAAGATTTGTTTTTGTTCTTACTCTACAAACATAGTCTTTGATTCTTGCTCTATAAAATACAGTCTTTGAGGCTGTATTCTCAAAATCAGTACATAAGCCTTACTTTCCCCCTGCATACTGTCAGCTTGGCTAGCAAAAAAAAAGAAAGCATTTAAGGATTAGACAGCCAAAGTTTAGGTCAGATCCACAAGTTAATAAAAATTCCAACAAGTACAATTCTGGACTTCAAGCTCTATTACAAAACTGTCATCATCAAGACAGCATGGTACTGGCACAAAAACAGACACATGGATCAATGGAATAGAATAGAGAGCTCAGAAATAGACCCTCAATTCTATGGTCAACTAATCTTCAACAAAGCAGGAAAGAATGTCCAATGGAAAAAAGACAGCCTCTTCAATAAATGGTGTTGGGAAAATTGGACAGTCACATGCAGAAAAATGAAATTGGACCATTTCCTTACACCACACACGAAAATAGACTCAAAATGGATGAAGGACCTCAATGTGAGAAAGGAATCCATCAAAATCCTTGAGGAGAACACAGGCAGCAACCTCTTTGACCTCAGCCGCAGCAACATCTTCCTAGGAACATCGCCAAAGGCAAGGGAAGCAAGGGCAAAAATGAACTATTGGGATTTCATCAAGATCAAAAGCTTTTGCACAGCAAAGGAAACAGTTAACAAAACCAAAAGACAACTGACAGAATGGGAGAAGATATTTGCAAACGACATATCAGATAAAGGGCTAGTGTCCAAAATCTATAAAGAACTTAGCAAACTCAACACCCAAAGAACAAATAATCCAATCAAGAAATGGGCAGAGGACATGAACAGACATTTCTGCAAAGAAGACATCCAGATGGCCAACAGACACATGAAAATGTGCTCCACATCACTCGGCATCAGGGAAACACAAATCAAAACCACAATGAGATATCACCTCACACCAGTCAGAATGGCTAAAATTAACATGTCAGGAAATGACAGATGCTGGCGAGGATGCGAAGAAAGGGGAACCCTCCTACACTGTTGGTGGGAATGCAGGCTGGTGCAACCACTTTGGAAAACAGCATGGAGGTTCCACAAAATGTTGAAAATAGAACTACCCTATGACCCAGCAATTGCACTACTGGGTATTTACCCTAAAGATACAAATATAGTGATCCGAAGGGGCGCATGCACCCAAATGTTTATAGCAGCAGTGTCTACAATAGCCAAACTATGGAAAGAATCTAGATGTCCATCCACAGATGACTGGATAAAGAAGATGTGGTATATATATACACAATGGAATACTATGCAGCCATCAAAAGAAATGAAATCTTGCCATTTGCAATGATATGGATGGAACTAGAGGATATCATGCTGAGCAAAATAAGTCAATTGGAGAAAGACAACTATCATATGATCTCCTTGATATAAGGAAGTGGAGATGCAACATGGGGGGTTAAGGGGGTAGGAGAAGAATAAATGAAACAAGATGGGATTGGGAGGGAGACAAACCATAAGTGACTCTTAATCTCACAAAACAAACTGAGGGTTGCTGGGGGGAGGGGGGTTGGGAGAGGGTGGTGGGGTTATGGACACTGGGGAGGGTATGTGCTATGGTGAGTGCTGTGAAGTGTGTAAACCTGGCGATTCACAGACCTGTACCCCTGGGGATAAAAATATATTATATGTTTATAAAAAATAAAATATTAAAAAAATACAAAAAAAATCCAACAAGTGTTGATATGGAATAATTTTATGGCCAAAAGACATTTGTTACTAGTTCTCTCAAACAGGAACTCTACTTTTAATGCTGTAGAAGTAGAAAAATTCTTTAGAAGGCAGAGATAACTCACATTAACTGAGATGCTTTTTGCTAGAAATTCTCTGCCTCATGAGTTTGGTACACAGTCCTCTCTAGTTTCAAATTCCCATAAAGGTCCTAAGCCTAGAGTGCAAATATTTGGTCATGAACTTTAGGAAAGATGATTACCGAGAATGGCTCCAGGATATTTTAAATCACCTGGCTGTTCATAAATCAACTCAAATTTTTACAACAGTCTAACAGTAGCTGCTGGACAAGGGTAGCTCCTTCTGGGAGTTTGGCCAGTTCCCACCAACAGGGGCAGTGGCGGGGTGGGGGGGGGGTCCTCGGTGACCCTGTGGCTTCCTTTGGCCATTTCTCTGTGCACACAAAAAGAAGAGGAGACCAGGGCAGGCACCCAGAAACTTCAATTTCAACCTCACTTTGCCTCAGTTTTTTATTTCAAGTGAAAGTTCCCTTACACAAAACCATCCCAATACGCATCACTCTTTACTCCTGAGCACATCTGTGTTAGATTCTCTTGTACTTCCCTTTTCTTTCCCATCTCCAAACTTACCACTTAAAGATGGTTATGCTGACTGTAGCCCAAACAGAGGACAGGCATCATTAAATACATATTAAAATTATTTCCACTTTAGAAATGACATTTTAGACTTTCATCCTCTCTTTCTCCTTAAGTATTAATGGAAACATTGTTTTGCTAAGAAACTAATTCTGATCATTACCGCTTTTATTTCTACAATATCCACCTACAGTTTTGAATGCACAGTCACAAAATATAAGTGGAATTTAATTAAAAACAAGATCTACTGTCCCTTGCTAACATATAATTCTGTTTATTTTTTAATTTTGCAAAAATTTAATACATTAGATTGGCATTAGAGATGCATTCACAAACATCACTTTAAATAATTTTGGAAGTGTATAGGGCTCCAATGGTAGTACTTTATATATGATTGTCATATATAAAAGTGATGCAATTAAATCAAACCCATACTGAAAAATTTGCCTAAAATGATTTTGCTAAAAATTCCTGGAAATTTACTCCCTAAAATTACTCCCACAAAAGAACTAATTCTCATCTGCATCCATGACTATAATTTTTTTTTAAAAATTCAAGAAACAAAAAGTCTCAAATATTATAAACATGATCCCCAAAAATGGCAAATCAAGGAAGAAAAAGAAAACAAATATGACTCTACATTTTGCCAACACCAAATGTCAAAACTCAAGTCCTAAATTTTTGACAACTGAAAGTTTCTAAATTCCCCAAATAATGTTTGACATTTTACCATTACCATAAGATTCATGACCAGGCCCGTAGAAATCATCAGTTATAAAGGCACAGAGTATTTTGATTTCACTAATAAGAAATAGATAATTCCTCTTAAGTAGATTAGCTTAAAGCACACTTTCAGGGAAGCTAAACTCCCCTTCAATCAAGTTCTTCAGTTTAATTACAAAAGTCAAACAATTTACTGGCTTTCATTTAAGTGCAACAACGAAATAGAAGGGCATACCACTCTCAGGGGACAGGAAACTAACCAAATCAATGTCTGCAGCAGTTACAGAGAAAACATTTTCAGCCATAACTTAATAAAACATCTTACTGGTCCTCTTACTGGGTGGGATTTCTCCTCTCTTTCTTCTTTGCTGCCCCCTACGTGGGAAAGATGTTTAACATTTCCTTCATTTGCAATAAATGCAATTCCTATAGTTATTTTGCTGCTGTTATATTAACAAGTACACATTGGAAAACCTGGCCTTTGTAGGGTATTTTATATGTATTCATTTTGATTTATTAGCCTGTAATTAGGTCACAGAAATACTCTTAAGTTTATCTACTTCTACAAAGTTAGAGAAGTATCTATTCAAAAATGGCAAAATAGCTTGCTTTAAAGAATTCCTTTGGCCTGATTCTCCCCCCCCCCTTTTTTTACTATTTAATCTCACTGGATAATTGCCCCACTCCCCATTTCATTCTGCATATATAGAAATTATGTGTCTATATCCTGAAAAATACCAATTAAACTGCCAGCAAGAGCATCTCCAACAGTATCTTTTGGTTTTCAGTGTCAAAGCCCTCACAACAAATGACCGGAAGGCTAGATCTAAAAGAGCCTTTGACAGGATGCCAGCTTTGAACACTCACATTACAACCATGGCTCCAGCTTTCTGCTTTATTTGGAAAACAAGAGAGAAATAATGCATCAACTCTATAATTTTGAGCAAATGGTAAAGGTTAAAACAAAAGTGATAGATTACCAGGAGGTCTGATTATCTTAAAAGGTCAGTAATATTGTTTTTAAAGGGTGGGGGAGGTCCCCTTATCATTTAATTCAGTTCCTCCTGAATTCCTCTACAAAGCTAAATTAAGGTTTTCAGACAAACACAGCAAAACTCTAAAAATGTTATTTTCCTTCTCCTTAATTTCTTTGGTAATAATGACATCCTTTACTATGTGTTGGGCAGAGTGGGAAGAAGTTTCCATGGATTTTCAAATTTAATCTCATAGCAATCCTATGACATTGAAAATATTGGGTGATGAGCAAATGGGCTCAGAGAGGTCAAGTAACTTTTACAAGGTCATACAGCTGGGAACTGGAAGAACCAGGGCTTGAACCCACATGGTCTGGTTCCAAGGCTCAACACTTCTTAGCAGTATCCACTATCAAATCATTCCTGGGGGAAGCCTTATCCATTCGGTATCTGACATGATCTATGAAGAAATCTCTTAGAGCAGAGGTTCTCAATCTAGGCTCCACATTAATATCATACACATTAAAAAAAAAAATACCTCTGTGTGTGCCCCACCCCTGGAGATTCCAATTTAATAGGTCTGGGGTAGGGCCCAGGTATCAGTGTTTTTTTAATACTACAACAGTGAATAGATAACCCTCCTCTTCCTGGTGCTTAAATTCTAACAGAGTTTAGACCCCACCAGAATCTAGTAGAATCCCCAAGTGACTCCAATGTGCAGCCCAGACTGAGAACCGGTGACCCAGAGCTTCACACCATTTACCCGGGCTCCTTTCTCTTTTCTCCTCCTCCTTTGTGAACTCCTTTCACAGCTGAGTTGTGAGCAACTCAACTGGCTTCTTCCAGAAAGGATGGCCAAGCCCCGAGCAATCACAGGCATGAGACCACAGGATCTGACTACAAAACTTCCAGATTTGACAGGCAGAGGAGCACAGTGGTAGCAGGCGTCCGGGCGGGGGGTCGGGGGGAGGGTTGCATGCCCCTGGAGTCCACTGGGCCTGAGTTCAAATTCCAACTCCACCATTCGCTAACTGTGTCCACCTTGGGCTAACCGCTTACCTTTTGTGGTGGTTTTGCAGATTCAATGAGATGATACAAGGAAAACCCCAGGCAGATAAAAGTTCTCCGGCAATGGTAGTTGTTGCCCTGGTTTTTGTTTTTCTAGCACAGGGGTAATGACTACTGCTGGGAGACACTGGTAATTAAAAAATCAAACTACAAAAAAAAAACGTTTTATTATTAGTCAAATCATTCCTACTCTTATTACTTAGCATTTAATTTACAGCTCTTTATATTACAATTAGCTTGGCAATCCTATTTCTCATTCCTGACAACTGGGAGAGGAGGGGTAACATTATTAATCCCATTTTCTAGATGGGGAAAAGGCAACATTTCCATCTATTCTGTCTCCAGTTTCTATGACTCTATGATTAAAGGCACCTGCAATCATGTTCATTAGTTCCCTATGAAAAATGATATTCAACACAGATGTTAAATGCAGGCAAGAATTAACAAGCACTTGATAGCAACGCCAAAATAACATCTAAACAATCACTTCTGAGCATTAAAGTCATGGCAAACAACTTCCAATTTATATAAAGGTGTTGCAGAGGATTAGGGAAAATGAACAAATATATTTTTCTTTATCCTCATTCATTTAGGAAATACCTGACATGGTTTAGAAATCCTTTTTGAAATGCAGCCTGAAGAATGATTAATTTCCTCCATGAAGCGTCTTCATTTAGCAAATAGGTCTAGGCTAATATGTCCTGATGTTTATTTTGAATCAGAGCTAAAACAGAAGAGGTCCTGGATGGGGAGACCTGGCGCTGTGGTTCTCAGGCGAGCTCCCTGAGAAGCCTGCGCACTGTGGGCAAGGGGCTCACCATTCCAAATGTCCACCAAATACACACCCAACACTGAAGAGTGGTTTGCCTATAAACGTAGTCTTTGTCATTTGTATGGAATTTACATGAATGAAATATAATTGCTCCAAACATACTACTGAATGCATACTTACTGCATATAGCCACTATTATATGGGGTGGGGGTCCCCTCAATTTTTTGCTGTTAAAAAGGAATGTTCATTTTCAAAAAGCTTAGGGAAACACTGATCTAGTCCAGCCATTCATTTGATTGGTGAGGTTTAGATCTTGGGGACAGCTGGGACTCCAATCTGTCTCCTAATTCCCAAATGGCCCTTGTCCAACACCATACATCTCTTCGACTGTGAGCACCCCATCCATGCGAAGTCAATAGTCATGGCTATGTCCTCTATCTAAAAGAGGAGAGTATAGTCCTGCCCTCCCTCCCTGGATATGAACTTTCCTTATCTCCTGAACCTTGCCTTTGCCTTTCCTTCCCTACTTTCCCTTCCCCTCTACTCCCCTGTTTAAACCTTTAGGGTGAGCAGCACTCAAACCCTTTCAAGCTCTGATGTTCTTTGAGTGCCCCTGGACATTCAGTCTCCATATGAAGTGGAAATATAGTCTCCATGGTACTAAAACAAGGAATGTGAGAAGTATGTATACAGTAGGCATGTACATGAATATATTTTACAGCTAAAACCCCAGTGCTTCTAATATCTACAGAAAATAAGAAAATTGAAATATTCATGAATAGTCATTTTATTTCATCTGAATCTGACAACACTAATAGGATGTTAATAAACCCCTAGCATAACAACTTTTCAAAATGCTTTCACATCTCTTAATGCAGTTTATTGTCCTGATGGCTCACCAGCATATAAGTGCTAGGATTGAGGGCCACGAGAACTAAGTGCCATGAAGAGAAGAAATGTTCCCTATTTTATTCACTACTGTTTTCCCAGTGCCCAGAACAGCATCTGGCACATGGTAGACATTCAATAAATATTTGTTGATTGAGTGAATGACAGAAGTAAACAGGGATGATGGTCTTAGCTATTTATTTAGCCTACATATAGTTCTATTTTTAAGAAGATGGGATGACTCTATAATGGAACAACTGGTTTCTAATGATCTTTTCTCAGTCTTTAATTCTCCTTTAATTTCAGTCTTTAACGTGATGTAATATTCTTCCTTCAAATATTTTCATGTAATTGTTCAAAGTTATACAAGTAGTACATTCGTTTTAGGAAAATCAGATACAGCTAATATATAAAAAAATAAAATTCCCAATGATCTCACTACCCAAGGACGACACAATGAGTATGCTAAAGTGTACTCTTTCCAATTTTAGCCTAAGCATATGTACCCACGCACATCTGACACAAAACTCTCTGCCTTAGACTTCAGATTTGGACCGTTTTCTTTTTTCCTTAAGCCCTTTTGCTTATTGCCCTATTAGAGCACCTTACCCTCCTCCTATGTCCTAAATATATTCCTTCCTCAATATTTAGGTCCTTGCTTCAAGAGGATTCCCCCCGCCTTCTCCCTCCAGAGGATTCATCTATTCTTGTTTCAACTTTAAGTTCCATGTGGATGGGTGATCGCTGGATCATCAGTGCTCCCTTTTCTCTGAGATACCAGTGCTCCACAAGTTCCACACCTCTAAAACCAAACGCATCGTGTTCCTTCCATCAAAACCACATCGCTAGTTCACCTATCCCATTTCTATCACTGCAAGAGTACTGTACAGGCCGTCCTCGATGGCATCATCTTTGGTCCCCCAACTCGCGTCCAACCACGCACAGTGATTTCCATCCTTCTTCCTATTCATCTGTCATTCATCTCTCGCCATTCCTACCAGTGCAGTTCAGGCCCTTACATCGACATGATTTTCTACCTGTGTCTCCTGCTTTCTGTACAACTAAACACCCACCCAGCTTACACACTGCTACCAGCTAACTTCCTAAAACACCGTGTCCATCTTGCCCAGCCTACTTTTCCATCCTGATGTCTCATTACTACTGAAAACAAAGCCTTGCTCCAGACAGCCTGGTGTATTCGTTATCACTCAATTCCAAATCATTTCCAGTAAAAGTATTTATGAAACATTCATTATGTGTAAAAATCCATTCATTCAGGGGCGCCTGGGTGGTTCAGTGGGTTAAAGCCTCTGCCTTTGGCTCAGGTCATGATCTCAGGGTCCTGGGATCCAGCCCCGCTTTGGGCTCTCTGCACAGCCGGGAGCCTGCTTCCCTTCCTCTCTCTTTGCCTGCCTCTCTGCCTACTTGTGATCTCTGTCTGTCAAATAAATAAATAAATAAAATCTTTAAAAAAATCCATTCATTCATTCAACATATATTTACTGAGCAATAATTCTGTAAGTTAATATACTGGGGACACAATGGTGAACAAGACTGACCAAGTCTCTGTTCTCATGGAACCTAGAGGCCAGTGGGTTATAGATGGGCAATTCCAAAACATGGTGGTCCAATCCCAGAATACTCCCAACCTTCCACTGACGTGTCAAATGAGTCAAAACATCCCCGAGGGCTGAGCTTTGTGGCTCTAAGTGGGGAAGGAGTTCTGAAGAAAGGAAAAGCCGAGTGAGGAGAGCTGGCGTGGAGCACGGCTTCTCTGCAGACGTGAGACACAGCTCAGCACTGAAGGACGGGCGTCCCAGAGAACGGGGTCCCTTCCATCCACGGGGACAGGAGGAAAGGCGCACACATGGAATGGACACAACAGCAGCCACAGCACGGACTTATTTTGTATAAAGGTCCGTTTGACACCTATTCAGCAGGGCACATGGTCCGTCCCTGCGGGCCCAGCCCAGAGGGGTATGTGAAGGTGACTCAGACGGGGCTCCTACCATGGAGGGATTTCCAGCTAGCAAGGGGGATCAGGCAGGCCCATGATGATCTGTCACACCCCAGAAAGTGAGATGTTCCATTAGAGATTCAGAGACAACACTGAAGGAGTTCAGAAAGAGGTACATGTCTGGGTTCCTAGAACAGCATTTACTGAATCACATATTGTTATACATCTACATGCATCTACTGAAAATACCTATCCTGTTTTAAAGTGTCTTCTCACTCACTTTCTCATTTTATCCTAAGTGACTTGTTTAGCAGGCAAAGTAGATTAGATTGCTTTCCAGATGAGCAAAATACAGCACAGATGTTTTAAGTGATGTGTTCAAGTCAGAAACACACACAGACAAAAGTAGAACAAGCACACCCTGTCCATCTCGGCCCATTTCTGCAGAAGTATCTAGAGCAGAGGGCACAAGAAGCTCTCTGATTGCATAGGACACGTAGCAGGTGTAATGAAGCCAAGTAGGCAGCTGGATTTAAAAGGGCAGGACTGAGGCAGCCTCTGAAGGTGCAAGAGAAGGGATATGACCCAATGAAGTCTCGCATTCCCGCTTTTCCTTCTCAGGTCTTGCCTGTATCATTGCCCACCCCTAGGCCTGTCCAAGCCATAACCATTCGGGGTTCATCCCTTATTTTTCCGGGCCACGCTGGTTTTCCCTCCCACTGATCTCCCGGAGTGGGGATGGGGGTTGGGTAGCCGGTTCTCTCCTGCACACCATAGCGTGCCCAGCCAGCACACTGTTAGGTTCGGGGCAGGTGGCTAAATACAGACGAATGCATGAATTCCTGGTACCTCCACGGACCAGTAAGGGTATGTTGGTCCCCCCAAGAGTGGGCGGGCATGGGACACCCTCGCCACCCGGAGGCGCTCACCGACCTCGACCAACGAGGGCGTTGCGGGGAAGGGGAGGCTGGATGGCCCAGGGCCGTGGGGACCACGACGCGCCACCAGGGGCTCCGGTCCCCCCGCTGGAGGCCGGGGCTACCACTCCCACGCTTCCGCAGAAGGCATTTCCTGAGAGCATGAATTCTATCCCCATCAGGAAAACTGTCGGGGAAAGTGGTGGAAAATGACGCCGGCGGAGGAAAAACGTCGGGAGTAAAGGAGCCCAAGCCCCGGGCCCAAACCCTCACGGAGGGGACTGTGGAGGTTAGAGAAGCCATGCGCAGCTCCCGCGGCCAGAACCAGGGCTGGAAGCCTCGCGAGATCTTGGGGAGGGGGCTCGGGAATCTCGTTGCGTTGCCTAGCGACGGGCAGGACGCTCGCAGGCCCCCAAGCTAACCCCTGCTGTAGCCTTAAATCTCCTACCATGGGAGAAGGCGGCGGCCGTAGCTTTGGGACCACTAGGGAGCTGCAGAGGCTGAAGCAGCAGGCGATGGAGTACTACCGGGAGAACGACGTCCCGCGCAGGCTGGAAGAGCTGCTCAACTCCACCTTCTACCTCCAGCCTGCCGACGTCTACGGGCACCTGGTAGGGACCTGGGACAAACACCCTCTTCCCTCCAGCCCCTCTCCCCCCGCCCCACGCTGCGGCAACGCCACGCGCCTGCGCCGTTGAGTCGCGCACGCGCGCCGCCGCCGCGGGCTCGGGGTCCGCGGTCTTGCGGGGAGGCGACGCCTGGGGAAGAAGCGGTGCGGAAACGTGGGCGGGAGAAATCGAAAGAGAGAGAGAGAGAAAGAAAGTGGTGGACAGGCAGTGGTTAGAAGAAAGCGGGGTCTAGGCGCTTATGGGGCCGAAGCGACAGCTTCCTCGCTGCCTCTGAGCGGGTCCGCCCGGGTGCAGTGCTTTTTAAACACAGACCTTAATACCGCGTAGCTCAGCTTACCAACCTCCAGCGACCTCCGTTTGAACACGGATGAGCGCCTCAGCTTGGCCTCAGCCTGCCCTAGGGCCTCATGCCCAGCCCGTTCTCACTGCTCCCAAGTCTCCGTCCAAGCTATGCTCGCCTTGCAGTGCGCACCTTTCTCACCCTGGATGCCCACCCCCACCCCACCAGCTGCCTCCCAAACTCCAAATTCACATCAGTCTTGCCCGTTTCGCCTGAACTAACTGTCCTCGCGTGTTCCTAAATCATTTCCTAAACGTAATGAGACCCTTCCTAGGCTTGCGAGCTTCGTGGAGAGCAGGGGCCTTTTCCGACCACCTACCTAGCGCCTGTGCTCAGCACAGGGTCAGGCACATACCTTAGCCTTAAGCAATGAGCAGTCGAAACAAACAAGCGTGTTCTCATTTCCAGATCCGTTAAGAACTAGCCAACAACACCTTCCTCCTGGAAGGCAGTGTGGTTGGGACAGCCGAGTATGTACATGCAGAAAAGACGCACAGTGTGTTTACAAGGTTCAAAACCACACCTGGTTGTGGCAGTTGATATTGGGGGGAGGGGCGGTCCATGAATGTTTATTTCTCTTGGTCGTGTCCTAGAAGTAAAAGTTGTATGTTGGGGTGGGGTGGGGAGGGACATGCTGAGCTCCCAGTGCTCTGTGATTTATGTTACTTCACTTAAATCTTTAGGACCACTGGGAGGTAAAAATTAATTTCAGTTTTACAAATACGGAAACTTGGCCCGGTGAATTTAGGTGATTTTCCCAAGGGACACAGTGAATAACAGTGACAAATCGAACCAGGTCTGTGTTCCCAGTACCAAGGGATTGCATGGTACATAGTGGACACTCAAGCACTTATTTCATTCATTCAAATGAATGAATGCGATTCTACATTCCATTCTCTTTGCACTCTCTCTTACTTGAGGAATTCTTGAAAGTTAACTAGTCTAACCTTTTCATTTCACAAAGACACCAAGACCTTGCCTCCCAGCTACCTAGTGCAAAAGTTAAGACTAGACACTTGGACTCGGGTTCCTTGATTTAATGTTCTTCCCAGTCTGCTAGGCAGCCAGGACTTTGGTTTGTACACTTCTCTGGGAGTTTATACCTTGGTTAGGGACCAAAACCACTGTTATGTAAAAGAACTGGAGTAATAGATAAGGTGATACATGATTGTGCTAGACTGAGGGACAGAACACTATATGTCAAAGGAATTCAGGAATAGGGAAGAACCTGTAGGCTGTAGCATCTGAGAAGGTTTTGGCTTGGACTTTGAAGGATGTTCAGGAATGACTGGCAAAAAGACAGTGTCACTGCCTGAGTTTTAGCCATCTGTATTTTCATTTAGTTTCTCCCTCTATCAAGTCCAACTAAATCATGTTACCAGAGCAGCCTTCCTAACCTTAAATCTGATCATCATTTTTTTGCTCAGAAACGTCCTGTAGCTCCTTACTATTCCCTAAAGCCTGAAGTTCCTCACTTCCTCCCCTTGCCTTATCATACTCCCTCTACCCAAAGTATCTGCCCTTGACTCCTCCTCTTTGTGTGCCCAGTGAAATACTACATATTCTCCAGTGTTAAGTTCAAATGCCATTTCTTCACTGCTTCTGTACATATTTGAGGAACTGAGATAATGAGGAAGATCCTTGGGGGCAATAGTAATACAATCTAGTCCCTTATAGTTTGATAAAGAGTTTGAGACCCGAAGTCAAGCAGATCTGATTTGATTCTTAGCCCTTCCACTTAGTAGCTGTAGTGGACTATGATATTGATGCTCCCCAATGAACCATACCACCATTGTGACTGCTTTTATGTAAATCTCTCCTACACCTTGGGACCTGGCCATATGACTTGCTTTGATCACAAGCCCCACGCCAAGCACAATGCAGACAAAAGCATGGTAAAGTGCTGCCATATTGAGGTTTGTAGTATTGGAGTACTCCCTCCTGGTAACCAGTCATCGTGTTGCCTGGAAGTCAATTACCCAACTGGAGAGAGAGAGATCAAGGTAGAGAGGCTCTGGCAGATGCAACAGCTACAGGAAATCCTGTGAGAAAGACATGCCCAGCCAGCCTCTAGGATGTTCTAACCATCCTGGCTGAGACGCCAAGACACATGAGTTAAGTCATCCTGGATACTCTGGACCCAGTCAAGTGTCCAGGTCATGGAGCCTGAATGGGAGACCCCAGGGAAGATCAGCCAAAAGAATTACCGTGTTGAGCCCAGGCCAGATTGTAGAATCATGAGTGAAAAAATGGCTTCAGCCACTAAGTTCTGAGTCATCTGTAACTAAGCAGTGAGTAATTAAGACATTGGTTACTTTACCTTATACAATTTTTCTGGAACTGTTTGCTCCTCTGTGGAACGGAAATGATATGATTTACCTGACAGGGTTGTTTTGAGACTTTTACGACATAATGTATAAGTTCCCAGGGATGTGTCTGACACATTAGTTTATACAAGATTTAATTTATGGAATCCTAAATATGCCAGGCACTGTTGTGAGTGATACAGTGATAAACAAGACACTCCTTCAAGGCATATACTAAATACTTAAAAAATGTTAGTTCCTCTCTCTTCCTAACATAATAGTCTACATTGTGGAGACTTGTTACTAGTTATTTCAAATTCACTATAAAACACAACACATAAGCTAGATGATATTTTTTCCTCTCCTGGTTCTAAATTCATTGAGACACTTACTCTGTAACATATGAACCATCATCCTTAAAATACATGATGGCTTGGGGTGCCTGGTTGGCTCAGTGGTTGAGACTCCGACTCTTGATTTCAGCTAGGGTCGTGATTTCAAAGTGCTGGGATAGAGTCCAGTCTGGGGGTTCTGCACTCAGCGGGGAGTCTGCTTCCCCTCTCCCTCTGGCCCTCCTCCTGCCCCCCCACACTCTCTCTAAAATAAATTATATATACATATATATAAATTATATATATGTATTATACACACACACATATATATATACACACAGGTACATCTATATATACGTATATGGTGGCTTGAAAATTGACTTTTGCTTTTTTGTGCTGAAGCACCACCTGTGGGTAGGAGATGACCTGTTATGTAGGCTGAGGTCACTGAATTTTGAATGCAAAGATCAGAGGCCTGTTCGGCAGTGAATGCAGAGAAAGAGCCCAGTACAGTCTGTTGATGAGGACCAGGAGGGTGTCCCCTCACCTTCCCTTCCTCCTTCTCTCCCCTGCTCCTGCTCCTCCTCCGTGTAGAGACGCCATCTTGAATCTTTTTACTCGGGCTTTTTGAGTGGGCTTTCTGCTTCAGCTTCGTGCTCTTCTCCCTCTCTCTTAGAGCACTTCCAAATGGCTTCTGCCTTCCACATCAATGAAATGGCTTTCACCAAGGTTCCGACAACCTGCTTTGAACACATTCTGTGTGTGAACCGCTGGTGAGTGAGTAGAACCTCTGCAGAAGCCTTCACCGTTAAAATAGCCATGCCTCATGGGGAGGAATAAAAACTGGCCCCCAGAAGGTTCCAGAGTTTGCCTCACAGCATTCTAGAGACGATCTGTCTTCCGGATCTTGTGCAGCAGGATGGATTAGGACCTGCTAAAAAGTGACATGGGATCTCTAAGAAATGTATGGGAAAACATTCTCAGGTGTGTCATGTTTGATGGATACTTTGCTTCCAAATAGGCATCTTTTTGTAGAAGCTAAATCCTAATTTTCAAACAATTAATCTCCCCCATTGGGTAGCTCGAATCATCTAATTAAATCAGAGGCATTTGTTTCAAAGTAAATTAATATGGCTAAGACTCCAATCTTGAGCTATTTGTTTGTTTCTCCTCCCTTAAATTCATTTGTACTACAAATTTCACTCTGAGGCACCGTCTCCAGAACAAATTGGAAGGCAACGTGGCAGATGGAAGATTATCTGCTTCAGGAACAGCCTGAGTTAGTGTGGGCCTCATACTCCTGATTTGTAAAAACAGGGAGCATAACCACATTCCTCATGTTTATTTTTCTTCCTAAAATGCTTTGAATTTGGAGGTAGACTTCATGTCCTTCTCCCTTTCGCCCATTGATTGAGAGCTGTTGACATGGATTCTGGACTCAGACTGCCTAGAGGCGAACCTCAGCTCAGCCAGCTATTGTGCAATCTTAGGCAAAATATTCATCTCTCTATACTCGCGTTCCTCATTTGTAAGGTGGAGATTTTAAAAATACTGACCCCTGGGGCGCCTGGGTGGCTCAGTGGGTTAAAGCCTCTGCTTTCGGCTCAGGTCATGGTCTCAGGGTCCTGGGATCGAGCCCCACATTGGGCTCTCTGCTCAGCAGGGAGCCTGCTTTCTCCTCTCTCTCTGCCTGCCTCTCTGCCTGCCTCTCTGCCTACTTGTGATCTCTGTCTGTCAAATAAATAAATAAAATCTTAAAAAAAAAAAAATACTGACCCCTATGGGGTTGTTATATGACATAAATAATGTGGGTGATGCCCTTAAAACAGTGGCCAATACCATGATATAGTCTTTAAAAATAAAACCTACAATAACTGTATGTTATTGTATGTAAATATAATATATGTAAATACATAAAATATATGTAAATATGTATATGTAATTATAAAAACATATAATATATGTAACTATATGTAAAAATAAAACATATAATAACTATGTTTTAGGTGCCTTATAGTTCTATATTTTCTTAGATACTATTCTGTAAAATGGAGACGTTTATTTGATTTCTAAAATTGTGGGATTATGTCATTTAAAACTGATTTTTGAATCAGTCCTTTTATAAGAATAAAAGGCTTTTGTTTTCCTTTTTTAAAAACTTTGTTCAGATGTTTCATTTTGCTTGTAAATAAATTCACGTTTTACAATCATTAAAAGAAGTAAATGTACATGAGTTTCTGCTTAGAGTTCAAAAGAGAACAGATCATTCCATATCCCGGAGACCCCACATCAAGTTAATCCAAATCTCAGCACGTGAGGGCAGGGCAGTTCCCACAGAGTTGGTAGTTCAAACCTCACCCCCATCCCCTGCCCCCACCCCTGCATGTGGAGGACACTGAGGGGAGAGGTCTAAAAGAAACTAGAGTAAATGTGAATGATCTTTTAAATATAAATTAGTCATGGTATTGTAATTTTTGTTTGTGTGTGTGTGTGTTGAAGGCAAACTGCTTTTCTAAACTTGCAAAGCCTCCCACCATATGCAGAGTCGTGGGGAAGAGTGTATTGGATGGATTGGGGCTTCCAACCCTCCAAGTGGAAATATTCTGCACCATTCAAAATTTCCCCAAGGTAGGACGCAGCTCAAATATGTTCTTTATTGTGTCTTGGTTCCTTTGCATTTATTGTCTAAATTGTAGAAAATTAAGGTTTTGAAATTCCATGTTTGTGAAATACATTCATACAACTTGTAGGTAGTCATGCACATAAAGCATGAACCCTACAAGGAAGCATTATGGCTTTATTAGGTTTAAGTGCAATATGGGTACAGACATGGCATGCTAGCCTGTAGATGATCCAAGATGGAGAAATGGGGCAAAAGTAGTTTTTAAAAAAATCTGACATCATTAATGTGATGAGTTCTGTAAATCTATAGGTATGTTTATAGATTCATATGTTTATATATAAATTTACATAGATTTATAGATATGTGGGCTGATCGACATAAAGGAAAATTTCATTTTCATAATTGTAATAATTCACTTGAATTGCTACATATTTGTTGGAAGTAAATTTGCTACTGTCTCTGGGAGGCAAATAATTATGATGAAGTCTGTATCCTTTTAGCTGTTTATTGGAGAGGGAGTGATAAAAATGAAGTTCAATGTAAGATTTTTGTAAGTGTATTTTAACAAGGTAATAATTTTAAATGTTCCCTGAAGTTGGGTTCCATACAGTTTCAACAGTTATAAAAATATCTCAAGGAAAATTACATATTCTCATTTTCCCTTTGAAACTGGTGATAAAATATCATGCACATTAAAAGCCGGATACATTCAATTTCTTCCTTTCTGGAAGAGGGAGGGAAGATGTAGAATTCGTTGATGTTATTTCCAGAGCATATGTTCGGTGGTGATCTCAACGCACTTTGAAGTCCTCGAGAATGTTCTGCCGGAGCTGGCAGACGCGGAGCAAGAAGCAAGGTCCGAGGCGGTCCGCATCGCGGTGCAGTGGGTCAACGAAACCATCACCGAGGAGCTTCAGGGCCTGACGCCCTCCGACCAGGCTGAGGTGGACCAGGTGCTCAGGTAGATCTTCCGCTTTCAAACGGAAGTGTCCAGTACAAAGAGTATCTCTTTTTTTTTTTTTTTAAAATTTCACCCGCCAGTAAAACAGGTCTGTCATATCTAGAAGGTATGGTCAGCAAGTTGAGTAAGAAGCCTATTCGAAAGCGGTGAAATGCTCTTTTCTAAAAACCTGGGTTTTTTTCCTGTGTGAGGGAACATCAGGCCTCTCAGCCTCTTTTCCATGTGTATTCAGTCAAAGTTTCAGTAGAAAGTTTCTCAGCAAGAGCGCTGGTAAGAATCCAGATGGTGTCCTTTCCGGCCCCCCACCTCCTATGCCACCTTTGAAGGCTTCATACGCTTCCACCGAGTCCCAGTGGGTGACGCTTGCGGTCAGTCCTCCAGCCACAAACAAGTCCTTCGTGCTCTGCCCACAGGTTGACTTTAACACGTGACAACCAAGGCAGTGGTCGCTAGGGCCGTGTCAGTGCAGTTCAATGCCCAGCCAAGGAAGGGTGAGCATCACTGTTCCTTTCGTGCAAGTCCAGTGCCACGAGCCTCTTGGCCCAACAGAGGTCAGCTGGATTCTGTCTCTCTCAAAGCTCCACCACTTGTTTAATTAAACAGAACATCCACAAAGCTGGAGCAGCTGAGGTCACAGAGGTTGCTGCCTGGGTTCTCCTCGAGGATTTTCATGGATTCCTGTCTCACAGTTAGGTCTTTCGTCCATTTTGAGTTCATTTTTGTGTGTACCTTTTGGGACTTCTCAAGGATTTTTTTGGTTTGTTTTTGTTTTTGTTTTTAAACTATTCATTTTACGGTTTCTTCCCCACCAAAAAAAAGAAAAAAAAGAAAATGAATTCCTGTCCACTGTACTATACATTTCACTATCTACTCTTGACCCATTTTTCTTTTCGTGGTCGTTTATTCAAAGAGAAAAATCCAGTAGCCCTTAATCAAATAGCATATTCAAATTTTACTTTAAATATATGAACAAATAGGCTCAAATAATTTTAAAAAAAAACAAGCACCTAAAATTTTTAAGACTTTATTTCCAGGCCAAAATTAATTTCAGCTCTTGAACACGGTGTTTTAACAGCATCATTATTTTGGGGCCCTGGAAAGTGAAGCTGATTTGTCTTTAAGTAGCTAAAAAAAGCAGAGTTAATTGTTGACACATGTTGAATGGAGGTCAGCACTCAAACTGACCAAAATTATGAGCGATATTCACTGTAAAGCCATATTTTCTTGGCATGAAGGACATTCTTTGGAAATAAAGCGCAAGAAGACAAAGAGAGGAGAGAACTGGAAAAGAGCCTGGAAGACACAAGAGTGTCCATCCCTTCTCCTGCACCACCACCACCGCCGCCTCCACCCCCAGCCAAAAAAAGGGGACAAAAGCAAGGTCAGTGTCTCATCTTGCAGAACCTTCGATAACTAGAGTGTGAGGAAGAAAGGCTGAAGCTCCGGTTGCCTTTCCAGTTAGAGTCTTTTTGCTGCAGACCTAGGGTGGCACCCCCGCCCCAGGGACCATCCATGCTCAATGCCACTTCCTTGCTCGACGCTGCCATATGGGGCAGGCAAGGGTTTACCCCATCCCGCCCTCCCCTTTGTTTGAAAAGAAAAAATATTTCTTACCCAGAAGTGAGCACTTTCCAAGCAAAGTACACTGCATAGTGGCAATGCTGGGGACAGGGAAAAGGAAAGTGGCATGGGGGACCTTTAACTGTCCCCCAAATATCCATTAGCTCATTAAAAGCCACTCGATGTTTTAAGGATTAGTGATATCTTTTGATATGAATAACCAACATTTTCTCAATCCTATTAATAACGTATTAATAAAAGTTCTTGTGGGGTGCCTGGGTGGGTCAGTGGGTTAAGCATTTGCCTTCAGCTTAGGTCATGATCCTGAGATTGGTCCTGGGATTGAACCCCGTCTCAGGGAGATGGCCTCTCCCTCTGCCCCTACCCCTAGCTCATGCTCATGCAATCTCTCACTCACTTTCTCTCTTGCAAATAAATTAAGTAAATAAATAAATATTATATAAATAAATATATAAATAAAAATTATATAAATAATATAATAAATATTATAATAATAAAATAAATAAAATCTTTTTTTAAGTTTTCATTGGGAGCCTTTGCTATTTTAAAGCAAATAGTCCAAGTTATCATGACCCTTTGTTCCACGCTTTCCAACATATGGTGAACTTCAGCCCCTCTAGTGTTCCGGAGCTGCTGCTCATGTTGTAAATAGAGTTTTACGTCCTTCCAACATGCTCCTTAAAGACATGAATCATGTCTCATTCAATTTAGCCCCACCAGGGCCTAGCATGATGCCAAAGCACAAAATAAACACCCAATAAATGAGGGTTCCCTGGGATAAGAAAGTACCAGAACCAGGAAGGGACCGAAGAGACTATGGAGACATGGTTTCTTATCTCCTGGACTCAGATGCTGAGGCCCAGAGAGGGAAGAGAGTCTCCCAAGGCAAAAGAATCATGTAAGACCAATCTCCGTGCACAGGGGGGGCCACTGCTAAATTACCGGTAGAGATCTGCGGTGGGTGTTCCTGGGGCGGTTGCTGTTGACTGACAGAACTTGGAGCGCCAGAGAAGGGAAGAAGTCGGAGGGGACAGTAGTTCGCTAAACCTTTGCTGTGGGTTATGGGGTCACGTGCCTTATTCCGCTTGTCTTACCCACCTGACCCAGGCCAGCAGCTGGGGACAGGCACTGGCCATTTACAAAGGATGGTGTGGCACTTGGGCAGGCTGGGCGGCGGCTGGGAGCAAATAAGAGTGAAAGGCCGGTGAGGCGGAGGGTGCACGGCTAGCTCTGGAAGCCATTTCTATTACAATGGGACACCTGTTTGGGATTAGCCGGCAAGGTTACTAGTGAGATACACATCCACGAAGAGACGCGTTCAGCAGGAAGCTGGATACGCAGGAGCTCTGGTGGGTGTAGAAAACAAAGGATTGGGATTCAAAGACACTCCAGCTCTTCTTCCTTCACTTCCTTTTGGATATTAGGCAAGTCTTTTGGCCTCTCTAAGCCCTACTTTACTCCTAAGTGAATGTGGGATTGACAGTACTTGCCCTATACCATCGTCAAAGGAGTTCATATCGAATGTCTGAAAATTTCTCAGAGTGGCAAAATCTGCCACATGGCTACAGATGATTTGGACATTGGGGAGTCGTAAGTGAAGTCACACAGAAACTTCTTGAGGGCTTGAGGTGGAGACCATGTTCTCCCCAGCCTCAGTGCCTCCACTTTCTTCACATCTGTAAGCAAAGCATTAAAAAATAAGAGTTTTATCGTAGTCAAACACCCTTGAAAGGAATCTTTTATCCCTGTTTTTCCCTCCAGGGAGGAACGATACTTTTACAGAGAAACCTATTGTGCCTCCAGAACCTGTTGAACCTGTACTGAATGGTAGCATGGCCATAGGGGCTGTGTCACTCGCTGTGGCCAAAACCAGGGCCATCCTGGACAATAACCCCCTCTACTTAAATATTGCGCTACTGAAGCAGTCAGGTCAGGTCAGTATCCGTTGTCTTCCATCACGAAGACCTGTGAGTATCTCAACACCAGTGAACCACATTTCTTGTTTCTCCTTGGTTTCCCCTCTTCCAGGAACAGCCCACAAAGCTCATCTTACCTTTGCCAATGGTGTCTCTGGTCAGCTGCGGGAAGTCATCGCCCGGGAAGCTGAATTTAATGAAAGAAGTGATGTGTATACCCCATCCTGGATTAACAGCTAGACAAGTACCTTCGATGATCTCACACTACTTTTTCCCTTTTCTGTTAAGATTTTATTTACTTATTTAGGGAGAGAGCATGAGCAGGAGGAGGGGAAGAGGGAGAGAGAGAATCTCAAGCAGACTCCTGGCTGAGCACAGAGCCCAGTGTGGCGCTTGATCCCAGAACCCTGAGTTCATGACTCAAGCTGAAATCAAGAGTCAGACGCCCAACTGACTGAGCCACCCAGGTTCCCCTCACACTACTTTTTCTAAAAAAAAAAAAAAAAAAAAAAGGCACTGTCATCAACAAGTCTTTCGTGTAGGTCCCCAAGGCCTATGACACCAAGGGAGGGAGAATTAAATATAAAATGAAAAAAAAAAAATTTAGGCAATCAGAAGTGGAAAGAAAGCAAGACCTCAAATACAAGGGGCCCATTTAAGCCACCTTCAGTCTCTGGTTCCCTTCAGCACGGACTTGTGCCTGTGACTCTCCAAGGAGCCCTGGGTGAGTAACTTGGCAGCCATGATGGGCTGGGAGTCAGTTCTGAACAGCGAAGAAAGCGTAACTGAGAAGAGCTTTCATTCATATCCAACCAAATAAAAATTGAGGGCTGAAGATTAGCATTTAATCTTCTGATTTTGTAGACCACATCTAATCCACTAACTAGGATACCTTATTGGGGACCCTACAAATACTCAGTTAGAAATAGCCAGTGTGTGCCGTAAGTTTTTGTATTTGAAGTTTCTAGACTACAGTTGTGGAAGATCACGGTTATTATACTTACAGGGTGTGGAGATGCTTCTGGAAATTCAGAAACATATCAACAAAACAATTGAAATGGTAGGTAAAGAGAATCTATGGTATCTAATTGCTGATACTGACACCTCCCAGTATACAAATTTTACTTTATTATGAAATTAACTCAATATTGTTGTTATGGATATGTAAATGTATTAATTGGGTTTTGGGCCCTGGATTTGGTATCTAAAGGCACTTGACAATCTCATCATCTGCCTCTGTGGTAAAATTATCCCTTAGGAATTGCAAGGAAAGGATTTGGCCCCTAGGATGTGTGAGCCAGTTTAGTATAATAGTTAAGGCCCAGACTCGGAGGTCTGCTTAGAATCCCAGTGTTGAGCAAATGTGAGTTTTTGGCCAGACAGAACCTCGACAGGGAGGCCACAGAGGCAGGGCGATGACAGGGAGCCGTAGGTATGAGTCCCTGGTTGTGCCCGTGTTTGTCTTCTTCTCCGCTATATGTCTCCTGCCTCGCACATCATGCTTCCCGAGTATGGTGTTTTTACCAGGGATAGAGAGTTCAGCTGACTCCGTGGTGCAAAGAAGCAGGAGAACTGTCTTTGCATGTACTCTGGTGTGAGCCCTGATTGATTCTTGACAAGCATGCCCTAGTTTACAGAGCCAGGAAATGCTGGGTATTAAAATGCACCCTTTAAGGGCTGAATCCTTGCTCCAGAGCTCGGTCAACACCCCACATTGTGGGTATTGAAAATGACCAAATGTCCTTGGAAAGTATCTTTGCTTTTCATCTCAAATGATACTACGCAAACCAGATTTCATCAGATTTAATGACCTTTGGCTGTTTCCAAAAGTCAAATCCACCCTGCAGCGGAAGTGTTTGTACCTTATTTATTTGTACATTATTTAGAACAATGTTCAAAACAAACTAAAGGCAAATCGCACAGTGGTGTTGCTCCCTAAGGGCAAGGAGGGGATGTTGTAGGAGTGAATAATGCTTCATTTATATGAATAGAAATGCATTTATAGGAACGGAGGTGGAAAAGAAGGATGAGAAAAGGACCACATACCCGAGTTTGAGAAACAGTCTGGAGTTTTTCAAAATCGGGAGGGGCTGGTATGGGGTGGGTGTGGGTGGGTGTGTGTGTGTGTGTGTGTTGGGAGACTCACAGTGTGCCTGGTCAGGCCCCAGGACCTGAAGCTCTGCTTGCTGCCACAGAATCTGAAAATGGCAAGTGATTTCTCTCTCTCTCCTATCTCATAGCTGCCACCTCCAAAAACAGAGACCAAAAAAGGGCATAACGGAAGCAAAAGAAGTCAAGTAAGTTTATGTATTTCTTAACCAGACTTCAGTATGACACAGTTTACCGCTATAGCCCCTGCCCATGTTCCAGCCCCGGTCAGCGGTGCTCCAGGCCTAGGGCTTACACACATACAGAAACGACACAGCGATACTCCTCCAGGAGCGCTGAGCCCCACAGCCCCCGAGCTGGAATGTCACTGGGCCCCACCCCTCTGGCCACAGGCTGCCGGGCCAGCGGCTGGCTCTCTAACGGACGCCCCTGAAGGTGTGCGGAAGCATTTATGAATCCAATATAACAGAGTTGAAACTTGGTAGGTGACGTGTTGGGGAGAGTGAATCTGGCTAACCAGCTGAACGGCAGATAGAATGTTTTCGATTGTAATCTTATCCCTACCAAGTAAGAGAGAAACAAACAGAAGGCCCAAGATGATAGCCCTCTCTTTCTTCGGGTCCTGAAAAGGCACCCAAGCCCCATTTCAGACGAACCATTACCAGACCTCCGATTTTGTCGGTAGCCTGACAAACAGTTCTTGTCCACACTGGCCGGGGTGGCCTCAAGAGCCTCCGGAAGCCATCGCCACCTGATCCGGCCACGGCTTCGGTGGCTGTGGGCGCCCAGGAAGACACACCTCTCAGATGCCTGGGCTTTAACAATAGAGTCGGGATAACCAGTCAGAATCCTGGAGACGGTGCAGTAGGTGATGGGACTAGTAAAGGTGAAAAGTTAAATTCCTCCTCTGCACTGGGAGAGAGAAGAGAAATGTGTGAGGAAATACATGAGGAAGTGAAGTGCCTGGTCGGTAATCTGTAGGGATGAGCACAACACTCTCACCCTAGACCCCGGGAGAGAGCCGGGGCGCAGGGACCAAGTGACCCAGCGTCAGCGCGCTCCGCCGCGCTCCAGCAGGCTGTCCTGGGTGTTCTGAGAAACGCGGGCCAGCATCAGCCCTTCCCATGGTCAGCTTTCCTACTTCTTTTCTTCCTGTTAGAAACAGGTTAAATGGGAGATTCTAGAGAGCCAGCCGTACCAGTTAAGAGGCCTGAACTCTGGAGCTAATCTTCCTGGATTAAAATCTGTCCCAAGTTACTTACCTCTCTGTGAAATGGGACAGTAATTTTAGGTGCTTCAGGGAGTTGATGTAAGGAGTAAATGCGTTTATGTAAAGCGTTTGGAACAGTAGTGGGCATTTAATAAGCTCTCAAGAAGTGATGCTTACAGTTGAGAAGAGTCGAACAAAACTCGATTGATACACAGCAATTTCCCCACCTGTTCCATTGCTGAATAAAGGGTTCCTGTCCCTGCCGTTAAGAATGTCAGATGGCACTTATAATTAACTCGTGCGCTCAGCAGAGAAATGGGATATTTCTGCCTCGGTTCATGTTTGCCCTTGCGTCTGGCGCGCAGGCGCGCGCACACACCCCCCCCTTCAGAATCACCGTTATTCTGCTTCAAATGTGTGATAATTCATAGTGGCAACTTAGAAGGAGGGCACGGCAGGGCTGACCTTGCATCAGAAACACATGGCTGCCTTTCCCGGGGCTGCTTTCGGTCCCAAACCGCCTTCCACTGAAATCCATCCGTAGTGCTGCCTTATTTTAGCAGAAATCTTCTATCTTTTCTCAAGTAAGACCTTTCCTGAAGGAGGGTTCCATGTTCACACTTACATTCTCCAAAAGGAACATGGAACACAGGAAAGAACAGGTTTGGAAGTGGGTGGAGGAGGACAGAGGTAAGGACCGGACAGGTACTCAGAAGCACAGCCTGGAGATTCGCCCACCTTGGGGTCGCGGCTCAGGTCAGCCCGTGTACCACGGCAGGGTTGATCAGGACATGATACAGGCACATCTAAGACAGAAAAGTGTGTTCCCCGGTCAAGTCTGAAACCATGAGGGTAAGAAAATTACTCCAGACGCTTTGGGCAATCATATGCCTAAAGGTCGTGCAGAGATGGGTGATGCCCAGACATAAGACTGATGCAGACTCAGAAGACCACATGTTTAGAGAGCTGTGTCTGGTTGTCAGTGGTGCCTAGTTTATAACCAGGAAGCTCCAAGAACCTTACCGCTCTGTATCTATAAGCGTCATTTGCCTTCGGTCTTTTAGCAGCCCATCACGGGCAAGATGTCGCATCTTGGCTGTTTGACCATTAATTACGACACCATAGAACAACCGCTGGTCCTAATTCAAGGCATCTGTGCGAACCTGGGGCTGGACCTGGGGACAAACCTGCACCTAGCCATCAACTGTGCTGCCCATGAGCTGATGGATTATGTAAGTTTCTGCTCCGGAACACGTAACTTGTTGGGTCCCATTATTTTTAAATTAGGACTCAAAAGCAGCACATACCTGAATATTTTCCAAACAGATCCTATTGCTTTTATTAATATTGTGTGCAGCTTCCAAATATAAATGGAGTCGAGAAAGCTGACTTAGCTAATGACCAGAGAATAACATAACCATATAATTTTAGGCTAATGACCAGAGAATAACATAACCATATAATTTTAGAAATTAACAGGAAATGTCAAAATAGCTACATATAGAAATTCTGTAACAAAAATTGCTAAAATGGGGTGCTCACATAGACCGTGAGAGCTATTGAAAAATAACAAACTGGTATGTTCTGTTGGGTTCACTCCCTTGGTTGGTAGATAAGGAATTTGCCAGGCATAGAAAATGGATCCGTTGTAGCTATCACTTGGTAAGCCCGTCTGGCCAGGTAGGTGGTTCTGAGTTTCTGCTGTGACTCCCTTTTTAAAATGTAAAAATATTTCCAAGTTGTTGATATCTGGGGAGACTGTATTTTTATCTGATTAAGCCCATCCACGGTGTTATCCACAGCCTGGGTTAGGAGGAGAGAGCTTTAGCGATGAAACTTCTCCGGAGACTGCACCCCGTGGGGACAATTATTTCAAAAAGAGAGGAAAACGGGTTCATTTTTAAAAAGCTTTCATTTGACTTCCTCAGTGTAACAGAGCCGCAGTTAACCTTTGGACTTGGGAAGCCGGCATGTTAGGGAAACTGGTAAAAGTTGTCTGTCTGCCACATACAAGTTCCCTTCTTCAAAAACACAGATGCGGAGTCTGTGATGTATGCAGTGCCCTGCGTGTTGACGTACATTTGTGGTGACTTGGTAATTAATGTCCCATTCAGGGGATATGGCTGAAGAGAATTCCGCTTTAATCTGTGATTCTTTTAACTTCAAAGGAAAACTTGAACAGCATACAAGAACTCTAAGTTTCAGCTGACTTCTAAGTCCTTTTAAGTTTTCTAAAGATACGAAGTGCAGGAAGCCTTGTTTAATGTAATTTCCTATTCTCCACATAATGATTGGTTCCTAGACATACTATTACAAAAAATAATTGCATGTTTTCATCAGCAATGTATACCGAGAACTATGAATATACTGACTGCTAGTGCTAGCTAGAATGGGTATTTTTTGCTTATATTCAGTGAAATGAATTAGCTTGATATCAGATAGTTCTTACAATGTTAATTCAACATCATTAGCATTTCTTTACTGACAAGATAGGCTTCTCAAGGTTTTGCAGTAAAGAAACTAAAAGTTCCGGCTGCCTTTTTAATCTGAGAAAAGTACAAAATCCTTTCAAGTATGGATTTCTCTGGAACCTGCCTAGTTCCAATGGAATCCATCCCACTGGCAGCCATAGCAGGAAGGTGTCAGCAAACCAGTCATTCTGTCGCCTCCTGCCTCCTTCCTGGTACCCGAATAACCCAGGGGCCATCCCTGAACACAGACTTGGGAATCAGTGCCAGGATTTGCAGAGACACGACACGGATCTGTTAGCCCCGTTTACTTCTGTTCTTGATGACCTGGGGCTTCCCAGACTTCAGATGAATGGAGTTGAACTAGAGCTCTTTCAGAACCATATGGTTACTGGCAGGGCGTGCTTGCTACCTGCGAAGGAGATGCTGTCCCATAGGTCATGGGACATTTCACAGTGGCTGTTCGTATCTCCAAAGCCTCGCCCTGCTTTCAAATTTTAGGATATTCACGGTACAGGAGACCAGCTGTTTGTTTACTGTGAGTGGAAAGATGCTGGGTTCTGGTGAGTGGGAAGCTATGCACTGCTGTCCTGTTTTATAAATTCATGTCGTCGCCCGTGGGCCCAAGCAGCCAGGTAGCTGGCACCACATGCCGAAACTAAGTAAGAAACTCTTCCCCTCCTGCTGCGTACCTGGTCTTTTGCATAGAAGGCTTCGTCTGAAGTCCGTGGGAGGAGCACCATGGGGCATGAAGAGGAAGGGTGACGTGGTTTCCCCAGACTAGTATGTAACAGATATTTAAAGTACACAGATGACTCATGAGACTATGGCCCAAAAAGGACGTTTACAATCTTTTATAGGCAATGAATAAACACAAGTGGGAATGCCGCCTTTCCCCTTTGAGGAATTCCTCATTCCTCTTTATTTTGTGATTGTCCTTCCACCCACCAGAGTAGAGGAAAGTATGAAGTGATGCTGGGAACATACAAAAACGCAGCGGAGATGGTGGACCTCTATGTGGATCTGATCAACAGGTTCCCTGCAATTATCGCCTTAATCGATCCTTTCAGGAAGGAGGTAACAGGGACCCACCTTGAACTGTATAACAACGGAGAGCAAAATCTCATTCTTTTGGCTCGGTGGCTGGAAATAGTGCAGTTTGGGGTGGGGCGGAGTCACGCACTGAGCAAACACCGACCCGAAGCAGGGGGTCTGGGAGGGCGCCTGTGTGCAGAACAAGCGAGCTTTCCCAGGCACTTGGGGGTACCCATGTTTGCATGAGCAAGCCAGGGCTGGCCGCCGAGCCACCAGCTCCTGCTGCAGCGGGCCAGTACCCTGGCCGGGCTAAGTGCTCCCGGAACTGGGCCCTCTGCTCAGCCCGTGTGGCATCCTCCTTCTACTTCATACACGCTGAAAAGCTGCAAAGGTGTATTTTAAAAAGGTTTCAGAGAGCGAGGTTTTCCTATCTATTTGAGCTCTGACATCCGGCGAGGGTTGTTCCTCTGCCAGAGGGGGCCGTCACTCTCCCTAACGCTCTGGATCTCCAAAACCTAAATTCTTGATAGTATGAATTGGAGAGAACCATTAGATCAACTGAACAGTGTCCGGGGCATCAGGCGTGGATTTAGATGTGCAGCATGAGGAGAGAGCTGCATCACGCTCAGGGTCCCCATACCTCCCTCGGCCATCACTCCTGTCACTGCCTGTGCCACAGCCCGGGGCTCACGGAGCCGCCTCCCAGCTCCTTAACGTGCTGGCGGCGTCTTCAGACCTTGTTCAAGGGCTCTGGCCTCGTCTGGTTTTACTGTGCTAAGATGGCCCATGTTTGGTCTGTTCTAATGGGATAGGTCAGAATCTGGTACAGTGGTCTGGGAGACTTGGTAGATCATCAGTTAAAACAGTATTTCATTTCATGTGATGGTCTTACCAACAAAAACAAGGGTGTTGAGAAGGGAGAGCCTAGAGCCTTCACAGGCTCATTTCCTTCTGTTTTCTGTTCACCAGAAATAACAGTGGCAGCTTCTGGGCAGCCAGTTGTGAGTAGCGTTACGGATAACACAGTGGGTAGGAACAGCTTGGGCTGGAAGAACTTCAGAATCAACGTGGAACATTTAATGTGTATTAAACAATTTATCCAAAATATCTTTAAGCTCAAATTTAATCACTTGAAGATTCTGTTCCACGAAGCTGGTTAATTTGTGTGGCCACGGTTCAGGTACCACTCAGCCGCAGAAACAACAGAAAACCATTTTGTGGGTCTCAGAAAGGTGTTTAACTCTGATGAGGGGCTCTAGGGTTCCTGTTGTTTTGTGATCATGCTTCATACATTTTAACGATCGATTCTTAAATATTTACCCAGGACTCTGAACAGTGGGGCAGCATCTGTAATGCTCTTGGTTCCAGGTGTTACATCCTTGCAGGAGCTGCATCCAAAAGCATTTCTAAACTTCTAGAGGGTGGGGACATCAGCACCCCCAAATCCAGTGGGCTGATCATCAGACATACCAACCAAACTACGATCTCTGACTTGGTGGAAATAACCAGTCTTCTTGACAGTGAGTAGAAGTATAGGTCTACAAGACTCATAAGGAACTTGTCTTGGTTACACAAGGAGCCAAAAAGGTACAGTTTGTCAGTTAATAAAAAGCATGGTGTAAATCTTGGCAGAAAAACAAATTTCCAGCCGTCCATCAGAGCTCTGGTGCTGGGAGACAATTTGCAGCTAGTGTACTAATCCACTTCCTGGTGGTTCCACAACAGCCCCAGTTCAGGAGTCCCACCCCCGCCCCCCATTTTAGGCGTGACTGAGGACAGTACCTTCTCAGCTTCACACCACAGGACAGTGATCCCACTCGCCCACGCTGATGTTTTAAAAATTCCTCACAAGTTTCAAACTCTTTACCACCGTGAGGTCTGTGAACATGCTTGCCCTGCACCATTGGCTCACTACTCCTGATCCTTCACGTCTTTCCTTAAGGGAAATGTTTTCAGATATGTATGACTTTCCTGGTTTCCTTTCCCCACCCCTACCTGGTTGCTCTCAACCTCCCTCTTAGCTTCTGATACTTTCTCTTTGTAGTATTGGCCACAATTACATGTACGGTGATTTAATGTCCAGTATCTGCCCATGAGACTATGAAGTCCCATGAGCTCACAGGAGTCTTATTCAGTGCCTGAAACATGGGTGGGTCTCAGGAGTTAGGCAGAAGGCTTGTCTAAGACCTAAAGCAGGGCTCAGAGCTGGACTAGCAGCCATGGGCCTGGGCTCGTACCAGAGAATGGCATGGAATGCCTGTAGTGCCTTGTCCTGGAGATGGCCCAGACTAGGGCCCAGGCAGGGCTGTCTTATAGGTAGTAGACAGGAGGTCGCAGCCCTAGCCTTTCCTCCAGGGCCGACCCACTCAGCAGGCACGCTGTCCTCCACTTCGGATCATTACCATGGCTCAGCCTCCAAAACACCAAACACTGTCTCCAGAGCAGGAACCTTGGCTTGTGTTCTTTGTAGACTTGGCAAACTTCAAGGGGTTCTGAGATCCTCAAATTTGGATTAAGTACCATCCACACTGTTCTTCAAATACGTTTACGTTCAGAAAGATCCCTTTGAATAAAATTCTACACGATAAATTGTGAAATCCAATAAGGCCTGTCAGCTCCCAAAATGATACCCTTGCACTTCCTCTCTATTTTGTCTCAAAGATGCACACTTTTCTACACGGAACATGGACAAAATGGAAATGTGTCTTACAGTTGGGGTCCCCTTTAGTGGTCCTAAAGATCTTACAATTTATGATATCTTTAATTAAATTTGGCATTCGTGTAGTATTTAGCATCTGAGTTACTGGAAAGAGATAAACAGATAAAACCAGGGTAATTAAAAAATACAAATGTTTAGGTCAGAATTCTCTGGTGGTCAAATCATTGACTCTTCACAGAAAAGCTGTAAATCTTGGCAATTTTTTCAATTTTGTTTCCAGAGGCTCATACATGTGTGTGCACATACACACATGTACAAGCTCATGTGCATACATGTGTGTCTGTGTACATGTATGTGTGTGTATATATATGCCGTTATGCTCACTGTTCCTATGCCATCTAAACCTGAAAAGAATTCCTCTGCTCACAGGTAAGCAGCGCGTGGCCGTGTTCGGAAGCGCGGAAGGGGAGTCGTCTGATGACAGCCTGGTTGATCTGGCAAGTACTGAAAGCTGGTCAATTGCAGAACTGCCAAAACACTGCTTTTATCATGAATTGGTATTTCAGAGAAATGCAGTCTTTGGCGGAGAAAGTCATGTAACCTTTTATGAAAGACTTGCTTCCTCCCAGACAGCTAGCTTTTGCAAAGAGCTAATCTTTGAACTTTTAAAAAGAAGAAAAATTGAAGTCCTGGGAAAATGATGAGACACTTGAGTGGCTGGGATGTGCACTTGCAGTGTAACTGCCTGAAAGGCAGCGAGAAAGACCAGACTGTTCTTAGACGAAATCAGCATGCTCCCATGCCTAGTAAAGCATCTAATTCGTAGTCACGCTGTTTACCTTTCCCGTCTCTGTTTGTATGCAGACCTCCTTATCTACATAAGGATCAAATACAAAGTTAGAAGAGAAAAACCAAAACCAGCACAGTGTCCATGCCCTTTTTCCCTGTTTTTAGCAAAACGTGACTTCTCGCTTAAAATCAATTTTGTCCACCTCCCTGTCCCCCCCTTAAGGCCATCGGGCTCGGTGTCCGGTTTATCAAGTTGGGAGGTCTTTCTCGCGGCGAGCGGATAACTAAGTACAACCGCCTCTTCGCTATAGAGGAAGAACTGCTCCAGAGTGGAACACTGGGTACGTGCTGCTTTCTTGCTTTGTTTTCACTTAGCCATGAATAAGAGAACAAAGATTGGAGACGGGGAATTGGAGGCCCTCGGCGGGAGGGCAGGGGAATCCAAAGACAGTTACTAATCGCTGACAAAACTAGGGTGGCAGTTGCAGCAATGTGCTTTGTTTTCTTAATGGATTATCTGTTTACCTGGATGTTTCAAACTCTTGCCCTTCCTCTTGATGAGTAAGCTGCGTGGTGCTTTTCAATAGAATTAATTGATTGGAATCTCCAAGCCCACCTTTTATTACGGTCCACATTATAGCTAAGGTCTCTGCACAGCCCCTGAAACGTTAAAGGCAGGTGTTTTCCTGATGATTCTTGAAAACAACTGGTTTTACTTAAGACAAGTAGACCGCATGTTAAGTTTAATGTCATCCGTGGAAAAGGCTGTGTTTTTTTTTTTTTAAGATTTTATCTATTTATATGGCAGAGAGAGATCACAAGTAGGCTAAGAGGCAGGCAGAGAGAGAGGAGGAAGCAGGCTCCCTGCTGAGCAGAGAGACCGATGCAGGGCTTGATCCCAGGACGCTGAGACCATGACCTGAGCTGAGCTGACGGCAGAGGCTTTAAGCCACTGAGCCACCCAGGCGCCCCAAGGCTGTGGTCTTGAGAGAAACGAACCAATCATTTAGGAAGTCAAACCTCTGCAAATTTGCTTGCATAGAAGGTACCTTGTATACTGGGCTAATTGGAGAGAAACACCCCAAAGATGAATTTTTACCCTTCATGTTCCTGTGATGGCCAAAAGCAGGTGCATGGCACACAGAGATATTTAAAGAGACCAAGTTATTGTCTTTGCAATTCTAAAAATATTTTGCATTTTAGGACAGAACAAATGAATCAATATGCTGGGGGAAAAGTATGTGTTTATTTAAGTAGTAGTGACAAAATACGAAATTTTCTTGGGTGCTATCCGTAAGATCTCATATATGATAAATGTATCAGGGTCTGGCCTCTAGAGCAAATCAGTTCTTGCATATGACAGCAAGGAATTAGTCCTATGCCTCAGGATATGCACTGAAAAAATAAAGAAGCCAAGAGAGACTATAATTAGGAATGTCATGTTTAACATATGTTACAACCTCAAAATGCTTCCTAAGCTTCATAGAAAATAAAAATGTGATTGAGAGACTCTTTCTGAGTTAGGTAAGGGCAATCAAAGTTAGTGTTGTTCAGTGTGCTACACAGGCCTTGTTTTTTCCAATAGGTAAAATCATATTGTCCTACATATTACCAGGTTGTGGTTTTTTTTTTTTTTTTAATGTCATCCTGACTTGTGAAAGCCTTAAGTTCCTAAAGGACCCGCCACATTTCTAGCCAGACTTCCCCACAAGAGAAAACAGCTACTTCCAGGCATCAGAAAGGATAGTGACCTGAGGCCCAGCCCCTCTCCCAGGGCGTCCTGGCCTAGATGATCAGATCACAGGCATGCCTCATTTTATCGTACTCTGCTTTACTACACTTCTCAGATACTGCATTTGTACAGAATGAAGGTTTGTGGCAACCCTGGGTCAAGCAACTCCCTGGATGCCATTTTTCCAACAGCATTTGCTCACTCCACGTCTCTGTGGGGTCAGCAAACTATCTTTGTTATGATCTGTGATCAGTGATTAATTCGCTGGGAGCTCAGATGATGGTGAGCATTTTTTAGCAATAAAAGATTTTTAATTAAGGTAGATACATTGGGTGTTTTTGTTTTTAGGCATAATGCTACTTCTTGCTCACCTCACAGACTATAGCACAGCGTGAATGGAAATTTTATACGCATAATTTATTTATTATTTATTATATATTATATCATTATTATATTATATATTATATTTATTATATTATTTATACGCAAATTTATTTATAGCATAATGCTACTTCTTGCACACCTCACAGACTACAGCACAGGTGAACAGAAATTTTATATGCATTGGGAAACCAAAAAATTCACGTGACTCGCTTTCTTGCGGGGTCCAGAACCGTATCGCTGGGATCTCTGACGAGTGCCTGCGATGAAAATTTCCCTGTCATTGGCCTGTGGTCGTACACCCTGTTGACAGTGGTCGATAAATGGGAAGGAGACCAAGAACTGGAGAGACAGATCTCCCCTCTGAGAGACGGAGTAGGAAATCCTGTCAAAGCTTAGCTGTTAACTGAGCACTGTCACTGTCACTGTCCACATGGACCCGACTGGAACGAAGTCTGCAGTCATCTGCTTGGGAACGCTTAGTTGGCGATGGTGTGTACTCACATAGTGGACTGGCCTCTCTTCTAGTTCCTCTGCTTCCTCTGCTCCTCTTCCGCTAAGCCTCTGTCTAAAGTCCACTGCATACCGAATGTTCCAGAAGGGCACCATGCAGACTGAGCAAATCAGGCCTAGTTCTGAATGGTCCTGGGACCTTTTCTCATGGTGAGGGGACACCTCTGGGCAGTTCTGGAGGTGGTCTCCTTTACCCACAGAACCAAGAACATCAAACTTGGCACCACGGATTCAACACTAAACTTTATTGTTGTTGTTGTTAAATAGGTTTCAATGAAGAACACATATTTTTTCCCTTGAATGATGACACTGAGAAGGGGACCGAGGCACCCGAGGCTGTGACTACCGTGGCTGGCGAGCCAGCCGAGCTCCCGGAGCCCATCTTCCCCACAGAAGTGATGGAGGCGTCGGCCAAAGCATGAGCGTCTCCTGGATGGGGCTGTGGACACCCCGCCTTTCGGCCACGCTGCTAGCATGAGACCCGCAGAGCCCACCTGTGTCTTCACATGGGCTTTGCTCTAAAACATCCCTAACCAGCGTGCTTTTTATTCTTGTGATTCCCGTTTGGTAACACTGGTACCTAGTATTTCCGCCCGAAATTACGCCTGTAAACTGTGTCTTCCAGACCTCGAATGTCCATGGGGAAGTTCCCTCCTGTCCACTTGGGGGGCCAAGACCTAGTAAAAGAGTCCAGCGCCTCTGCTGCTGAGCGCACATGGGGGGCAGCGACGTAGCCGTGCCCGGAGGCACAAGCGCATTTTTGCCGCCTTCCTCGCGCAGGGAGAAATGTGAGAACGTCAGTCTTTCTAACAGCCACGCAGCTGCTGCTTACTACCTTGCCCTTCAGCCCCTTCCCTGACTCCCTCCTCTTTCTAAATTTTCATCTTTATTATGTTACTTATACGCTTGTGGGTGTCCTAAGATCCTTTTTAGAAAAAGCAGCAGTCTAAATGAATAAAGCCATCCGTAAATGAATACAGATTCTGAAGGTAATAATGCTCAGTTACTTCCGCAACAGCATCTCACAGGAGACAAAGGACGCATCACGCAGGCTGACTAAGTGCCTCCCTTGTAAGGCAGTATCGGGGTTATGGCAGAAACGTACTGGAAATAAATTTATTCAAACACATACCTTATAGATATAATAATATCCTACTGCCTTGTATAATTTAGATTGTCTGGTTAAACTTACCATTTGCTTTCCTCCAAAATGATAAAAATTGTGATGTACTGACCTGTGGGAGAGTTGGCTAAGTTGAGATTTCTGAGAACTTTTCCTCTTGAAGAGCCCCCATAGGGAAATTTAATGGCCTCATGGTAACACCAGGGCCTTATGCTCAAAGCAGTGATTTCAAACGGGCTCAGTGGCACGTTCTCTCAGAGCCCGGGGCAGGAGGGCTGGTTGGTATCTAAGCTGGGAGAACCGTGCCTGTTTGTGGCTGCTACTGCCTGGCCTGGTGCTTAGCAACACACAGTGAGGTAAGAGAAACTGTAAGGAAATTCATTTTATTTATGGTTTTGGGGTTTTTTTGTTTTTTGGAGGGGGGAAGGGACAAAAGCAGAGGGAGAGTGAGGATCTCAAGCAGGCTCCGCACACAGCACGGAGCCGGACACGGGGCTTGATCTCATGACCCTGATATCATGACGGGACACCAAAATCAACAGCTAGATGCTTAACCTACTGAGCCACCTAGGCGCCCCTGGAAAATTCATTTAAAAGGCAGGCAGAGCATGACTGGGTGTTTGCATAGACTTTGCGCATATACACACACACGGAACAGGGGAGATTATCAGAGAGTCTGCCCTGGAACCATAACACGAATTATCATAATTAAATGAATGGAACCAGCACAAAAATTTATAAACTAAGTTAATAACAAAATTAAATTAACTCAAGAGGTCATTTATTATCTCGACCAGGTCAGGACTTTCATTTCAATGTAGGGCACAGCCCGTCCACCTCTTCCTCACTCAAGGACTAGGGTCACCAATGGAGAGGGAACATTCTAATCTCTCAAAGTGAGAAACACAATTTCTACTTATCTCTCTCTCCATACATATATGGTAATATGTCATCAGTATAAAACATGGATTATACACTTATGGAAATTACCTACAAAAAAAAGTAAAAGAGATTAGGCAAACCCCATATAAATCAGTGACGATGGGACTGGGGAATGTTAGTTCCAGGAATCTGTTACATAAACCGAGCCAATCTGTTACATAAAGGCTGCTTGATGATCCTTCTGAGGTCAGTGATGATGACGGACAGCTGTCCTCTCTTCACAACATCCTGCCACATAAGCTGACGTCATTCCACAGTGAAAGCCCTTCAGCACACACAGAGAAATCATCCCGGATTCTGTAATACGGACCAGCATTTACCTAACCTACAACCTAAAGATGGTCTGGAAGGATGACAATCATCTGTCCCTGTAGGATTCCATTTCCAGCATGCTGCTAACAAAGAAGGTGAGGAAAGAAGAGTTGCCGGTGAATGGCGGGAGCCATGACACCCATCTTTTTCACTCATTTATAATGTTTTTGAGGAAATAGCTAAGAACTTCCCCTGAAGACACGTGCACTGGTCTTCCTGGGTTTTCCTGTCTCGGGCTGTTTGCTGACAATGGCACCCCAGTGGGCCAAACCCCAACACTGATGTGAAAAGGAATACTGCAGGGAAAACAAGGGGAGGAAAATCCTACATCATATACCTTTCCACCAAGCTCATTTTCAGTGCTTTCTGACCACCACAAAGTAAGAAGGCAACTCGGAAAAGACAAGACTTTCAAAGACCAGGTACTGATTGGTGCCGGGCCCCGCAACACGTCTCACCAAGCGGTTACCGTCTTACCCTGGAATGGACAGTGTCTTCCTAAGGGTATCATCCTGCTGATGAGTGTGATGAAATACGGAATGATGGGTGTGCGTGTCCCTCTACTCCTAGGTGTACGTAAAACCCGTTGCCAGCAGATTCCTGTCAGACCCACGAAGGACAGCATGAAGAAAACACGAGGTAAAAGTCCTCAGAATAAACCACGGTGCCGATTACGAACAATGACTAAAGTCATGGACTCTTGGGCAATTTTCTTACCGAATAGTGACTGGTTTGGGGAACTCAACCAAAACTGTCAATAACCACAGTTGACCTTGAGTGGGAAACTGTCAGTGCTTTTTAATAAGTGTGGCGAGGAGAGTTCCAATCACAGCACAACAGAACTTGTCTCAGAGCTAATGCAGTCTGTAGTCAGTATATCCTAGAGCACTATTATTCCATTAGGAAAATTACAGTTGGAAAACATTACATTTTAATTCCCCATGAGTAAACCGATAAGTAACTGTAAAATCATCACTGGAAGAACATGGAAACAGGCAAGCATAACAAAGCTACAGAAGGGTAATTATCTCCAAATTTAGGAAGTACATTGATTTCCCTGCCTACCCGCGTCTTCGAGCCTACGCTTAGCACACGTGCAAAAACGAAACACAACCACTAACATTATTACTATCATTTTCTTTTGCCCTTAGGTGAGAAACACCTGACAGCTACATGCTGAGCCACGCTAACAAAACTAAACCTTCCACTTTCTTTAATAGTAAAATTACCATTACTGAATCATTGTCATAAAAAATGCATTCAAGTACATTACCACTTATTTTAAATAAACACCAATTTGGAAACAATCAACGTGGAAAAAGCTGTATAAGTTTTTTTTTTCTTTTTTAAAAATCCCTGATTACATTTCTATTTATTCACTGTGGTAGACTGAAACATATTTTTAGAGACTAACTACCACTTAATTTCTTTAAGAAAACACACAAACGCACACAAGAAACCTGTGTAATGTAGAACAGCAGTGAAGCAAGAAAACTGTGTGCTTATTACTTCTCGTCACTGCAGAAGAAATCGCGACAAATCGCGATAAACCACGGTACTGGTGCTGCTCAGTATGGGAGAAAACACGAGGAGCTCCGAGCACAGGGCACACGGTTTACTGAGATAGCACCTGATGAAATCCAAGGCTGGGACTTTCCCCTCCATTTTACATTTGGGCCAACAGCGCATTCCCACCGGGAATGACTTTGGACACAGTCACTGGTGCACATGCCCCGTTCCAGAGCTGACAATGCATGCAATTAGCCTGGTCTCTGGGAGGGCTGGTTTGTAGCTCCTGAATTTGAAGCTTATCTCGGTATATCCTAGAGAGTGATCTGTACACCACGGTGCCTCACAATTTTCACGCTGCTCCAGTTTCTCTCTCCAAAGATCAGACCGAAAACAGAATCTGCTTTGGGGAGAGGGGGTTTTAAATCTCCTTAAAGTTGGACAGTTCTACTCATCCACTCATCCACAGCCCTGCAGACTTTCAGCAGTACATTTGATGAGTGGTATGCACGTTACCTAAAATGACAGACACCCGAATTTTCTGTGACCTTCCAGAAGAAGTCACACTTAACACAGTAATTCGAAAAAAATATCTTATCCCTAGGAAGAAAAACAAAACCTACAGAGGATGTGTATTTTGCTGAGCTTACTTATGTTTATAGGTAAATTACTTACAAAAGTGACACCAGAAAAGAGCCCGCATTCTGAGTACAGTGACAAGAACAGAATGTCTACGGCGCTTGCCAACACACCAGAACTGATCGCGTACCCCTCCGGGAAGGGTCTGTGCACCCATCAGCCCTCTGGGGTACGGATCAGCAGTGGGAGCTGTCTGCGTCTCTCGTTTTCTCAATGCCGTCTTCTTTGTGTTCCGGTTTTATTTCCTCTTCGCCATCCTTGCGTGCAGTGGAATCTTTTTCAGTGACCTGGTCTTTGGTTTGGGGTTCATGTGTGGAAACAGGATCTAAAACTACAACGGGTCCCGCTCGCTGCTCATGGCCAGAAGTCTCGCTCCTGTGCCCGGTGTTACTGAGAGGCCTGGAGGAGGAACAGTCACACAAACAATAAAAAACAGAAAATATTTGGCTTTCATATTCCTGGACTCAGACCAACCAAAAAAAAAAAAAAACCCCAAATGCTCTAAGTCTAATTAACATGCACAAGGTGGTCTTTGAGGTGCCAGCCATTAAAAGAAAAAAGGAGCTATTAGATGACATTAGGAGCGTGAGGCCAGAAGAAAGAAGGCGGAAAAAGTCAGAGCAATTAACTATAGAAGTGTTAAAAAGCCAAACGCACCTACCTGTTAATTACACACTCTTCTCAAGAAGTGCAAAGCTCCTGGGTGCCGCGCAGGCCTCCCCGCTGCCACCCAGACCCCTGTCCCACCTTCACTTACCCAGGAGCCCCTCAGTCCCACGCCCACCCCCTGCGCGTCCCTGGCGACACCTGGTGGCAGACTAGCTCCCAGCGAAGGAAGCCACCCCCGCCGAGGAGGTAGAGCTGAGATGCTCCTGCCAGGACGGACAAGAAGAAATCTGGTCAGGCCAGGAAAGGCTCAGGGAGGACTGAGGCCGATGGAAGAATCCAGGCAATAAGCTCAAATGCTAAGTGACCATCAACTCTTTCTAAAAAGGAGAATCGTGCTCCTTGAGAAATGTCTTAAGGAATTTCAGAAGCTGTTTCCTTCTCCACAGAGGCTCCCCCTCTTCCCTTCTATTCTGATGCAAGAAGCTTCCTCTTCTCAAGCTACGTGGGTGACGGTCTCTGCGACAGAGCTATCTGTGTATTCTCTTGCCACGGGTCAGGAAACCCGGCCGCTGGCACCGACTCCTCTCAGGAGTCCTAGTCAGAGGCCACCCTGTGAAGGTATTGGGGTACCTGACCTGGTCCTGAAGCTTGATGGGTATGCAGCAGACAGGGCAGGGGCTCTTCCGATCTTCTTGGCAAATGCTAAGATGTTAAGCATGAACCAGCACACCCCCATCCCACCTCTGGACGCCAAGACTTGTACTGGGGAGCTCACTGCTCGCCCTGCCCCTTGCAAGAGTTGATGCTACTGTTCCCCGACCCCGGGAGCAGGTCGGAACCGCTGGCCACTCCTTTATCACCTGCTCCTTCCCCCTTGCTGGTCTCCCCACAGTCATGCAACACCGGGTAATTAGCTGTCTAACATCTGTCTCTTCAAGTAAAGTGGAAGCGTCCACGAAACAGGGACTGTTAGCCTTGTTCACACTTCTACCCGGGACCTAGCATGGATCCACTTGTGGCATAAATGGGCGGATACTAATGAAGCGTGAGAGGCTCGGCAACCCAGGCTTTGGTGTGAATAGGTCTGGAGGTCTCTCTTCTATGACAAAAACAGCAGAACAGATGCACAACTGAAAAAAGCAGCCCCCAGGGTCCGGCCCCAGGTACTACAAACTTAAACCGCACAACCAGGGTCTTCCCGCTTTCTGACCAGCACTACGGAACCTGTCCAAAAGCTTGGAAGCCACGCCCCCTGGCTGCCCGGTTATATTGTCATTTGTTGACGACGACCAGGTCACAAACACACAGGGTCTCCTGTGGCAGTGGTGAAAGCACTGGGATGGCCAGAAGCGTGAGAGGGAGGCCAGATTCGGCAACACCCTTGTCACTAGAAAACACCAGGACACTACTGGTCAACCTTGGGCAAAGATCCACTTCTCGCGTCATCTGTTGCCATGCTTTGGGAATTTTCCCCACAGTTTCCCCAGTGGTACCTGGTTTGACCTTCTTGGACCCAGGCGACACCTGGAAGACAGTGTCCACTAGGGTACAGGCAGAGGAGCAGAACCACTATGAGAGAGACGCGGGCTCTACAATCCGAATTAGTCGTCGGGCAAGGGAAAGAGCCAGTCCGTCTAGGGGAGTCTGTGGCCTCTGTGTTGGAGCCTGGGCCTGAAGTCCGCAGTTCCAGCAAGGAACTGGAAGGTGGGCGAAAAGTGGCAAGAGATGGAAGACAAACCAGAGGTGCATCCGTCCTGCCCAGTCTCTAACCGCGCGATGCAGACCACCTGTAGGACACCCTGGAGCCTGACACAGGGAACTGCACACACTCTTAGTCTAAACTTTGGAAACGCTGGAGGAGGAGGTGGGGATGCTGGGAAAACTGTGGGCCAACTAGGTGATACCTCACATGAACCGCAGTAGCACCTGCCCTACATGGACTTTCCGGGCCATCAGAACAAAACAGCTGACTACTAGGCCACTGCTGCCTTCTCAATCTCACGCAGAGTTCTCTTGTGGTCAACCCTAACCTGGAGACAAAGGGGCAAGGGAATTTAAAGAAATGAAGCGCCAGCCTAGCCAGGTTGTTCCAGGCAAAGACACAACCGTCCGTAGGTTGGCCACCAGTCCGACTCCGCCATCTTGTCGCGGAGCCCACCGCTAACTAAGCCAGCCAGTCCGCTCTGAGCATGGCAAGGAAGCTTCACCTCATTCCAGGTGGGCAACTTCCATCGACCCACACTGACCTTCTTCCTTTTGCAGAACCACCGCGAATGTTTTCGAGCCCGTGTGTGTCTGCAAGTGAAGTGGGGAGGAACACATCTGAAAAAAGCTTTCTGCCTCGGCTAGAAGTGAAAACTTCCAGGAGATGCTCTCAGGGCACAGATAAAAAAAGAGAGCTGGATGTCAACTGAACTGAAAACTCAGACACCCTGTGTGGTCAGGATGAAATTGGCCCAAATTATCTCCGTCTAGAGAATTGTTCTTCTTTCCTGAAGTAAGTTTCTCAACTGCAGATTAATCTATTATTAAGTCACCCACAGCCTACAATTTGAGAACTCTTTTCCTTTGTTGATTATTGCTGAACTTGGCGCTGTGGGCAATTTCTCTGAATCTCTGCACTGAGAGTCAGAGTAACTGATTTCTCCAGGATAATGACCATGGACTTGGAATCCCAATGGGTTAAGGCTAAAAGGCACTGCAGCAATCATCGAGTCCAAGTGGTCCTTTAACCGAGGAGCAAAATGAGGCTGGGCGGGAAGAACCCGTGGCAGAGTCAGGTCAAGAGTTAGGAGCCATCTCTGTTTTCCTGCATTTTCCATGAGGCTTACCTCAGATGGCTTCTTCCAGAAACAGGGTAATGATGTCACAGGTTAATTTTGGCATGCTTACTGGTTTATGGCTTTCTGAATCTGCTTTCAGATGTATCTTTCCGCGTCTGTCCCTTTCAGCTATGCCTTGCTGTTTTCCCCTCTGTTATCTTGTAACTCCTCTGGATTTGAGACATTAGGCCTGGTCCTGGTCCCCACAGGGAGCTGCCCGGGGCCCTTCTGGAAAGAGAGACCTTCCTCCGCAGCCCCCATCTCTCTCCATCCCCGTCTCACGGGAAGAGCCAGAGAGTACCATCAGTGACAGTGCCGAGAACCCAGGCTCTTGCTCTGGGCAGTCACGGTGGCAGATTCTAACAGGTTAAAGCTTCTCCTCTAACATAAACTCCCAGGGGCTCAAATGCCACAATCCAACAGGAATTACAGTAGACTATCATTCAGTTCCATTTTTCTGCTTTAATTGTTCACCTAAGCGCAGTGACCACAAATGAGGAATTAATAATATTTAGCAACCATGAAAAGTATGGCAGATCTTCTCCTGTACACTACAAAATCTCCAAGTTTTAAATTTTATGGGTGTTCCATAAAGTAAGACTAAACTCACATGCTATTCGGGTTGAAAGGCCTGACGGACAGGAACTAGTCTAACCTTTCCATTTGTCAGATGAAGACACCAAAGAAGAGTGAGTTAATCGATCTGCTCGAGGGCACACACCTTGTTAAGAGCAGACCCAGGGCTAAAATCCTGGAATCTGGATTTCCTGGTAGTCATTTAGGATCCATTCAAAATATTTTCATGGATCATTTTAGGTTTGCTCAAGAGCTGTTTCAAGACAAAAAGAAAAACCAAAAAAAGCGAATTAAGAGCTAAGAGGCAACGCAGCAATCTGTGCCGCTCCAGGAAGCCGGATGGGTGCCCTCTTAGAAAGCAGCCAATGGAGCCAGAGTGCGGGGCTGGGCACGTGGGACCACTTGCTGGTTGGAAGAAGGACCCGACTCCAGAGCAGAGGGGTACCAGGAGCACCCGAACTACAGTAGACAGAACTGCCAAAGCTGAACTTCCAGAAAGGGACTCCGTGATTTCTCAGACTGTATTACAAGAGACGAAAGAGCAGCATTCTAATTTTTTTTTTTTTTTAAAGCACATCATTGTTTGCATTCAATGAAACTCCTTTCAAAATCAACTTTCCACATTCCAATTATATTCAACAACATTCTAGCTAACATTTCGGCTGCAATTCAAATTAACTAATGCCCAAAAGAGCCCTAATAGATGTGGTTCTGAGCTCAATTGAATACAATCAAAGCTCATGAAATGAAGGGGGAAATGCTTATTTCATGCAAATTCTGCATATCACTCAAGCTTAATTTTACTGATAATATAAAGGTGGGACATTTTGAACATTACAGTGAATGAAACTTTTAAGCGGCGAGAGTTATTTTATAAAATGCTACCTCTGAAAAGCTGATTGCCAAACAGTATAAAAATGGTTTGAGGCATAAATGCCAAGTTCATTTCTACTTCACTTCTGAGGTAACTATCTTTCAAATCGCAACAGCTGGACTATTTAACACAATCTGGTGAATCAAAGTATAGTTCTTCTCTGGTCTCCCAGTGGGACGTCTGCATTAGTCGGTGGCAGCCATCCAGCAAATGACGCACAGCCGGACGGTCTGAACTCTGTTTCATTTACAATAAAAATGAATAAAGCCGCAATCATATTTACCACCTCCAAGGACAGAAAACGGAAAGATTTAAATTCGTCTTTATAAAGTAGTTTCCTGGGAAAACTCCAAAGAGGAAGTCAGTTTCTATATTTTCCCTGGTGTAAAAATACGAAGTCTTACTTTGTTTTCGAAGCCCTTTATACAGTCTGTAGGGCAGGGCACAGGGGCGGCTCTGTAGCAGACGTAATGTTTATTGTTTCCCTTAGGCACCCTCTTTTCCAGGAGATTTTAATACACTTGTCCAAAATCTCCCAGAAGAGTTTCAAATAGAAGGTGCGACTGTCTGTATGATTCCCAATTTTAATACTTTCGAATATAATGAAGGTAGAACAAAGCTGAACTCTTTTGGCTTTGTGTGCTTTTCAAAACTCCATTTTAGGTCAAAGAATAGTTTTTCAATTCGGGTCAGCTTCTCTATCTGATAAAAAAATAGATATAATTTTAAAGTATGAAAAAAAAAAAACAACAACCATTGTTTAACAACAGAATAGCACTGTGGTTTGAAAACCTGACATTAGCTATCAGATGCTGCTCTGCCCTAAAGACTAACAAGAATTCCTTCTTAAAAGAAGTAACAATGGCTGAGCAAAGACATGTGTGTCCACACGGAGCCGTATTTTCTTTATTGGAGTTACTGGAGCACAGGGAACTCGGTGCATGGGTTCTGGCGCAGACGCGGGAGGCACCCCAAAGACGCGTCCCAATTCCCTTGATCCTAACATGAGCAAGATGTGGACATTCACATCCGGAAACACTCCGGCCCCAGGGAGGCTCAGGAACCCAGGGCCATTCTCACCAACAAAACCAACACCAATAAAGCAGGAACTAAGATTGATTTCAGCTCAGGCAAAGATTTTGAAACATGTGTGATACTTTTTTGGGCTACTTTTTAAGCTTTCTGTAATTTTTCCCCACTTTAAGTCACCATGAAAAACCCATCCAGATCCCAGCTATTAAAAAGTGAACGTTATTTCAAAGTATTTTAAGAGACGTAGTCTTCTACAAAATTTACCATATATACCACTGGCTCCTCCAAAGGGCTATGCATACAGTGTTGCATACAGTGCATACAGTGCATAACATGTATACAGTGTTGCATTTTTATTTTAGGCTTTCAGAACAATATTTAAAAATTTTCAAACACTTCACCTTACATTTACTTTGTTATGTATTTTAAGATGGGAGGTCACAGAGAATTCAGTGTACCACTTTTCATGCACAGGACAAAGTATATTTCAAATGAGATGTGTTTATCAGGGTCCAGAAGTGAAGTCAGTTTATTCTGAGATCTGAAATTGCATTTAAGTTTTAATTTGCAACTTCTGTTTGAACAGATTAAAAAATCTCCCCTCGGCATCACCATATACAACAAAAAGGGGAAACAAACACTGAAAGATGCTTAAAAGAAAAAAAAACTACAAAGTACGAAAGGCAATTTGGTTCTCTCTGCAGAAATGATACATTTTATGCTAAGTCTCTTAAAATCATAGGTGTTTACAACCCGAGGCAAATGTTAGGAGGCAATTAATTCTTTGAGAGAGTTGACCATGACTGGTAGCATTTTTCACAGTCATTTTGTGATTTACTCAACAGAATGTTCACACTAGATGTCAGACAGCCTCAACAATTAACCTGGAAGAAGGTGTTCGCACAGTGACTCAGAACACTTGTTAGACAATACCGACGGGCGGACCTCTCTGCCAGTCCACAGAAGAACTCCCGGGGCGAGGTGTGGGGGGGCAGGGAGGAAAAAAAAAAAAAAGACGAAGTGAGGGGATCTCAACTTCCAGAACATCCAGTTGTTCTGCTAATTTTGTTGTTAAGACTTAATTACCCATGTACAGGCACACAAGGAGAACCTTTGTAGCAGGGCTTTGCTGAGCAGAGCTGTTTCCTGCGGTGTGAGTACACAATTCGACAGCACTAAGATTACAGTGGAGGGCACAGCAAATCCTTTAATTGTATAAGAGCATCAGATTAAGCAGTAACTTCCATGCGGTCCATTCTGCCGGCTCGTAGTCTCTTCTCAGAAGCAAATGTTTACTAAGGACAGGGAAGGGGCCCTCCACTCTCCCCTCCATGCCATGCACACACACACAGATGCACACGTGCGCGCGTGCACACACACATACACACACACACACAAAGGAAGAGAAAGGAGGAGAGAGGGAGATGAGGCAATGGTGTCGGATGAAAGAACAGGAAGAAAACCCGCCCCTTCCACCGTGGGGACTAAAAGAACTCCATTTTCCATGTGAACAAAATGTTGACCCCGACCTCTCTCAAGGAGTAGGTATATGACCAGCCACATTCATTTCCGGCTGAGGTCAATGTTTGAGAGAAGCATTTTATGCCAAGCTTCCCTAAAAGTAAGTTAAGAATTTTGAGTTCTATTTGGTAACCTATTGCAAAAGCACAGCTTCTCCAGCTCCAACCCAAAAAAGCAGCACTTTCAATTTCATTTTTCTACATCAGATTTACACTAGAAATAATGACCTAAAACTAAAGAGACCAGTTAGAGGTCAAATGATGATAAAATCAATCTTACTTTTAATTCAAAACCTGAAAGGCAATTAGGTATTTTTCTTTCATAGAAATGTTTGACTGATCACAGTAACCTAGAGACATCTAATGTTAGTCTTTCATCAACTACCCTTTGCCATTCAGTTAATGGCTCAACAAGATGAACTCCTACAAAAATAAATCTGCGTGGGGACAAAAGACGCATGTATTTAGAGATACCACAGATCTAGAAATTAAATGCAAATTATAATAAAAATGGTTTCATTGGAAATGGACATTTTTCTACTGAAATTGAATTCCGGTCATTGATACCTGGGCTTTGGTTTTTTAAATTCTTGTAGAGCATGGTGTGGCCTGTTTTGACCTCCTGAACAAAAAAAGGCAAGCTAGCTGCCTGTCTCGTGGCTAAAAAAGTATAAGAGTTTGAAAAAGCTTAGTGTTTTAAGGGGAGATCTGGGGTTGAAAAGAAGCATGATGAGTGAGTGTTCTCTGGGTGGGTCTCTGGCAAATGCGGCTTTACCAGTATCTCTGCAAATGAGGGCCAAGAGATGAAGACCCAGCTATGGAATCACTGAGAAGCAGCACACCAGTGATGATGGAACCTGAGTCCACTTTCACATGGGTTCCCCCCTTGGAAGCTAGGTGTTGTAGGAGTAACTAGATGAAATGAACAATCATCCTGGAGACTGACTGCCTTTAGCGGTGACTGTCAAGACACTGACCCTCCCGGAAGCGTTCACAGGAAAAGTGAGCATGGTTGAATACAGCTCAGTACGGATGGGGAGGACCACTGGTTCATGACACGCTTCAGAGACAGAGAAGCCAGAGGACAAGAGCACACGATGTCACCGTGGGCCCTGCCCAACGGGGAGGCAAGACTCTTTGAAGATCTGCTCAGCTCCTTCTCTATAATGAAGGCCCACCTCGTCTGCCTCTCTTTATAATAGAGATGTCCTAAAAACATGACAACCAATGGACACTCATGCACAAACTCAAAGGAGCTACTGGGGAACTGACCAAAGACGGAGGTGTCTCAAAAGGGTACAGCACACAGTTGATACAACAAAATTTATTTTGGGCTATAGAATGTATCTTTTTGAAACTGTCACAGCAGTGACTCACCTTTACTTTATATTGCCATGTTATATTATGATTAAATAAAAAGCACCTTTTGCATGCAATGATGAGTTAGAGATTTCAAGATTTTGATGCCTGGGGGAATAAATTATTCTTAAAAATGTTTGAAAATGTCAAAAAAATTTTTAAAAAATGTAAAAATGAAACTTACGCCACAGACTCTAAAGTCACTTGGGCTGGTTTTGTGATATGGTACTTTGCAAAATTTGTGAAGCCTGCCTCTTTTACTGGACATTTGACACAAAAAAACACATTAAAATGATTTATTTCGCCTACTCTTTAAGTCTTTGTGCTAATTCATATTGGCTCCTCTTTTCAGAACTGTTTTACTGGCTAACACTTTCTTCCCTTGGCAAGAGACTCTGTGACCAGTGAGGTCAGCCTCAGGAGTGGGAGGGGCAGAGGGTTGACCTACCCATGAGGGCACAGGGTCAGAGGAGCAGGACGTGAGCATCACTGGGGATGGGGAGGGATTAACTGCAGCATCACTGCTTCTAATAGGAGACAATCATTCAGTCAGTTTCCCCTCCATCCCTCAAGCTCTTAATATGCACAACCCAATACAGTTCAGAAGCATGGGCTCTGGAGGTACAGTCAGATCTGACCTGACTCTCGATGAGGAACAGAATTTTGGGCCAAGTGTTTGCCTCGTCAAGCCTCAGTTTTCACATCTGTAAAATGGAGCTATGTCCAATCTGTACATTTAGAAGAATTAAAATAACACATGAATGTATAGGACTTAATGAATGTTAATGAAATAGAGTAACAACAGCAAAACCGAAGTGAATTCCAAGGTCCAGAAAACTTCCAAAATGGAAACTGGTGCCATTACTCATTGTCTCATCTATAATCAACATGTATCTCCTGCTGGGAGCAATTAAAGTACTTCTCCCTCCTTGGATAGATATTGTTATAATATGAATATATACTTATATATATGTTATAAAGAATAAAAAATATTAACTAAAAAAAAGAGAAAACACATATACAATGGAATGTCATAGGCGTTTCCCCCAAACTGTTTCCTAGTCCCCTTCGCCTGTAATACTAGAGGACATCAGGCCCCTGCATCCTATTGATAACAGAGCTAACATGTTTCAGGGACTTCACACAGACTTAGAACAAAGACAGCTTCACCCGTATCTGTGTATACTGTGTCACACTAAAAAGTCTACAGCTGCAATCATGGCAACTGATGGCTATTTCTAAAAACTGAATTCACTTTCCAAAGCCAAAGTGCTTTGGAAGCACCGAACATACAATGGAGATTAAACTAGGCCATATCACTTTTTACCAAAATAAATGCTGACACACAGGGCACCTGGGCAGCTTGTCAGTTAAACGTCTGACTTTAGCTCAGGTCCCAATCTCAGGGTCCTGGAACTGAGAATTGTGTGGGGCCCACAGCTCAGCACAGGGTCTGCTTCTCCTTCTCCCTCCTGTCCTGCCCCTCCCCCTGCTTGCGCATGCTCTCTCTTGCACATAAATAAAACCTAGACAGAGAGACAGACGGACGGATGGATGGATGGATGGATGCTGGCACTAACTCTCCCGTAGGACCAGCTGTCCAATTTTCTCCCGCGTGATCAGGTATCTCTAACCCAGGCAGGTCTGCGAGCATTTGGAACGACAGCAACAGGGCTGCAGGGAGTCTCCTGACACTCAGGAGCACTTTTCTGAACAATGACAATCATTTTGATTTGGATTTGTAAATTCTGGTAATGTAGTTTAAAAATTATTTTATATTCCTGGGTTTGTGTGTGTTTTACTGTCAGTTTGTACTGAGAGACACAATGCAGGCAGAAAATACGGGCTTGCCTCTTGTTGCTTATCTTAACTGTGAACCTCTTTCCCAAGCAACCACATTTGTGAGAAATGACCAAGGCTGTAGAGCTCTCGGGGGACTCTGGAGAGTGCCTCATCCACTTGCCCGATTTTAGATAAGAAAAAAAACACAACAAAAAGAAAACAGAATAGTGAGGTTGCATGACCTTCCCAAGGAAACCAGGCCTAGTCAAGAACACAAGTGACCGATGTCGAAGCTCTGAACTCAGCTCTGGTCCTGGATGAGGCAGCCATGGCCTCGCATTACGATTTCAATGTAAGACAGAAAGGGAATTTACTGAAATAGTTCTCGTAAGGTCTCCAACTCCCATAACGACTCTACAAGGCAGGTGTTATTGCCCTCATTTTACACACGAGGAAACCCGAATCCTGGGCTCGGTAACTTGCTTAAGGTCATAATGGCCACAAATGGCAAACCCAAGATCAGGACGCCCATTTATCTGGTGGTGTAGGGAGAGCTCCAGTTCTGGCAACAACCGGAAGCCTCTGGGCACCCTGTGCACAGATGGAAAGGCTCGGGCTGTTTCCCTGCTCCCCCACTCCCTGGTCTACAGGCTTTTACAGGGGAAAATACAAATCATCCTCATCTTTCTGACCCTGTGCAACACCCAGCCTGTTTCCAGGTATTACAGCTGTCTCAAAGTAATAAAATAACTCTCTTTTAAACAAGTCTATAATTTGGAATTTTCTCTTATTTTACATTGACCATCCCAAGCATGGATAACGTGAATTAATGAGTCTTACATATTTTAACAAGGCCAGATTTTTGCTCTCAATCAATAGGAAAGAGCATGAAAGCAAAAATCAGGTTTTTGGGTTGTTGGCTATGTACCTATATGTGTATTCTTTCTTTATTTTACTTGGCCAACTCTTCACCCCTCATAGCATGAGGGGAGATTATTATCATCATTCCTGTCTGAATTATAGCTAATCAAAAATAACGAAATTCAAGCTCAGTATTAGATTTAAGATATTATTACTAGATAACATATACCTATTAGAGATAATTAACCGGACACAAATATTTCTAAAGCTATTATTAAAATGGAAATAATTAGGCTTCTCCAAGTCTTGGATTATCTTTTCCTTTTTCTTTTTTCTTAAAAAAAATATAAAACCCTTGCTTTGCTTAAGCTGATGATAAGAATGTTAATTTTAATTAATCTTTACAATTAAGTGTTAAAGATATCTCTTGCCATGTCATGAGTCCCTAGGAAATAAATCCATATATTTCTGCTCCACAAGACTGGAGTTAACTCAATTATTTAGTGTGTATATATATATGTATATATATATTTATTTATTTATTTTAGGAATTTATTAAAAGGAAAAAACTTTCCAGGAATAGCTTGGTGTTATAATTTTCTGATTAAGCGAGGATCTTATGCAGAAAACACCTTTGTTTCTGCTCTTTTAAAACCCTTCTTAGTGGGTTTCCAATCATTCTTGTCTACCTGAGGCCATACAAGCGAGCATAGCTGAATCTTTCCTTTAAAACTGTGCATGCTACTGTCTCCGATAACTTTATCTCACGTAGGTACAAAGATGCAGAAGTTATACAAAACTGAACCACCTGGAAATGCGGCAGAGCATTAAAACAAAACAAAAAAATGTTACAAAACCAAAGAAGCCAACCACAGAACACTCAAAAATCTCCATTATTTAGTCTATGCATATGTGGGACTGTTGAATAACAGAGGAAATGCTGGTTAACTGGGTATTCTAATTAACAGACATTCTGTTGTTTTAGTAATACTAAAAATGTACTCATTGTCCATTTATTCAACAAGTATTTACAGAATTTCCAGGATTTTCCCAGGTGTTCTAGAAACTCCAGCGAGCAGACAAAAAACAAACAAAAACCTCTTATCTCATGGAGCTTACATTCTGGCGGAGGAAGAGTAGAGTAGGGTGAGGGGAATCAGAGCTTGGAGGAAGAGGAACTGCAGTTTTAAGTGGAGGGGTCTGGGCAGGCCCCGCTGGAGAGGTGGCATCTGAACAAAAAAAGGACGGAGGTGAGGTTAAGAAGAAGGTCAGTGGGGAAGGACAGAGCGACAGAGGAGTCAGCAGGGACAGCAAAAAGAAAGGAATGGGGGGGGGGAGCGATACTTGGCCAGAGGGGCCAAAGGAGGAAGCGGGAGGGCAGGGCAGGGTGCAGGGACTGGGGGTGGGCGGCCACCAGGCTCAAACCCCAGGATGGTGCAGCCACAGATCAAAACAAAGATGCGATTATTAAGAGTAGAGCGGGTTTTAAAAAGCAAAAGTAACATTCAGTATTTGGATTGCTGATGTGATTTCCAAGTGCTTTGACCATCCAGGTCTGAGATAAGACAAGGTAGAGATAAGCTTCCCCCCTCAGGCTGGTGTTAACCAGGAGGACTTCTTAGAATCTGCCAGAAACAGTCTTCAAGATAACCCTTCTCAGTCCTGGCAGGCTGGTTTTCAAGGAATCCTGATGTACCATGTGAGATTTTGCTTTCAAAGCTTTCATGTAACTACATTAAGTTAAACTTCTTTTACTCATTAAAAAAAAAAAAAAAACACAAAAAAAACCCTAGGTTTGATCATAAATGAATGAAGTGTGTGTGCCCGTCTAGGACATGAGTAATTACCAGGTACATACACGAAATACTGGGTTTATTTGGATAGTCTAATTATGCTTAAGAAACAGATTTTTCAGAAAGGCACTCTTCTTTGCTAAATGACTGTCAATATGAAAATACATGGCGTTAGTTATTTCAGCTAAAGAATGTCAGGAACCGAATCATCAAGCAATGGGTTACGAAGTTTAAAAGTTAATACAGCAGCCCCGAGTATTTGTATTAGTGCTTTAAGTAGCTAAATTAAATTGAAATGTGCCTCTTAAGCAGTCATTGAACAAGCAAGATGAGAAATAAATTGAGCTTCACTTAGGCCTTTATGGCATCTAACAACTGTGTCTGTCAACACACGGATCCTTTTCACTGTCAATTCAACACACATTTTGCAGACCTTGGGCCTGCAATTATTTCATTTCCTTTCTTGGAAATGTAATTTCCACTTACTTTTGGAGAATAAAAGACAGACAAAAGGAGGAAGGAGTTGCAGTATTTTCTGATTAAGATTATCTGTATAAAACGGTAAAGGAAAAAAAAAATCTATACGCACACACTGAAGCAGTTCTCAGCAACTAACCTGTCTCAGCCAAATTGCTTTTGTGTCTGGATATTGGTTCAGATGTAGCCAGGCTGTTGATGTCAAATTAGGTGTTAAACAAATTTAATAGGAAAGATGAAGAATGAGTATAGATCATCTTTCTGTTAGAATTGTTCAAATGACTCCAGTCAAAAGAAAGGAAATGCAGGACCGCAGGAGAAAGTGTGCTTTTAATTAAACACAAAAAAATTAGATAAAGCTGTGAATCAGCAAAGAAGGCCATTCATTCCAAAAGAGGGGGGAAAAAAAGTTAATAGGGCCAGGGAGAGAAATGTAAGAGCGGAAGAAAATACCAGTTGACAAAAATAGATCTAAATTGAATTGCAACTTCGTTTGTCCAGGCTTTACCTTTTAAACTAAGACAGGTAGAGCTACTAAAAAAAAAAAAAAAAAAAAGGTTCTTTCTCTCCTGAGAGAACAGGAAGTCAGAGGTTTTAATTAACCATGATTACAATATTCGGCCGATCTGATTTGTCTCACCTCTTTCTTTTCTTCAAGCGGCAAACCGGCTGACATCCTGGCAAGAGAACTTCAGCAAAACTAGACTAATTCTGAGAGAGCTTGCCTCTGTTATAAAACAAATTGACCCTTCACCAGATCGCTCTGAACGCATTCAAAGCAAGATTAACTCTTGGACAAAGTGCCACTTTCCCAGAGCAAGTCTGCGGTGGGAACTCCTTCTGTAGTATCTCTTCAGTCTCTAGAGAGAGCAGTATAGTAAGGCACATCTTTCACTGAGGGCTAGAAAACAAGGTTCTAAAAATGTCTCCTTCAAATTCGGAAGATCTAGCATCTTCTGGAAGACCTAGTATCTTCCTTGACTGCTCATAAATCATTAAGAGGGATGACCCACGCATTTAAGCCTGAAAGGATGATTAAGTGTCTCGTGATGCGGAGTAATTGTCATCCAGGTGAATTCTGTGTGTGGAAGAAGAACCTGATTACCAAACCAGTTTAGGGGAAGGAATTCTCTTAACCCACGTCGGCTTCGGATCAGAATAAGACCTCTAAGCTAGGAGCCTAGAATCCCAAGTTGGCTCATCAAACAAAGGAGCAAGAGTGCTTATTGGCTGACCCGATCGAAATCTCACTAAAGAGGAACAAAGCAAAGCAACACACAGTTCAGGCATCACAGATTCTGCTACACACTTACTTAGTAAAGAGCATCATTACTTACTGAAACGTAACCTTGGGACTCGTGCATCCTTCCAATTTACACGACCCTTCACCTGGCTCTGGTGTTGGGGGGGACGGGCTGTTGAATTCTGCCTCCAGAGTTTTCTTGTTCAAGGCTGTTTTTGTTACACTGGATACAGAACCCAACACTGGCATGGATTTGGACTCTGAGGTGGCTAATATCCCGGTTGGACCTTAAAACCAAACACATACCTCAAGTTTAATAATTCTGTGCAATGCTTATTAATATGGTACTGAAAAACAGATTAGCTGAAAATCCCTCAGGAAGTGAGAAGGCCAAGTTTTGTTAAAATTTTGAGAGCATGCTGAAAAATGTTCCTGTTAAAATATGCTCTGTTTGGGTGGTACTACTGCTTTTCAGTGCACCAGAACCATGCTGAGAAATTATGTACAGACCTTTAAGAAAGCACAAAACCCCAGGCCATGGTTCCCTCACTGACCGGAGTCCTTATTAATACCAGAATTGTGAAAACTCTTTTTTTCTCAGAGTATGGCTTTCTGACAGCCCTACTTGAACCATTTGGCCTCTCAAGAGTTAATTCTTCCCAAAACTCAGCTCTGCGTTTTAAACAGCAAATGGAACAATGTCAAAAGGTTCTTTTCAAAAAGGCTCATGAAGGCTTCTTAAGCATTAAACAGCTTTTATGAACATTTTCATTTTAATGTGATTGAGAAGTAAGTGGATTTATTTCCTGTTAAAATACAGACACAGGATTCTAAAAATTAAGTGGCAAAGAGTTTGGCTGTTTACCTTTTGGACCTTTCTGCCCTTTGGGAAGACTGAAATGGCTGTAATAGGGCTTGTTACCGAAATTACTGGTGTACCAACCCAAAACTCCTGGGCCCTGAAACAGTTCTCTCATTACTTGTTTTCTCTCTTTGGTCATAAAGACACTGTCCCAGCCAGCTTTTTTCCAAAGCAAGATTCCAACATGTCTTCCTTGAAACCTCAGAAGAAATCTTCACAAAACACAGAGATTTATGTAATAAGTTGTAAATGTACAGACAAAATTAGAATGTCTAAAAATTAAGCTGGTGGACAACCCTGAAAGGCGCCACTGAAAACAGGACAAAACTTGGGAGTCTATGATTCCTTCAGAAATGTCAGATCATCTCCTAAAATGGGAAGTACCAGTGGGCACAATCCCAAATACTAGCCGATTCCTGGTCGTCAATGTTAAGCTCTGGCATGTTTTTGTCACATCTGCATGTGCTTGTGTCTGTAGATCCCAATAGTGGAACCTATCAGCTCCCAGCTCCCAGCTCCCAGCTCCAGCCCGGGGGCTGGCAGACTGCTCTGAGCTCCGCTGTCCCGCCTCCCCTGGCCTCACTCGCTGGAGGAGACACACACCCACTCCCGCTCCAGCAGGCAGCCTTAGCTCCCAAAACATCAGAGCTGCCTTCCTCCTTTATTTTACCTCTACCAGCTGGCCAGAGGAGCGTGTGACATCACTGACTATCCTGATTCCAAAGATCTTTCCCTCCCACCTAGGATAAGCCTCTTGGTGCAAGGGGATGTAGGCGTAAAGAGAGAAGAGCTGGAAGACCAGAAAGATCTGGAAAAAATACAAAGTTGAATTCAAGATTTGCTTCTGAGCCGCTCCATTCTGCCTGTGGGTAGTCGCTGACTGTAATGCTAGACAGCTCTAAGCAATCTGTCCTTGTAGGAAAGCAGATCTGCTTCTGAAACACCAGCGCCTGCTGCTGCTGCTGCTTCTGTAAATGAGGCCAGCTACAAAGGACAGAAAGTCGTGAGCTGACCCGAGATCTGGTTTTTCTTACATATGAAAAGAAATAAAGAAAAATAAATAATGTTTAAGCTTATTATTATTATTATTGCATCCTGTTTAAGCTGTCCAGTGTTTTCCAAGAGGTACTTGCTGGTCTTCAAAATGTCAGCTTAGTAGGCCACGAGCAAAAGCAACAGTTAGGTCTGATAAGAGAAACCCTAAAGAGAAACGTGCTTCACTGGCCTGGGAGGCAGATACTAACTATCCTGGGACCTGAAGTCTACAAACCTTAGGCTGCTCCTGCCTCTCTTACCATGCTTCCTTTCTCCACTCTGTGACCTCACATTAGCTTCCCCATAAGCCTTTGTGTGCAGAAGGAAAAAGTCTCAAGAGATTCAGGTGTACCTGAAGCCATAAACCTGTCAAATTCATCTCTGTAATTTGCTCCCACCATGCAGCGTGCAACTATGCTAACTTATTCCCTTCCCCCACTCCCTGAACCGTCCCTGGATTTTTACTTTGTCATTCTGTGACCCTTATAAAAAGATTTATCTGGTAAACACTCCTTCTAGTTCAATGCAAGGAAAACACTGGTACCACCTAAAAAAAAAAAAAAAAGGTATGATTTCTTTTTCTAGATGATAGACTAAGTTTGTTTCCTCCTCTTACACCTCCCCTTTTTTTTGCTTTGGCTACTAGGGAGCTCAAAAGAAAATTTCTACTCAGCTGCAAGTTACTCTCCCCAGTATGGTTCCTCTCCAATCTGCCAGAGTTCTTGTTTCTCTATCCAAATGCTAATGGATTCTGTTGACAATATACCTTATTGTAACATCCCTCAAATGATACACCAAATATGTGTATACTAGTGGGGTATAATAAATAAAATGAAAGATTCTCAACCATGCCTGTGCAATGTATTCCTACCTTTCTTCCTCCATTCTTTGCAATATTCAAATTCCCATTCTGACTAAAATGAAAATGTTTCCTTGTTTCTTCCATTGAAAACCAACTCTGAAATAGTGCTGTACATCTAACCAAGTTCGAGTTCACAAGAGAAATAAGAATGCTTCCATGGGAACAAAATACAAAATGTAAATGACAGAGAACAAAAATGGGATCCACCAAGCCCTAAACAATAATGATGGCTATATGAATACTTCAAGGAGGAAACGTTGGAAGAAGTGATTACCACAACAGGAACAATAATTTATTGTGGAGGCTGATAAATGCTTATAAAGCAATTCTAAGAAAAAAAAATCTCTTACAGCACTGCTTAAGTTTCCTGACAGGTGGTTATTTTTTGGGGGAAGGAATTCTTCTAGGATATTAACAGCAGAATATCTAGACCAAACTAAAACCTGAATGGCTGATTTTTTTTTTTTTCCAAGAAGAAAACAAAAGGTTCAACTTTATATAATAAAGGTTTGGCTGCTGCTTCCAATACTAAAAACCAATTTACTAAATTGTTGGAAGTAAAATCCCTACATGGAAACTAGAGTTTGATTAACAAAAATCCAAATCCCTCCTATTCTAGAAACTTAAACTTGGTAAACATGACTCAGTACAAATTTGACCTGTTACAACGGACCGACTGGAGTTGACTAAACCGAATCTAAAAGACTCCGCCCATTAGCTAGGGAGGTTCCTTTACTTGACTTTGGAGTAGGTTTTCAAAGTCAGCCTCCAGACCACCAGGGGAAGAGCTCATATGGGTTTCTGCTAATTCCTGTGACCAAGCTGATGGGAAAAAACAACAACAATAACAAAAAACCGGAACACATGCAAAGTTAGTTGTGAGGTCTCATACGTGCCTATCAGGACACAAATGCAGACTCTGAGCTCCAGACTTGCTCAGGTGGTCGTTCCTGGCTGGGGACAGAGTGGGCGTTTCTCACTCGCCTGGTTCACAGGCAGACAGTGAACAGACTATGTATGAGGGACAAAGACGATCCCTTTGCCCCTGGAACCGATACAAGATCCCTACTCTGACTGCCGTTCCCTCTGCACTGACTTGGTGCCATACACAGCCCGCGCTTTCCATTTGCTGACTTATGACCCTTAGAATAATCCAGTGAGGCAGCAGCACTTTAACAGCCTCATCTCAGAGATAAAGAAACTGAGGCACAGAGGTTGAGCAATTGAAGGGCAAGCCGCTCATAAAGGGTTCAGACTCGGGTGGTCTGGATCCAGAGCCCGTCCTCACTGCTACATGACTGTCGGAGCCCATCCTAAGTATCTGTACGTGGGAGGGCATCTTGCCCTAAGCAGGCCCGATCTCTAAAACCTTGATTACCTGCAAATAAACAGATAAACAAACATACCAATATAAACAAAAATGCCTAAGTACTTATGAGATATCTATCCATAAGCACCTCTGCCAATCCAATACTTCTCAATCACATTAAAAAAATTAGTAATTATAAAAGATCATTTCATGTTAAAAAGGGACTTAGAGGCAGATGTTTCAGAGAGGAAGAGAAGAACAGTGGAGAATTCAAACCAGCTTACTACTGCTATCTGCTTCTGCCGTCACCTTTCTGCGACGCAAAATCCTTTCTAACTCAGTTTCACTGTTTTCAGTGTCAAGGGATTTTAAGCTTCTTGAACTAGTGGATTTGTTAAGTGTCCCCTAAAGTGAAAACAAAACAAAAACAAAAACAAAAAGGTTAATGTCTTAATACAATATACAAAATATAAAAATCAAACCAGCAAAACATTACCAGAATTTGAATGGAATTAGGAAACAGAATGAATGTGCGGTGTATCTCTCTCTATACATATATTAATTTTTAATGTGTGTATCTTCGGCAACACACGATGCTGGATCCTTTAAGAAGATGCTACCGAGGGAGTAAGATGTCAGCTCTCACACCGGAAGGACAGCACAAGAACCCTCTCGATGAGCTCACTGAGACTCAGTGGCGGGAAGTACCTGTACGTCGATGGTGAAGATGTGGATGGGGTTGACCGATCGTGGGGAGAAGAGAAGAGAACTCACCTTTGAAGGTTTTCTTGACCCAGCGGCCATGAGCTATTGAACCCCAATCCTCATGGCACTGACAAGTGTGTCTGAGTCTTCAGAACGACCCTAACCCCACGCCTGGCGGCAATGGTGTCCTGGCTCACCAGAGGCGCGGGCTGCTCTCCTGCCGCTGTGCCAGAGAAGGGATGCCCTGAGGGCACCTTGATTCCACTGTGAATGGGAAGGGTTACCAGGACACAGGGAACCAAGGAAAGGAGGGCATGGTCACTCCAGATCCCTAACAGAGGATGTGGTGACTGTATCATCCAGGGCCCAGAAGATACGGAAAGAAAACAAGAGATGGCACACAGCCAAGTGCCTGCTGAACTTGGTACTGACTTTCAAGACAACAGAAAGACCCAGGTGATGGTTCCCTGCCTTGGCTCAGTCTGTTCTAGAGGGAGAACTATGGCTTTCTATCGCCCAGGGCCAGCCACGGGTCTGTACGGAGTGCTGGGTGACACACTTCACACCTTGTATGGAAGGATTCGGCACTGCACCATTACTAGGGGTTCGTTTTCTTTCGGAAGAAATGCCCACTATTTCTTTGAAATGGCCTTCCTTCACTGGGCCACGTGCTTGGGCAGGGGGAAGCCAGGAGATCCACAATCTTTGGATCTCAGCAAATCAGAACCTCAAATCTGGCATAACTTGCCAGACTTCCTGTCAGAGTCAGAGGCAGCTTCTGTCCCCCAAGGCTACCAACCAGGCCAGCCTTAGTCACCTCAGCTCTCTGCGGGTTTGCCTTAATCCTGCTCCTGCCCCCTGCCAACTTCCTGAAGCACTCGAAGAATTCTACCCGCTAAAAATGGTAACTCATGTTTCTTCTTAAGCCTATAAAACAACAAAAAAAGTAGCTTGTAATACTTAGGTAGTTAAAAATCTCACACCAGGGCGCCTGGGTGGCTCAGTGGGTTAAGCCGCTGCCTTCGGCTCAGGTCATGATCTCGGGGTCCTGGGATCGAGTCCCGCATCGGGCTCTCTGCTCAGCGGGGAGCCTGCTTCCTCCTCTCTCTCTGCCTTCCTCTCTGCCTACTTGTGATCTCTCTCTCTGTCGAATAAATAAATAAAATCTTTAAAAAAAAAAAAATCTCACACGATACAGGTTATCATGTTTTGTTTAGGAAGATTTCTTCCCTAATTGGGTAAAGTCTTTGAGAAACAGCCTGTGGGGGTGCCCCACCCTCCCCACTAACAAGATTAGGAGATTTTATTCTTTTTCTATCAGCTACCCAGCTAAGACTAAGGTGTAACATATATAGGTAAGGGTCAGACTATAATCAAGCATATAGTACTCCACCCCCCAGGTTACCTCTTTCTGCTTTTCATTTATTGCAAAAATTCATAAAATATATTCAAAGGAAAATCACATTACATGTAACATATGCAAAATAACAGCTAATTTTAGAACTTAAAAAATTGGATAATGTGGTTTATTTATTTGATAGTTAATGCCGATCTGTAACCTACTCATCAAGGACTTAATTTATTTAATAAAATAGGACCAAGACTTGGCAGGAAAAGAAAATGTACCTAAAGCCAAATGAGACAAAGTTGAAGAAAAATGTACTGGAGTAACTATTGTCAAATCATGCATTTACAATTTTTTAAAAACTTACCAGTGGTATCATTTGTAAATAGATCATTTGAAAAATGTAAGGCCTTTGCTATTGATATAACTCATGAAACTATTACACTGTTTGAATGTCAAGAACATTCTTTGATTTTCCTGGGCTGGAATTAATTCGAGAAAGAGATGGGTGTCTGTGTACACAAGCCTACACATATACCTTGCAAGGATATCTTTTAAGAAGAAATTCTCTCTGACCATAATCCCGACTTTTCATTTGAATAACAGCATTAACTTCCCCAAATTCTGATGCCGCTGGGTCGCCCGTCTTCTCATCACACATGACACTGAGAGGTTTCATTTTCCAAGTTCTAATCTTTGAATCTCGAGCCTTTTTTTCCCCATCCACTGACTGTGGTGACTAATACATGAGTAAACTTTAAATATGCAGGCACTTGTGGAGAAAAGAAAGACTCTCAGTTGAAATGTTCAAGGAGCTCAGCTGATAAAGTACCAAAGCTATCTAAATTGTCTGTTTATGTATGTGTCGTAAAGTCTGAGAATCAGAAATTCACTTAGAAGGCATGTGGTACACAGAACTCCTTCACTTTACAGAGAAGAGAACTCAAACTCAGAGAGCCTTGGGGTCTGGACCAGGCCCCACAGTAAGTCAGTAATAGGGCTCAGTCCCCATATTGGTTAAACGTTCTTAACACTGACTAATCTAATGGTCAGGAGGCAAAACCAACTATTAGATGATTCCCTCTGAAAAACTGAAGATGTTCAGGAAAAACCTAAAAGATAATTTCTTAGGAATTGTTTTTATTTGAATTAGAGGCAACTGAACTTTAAAGAGACTTTTAGATAATTTGTATGGATTTATTCTTCAGAAATCACTCTTCCTACTTAAAGTGACTTTTACGTGACTGGGGTGATTCAAGAGGTTTCCAAAACCTCCAAAAAAAACCCTTGTGTGACTATGAGAAATAAACTATAGGTTTCTTTAATCTATAAGACATACAGCTTCTAAAAATTCCGTGGACACAGGCTTGGATAAGTAAGTTCGGTTGACACTGAGACTATAGCAACTGACTTGGGAAGGGTCTACATCCAAAGAAAGGGAGATTTTCTAAATCCCAAACCAGAGATGTGCATCTACTTGTGTGCTAACTTCCAGCAAAAGGCCCAGTCTCCAAATGGCGATGTCCCTCCAACTCAGGTCACGTTTGATTTCAGCAAAACCACCAGTTTCTGCTAGTTTTCCTGGTTTCTGTTCTAAGTCAAACTGAGCATGGAATTTCTTAGGTTTCTTGGCCTCTCTCGGCACAGGGGCCAACTTTCCACCACAGTGTACCCTTGGCAGGCTTTCCACACTTGTGTGCTTTGCTGGGTCCTAACTGATAACCCCAACAGGCTGCATGCCAGCAAAAAGCACCAACAGAGCCTCACCAAAGAGGGGCTTCCCTTCTCTCCCCTTTACAAGAAGTTGTATGGTTTCTTGGCCCCAAGTGACTGGGGGCCCCCAACGATCCATCATCCCTCAAAGGGACTTCTATGGGAGTCCTAGAGAGCTGCCATTCGGCACAGAAGAGTAGGGTAGAGCACCATGAATTCCACTTCTTAAAAAACACTAAATGCAAAGGAAAAACATGGCTAGAATTATGGCTATTAGGGATACCTTAATGCCAGGTGACATACAGAAATCTAATGACAAATCCAAAGGGAAGAGGATGGGGGCACTTTGCAGAAAAGACAGAGGTTTTGACAATTTTTTAAATGTGTAAATTAAAAAACTCCCAAAACTCTATTCTGCAAACTTCTCTCCTTGAAGTGGCACACAACTATACTGAACATGACTGGCTAGTGAACGTGACCTTTAAGCACTATCAATCAGTAAACTTGTTACCATACAGCACTAACAGGGAGGGGGCTATCTTGGCTGATCAAATGTCCTCTGTATCTTAGACAGATGTCTGACTGTTCAAGTAAACCCCATTTTTAAATAGTCAACCTCAGTGCGCCTTTTCACTCATGATCAGAATCCTACTCCGGGGGGAGCTTCATGAAGAGGAATTAGCAACCTGATGTGCAGACAACGAAAGAGCCCAGCATAAGGAGTTCTCACTGGATAACCAAGTTTTCTCTTCAAAGAATCCATTAGATAATAACCACATACTTTTCCAGTGGTTGTCACCCTTTATTCCGTAGGTGGACCGCCACTGCCAGCCAGGCCATACCTCTCTCTAGGACTAATTCCACTCATCTAAATCTAAAGCAAACTAATTAAGCCATTCTGAGTTCAGTCTGCTGTTTCACGCTTGATGAAAATAATTTTGTTTGCCACAATTATGCGGATGTCTACATGCAATGCATAATCAGCACCATAACAGCAAACATGGGAGTATCAGTTCTCAACCTCCCCACCACGGTCATTGACTGTGTGTAGCAAGTGGTGTTGGGACTGTTTAACAGGATCTGAGAACAGAGCTCTTAGTGCCCGAGACATTTTCTCAGTGAGGTGTCACTAAGTAAGGCAGCAACTGCTGGTCAGGGCAGTACATTGTGGGCAAAAGCTCATAGTTTGGAAGGAAAAAAAAACAGCTGGAGACGGGCATTAGGCCTGTTCTCCAATGGATAGGAGTTACCTTTAGAGAATGAATTGAGTAATGGGGCACCTGGATGACGCAGTCGGTTGAGCATCTGACTTAGTTTTGGGTTCTGTGGGGACCTCAGGGCTGTGAGATGGAGCCCCACCTTGCACTCTGGGCTCCGCAGGGATCCTGCCTGACATTCTCTCTCTCTTCCTCCCTTGGCTCCTCCCCGCCCCTCCCCCCATGCTTGTGTAAGCTCATGCATGTGCGCATGCGCGCGCGCGCGCGCTCTCTCTCTCGTTCTCTCTCAAATAAATAAATAAATCTCAAATAAATAAATAAATCTTAGGAAAAAAAAAGAAAAAAGAAAGTGAAATCGGTAACATAAAGACAGAGACTTTTATCTTATTCTCCAACTTATCATCATGTAATTTTTTAAACTGTGAGGAAGAGCAGACAGTGAGTGGCCCTGATTCCTGACACTAACGTATTTGGGTAGGAGCTCAGGTCGACATTTTGGCACCAACAGTTCCCCTTCCGCGTCCCCAACTTAAGCACTGTCCATGTAAAAAACTCTACTGTGTTTCCATTATGACGCCCTAATCCTCCGATCTGGTCACTCTGTCTTGAGGCTGAAGGCAAGGACTGCAGGGCAAGAACAGGAAGTAACAATTCTGGTGAAAGTGTAACCATTCTTCTAGAATAGCAGCAGCAGGGTATGGATGCATGACACACAGTAACATATCCGATGGAGCAGTCCACGGCACGATCAAGAGAACCATCATAAGAACTGAGGATTATTGTGAATGAAAATAAAACATATCAAAACCAATTATTTGTAAAAATAGATTTAAAAAATATTCTCTTCTCAGTTTCCCATAAACTAAAGAATAAAACCCAGATCCATTCTTACCAGTATGCCCTTGAGCTCGTTCACCGCACTCTCAGAGCCTTTGGAAGAGTCTGGCTACAATTTTAAAAAGAAAGGACAATTAATGATTTGGTTTAAAAATACTAAACAGTGATTTTTACATGGCAAAGTATTGGCAACTTCTATTGACTATCTTTTTTTTTAATTAAGTCTATGTCTTACGGTTAGGAAAAAATATTAGACGGGTTAGTGCTCGCAAGGGGCAGTGAAACAGAAAATTAGGAGAGGCAGTCGAAGCAAGAGGACTCAAGCCCACATATGCTAAATGCCATTTTGTTACTTCTTGTTATCATCATACAGAGAAAAGGTCTGGGAAGCACCAGATCTCAGGGATTCTATTTCAAATTATTCACTTTTTACAATAAGCAGCTCTCTGCTGGCATGGCTGGATGGGCACCCGTGAGCGAGGAGCAGGGGTGAAGGCAGCAGCGCGGGGCAGGCGGCAAGCGACAGGGCAGAAACCTCTCTCGGCTCCGCTAGCTCCAGGCGGATGCCGGCTGATAGGGGAAGGCACGTCTGGTTGCAGGAATTTCACAACAGCACTGAGTCAGGAGCAGGGATCAGCAAAGAACCTGGCTTCACAGGAGAATGTTAGCATCACTGGCCACCGAAGCAGTAAGAGAGGCCATGGAGGGCGCACAGTCCAATGCCTCCGTCTTACTTAGGAGGAAAGGTGCACCTTGAGAAGGGCTGTATTGGAGTCTTGATGACAAGCCCAGTTGGAATCTGGCTTCTGGCTACGCCATGAACAAAATAACTTGAAATGAAATTCTGGGGAATATTCGCCTACCCCACAATACCTAAAAGTCTCTGTGGTTCCCTCGACTACCTTCATGGAGGGAAAATCTAGCAGGAGGTCCTCAAAAGAAGACCTCTGATCTCCCCGGTACCACGTCCTCTCACAAGGACAGAGAAGAAGAGAGGACACGCAGGGGACTCCCTGGCCTCGCATTCCGGGAAAAGAGGCAAAGGCAATCTCTTGGTCATGGAGAGACCGGAAGGGATTAATCATGACCTCTAACCTTTCCTTCCAAGAGCTAAGAAAAGAGGAAGATCCGTGCCAATTTTTTTTTTTTTTAAATGGGCAGTGAACGAGGGAGAGAGGGGGCAGGAGAGGGACGGGGACGGGGAGAGGGAGAGAGGTCTGCTGCTTATGTACCAGTCGGATGAAAACATTCTGCTTTCACAGGCTACGCTTTCTGGGAAACACCCGTGCCAAGAGCGCCAGTCACAGGTGCCAGCCCAAAGCTCCAAGACACTAATTGTAACCGCAACAGTATCAACGATGACATCAAGGAATTTAGAAAGTTTGCAGTTGAATGAGTGTTCTCCAGGGAGGCCTGACTTCTGCAGGTGCGCTGCTCGGGGGACAAGCGTTGACTGATGTCTGGGCAAGCGCCCTGGCTCCAGGCCACTCAGTGCCCATGCCACGCCACCGCCTCGGACTGCAGCACCTCTTACAGCCCGGCTGGCGAGTGCTCGGCCCGTGACCTGGGCGGGGAGTCAAGCGCATGCAGTGGCCACTTGCTCAAAGGTGACTGATTGCGTCATTCAGCACTACAGCTATGTGGCTGGACGATTACCCGCGGAACACCCAGGCGTCCACTCTCCTTGTTCGGCTGTTCCCCAGCTCTGCACTGACATTATATAACAAGTAACTGTTGGAAGACTCAGGGCAAGAAGAAGAAGGACAAAGCGATCCTCTGAAAAGCAAAGTACATACAGAACACTGATCGCTTAGGATTCAACAAGCTTTCAACACTTTTCTCTCTAAACTAATTTTGGCTTCTTCATGACATTGCGTTTTTCTCTAGTCTGTTTGGTTTGGCTGATTTGTTCTGAAACGGTTGTGATGTGAAAGTCTTACACCATCATCCACTTGAGCCCCACGACAACCCCGTGAGTGGGAGAGGGCCAGCGCTCCGCCCAGTCCGGGGAGAGAGGAGCCTGGCGAGCGGGAGGCGGGTAGCATCCGGCCCCAGCTCCTGCAGCAGCGAGCTTCAGACGCCAAACCCCGGCGCCCAGCCCACAGGCCAGACTGCGGACGCTCCGTCCCTTGCCTCGGAAACTGCTCAGAGCACTAGCAGACCTGTACTCCAGTGGCTGCGAAAGCTTCCATTTCACACTCTGTCAACCCACTGCTTGCATTTGGGTATTCTTTCCCTCTTCCCCCTTTCCACAGACAGCCCTCCCACCACGACAGCTCCTGCCCTGCCTGGCCACCTCACCGGCCGGTGATCAAGTGACAACTCTTTAAAGTCCAGCAGAATTTGTACTGAACAGTCATGATCCTTGGGGTCACTGAAGCAGTGGAAGAGGAGCATCCATGAGAGCAAGAATGAACCTTAAAAGTTTGGTTTAGAAGAAGAAAGAGGACCCATCTGCTGATGCTTTATTACAGGGAGAAAACAAATAAACAAATCATTTTTCAAGACACAAAGTATCAAAACCCTACTGTTGGTCTATTTCAATGGGACGCACCCACGAGGGAAGGGAGAGGTACTGAGCTGGCTCCAGGCGCCAGATCTCGGTGCTCCCCGTGGTCCAGCTCAGAAGGCAGCTGAGGACGCAGATACACAAAACGTTCTCCTTGCAGTGGCCTGGACCAGGTTTGTAAAATAATGGAATCAGACAAACCTCACTATTTTCCCAAAGCTGTCTTTAGTCCTCCTGACACTATCGTGCTATGCCCCCTGTCTACCTGGCCCCTCTCCCCCTCACACGGAAACAGAAGCCTCAGGAAGGGCAAGGATTTTTGTCTCTTTTGTGTCCTGCTTTAACCTCAGGGTCTGAAACAGTACACACAGGCACACAGGAGATACTCAATCCATACTTGTTGAATTGCACAAAAGGAATTAAAGAAAAGAAAGCGCATGATCATCATTTGTTGGGTGCAGAGGTTCGTATCAAGCGGAGGACAGCATCTCCAACAATCTGACTTTCTATAAGGATTTAGGTTAACCGCGGCTCAAACGGGAATCCTGAGACACGCTTGTATGAGAGGATAGCCTTTTATGACACATTAGCCTTATCCTAAGATTTCAGTCACCCTGATGTCGCTTTCATCCAATTTCAAACTTCTATTCTTGAAAAAAGGAAGCATCACGGGAAAGGGAACATTTAGTCATTCCATACCTTTGCCTTCGGTCTAGCTGTCTGATTCACAGGTCTAAGATGAACTCCCTTTTTAATTCTATCCATCATCTCCTCAACTGCTTGCCTCTTCAGATCCGTGACTTCTTCAGCTGTCAAAGAACACACACAGAAATCATCTTATGTTACAAGAAAACAGCTACTTTCTATTCCGATGCACTTTGTAATTAAGCACAACTGCTTCTCAGACAGAATCACAAGACATCAGAAAACAATTTACTGAGGTTAACAGCTACCAGGTAGCCACACTTTTTTTTTTTTTAATTAAAAGACCTGTTTTTTTTTTTTAAGATTTTATTTATTTATTTGACAGAGAGACATCACAAGTAGGCAGAGAGGCAGGCAGAGAGAGAGGAGGAAGCAGGCTCCCTGCTGAGCAGAGAGCCCGATGCGGGACTCGATCCCAGGACCCTGAGATCATGACCTGAGCCGAAGGCAGCAGCTTAACCCACTGAGCCACCCAGGCGCCCAAGACCTGTTTTTTAAAACAAATTAGAGTTACAGGGGCCCCTGGGTGGCTCAGTCAGTGAAATGTCCTACTCTTGATCGCAGCTTAGGTTTTGATCTCAGGGTTCAAGCTCCATGTTAGGCTCCACTTAAAATAAAAATAAAAATAAATAAAAATTAGAGTTGCTAATTTATAGCCTGAAAATCAATACTCGTTCATCTCTGTTAAAATTCAAGTGGATTCGGTCCCATGTCAGCATAATGACAGACCTGAACTTCTGCAGCTTTCTATCTAACCACAAATAATCATTTGATTTTGTCTCAGAGATGTTTTTATAACTTATAACATCCTATGTCAAAGAAATCAGCCCAAAGAAGGAATAACTATTAAAAAGCCATTTGGAAATAAAAGATAAAAGAGATCTGTTAACTTGCTGGAAGAAACCCACAGTCAGAAGATGAACAGCAGATAGGTGAAATCTATTTTTAAATTGCCATCTTTTGTTTAGGAATCACAATGGAAGGAAACATTTAAGCAAACCTTTTTCAAGTTTTTTACCCATTGTCAATGTTGAAAGAAAACATACACCTAGAAATGATTGCAATTAAGTAATTAAATTTGATTTTAAAAATTCAACTATTGTTTAAACTTTGCACTATTTTGCTGCAAAAACAATAAAGCTGTTAAAATATACATCAATTAGATGAATGTAGCTGAGGTGGGCTTAAAGCTACTGATCAGAATAATGAAATCTGTCTGTTGCACAATAGCTTGACCAAAAGCACTCAGTCGTTTCTGGAACATTTATCACCATCATTGCCATTCTAGATCTCGTATTTACATCTGTCTCATTCACTGCAACCGATATATTTAAGTACCTCACCAAGACCTTCCTCTAAGGCTGTTTAGCACATTCTACAATGCTGGGTGTACAGTAGGCACTCAGCAAGTACCCTATCCGCTGACTGACCTGTTAAACTTTTGGCTTTATGTGGTTGTGAATATTTTTGCTATTTGAGCAGAAATAGTTAACGCCCAAAAGGACAGCTTCTAAATGGAAGCCATCACAACAACATCCCCAAGGCAATGGATGGGAGTGTCGGGCTTCGCACTAATAAGGGCTACACTGTGGCTTCTTTTTCTGCCACGTGGACTTCACACTAACACTGACTGAGTAGCTACTGCTATTTCATTACACCCAGGGGAGCAACCAGAAGAATCCAGAAGGTTCCACCATCCTCACCTAGGCGGCACCACAGTGATGGGATCACCACCACTACACTCATGGTACAACCCAAATCTTCCGACAGGGTCCTAACTTCAGTTAGGGCTCTGCCATCTTCGCGGGCCATTGATATGAATGAAAAGTTCTCCATACTCAAACCCAAACAGCATTTTTCAGATCCAGATGGCAAGAAAGCATCTTTTGCCGGGCAACGTGGTAAACATGGCACCGAAGTCAGAACTCACCCACCAGTAAATGAAAGAAAGCAAAACTGTGGGCTGATTGACTCTGTGCCCTTAAGCAGCATTTTCTCGGGCAGCTTCTGTAGATGGCTCCCAAGCATCAACAAGGGGACAGACAAGAAAATTACTATAGAGAGAAATTCATTCATTCATTTGTTCACTCACTCACTCATTCAGTATCAGAATACCTATTCTGCACAACAGGGTGCGTGTGCTGACCCTATTCCAAGCAGGGGAGATAAAGCCCAGATCTGCCACGCAAGCGCCTGGTAAGGGTATGCAGTTTATTTCTGAGGAAAAGAAAATTTTTTCTTAAATCCTAAAAAAAGACATGTGATTTTTCAGAAAGCCTGCCATTTTGAGTGAGACTTGAGAAGAGCTGCATGGCAACAGGAACACGGCCGACAAACAGATTAGCGCTCTGTAAGGAAGGACTGGAACCCAATTAAATGCACCATACAAAAACTAATTAAGGCAGACAGATGGAGAATTATGGTCGACACCATTCAAATTTGCTGCAGCATCTAACATAACAGGAATTTAAAGTAGTTTCTTATTTTTGCTTGCCAGAATCATAGTGATAATTCAGAGAAGTGCCACTATCTGTATTGTGTACAGATTATAAACCAGGCTTTAATTTCTTAGTCTTTTTCAAATGTAAAGGCTTAATTGGTCTTAAGGAAAAATCACTCTTATCAGATTCCCTGCGCAGGCACAATACAGAGGGCAACGCTAGGTTAGCTACACAAGCTTTCTCTCTCACCAACCCTGCTTTTGAACTAGCAAAAAGCAATCTATACAAACTTCTAAACTATTAAGCAATTCTAATAAATCTACAAGAATCACGTACAGAGAGCTCATGGTATGTTTTGTAATTCTTTCTGCGATCACGCAGCTGGTAATTGTCTCACAAAAGCATGTAATCAGAAGGACAATGGAAATATGCAGGATACTGGGGATTAAAGAAAAGGGACAAATGAAGACAACAGGTCTAATGTCACTGAACTGCCACAGGAAAATCAAATCAAATGTTCTTTGAGTTAGTGCTTCAAGGTCAGTCTTAGATCAGAAAGCTACACGTAATTAATTGAGGCTTAAATTTTAAGACCTACTTGAAAAATAAGTTCATTCCTTAAAGAAAAGACCCACAGACAAAACCATCACCTTGTTGCTCAATAAAACCTTTTGTTATTACTTAGGGGAAATGAAAATGAATTTCTAAATTCCAGGGAATTACTGTTCTCTTTTATTAACATTTTTAAAAAGGCGTCTAAAAAGAATCTTATGCCACCTTGATCTACAAAATTTCTAAAGAACACATCATGGTTGAGTAAGTCTGAATTTGACGTAAGGTCATAAAGTTAAGGATATTTCCTTAGCCACAATGATCACAAGAGCCTGCCGAATGAGGACTTCTGCCCCTCAAAGGGTGGTTGGAACCCCGTCTTTTTTTGTTGTTGTTATTTTTTTAAGCTAACATTTTGAGTATTTTCAATGTGCTGGGTACTTCTCCAAACACTTTACATGTTAGGAGACTCATTAATTCTCACAACCACCCTATGAAATAGGGATTATGATTATACCCACTCAGCAGGTGAGCAAACTGAGGTAAGAAAATGTCAACATATTAACGGCCTAAATATTCGATAAACAGCAAGCATACCTTTAAAATCTCAGAACTTGTCCAATAAATGCATGCTTACCGAAATTACAGTTATTAATTCAAAGTTTGCTAATTATTTCTTACATTTAGACCTTAAAGCTACTCCTAAAATATTCCACAGACCTTCCCTTACAATTTGGCTTTTTAAGGCCCATACCCTAGAGGCACCTGGGTGGCTCAGTTGTTAAGCCTCTGCCCTGGGATCAAGCCCCATGTCTTCCCTGCTTAGCAAGAAGCTTGCTTCTCCCTTTCCCACTCCCCCTGCTTGTTTCCCCTCTCTTGCTGTCTCTCTCTCTCTTAAATAAATAAGTAAAACCTTAAAAGGAAAATAAAAAGTTAAGAGCCATACCCTAGCAATAAAAGTTTTTTCATTCATCAGCTCTGAGAAGAATACCAACTGGCCAGTAAAAACCATCATAAGATGCTAACAAAAGATAACACTATGACAGCAAGACCGATCCCTGCTTAGAAATGTAAGCTCCAAAGCGTCACAGACGACCCCAATGTTTGATGCTCTGCCTTCATTCATCATGCATTTAATCATTGTTGATTTATTCATTCAACAACTTGGTTTGGTGCGACGTGTTAATGAGACACGTAAGTAACGACCCTGCCAGACAGAGAGAGGCTGCAACCACGAGTGTCCGTGGTCCGTACCATTTCAGGTGGTATAGTTTAGAGTGGCTTCAGTTTAAAACCCCATGAGTGACTTCTGTACCAGTCACTCGACTTAAATTATCCCAGGTGACAACCCAATAATTCAGGAATGAGGGAGAGAACATGCCCCACATCGGGAATTGTAAATGAAACATCACTTTCATAAGGAAAACTATACGGTTTCTAACACTGGGGTTAGCAAGCTTAGAATACTTTTTTTTTTTTTTTTTAACTTAAGGATGCCGTTGAGGATGACAAGCCGATAATGTCATTTACTTAGAAGGGGAAATCATTTTATTCTGACTGCTCTCCTGACCTTCTAAGTCTTACCAATGGTCCCCAAACAAGATTGAAACAAAATTTTAAGTTTAACCAGAATGTCAGGAAGGCTTACTGTCAGTAACACAGCAGAGCTATCCTGCAATCACCAAAGACAAGACTTCTGAATCCTGTGATGCCTTGTGGCAAGCAAAATGTCCCTTTCAGAAGTACTATGAGAGAACCAGGTCCCAAAGCACTGTAAGATGCAGGCACGAAAAGTCGACATATACAGATGAAATCGACTACCTCTGTAGTGGTGCTGCAGGGTTTTGGGTAGCAAGGCTAGGGTTAGGTCTAAACTTGAATTCACTGAAGGTCCATACAAGCTGTGGGAGACCTGCAGGCAGGAGTAAGCCCTCAAAGAGTCTGCAGTCAGTTCAGGGGGAGAGATGTGGAAATAACCCCCAAACACCACAGCAGGGGCTGTGGGGTGGGACATCATAAAGCCTGAAGCAAAATGCTACAGCCACACAGAGCACTGGACCCATACTAAGGAGCTAACACTGACGATCAAGAGGAAGTGGAGGCAGAGCCTGGAGCCTACACAGGAGACATGTAATTCGAGCCTCCTGCCCCAGAAAGCACCGACCAGAGGAAGGCAGCAGAGCAATTCTGGAACGCAAACCCAGAGCGAGTGCAGAGGGGAGTCTTCAAGGTCACGGTCCAGCCATAAGGTAGAGCAGACATACAGAAATGAGGCTAAGCAGCCTACAACAGGGTTTGGACTCTATTCTGATGCAGTGAGAGCACTCAATGTCACAGGACACGGGACAACAATCTGAGGACATCAGTCGGCCAATGGTAGGAAACTGGGGAGACAGGATCGCTGAACCTGGGGGCAGGAAAAGGGGGCCGAGAAGTCTGCACCAACTGGGCTGGACCCAGGCAAACCTGCCATGCTTTGTAACTAGCAGGTGCTGAGTTTAACGTGGGTTCTACTGGTCAGCCCGAAGCTCCGGGAGCCAGCGCTGCTCCCGGCGGCCGATGCCTCGGCTCAAGGGGAAAACCCTCCTCCCTCCAACCCCATCATCAGGTCATCCTCAACCTCGCCGCTCTCCATCCAGTCTAACCCCTGTGAATGCCCCTCCCAGAGCTGTTCCCGGATTTACCCACTTCTGTCTCCACTGCTACCACCTTCGTCTGAGCCACGCGCCTCTGAATGACCACCTCGGCTCACCCCCCTCTCATTCCTCTGCAGTCTGCTCCCTGTCCTCTCGCAGCGAACAGTGTGATTTCTTTAAACAGACCAATCTCACCTTGCCACACCCCTACTTAAACTTCTCCTGGCCTTACAGTTCAAAATCTCGACCACATCCGAAGTCTGGCTCAGACTTCCTTCTCTTGTACCCCACGTTCCAGTAAATACCAACCTTTGTTCAGTTTCCTAATACGCCAAGCTCCTTCCCCACTTTGATTTGGTTGCCCCCCTATGGGAACTACTTTTATTCTAAATATCCCATCCTGACTTCCCATATCTAAACTACTCAGCTTAAGCACTGCTTCCTGATACCCACATCCCCCCCTCCATACTCTTGTAGAAACGTGTGTTCTTCCCCGAGGAAATCGTCCTTGCTTACTGCTCCCCCACTCAGTGTCACTCTCTGTCTTCTGTCTCCGGCACACAGCACGAGGTCAGTACATAGCCGGGGCTTGATCAAGTCTCAGTTCACTTGCTGTGAACTCTAAAAAGTCTTTCCCCAACCCCCGCACCTGCAATCACTCCCTCTCGTTCCTTCATACCTCCTCCTGTAGCCTCACCCTGGAAAGCAGACACACCCAGCAGACCACACCTTACAGGTGACCCGCTCCAGACAGGGAGTGGCTGGAAGGCAGGGACCCTTTTCTTATTTCTTATCAGCTGCTAGGTTCCCATTTCTCCCCAATCCGTTCACAGTCAAAGAACTCAAAAACTATGTGTGTTGTTGAAAACCTGTGCTGAAACCACTGAGAGTAAAACCCAAGTGGGTGAGAATTACTTGTTTCTGGTTGAGCTGCCTTTTCCTTCTTAGCACCACTGCCGCTGGGGTGGGATCGCTTCCGGATCATGGACATGAGGGATCTTTGGGAGAAAGAAAGAGAAAGAAAGGAGATTACTAGGTGCTGGAAAATTCTAGAAATAACATGTATTGATTCAAAATAATCAGTAAAAATCCAATTCTTTTCTAGGTGCATAAATGGAGAGCTAGAACTTAGGAGTCTACTTTCCATTTTTAATAAATTATTAAATTTTCAGCACTTTAAGGAAGAGAGAGATGTCTCATCCCTTTCTGCGTGGAACCGAACTCATTACTCTAAGAAGGGAGCCGCTATCATGACCAATACTGTACAAAATAAAACAGAAAAAAAGTCAACATGCAAACCTACAATTCAGAAAGAGCTATCTATGTAAAACGTTTGAGGGAGAGGGAAGAATCAAAGAATTAGGGGATATTTTCAGTAAATATTTATCTGTGAAACATGCGCATAACGACATCTGAATCTGAGTGACACAGAGCAGATACCTAAGGGACAAAATACATTTAGACCATAGTCTCTCTGGTCTATATTTATAAAATCTGTATAAAAGGCAAATCATGATAAATTTAACATTAAATGACCTCCACGTATGAAAAGACACCAGAAAGAATAAAGAGAAAGGGCGCCTGGCTGACTCAGTCAGAGGACCATGTGACTCCTGATGTCAGAGTCATGAGTTTGAGTCCTATGCTGGGTGTAGAGATTATTTAACTAGAGAAAACTTCAAAATTTTTTCAAAAAAAAAAAAAAAAAAGAATAAAAGGAAATTCTACAGATTAATAAAGCATATAATGCAACAGGAAAATGGATAAAAGCTTTGAAACACCATAAGAGATGCCCAAATCTCCAAAGACCATACCAAAAAAAAAAAAAAAAAAAAAAAAAAAAAAAAAAAAAAATCACTTGACTTCACTAGCTACTAGGAAAACACAAATGAAACCCACACTGATATACTACTACACACTTATCAAACAGGCAAGAAATTTCTAGTCTGATATTATCATGTGCCGGTAGGTCTGTGGAGTAACAGGAAGACAGTGGATAACTTCAGACTGAAGATGGCGGACAGACCGATGGTGGAAAACTTTGGAAAACGCGTCAGGCATTATGCAGTGGAGCAGAAGACACACTGATCCTTGGAGCCAGGGGTTCCACCTCTGACCATCTTACAGAAACCAATCCTTGTGCACCAGGATTCATTTACCAGAATCTTCGTGTAGAATTTCCAGAACTTCCCTGAACTGGTAATAACTCAAAGGTATAAGGGCCATAATGGATAAACATACATAATTCATTTGTAAAATGGATTATGTATCCATGAATATGGATGAACTTGAGCTACACAACAGAACACGCGAGAATCTTACAAAGTAACATGGAATAAAAAGAACAAGACCCAAATGAATACAGCAAAATTCCAATATATAGTTAGAAAAAAAAACCATATGCATATTTATAGGAGTTTAGAGATATATACGAAAGAAAAATTTTTTCTTGCTACCAGTATTTTTCTGCTTCTTGATTTGGAGGGTGAACACATGATGTTCACTTTGTATTACTTTTAAACTGTACAGAAGTGTGTGTACGCTCCTACACACGTTATCAGTCTCCCCTCAAAAAAGCTTACAAAAAACCCAAATCAACCAAGAATTCTAGAACTTTATTATAAGTGTTCACTATAAATATTCTCAGTGTGGTAAAGCAGACTTGACAAAGTACAGTCCTGAGGAAGCCATGCTGGGAAGGCATATCGCTGCCTCCAGAAAAGCAGCACCTGGACGCACATAGCAATACCTGGCGGAGGACGGAACAACTCAGTGTTTCTTAATCACCGTAATTTTTAGATTTTTTAAAATTTCTTACTTCTGCCTTGAGATCTATGATTAATCCCCTCTCTAGTTGCCTTTTCTTAAAATTCCCAAACACACTGAACAATCTCTCACAAAGCACAGGAGAAAGCAATCACTATGCTCTACCCTGGGAGGTTTCTAGAACTTACCAACAAGCACATTTTATTCCAGAAGTTGGAAGAAATGAAATCATGCAAACTTTGCCCATGTTCCCCATTCTGTCACTGAAGGCAGAACTCTTCAATGTCTACAAGCTAACGTTCAGTGGGGCTTAGAGAGGGTTCTCCCCCCGCGAGGAAAAAGATTAACATTTGGTAGCCTGAGGAACACAGACTACTTTCTAATGTGGATGGGCCTCACACAATCAGTGGAAGGCCTGAATAAAACAAAAGGATGACCCTTCCCCAAATAAAACAGAATTCCTCTGCCTGAATACCTTGAAATTAGGACATCTGCTTTTCCCTGCGTCCAGACTTGAAACACTGCCTATTCCTGGTCTGGAGCCTGCTGACCTGAGACCACACCACAGCCTCTCCTTGGCTCCAGCTTTTTGACTCACCCTGTAACTTGCCACAGTCCATAATCATAGGAACTAATCCCTTCGAATAAACCTTGAACGGACATGATGTATATACATGTACGTATACATATACAGACACACACCCTTGCTGGTTCCGTTTCTCTGGAGAATGCTGACTAATACACCAATATAGCCCCCGCCCTTGACCCACATCTGCCCAGGACCTCTCCCGTGTTCACTGCTGCTGGTACAACACGACCACGGTCTGCCTTCTTCCTCAAGGCCCTAGACTGCCCTCTCCCCCAATCTCTGCTTTCATTCTATCCAAGGACTCTGCCAGGGTAAAACAAATGTGGCTCAGGACCAAAGTTAGAAAACCTTGATTAGTGGATTCAAAGTCCACTGAAACTCCATATACGTGCAAATATATTTCTTTGACAAGAAAGTACCCCTTGTCAAAAAAAAAAAAAAGAAAGAAAGAAAGAAAGAAAAGAAAACCAACAAAGAAAACTCTGAGAAATTACATCTTATACTACTTAAGTTCACCTTAAAATAAAAATCATTCATGTTATTCAATGAAAACTTTCTTCGAAGGGCCCTTATGAAAGAGTTCATGCTTTAGACATACATAATCTGAACCCTGTATTCATTTCTCAGTAAAACTATAAAGTGCTCTGGGAAAATATTCTGTTTAGGTTATACTTTACTTTTAATTCCAAGGGCTTCCGGATTTGTGAGACTAAAAATTAAAGACAAAAGCAACACTATAATCGTGTTTTTTTTTAATAGTTCTCCCTCCTCATAGACAGAAGTGACCTTTTTATTTTATTTATTTATTTGACAGAGAGAGGGAAATCACAAGTAGGCAGAGAGAGAGGGGGGAAGTAGGCTCCCTGCTGAGCAGAGAGCCTGATGCAGAGCTTCATCCCAGGACCCTGAGATCATGACCCAAGCTGAAGGCAGAGGTTTAACCCACGGAGCCACCCAGGTGCCCCAGAAATTATCTTTCTTATCAGCTCAAAATTCTACACCTTAGAAGATCAAAGTGATGAATTTCCTATTTTAAATGTCAAATTCAGAATATCTCCAACAGATTTTAGCTACCCAGGACAGAAAGAATTTATAATACCTGAAATTCTTTCAATGGATTCTTGGATTGAGCAGCTGTAAAAATTATTTTGCCTTGACTACTTCAATGGCTCAAAGCAGATTATGTCATACCCTCAGTAAGAAAACCTAATGAGAATCTTTTTAAAGGGCAAAGTCCCATTTTCATCATTGTGTGGGAGGAACATACTACACATTGTATTAACACGGAAAGACTTTGCAAAGGTGCGAAGTAGGAAAAAACGGCCTCTGTGTGAAAGGATTAAACAAATCACATGAGTCAATGAAAGGTAAAAGAAAAATCTAGCAAAATTTTAAATTCCCTTTGTTCAAAAACAAATGATACAGAAGTAGCTAACATCATGATATGAAGAGGGAAGCCGTCACCATGGCAAGCAGGTTGTGTCTTATGTAGCTCTGGATGGAGTAAGAAAGAACCACAAGGAAGGCAAAACATGCCCCTAGGTTTCCTGGGGTGGACCGTGCTTACTTCAGGCACTCAATACCACCCAGTCACCTCAGGCTTCAGAAAAAGTGAATTCCTGTCTGCATATGTGATTCCCTGTCGCAAGAATGTAAACGTAATTTCTTCTTCTTCTTACGGAGGGTTCTTCTCCTGGCATTAATAAAGGTTTAAATATGAGGTTAGGGACAAAACATAATTAGCACTCTGAGTTTAATTACTAGTGTGTAACAATTAGTCCTGATAAGTTTTTGTTTCCTTTAGTACTTTTATTTTTAAGGTAAATGAACAAACCAGAGCTTTTCAAATTCAAATTAAGGCAAGAAAAGATTAAAAAAAAAAAAAATTCTGGGAGAGCTCAAAATTCCTTGGTCTTCCAGTTGAAGGAAATCCTAACATCAGGGGCTGAAATCTTAACACTGAAGTATCAAACTTCTTTCTTTTTTTCAAATATTTTATTTATTTATTTGACAGACAGAGATTATAAGTAGGCAGAGAGGCAGAGAGAAAGAGGAGCAAGCAGGCTCCCCGCTGAGCAGAGACACCCCCGCCCCCATGCAGGGCTCAATCCCAGGACCCTGAGATCATGACCCGAGGGGAAGCCAGCGGCTTAACCCACTTAACCCACCCAGGCACCCCAATATCAAACTTCCAAACCGCATGTCCAGCTCCTGGATTCGGAACATCCACGTGAGATCTGAAAGTCTCCATGGAGCAGAGCAAGGTGGTGGCCCCAGGAGTGTTTCTGCCCGGGGTGTCTTAGGGCCCTTTCTCTGTACATTAAGAGAAAGGAGTGATTCATCGGCCTTTAGAAAATTTTCTGAGAGGGGTGCCTGGGTGGCTCAGTCAGCTGAGCGGCTGCCTTGGCTCAGGTCCTGGGATAGAGCTCCGCAGGGGATGCCCTGCTCAACAGGGACCCTGCTTCTCTCTCTCCTCCTTGCCTGTGCTCTCTCATGATCTTTCTCTCTCAAATAAACAAATAAAATCTTAAAAAAATAAAAATAAAAAAAATTTTTTTTTAAAAAAGAAAATTTTCCGAGAGGAATACCAGCTGATATGTTTCAGAGTTTTGACCGCCGGTCCCTCCAGTGATGCAATCTAAGGCAGTTTTTGGTTCTGCATTTAAGGAAGGGATCCCACTACCCACTAGCATACACTTCAGGTCCTGTGAGGAGGAATGACAAGACCCGCAGAACAGTCCCCCTTCCCCTGCCTCCCAGCCCCCCACCCCCCCACCCCCAGGCCCACACCCCATCGCCCGCACTTACTTACCGGATGGGGTTGGGGGGAGGAGGGGGGAGCGGTGGTGGAGGTGGGGGAGGCGGAGGCACGGTGTTCTCAGACTGGTTCACACGTTTCTGGAGCTCATCAACTGCACGGAGAACAAGCATTCAGAAAGGAGCTGAAACAAGCCACTTAGCACCTTGTACACACATAAAGGAAAAAAAATGTAACCTCTCTCAAAGTCAAGTTCTTGGTATTAAGGCAAAGTTAGAAATCTCAGTATGAAACTGCAGAAAGTCTTAACCTTTTTGTCATCCAGGCTGCGACCACTAATGCAAGAAGGGGTCTGACACGGGTCACAAGGAAATGTTACTGTCTTGTGGCTGCACGTACAGCTATGGAAAAGAAAAATAATTCGGGACAACGGCTGGACGGGTGGAAGTAGGGACTGAGCTGGTGGAAGAAGTATTTGTGGACAATGGCATGGATTACTCAGAACACTGAGAAACTGTGAATACTTGACTTTTAAAGGGTATAGACCAGGAATTAATTTTAAAGATGACATTTAGAGCAATGAATTTTAATGACATACTTTCCTCCTCCACCTCATTTCCTTCAAAAATTGCAAATCCTGGAGTTCTTAGTTTTAACCAGACTCAGACTCTCAAATGTCTGTAGCTTCAGAAACATCTCGCTCTTCTGAAGGAGCATTCTGGAAACAGAATTTATCCACCCAGTTCACTCACGTCCCGAATGAAGCAGGTAAACGGGCACCAGCGATGTGAAAGGGTCCATGCCTGGTGCCGTTCAAGACGCAGGCTCTGAGTTCCAGGAGCTCGATTTCTATGTATTCTGCAGATGTGAATACCTCTCAGAGGGGCTCCAACAGGCTCTAGGTACCGAATACTGTGTGCACTCAGGAATGGCCCCCTCTGTCCCCAGCCATTCCTCTCTCCATGAATGACTGAACCCCCAATGATCTGCCTGTTTATTTCTACTCTCAACACTTAAATAAGCAGTGTGGGCTACGCTCTCTGATGGCCAAGAGTCCTCTCGTCATTCATGTGCATGTGTCTGTCTCTTCAAAGAGAGTTTGAGTTCCTCAAGGACAAAAGGCACGGTTTCTTTTCCTCTAGATTTTTTATAGTACCCTAGGGTATGGCTGGCTATACACACAGCAGATCCTAAATAAAACATACTCAAAACTGAATCTCAGGTTCTCTCTAGTGTCTGTCTCTTCCATTAAAAAAAAAAAAAAAAAAAAAAAAGGCTTTGGCCACAGGCTGCCTGGATATTCACTAAAAAGAATAGAATACTTCTTAATTTTAGATCGATTTTTAAAAAAGTAAATTGCAATTCATTTTCATTGTGGATTTTTAAGCACTGGATGTTTTTTAAAGGGAAAAAAAACCCTACTTAGTTCTTCTATACAGATTTCAAAATTCTAGTATAAAATTAACCAAAAATATCTCAAGTGAATACTGAAGCTGTTATAAAAGGGAACAACCTGCCTCCTTAAATCACCTCCCTTCCAACAGAAACTTATTACTTATCCCTGTGTAATAATTCAATTCACACATTCCTGTCAAGCCTTCTGGAACTGAATGAATAAATCCTTTGATTTAAATATCCCCTGGTGTTTTAAAAGTTTTTCCACTTAATATACATATTGTTGCCCATTTTATTGTCAGGTGTGACACTGAAAGTATTAGTTCATAGGTATAATTAGACCACAGATGAGGGTTGTATGAACCCTGAAAGTTTAACTCTTTTGAAAACTGTACCCTAAGGGTGGCCTGGGTGGCTCAGTAGGGTAAGCATCAGACTCTTGATTTTGGCTCAGGTCATGATCTCAGAGTCATGGGACTGAGCCCCACATCGGGCTCTGCACTGGGTATGGAGCCTGCCTGGGGTTCTCTTTCTCCCTCTCCCCCTCCCTCCCAACCCCAGTCACTAGTATGCTCGCTCTCTCTCTGAAAAAGAAAAGAGGGGAAAACCCACCCCTAAAATGAACAAAATAAGTATTCCTAACTATCTTATCTGAAGCCCTGAGAAATGCTGAAATGTTGGTCTTCCCAGATCAACAGTATCTTTATCTCTTCATTCGGTACGGAAAGCTGGCACACATGCTCTGAGTCCACCAAGAAGTCCAAGGGCTTGTGACTCTCTGGAGTCCGGTGGCCATTCAACTGAACTGATCTTGGTGTTTCTCTATAGCATTCAGCGAGTGTTCTGGACTAGCTACGGGCCAGGTTTTGTGCTGGGCACAGGGAAGTCAAAGACTACTCAGACACAGAAGCCCACTGGACGCTTTTACCGGAATGCTTTAAATCTCTGGCTTTCTCTTCCGAATTCTGGTATTTTAACTCCAGTTCTCTTTTGTCTTCTTCCAGAAGCCCCAACTGCTGTTTGAGGCTGCGAATCTCTCTGTGGAGGGCTGTGTTCTCGAGCTGCTCTTCTAAGTCTTTCACCTGTAATTCACAAACAGACTTTTGCAGCTTTTTCTTTCTCAAGGAAAAATAAAGGGGGGAAATCAGTTTCCCTTTACTTTGCATTTCAGAGCAAAAAGATACCAATCCATCTTAAAAGCCATGCAAATTTTGGAGTACAGATGATACTTAAAATACCAGTTATTTAAGCCAACATAAATTTATTGGAGACATAATGTCCCAGATAACTGGGTATTGAAATATGGGTCAAAAAGGTAAAATAATATCTAAGAAATTAATTTAAAACAAATTATTACCTTTGTACCCATTTTTCAAGAGAAAATTCAGGTAACATGGAAAAGAACACTTGTGGGGGAGGAATTTGGTAACAAGTATCAAAAACCTTAAAAAAAAAAAAAAGGAAAGAAAGATGAAAAGACGGCTTGATTTAGCCATACTACTTTTAGAACTTGATTTAAAGAAATAGCAAGGGAGCACGTGGGTGGCTCAGTTGGTTAAACATCCAATGACTCTTGATTTCAGCTCAGGTCATGATCTCAAGGTCATGAGATCGAGCCCTGCATGAAGCCTGCTTAAGATTCTCTCTCTCTCTCTTCCTCTGTCCCTCCCCCACACCACTCACATGCTTTTTCTCTTAAAAAAAAAAAAGGAAATAGTAACAGCAAATAACTGAAAATAACTTAAATATCTGTAATAGCGAATAACTGAAAATAACTTAAATATCCACCAAATTATGGATTTAATAAGTCATCCTGTCTTCATGAACTGAAATACCATACAACCACTTAAAATCACATAGTTGGGATGCCTGGATGGTATCGTTGGTTGAGAATTCGACTCGTGGTTTCAGCTCAGTTCGAGATCTCGGGTCGGGAGACTGAGACCTATGTAGGGCTTCATGCTCAGCGGAGTCTGCTTGAGATTCTCTCTCCCTCTGTCGCCCCCCCCCACCACCACCTGTGTTTTCTCTCTCTAGATAAATCTATTTAAAAAATTAAGATAAAATCACAAAGCTCACCACACACTGACAGGGAACAATAGGCTATCAACTAAAAACAAATCAGGCTGTAAACAGGATGTATGATAGGATCCCATTTCAACCACCTTCATAAAATTATCCATTTGTGTAAGGTTTGGATAGGTACCAAAATACGGAATTCTTGGGTAATCTTAATTTCTTCTTTAACTTGTACTGTATTTTAAATATTTGCTTATAAGAAGAAGCGTATGTTGCTTTTATCACCAAGGAAACAACACAGTGTTTAAACAACAGCTGGAGAATCTGCAGGGGAACTTACCAGACTGGTAAGAACTATTTAGGACCACACACAGGAAAGATTACACAGAACAACTGCAGAGTACAGCAGAATACTCTTAGAAATACTGGTCACAGCCATTCATGACTTTTAGCTAATCTCCAGTGTCAGCTCCTCTCTCCTCCTGCCCCAACAAGGTACAGGTCCAACGACTAAGTCCCACACTTCAGTTCAATTCAGTAGGTCCTAGGCCCGTGTTATTTACTAAGCAGGTTAACTACAACTAAGACTTTTCAGAACCGAAAAATTCTAGCATGAGCTAAATTTTAAAAATATTCCTTTATTTTCTCTTTATTTTAAATGGTAATTCTTGCATACGGAGAGAAAGAAAAATAGAGAAGAAAAGAAAAGAAAAAGAAAAAGAAAAGAGAAGGGACGGGAGGATGAAGGAAGGAAAAGAAAGAGGAAGGAAGGAAGAAGTTAGCTCTCTCCTCGTCTCCTAGTTCTCTCCGCAGTCTACTCCCTAGTCCTCCTTCCAGGGGCCGCCGCCCTCACCACCGACTCCTCTGGAGGTTCTGCGCATGCACCAGCGGTTCTTACTGAGGGGAAAAATCACCTCTGCCTCAGGACCACCTTCATAAAAACTTCAGAAACTTCTAAGGACTAAATGTCAGTATTACTGCTTCAAGAGACTTTGACAGGTGATAATAAACAGCAGCTAACAGCCCTTTCTTCACAAATGAGGTGCACTGTAAGGAGTATAAATACTGATGTGATTTCTCGTAAGTGGTTTCTTGGACGTCCAAGCCTTTGTTCCACCTCCTCGCCTCCCCCACCCTTCCGCCTCCTCCCTTCACCCGCCACGATGACTATCTTTTCTGCCTGGTGCACAAAGGTGGGCTCTGTCAGCTGCAATAGCTCCACTCAAACAAACAAACAAAAATAACCACTTAGGAAGTCTTTAAACACATATATTTGTGCAAGTTTACAAAATCAGAAATTTCCTCTAAGCAAACAATTACTACTAATGTGGACTTTTCATCCCTCTTTGAATCAAACTCGCGCCTTCCAGTAAGTTCTCGGAGACTAACGTACTCTCCCGGTGTATGCGGGCTCCGAAAACAATCCGCTCCCAGGGGCCCCGACTGTGCATTATGAGCGCTATGCAAGCTCTCTTTTGAGTTCTCCGTCCTTCGCTTTTTCAGACCTTGGACAGGTTAAAGATCATTATGCGTCTACGACAGTGTGCTCTAGATTTTACGTGGGCACTAAATTAAGGCTCATTCAGCAGTTACTTTCTACTAAGTAAAAAGGCAGAAAAGACTTAACTGAGGCCAACCAGGGAGCCAAAAATGACCGGAGTGACCCTCATGTTTGTGGGTATGTTTTAAGACGCCAGAAGAAAATCTGTTACCTTTTTCTGATGCTGAATTCTCTCTTCTTCAAGCTGCTGGATGAGTTTTGCGTTTTCTTCCAAAGCTTTCAGAAGCTGCTGGTCTGGAGCGGAGCTCTGCAGCAGAAGGTGGCTTTGTCTCTTCAGCTTGTTCTGCTCAATGAACATCTGTAAGAGTTCACGACAGAAACGTACAGACCAGTCAGCCTCACGCACGTCCTCCACTGCGAGAGGAGCAACAGGAAAGGACACGGAGTCTTCACTGCGAAGTTAAGGGCTATTTCTGAGTTGTGCGGTAGTACAGTAACGACTGCTACGACCTCATCTGTAACTTTCATGCGGTCTTCAAGGATCTTCATTCACCCTTGCCCCAGCGACGTACATGTGCAATAGCTGCGTCCTATGCCTCAGTTTTTAATGTTCTGTTATTGCTCTGAAATGCACTAATACTAACATTACTGGCTGCTACTCATCACGTACTTATAGTGGGTACTCTGCTAGATAGTTTCTATGTATTAATTTAACCCTTACATCAATCCTATGAATACTTCTGCTTTGAACAGCTAAAACTGACTAACATCCTGTGATAGATACAGCGTTGATTTTATGTGTATCATCTAATCCCTAGAACAACACTGTCAGGTAGATACTATTATTATCCCATGTTTACTAAGAAGGTAAGTGAGGTCCAAAGCGGCTAAGCCACTTTCCCAAGAACACATGAAAGTGGCAAAACCAGGATTTAAACCAAGATCTGTCTGATTTAGAAGCCTGAGCTCTTAACCATCTGGCTAATCTTCTTCCTCTGGTATTTACTAAACCTAGTGTTTTGTTTTACACCAAAAGCTGGGAAAAGGCACATCAATATTGACTGGGCACTTTACTGTGCAACTTACACATATTATTCAGTCTTTATAAGTTCACACTTTCCAACACAACATTATTTTCTATTTACTAGTTACTTCTTTTCCTTAATACCTTACATGAGCCAGCCAGTGGGTGATTCTACAAGTGGAATATTTTATGAACTCTGACATTAAGCCCATTTTATAGTAGAGCTTCACCGTTTCATCAGATTCTTAATTGCATTTTTAAAGGAAAATGTACATTCTTCTTCCATCTGACCGCTCACTTCCGTGTAAGGATGAAAGGTGCTGAGAAGGGACGAGGGAGTGAGTGTGTGTGCGCGTGCACGGGGCTGAGCTCCAGGACCAGGAGACTGCGTGCACCGGCGTGCGAGGGAGCCATCCACGTCTCATCTAGTCTCTGACATCTGAGACCAATGGCATCACTGAAACAACTGCTTCGAGTTGTTATTATCATCATAGTAGTCATTTGCTAAATAACTTTTTCCCCTCTCAAAGTTAATTTGCTTGGGGTCCCTTGCCAATGTCTTAGCAAATGCCTCAGAGAGCCAACAAGGCGCCCTGCAAACAGCAGTTGGACTCAGTAAGTCCGCCAGCTTCCCAGCCAGTGAGACATGTCCCCAGTGCTCAGAGGCGGGGAGAAGGCCCTGGGTGCGCAGACCAGGACAGACTGCTGGTCGGGGCGCAGCTGGTCCCTCACTGCACTGCCTCCCCCAGCTTCAGTTCACTCTTGGGAAAAAGCAACAGTTCTCCTTCTCCACAGAGCACTCAGGAAAACGTGTTCAACTTTACATGATTAAAAATTATCTCAACTTGGTTATTGTAGAAAGAAAATCATAAAGTTTATGTCTTGGGGATGTTACTGATGTTAATTTCTTTCGCAAAACCCGTTAGCAACACCTAAATAGTAATGGTGTAAGATGAAAAGAACATCTAGATAACCATGGTAACTTGGAAAACTTACTCATTAGACTATGTTTTCTAGACCTTAAGACACTAACATGACATCTTCTAAAGATAGGCCTAAAAAAATTAGTGACCAAACACTGATGGATTTGGCTTTTTTTTTTTAAGATTTTATTTATTTATTTGACAGACAGAGATCATCAACAGGCAGAGAGGCAGGCAGAGAGAGAGGGAGAAGCAGGCTCCCTGCTGAGCACACAGCCCAATGCAGGGCTCGATCCCAGGACCTGGAATCATGACCTGAGCCAAAGGCAGAAGCTTTAACCCCACTGAGCCACCCAGGCACCCCTGGATTTGGCTTTATACTATAAGAACCTGACAGCTAGGGTTAGGGAGGTGGTCTCTTATCACACAAATGACATCGGGGCGTCAGAATTTCCAAGGACCGTGATAAATCTTCTCAAAGAATGAAAAAAAAAAAAAAGAAGAAAACATTATGTCACTTTTATAGGATTCATTCTTTCCAAAGGAATATTAAAATGTCATGTGCATTGTCCGGGAAGAAAACAGAACTCAAAAACAAGTCTCACAGTATATCCAGACCACACACTGAATGAGGTATCCACACCTTTGAGCCAAGAAAACTACAATGACCAACAAGAAAGAACAGATTCAAAAAGTAAAGGAAAATTTGTCATTGAAACCTGAAGTTAACACTGAAGACGTACAAAAACGTAGGAAGGCAACTGGCCGTTTCCTCCTTATTGAAGAGGGGAGGGTACAGTTTTTACTTTGGTTTTCATGCTGCTGGTTTTTTTTTTTTCACCCATTTTTCCCATCCCCTCACTCTCCCCTCCTCTCTGGCAATCACCAACTTGTTTTCTGTATCGATGGGTTTGTTGTTGCTTTTTATTTGTTTGGTTTAGCTTTGTTTTTTAGGTTCCACAAAGAGGCAAAATCATATGGCATTTGTCTTTGTCTCACTTATTTCACTTAACCTAATACCCTGTAGGTCTACCCATGCTGTCACAAAAGGAAAGATCTCATTCTTCTTTGTGGCCGAGTAATATTCCTCTGTGTGTGTGTGCGCGCACAAGTGCATGTGTGCACACACACGCGCACAGCTTTTTTTTTTTGTAAGATTTTATTTATTTGACAGAGAGAGAGAGATCACAAGTAGGCAGAGAGGCAGACAGAGAGAGGGGGAAGCAGGCTCCCTGCGGAGCAGAGAGCCTGATGTGGGACTCGATCCCAAGACCCTGAGATCATGACCCAAGCTGAAGGCAGATGCTTAACCCACTGAGCCACCCAGGCACCCTGCAGCTTTTGTTTCTCAAATGGACAAACGGGAGTAGGAGTGTGGGAGAAACATTCCATGTTTTCCTTTCCACATCTGAGAACTGTTCATATTTTTTACAAATACTTTTTATAAAAAGGTATATACCTTTTACAAGGAATATGTATCCCTTTTGTAATTAAAAATATAAAGCAAATTACTTTATTGAATTCTAGGGCTCCAGACTATAAGCTCCAAAGGGGCAGGGATCGCACTTGAATTCTTCACCCTTACATTCCTACTGTCAGCACAGTGTCTGGCTTATGAAGATGTTTGCTGAACACAAGAAAAACCAAAATGTACAAGACCGGCTCTTCTCCTGTTAAACCAAGACCTCCACATTTTAGCAACAGTTTTCTGCTGAAACGCTGAGAGTCGGGGCACCGGGGTGGCTCCAATGGTTAAGCACCTCAGTCTTCATGGTTTCCACTCAGGTCACGAAGCTCACCTGTGAGGAGACTGTAGGACTTTCCTGGGCTCCTCTCTCCACTCACACGCATGCTCTCTCAAAAAAGTAAATAAATCTTAAAACAAAACAAAACAAAACCAAAAAAACAGCAGCAGCAGCAGCAGCTACAAGTCTATAAACCGTGCAAAGCAGAAGGCGTATGGGTTCTAGCCTAACGTTATTCTACAGAACAGCTTCTGGGGAGCCTGGCTAGCTCAGTCTATAGAACACACAGCTCTCAATCTTGGGGTTGTAGGTTCAAGCTCCAGACTAAGTGTAGAGATTACTTGAAAAAAAAATCTTAGGGGTTCAGTGGGTTAAAGCCTCTGCTTTTGGCTCAGGTCATGATCTCGGGGTCCTGGGATCAAGCCCCACATCGGGCTCTCTGCCTGGCGGGGAGCCTGCTCCCCCTGCCCATCTGCCAGCTTGTCTGCCTACTTGTGATCTCTGTCTGTCAAATAAATAAATAAAATCTTGAAAAAAAAAAAAAAAGGAAAAAAAATCTTAAAAAAACAACAACAGTTTTCATCTCACAGTTGTGCAGATAAAATCTAGATACTATAAAACCATCCAGCACGGCTGCAGACACTGAGGCTCCCCATAGGAAGAATGCAAGTGGCCACCCTGGCCTTCCCTCCTCCCGCCTCTGGCTTCTCAGCTGGTGTCAAGGTCATGGTCACTGATCACATGGCCAGTGAAGGGCAGAGTAAATCACTGTCTTCAGATTCTTGGCAGAATCCTGCTTCTTGTATCTGTCTTCTCTGCTACTGTGTGGCCTTCAAGTCTTCTTCGAGTGGCTTTGTATTCTAACATCATTCCACGAACAACAGATGGAAAACTGAAAATGTCTCTCAAAGTAAGACCCTGGCATTCGGGTCGAAACAAGCCCACCTTTTCAGTTTGACCTCGGAGGCGTCTTCCCATGAGCCCCGTCTCCCTTCCCCCCTACTGTGTCTATCGCTGCAGCTTTCCCAAGGGGCTCTGACACGCCTCAATTTCTTTTCTTTCTTCCAAGTAATAAGAGCACAATTTTTACTCACCTTTCATTAAGCTCTCTGAATAAAATGAATGAGAATATTTCAAATCACATCTTGGACTAAACCTTTCCCAGAGTTCATTGCTAGCACAGCTACACTCAGGTGCAGAAAGACTCCTGCACAAAACCGTAATCTGATTTTCAAAGGTCGTTCCCACAACCCCACGCTTCGTCTTCCTCTAGCACCTTGGATACTTCTACCTACGGATGTTTCACATTTCCATAGCTACTTTCCCTCGCAACCTGCGGTGTGCACCCAGATTCAAAATACTGAGACATGATGGAAATCTCAGGCAGACCAGTGCTCCCTTCACCAGCCGTTACAGTTCTGCCATCCGGTGCCTCACCACCTCCCTGTAAACCAGCCCCGGGCCGCGGAATATCCAGTGACAACAAGTCAACAAAGGGAAGCCGGAACATGAGAAGCTCAAAGCTTATCTCTGACAGGAGAGGAGAACCAGGACTCTGGTGAAAGCCTACAATGATGGACGCACACCACGGCAATGTTCCACAGCAAGCAGAAAGATCAGCTCATGTAATGAGATCACTGTCTAACAGGTGAAGAAAAATACTAACACCATGATGCTGTTATTTGAGATGGTATTTGGAGATGTAACCTAGATTCCTAAGGCTGTTGAAACAGACAGAAATCCTGTACTCAGGCTGGACTTTGCATCACAAGTGGCAGGTATCCCTAAATATAATTTCTTTCCCCTATAACAGCATTCTATAGTACGAAATCCTTTTGCAGAGCTGTGCTACCAGATTTCAAAATCTACTTGGTCGGGCTGATAGCATCACCCATTTTACAGATGGTGAAAGTGAAGCCCCAAGGAACTAAAAGGGCTACTCTCAGGTCATACAATGAGCAACTGACTAATATGGCCAAAATATGAACCCAGATTTCTAACACCTGTTTAAGTGAACTTGACACTATCCCATAGCTGGCCTCCCTTAATTCTAAATGTTAAGTTCTTTTTCAACTTCAAAACATATTTTGGGGCTCCTGGGTGGCTCAGTCAGTTAAGCATCTGCCTTGGGCTTAGGTCATGACCAGGGTCCTGGGATCGAGCCCTACATCGGGTTCCTTGCTCAGTGGGGAGCCTGCTTCTCCCTCTCTCTGCTGCTCTGCCTACTTGTGCTCTCTCGCTCTCTCTGTCAAATAAATAAATAAAATCTTAAAAAAAAAAAACTACACATTTTGACATGTCACCTGCAAAGTTCTTTAAGAAACACAAATCTAAAACTAGGTCTCTGTGGATGCTTACCTCTTGTGCAAATGACTCTGCCTTCTTTCGAAGGTCCTTCTCCAGCTCCAGGTTTACCTGCATTTCCTCATATTCTTCTACCGCCAGCATGGACACTTAGGAAGACAAGGAAGAGAAATGCATAAAGACCAGTGACCACACAGACTGTCAGGAACATGGATGAAAAGCAGTGTTGCAAAGATTCTGCGTACCGGCACACAGGCTCCTTCAGCCACTGCTGACTCAAGTATGAACAGATCAAATGTTTTTGAGAGCAGCTTGGCAATGTGAATCAAAAATCTAAAACCACTCATACCCTCTGACTCGAGAATTCTGCTTTTAGGAACGTACCAGTTCACCCAAGAGCACAAATCATGAACACATCCAGCAGCACAGCCCCAAGAGTGCTCTTGGCGTCGCTGCTGAAACAGAGAAATGACCCAGATGGTCCCACGGCAGACCCAGGAAAGGTCAGTGAATGCGCAAAGATACTCATCTTTGTTGGTAATCAGAGAAATGGAAAGGAAAAACACAGACACCTTCTTAGACTCAGCAGAGAGGGAACTGGCAAAAATCAAGAAGTAGACTTACACCAAGTTTGGAGAGGACACAGGACGATGGGAAAAGACACATTGCCCACAGGAGTGAAAATCTACCTAAAAGTAACCTGGCATCATGTTCTGATGTTGAAGATGAACCTTGGCATTTGGCACATTATGTGAGGGCACGTGCACCGGAAGACGCATGTAAGAATTTTCATAACTGCAGGTCTTGGAATAGCAGAAAACTTGAAAAAACTCAAACAGCCACAGAAAAGACCATAAATTCTGTGACAGACAGCAAATGAAATACTATCCAGCAGGGAAAGTTAACATACCAGGGCAAATAGAGACCTCGCAAACCAAAAAATGCACAGGGACATATGCAAGGTGATAGCATGAATATAAAATTCAAAAACATGCAAAGTTAAACAACATGCCACTTAGAGATCTGTACACACCTGGTAGAGCTATAAACAAGAGCAATGATAAAAATCTACGTGAGGGGATGCAAGTGGAGATCGATATTCAGGGGCTTCTAAGGTATCAACGGGTAAAGACGTATTTCTTTTGCTGAGATTTTTTCAGCTTCCATAAATGTTATAAATACATTTAACCAATGATTTATTTATAGATATCGTCTTAAGGTTGGAAGAATATACATGACGTTAATAAGTGCTTATCTTTGGACTGTAAGATTGAAATTTTTTTTTTCCTTTTCCATTTGAATCTATGTTTTCCACTAAAAAAATGTATTAGCTGAATAAAAAGAAAAAAATATATATATACGTTATTTTTAAGCTTATTTACATGTTTAAGCATGCTTACAGAGAAATGGCCTTAGATCCACTGAGGCCCAGAGTGAGAGCTCTGAATTAAAGAATCACTGAAGGACAGGAATCTCAAAGGGAAGGTCTATCAAATAGAAGAAACATGAAATCTTTGCTACTTTTTGACATTCTGGGGCCTGTTTTGTTAAATAATGACATAGGCAGGACCAAGGGAGTGATGACGCCATTAGGAGTTAGGCACAACACAGGGAGATCTCACACTGGTCTTGCCATCTGCCTCGACACAGGCACTTTCAATCCTGAGCTGAGTCATAGCAATAAAATCTTTAAAAAGGCGCTCTTAATGGCTGCTTTCACACAACGTTCCGCCAGGACACTTCAGCCCTAACTGACTAAGGACTGGTTTGCTGTGTAATGACATAGAATTTCCAACTCTGTACTCTGTAAATCTGCTGCCTTCTCGGAGGGAAGACGAACGGTCTTACTCGAGTGAAGCAAAGTAAGTGATGGTTTGCGGTGTGAATTATAGGTCCCTGAGAGCCAAATGATTTTCAAACCTATTTAAAAAAGAAATTTTCAGGAAGGAAACAAAGACAACTATGACTATCTAAAGGCCCGGGGCAAGGTAACTGACGCTCTTTTCTAAGTCCAGAACACCATAACGAAAACTGAGTTTTCACATGCCCTGCCCCTTCTGACTTGGCTTCTGCAAGAAATTATTTATTTCTTTTGCATTTATTTATACCATCTCTCTCTCTCTTCCTACGGAAAGGGCTCTCCGAAGGCAAGATCCATGTGATCGACCTTTGTAGAACCAACCCTCTGTGTCTAGCACAGTACATCAAAACCATTTCTATCTTCCTGAATGTGGGAGGAGCTGAGAAATGTCAGAATCACCACATCTCCCACACTGAATTACAAGGTCCTTTATTTATTCAAAAATCTCAATTCGTTCCCCAAAGGTGGAGAACTACCACCAATGACAACAATGAAAGTTCAAAGGTTTCCTGCACTCAGGCATCACTCCCTTGTCCTGAACCAGAGGACGCAAAAACACAGCCCCCATGGGACTTGATGCTGGGTTTTACAACAAGGATTCCGTTTTCTCTAGAGGTAGCCTTTGGAGAAATCTCCTTCTCACCACGAGACCATGCCTGCTTCTCCTGATCAAGAGGATCATTTTAATATGATTCATATGAACGGTCGTAAATCTCTCATCACTCTGGCTGCTAGACAGCTCTAAGCCAGACTTGACTGCACACAGGCAGGACTGCACGAGACCTCACGGCAAGCATGGAACCTTGTAGAGCGGTATTTAATTGTACTTTTGCTTTGCCCCACTTTGTATATTCTCGTAATTTAAAATGTTTTCATATCCTGTCACATGTGTCTGTGTAGATATCCTCTCTCTTGGATTAAAAATCACCTACCAAATACATAAATACTGAGGGGAATGCCAATACGGCCATGGTCCCAGGATCCATGTAGACAGAACAGTGTTTTGGTTTGAGGTGGGTCGTACGCTCCTCAAGTGAAGGGACTTTTAGAAGTCCCAAGACCCTAAGGTGGGTGATCAAATAACTGGAAAGAGAGAGACTCGTGGCTAGAAACCAGGAAAACCAAGACAGGATATTTTTGCTCCAAGACTCTTCAGGCACAGGTACAAAACAACACAAAATGTATGCAAACCAAATAAATTACACAGGTATCTGTAAAAAAAAGACTGGAAACACCTACCTCTATTGCATTTTTCTAAGACTCTTCTCTGTTCAAGAACTTCTGAGTTTAAAGCATCTTTTTCTTGTTTAACTTTATTTACCTAAAAATGTGAAATTGTGAGGGAAGAAAACACCCGACATTATAAAATACGACATAAGGTGATGTGTGACACCCAGACTGCTGTTCAACATTCAACATGAAGTTACAATTTCAGGCAGTAACGGCTTTACCGTGTTGGGCTTTTAGTAAAGTTGTTCTTAAGGCCTCGGGGGTAGCTGTTTAAGCTGGGACATCCTTTGGTAGAGAACTTTCTTACAAATTCCAAATGGCACTGGTCCCTACCCATGTAAATGATTGATATTTTTAATGCAAAAATCCAAGTAGAAAGCACCCAGAAAGTAGACAAATCATGTAGTCAGAGATCCAATACTCAACTTCAATATTCACTTCAAATTCTGATGACATTTAACGTAAGGAAAACAATGCATGAATTTTTAAAATAAAAAATACTTTAAACTTTGATGACTTCTGGCTTAAATAAAACACACATAAAAATCTTCCCCAAAGACTTACATTTCTGAGTTAATTTTGACATCAATGGGAAGAGACTATGAAGGGACCATTTTAAAAAAAGAATGTGAAGTTAGGTGTATCAAAGTGGGCATGTCTCAAATGCACTACACTGAATTTTAAAAAGCAGGTACAGGAGTGCCTGGCTGGCTCAGTCAGTGGAGCATCTGACTCCTGATCTCAGGATTGTGAGTTCAACCCCCACACTGGGCACAGAGCCTACTTAAAATAGAAATTAAAAAAATAAAAAGCAGGTACATTTACATTATTTAGAAACACTCAAAATCCTATGTATTGTAGCAAAATAAATAAATAAATACACACACACACACACACACACACACACACACACACACACACACACACGCACTGGAATGATAAAAGCCAAATTCAGAATAATGGCTGTGTAGGGGAACAGGGCACGGAGTGAGGGGAATACAGTAGGGAGAGAGACACGGGGGTTATCAAGACTGCGTATTAAACTAGGTAGTAGACATATGGGTGTTCCTTATTTTGTTTTTTATACTCTTCACATGTCTGAAATAGTCGTAATAAAAGGAACTTCTGAAAGGATTTCCAATAATACCTCTAAATGGGAGGGGGACAGGATCATCAGTAAATCATCATAATTGAGGAAGAGAGTGCATCAAAACATGTCTGTCTCTCTCCTGTGGTTTCAGACAAGAAAGAAACTAAGATAATGGTCCTGGAAAAGGACTCTGAATCCATCGGCTCACCAGAGAGCCTGTGAACTGGATGCTTTTAGCGTAAGCTCCGTTTTTGGTTTTGGTCTGAATTAGTAGCCGGTGTACACTCCCCAGGAACGCCACTTCCAAAACAGCATCATCCTTCCCATGCCTCAGCATGTTCCGTAACGCTAAGTAAATGCGAGGCTGACGTTGGTGGACACCACCTCCCAACCTTTCCCGTATTCTGGCCCTTAGGAAAACTGTGAGATACGTATGCAAACTGAGGTAGCTGGGTAAGGTTGCCCACTGAAGGGATCGAAGCCTCAAGGCCTCAGCATTACCTGAGGGATGGGTCTAGAAGCTTGGGCTGTAGAATCTGGGAACCACGGACACCAGTTAAATCATGACTGCAAAGGCAGTTCTCTGAAGCACCATGCACAGAAAGGCAATTATGTGCTCTTGTTCTTAAAGACCATTCAAAAGGAAAAATAAAGAGATTTTTGAAGCACCCACTTTGAACCCATTCTGACATCTATGCTTATGTTGCTGGTACACAAGAAGACAGCCCTTCCCAACTGAGCCAAACCATCTGATGGCGAAGCCAAATACTTCTTCCCCAGCAGCAATAAAGCAGATGACTTAAATTGCAGAGAGCGTTCTTACAAATCGGCCTCCCATAGTGAAATACGGGGACAACCGGGATACTTCATTGCTATTTTGCTGATTTACTGAGCTGGGTAGTGAGTATACGAATGCTCACGATCTTATTTTCTACACCTTTCCGTATATTTGAAACGGAGGGGAGAAGAGAAGGTCAGAACTGGTACATGGTTCTCGTGCCTGAAATCAACTTCCAACAGCAAGTTTTTAACTTAGCCAAACACCCTAAAAACACCAAAAGTCTTGCTTTTCAGGCCCAAGATACATACTTCTTCGATTACTTCTGCAAGTTTGCTCTTGAGATTTTCCAATTCAATTGCTAGTATCTTCTTCTCCTCCTGAACAGATACAATCTGATCTCGAAGTTCTGCATTTTTAAAGAAAAAAACAAGGGGAGGAAAACAATCTAAGCAAACTTACTTTTTAATTTAAATTCAATTAGCGAACTTAGAGTACAACGTTAGTTTCAGTGTAGTAACTTCTAAATTTATCTTAAAAGACATTAATCTTGTCAAAAGAACTGAAAATGCCAGTCCATATGTAGCTTACAATCAAGGTTACTTAACAAATAAAATGCAAATAAAGCAGAGAATGGTGGAAATCTCACTTCTTTGCCCCTGTATGCAGCCACAGTTATTAATCATTTTATACCACGCAATCTCACTGTGTTATTAAATGTACCAGATCATGTTTTCTTTGCATGCTATCAGCCCATATTTTAGGAAACTATCTGGCATTTTAGAAGTAAATGTTTTAAGATTTCAGCAAAACAAATTAAGGCATATTACTAATTTCCTTTTTATTTTAAAATGGCCATGGGCTCTTGTCACAATAAAATATAACAAACAATGGGGCAGTTGATAATTTGCAGATTTTGATTTGCAGAAAAAAATCCTGACCTGCTGCCAATTTATAGCCCTCAAACATTATTTGAATGGACTCAAAATATAACCTATTTGCAAAAGGGTTAATTCTAGTAATTTTCTCTCCAGAGTTGTTGGTGCTTTGTTTCTTAATTTATTTCCTAGTTCTTCTTATTGGAATTTAATGAAAACTGTATTACCAAAATGAAACTATTAGCAACCATGAAGTGCAAAAGCTTCTGGTAGTAGACAAAAGTTACTCCCACCACTCAACAGTAAAAAAGTACACAAGAGGGGCGACCAGGTGGCTCAGTTGGTGGAGCGCCCGACTCTTGACTTCGGCCTGAGATCAGCTCGTGATGTCAGGGTCCTGGGATCCCACCAAGTCAGGATCCCACCAAGTCAGGCTCCACATTCAGCTGGGAGTCTGCTTGAGGATTCTCTCTCTCCCTCTCCCTCTGCCTCTCCTTTCTCTCTCTCCATCTCATCTCTCAAATAAATCTTTTTAAAATATATATATATATATATACAAATACACATATTAGCACAGAGTCAGTCCTTAAATGGATATCCAAGGCCTCCAGGTTTGCTACTCAGGTTTTAATTGCTTTTAATTAAAAACCTTCTCTGGAGTTATTTATAAATTGAATCAAGATTTTACAGGAGGCCAGCCTGGAAGAGTTCTCAGATCTTATTTCGAAACCTCTTTCTCCACTAGCTGGGTAATGTTGAAGGAGGAACGAGAGACTATACTGTCTCAGACCTAAGAGGAGGGAAGAATCATGAACAGAAGAAAATCCTGTAAACTACTCCCTCCCCACCCAGACAAGTATTATTTTGTCTTCGGTCCGGGGCGGACAGTCAGGTAACAATGTGTCTGTGTCCTCCTTCCCCTCCTTCCAACTGCAGTTTTATCCAACCCAACATGCCAGTAAGTATTGCTTTTCGCATGCGCCTGATGCTGAAATACCCGAAAAGTCACTGAGCCCCGGACTGCTCTTCTCCATCTGTAACATAAACAGTGTGTACATATAATCAGGTGTATATACAATCAAGAATAAAATTAAAGTGTATTTAATAGAGGTTCCATGTGATATTCTACGTGCCGCTGACTGCCACAGTGAGTGGTCTAACCGTGTCTAAGTTGAACACTGCAGATTGCTTACAGCTCAGTGCCTCAATCAGATGAGAAGTCCTTTGAGGGCAGAGACTTAAGCCATCTGGGGAGGAATCCTCCCGAAAGATTCCAAAAAAGAACCAGACAAATGGGAGGCATGGGCTACATATATTTTTATCCATTCTTTCACTTAACAAAATTATCTCAATGTGTAGTCCATATTTTTAAGAATTTTTACAAGCTGGCTGTTTCCATCAAGACAACACTTTCAAAAGTGTCTAATCGCAAATGAGAAAGTGATTCACAATGCACCAATATCACATCGTATCATGATTCTCAACCAGGCTGCTCTCTGGGACATTTAAATCTGAAACTTTTTGAAGCAGGACCCAAGTTCTAAAGTTCTCAGGTGATTCCAATGGGCACCCAGTGCTAAGAAACATTATCCAAAATGTGCCCAGTGCAAGCATCCCACCTTTGATCTGCTTCTGACACTGTACAGAGACACAGGTCTCCACGGTGCCTTCTGGGTCTGTGCTGACATCTTCGTCATCAATGTTGATCTCCTCGGTGATTACATCTGGTCCTAGCTTGGCCATGTACAACATGCTGATTCTTTTCAATGTTTTATTTTCTTTATTTAGCTAAGGCAAAATATAAAAACAGTCATTTTAACAGCAGTCAAATGAATGTCTTGCATTTTTAAACAATAGACAGATTGAGTGTATTTCTGTCTTACATATTCATCAACACCCACAGCATGAACTAACAATTAGAAGATTCATGAAGTAAGGTTTTATTTACACTTTTTAGTATTAAACTAACTAAAGTTAAGACCTGATGCCTGGATTACAGCCAGCAGCATGGGGAAATGCTAGTTCTGATGACATAAGAATTATTAAGACAAGATACCAGTATAGATTTATATACTTAGATTTAATCAAATTTCAACTTATTCCATCCTTAATAGTCCTAATTAAGGCACTTCATTTCAAGAAAATGTTTTCTTTGCTGTTGTGCCCACCCTTCAAATGTTTGTTAGCCCAGCCCTCCCTCTTCTCTGAACACCTGCTACTCCTCTTCATTGTTCCACAGCATTCCTTTGGGAACAACTGTGTTCCCCTAGAGAACACCCCATCCCTTTGGCTGAAGCTAATCAGTCCGGGGATCAGGCACGTGCGCCTAAGCGTGGCCAGGTGAATCCCTCCTCTAGAAATTTGGAGGCTAGAACAGAGATGAGTTTCCGTCCATGTGTCCAGATATACAGACGCTGTAGGCAAACATGATTCACTACTGAACTGAGAAACAGAGGAAGGGAGTCCATAGCAAAGCCCAAAACGGAGCTGGTGTGTAGAGACACACAGAGAAGAATAATGGAGATGGGTTTCCCACAGGACTCTGGTCCATTCTCAAAATGCTCCTAGCTCATGGATGCCATGGGATTCCCCAATATCCCTCACTAACAAATTCCTACTTTTTTTCCTTTTGACAGTGGAAGAAAGTTCAAGGTATGTTTCTGTTCTCTCTATAAAAAGAGTTATAGTTCATAGCAAAGAGAAGAAATCTTAATTAATTAATGTATTTGTTAGAAATGAATTGTTCTTTAGTTTCAGTCGCTCAACTACCACCGTCTTCTTCGGTTCCCTTGTTTATGTGTGTACCGGTATTAGTGCGAAGCACAAAGACTCAACGTGGTCCAAAGCCCATAGAAGGAAAGTATGGTTTCCTTATGTTTTCTCTTCTGAAGACTAAAAAATAAAAGGTCTCCTATGAACACATGCACATATAGAAATGCAACCTCTCTTCTTTCACTCAGGGCTAATGGCGACTAAGACAAGTTCTGAATTAAATAACTGACACTGGAAATAAATAGAAACAGAAACCCAACTCATTGGAAAGCTAATAACTACCTTCTCTACTACAGCTTTACATCAGAGTAAGTCATGCTGGTACTGGCCCAGCTTTGGTCCTTCATTTGTGATCATAATCAAGGCCCTTTAGGGCTTCCCTCAGGAAAAAGTCCAGACCATTCCAAACAGGGAGGTCTGATTCTCACCCCAAGAACACTGAATCTAACTATATCCCAAGTAGCCTGATGCGGGCCCAAGAGGTTTCCCAGACCTCTGAACCCTTCCAAAGCTTCCCCCTGGGAAGCCTCGTGAGCTCTACTCAGGGAATCCCACACAGCCCCTTTCTTCCCTGTGCCCAGCCCACAGCTCCAGCTTCTAGCTCCCGACAGTCCATTAGAGGATCAGGGATAAGACAGGAGCCCATGATCTCTAAGCCTCTCTCCCCTAGGATAAAACATTCTCGTAAAGCCTGTTGTGGGTTCCTGGTACCACAGGCGCTACAGCGGGCACGAGTGGCTCAAGGATCCTGCCTGATACTCAGATGGTGCCATCTTCTCCGAATGGCAGGGAAAAAAATCAAAATTGAAGGAAAAAGTGAAAACAGTCAAGCCTTCATTTGTAATTCTGTCCCCTAGTAATACTTAAACTAATGGTTTGCAACACGCCACATTAGAACCTCCAGAGAGCTTTTACACAATCCCAGTGCACAGGCTCTCTCACAGACCCAACTCTCTGGCGGTGGAACCCCGCAGAGCACCCTCTCGGGGCCCCAGGTGATTCTGTTTCGCATCACTATGAAGAATCTTTGACACAGAGAAAGGAAACACTTCTGTATCTGTTTCTATAAAACCAGAGGCAAGAATCCTGCTCTATAATCCAATGTCTCTGCTCCTAGAATAACTTCACCTTTCACAGCAGTGGTCTCCTCCTCCACGAACTAAGGGTAAAAATAGCCTTTGCCCCATAACGTGCGCACTGAGTGAGACATTACACAGGAAGCGCTTCACACAGTGACGGACATGCAGGAAAAAGCCAGTGTCTGCTCCTGATAGGAACAAAAGGTGTTCGGGGTGTGTGTCTGATTTTTCTTTGGGAATACTTTATCAGCTAGTTTTTTTTAACCAACTTAGACATCTGTGCAATTTTCTCTTCTTCCAGGATCCTCATGAAAGCACAAAAACACTAATTTTTGTTATCTGGTGTTTAAGAGGTTCAGTCCTGGGCCACTGTCACAATAATACTTAATAACTTGTTCATTAATTGTTATACCCTCAAGAGTTTAATGCCTCTTTCTATCAAGCCAGGAATCAGAATCTGCCAGCACTATGTGGCTGTAATACAACTACTCTCTTCAATAAAGTTACTAACTCAATAAAAAAGCCACACACCGGGCACCTGGCTGGCTCATTTGGTAGAGCATGTGACTCTTGATCTCAGGGTCATGAGTTTAAGCCCCATGATGGGTGTGGAGACTACTCTTTAAAAAAAAATAATTAAAAAAAAAAAAAAAAGCCACAAGCAAATTTCTCTGGAACATCATTCTCACATTCTGAAGGAAGAAACATAAGATTTATGTACATAAAGATCTCATGACCATACTAACTGGATATCTTTGAAAACTCTGAATTCATAAATTTTGGCAAAGCAATTTCACTGAGGTTATTATTCATCAAGCTATATGTTAACAGCATACTGTCTTTTGGAATGATTCTAAGTCACAAAGCAAAAATAAATCTTTTATAAACCTATAGTAGCAGAATCTTCTACTACGTTCAAATTTAAATAGTTTTTATATTGGGTGCAGCTTAATGAATATTTAAAGATACAAAGTAAGCAAGTTAAGCAGATTTGGACCATATGGTTTAAATAATTGGTCTACATTTATTGGTTTAACCTACACATTTTACCGAAGCATCCACCCTTGCTTTTAAGAAAATTATGCAAATTGCATCTTAAGAACATCCCATTTGTCATTAATTTGAGAGCAAAGATTTAGAAAAATAAGAAGAAATTTACAGAAACTTTGTTGCTTTAAAAATGGAGTCTACTTTCAAAAATGACAATTGGGATACCTAAATCAGGATGTGCTACTTTTTTTTTTTTTAAAGATTTTATTTCACAGAGAGAGATCACAAGTAGGCAGAGAAGCAGGTAGAGAGAGAGAGAGGGAAGCAGGCTCCCTGCTGAGCAGAGATTCCAATGCGGGGCTTGATCCCAGGACCCTGAGATCATGACCTGAGCCAAAGGCAGAGGCTTTAACCCACTGAGCCACCCAGAGCGCCCCAGGATGTGCTACTTATTGATCATTCATATAATAAAGCTTCCAGACTTTGCATTCAAAGCTGTAGTATCTTCCAGATCCAATGAATACATCTATAGGCTTTCTGACCTATTTTTATTCCAAGTCCCACAAGGCCACATTGTAGCCTCAGAAAGAAACCGTATGGCCACTTTGAAAGACTTCATGAGGAGGACAAAACGTGTAAGTGAAGGATCCTCTTGTCAAGACTAAAGTATAAAACTGACCTTTGAGATTAGTAATACAGTGGTTCATAAACAGGGACGGACGAGACAACAGTCCCCTGGCAGCTTTCTCGGCACACACCTGGCCTGGGGCACATTCCCAGCATCAGTGGGTCTAGGATATTCTTAAGAAATCAATGCTGGTCCACCCTGACACTTGGGACAAGGCAACTGTAGAACCCCAGAGAGGTTCATTCTCTTGCTCAAAGTCACCTGTTAAGAAAGGCGGGGAGGGCTCAAATCATTTTTTTAAAAGGGTTTATACAGACCTGTGAGTAGAGTGCATCATGAAAAAAGGGAAGTCTGTCCCTTTCTCCCTGCCGTCCTAACTCTAGTCCGTCCTGTCATTTGAGAGGAGACACAGCAGTCCAGAGACCAGAACTAGTAACTTGCCCAAAGTCACATATGCCCAAAATGACATCACTGGGAATAAAACTCCCAAATTGTTGCTTTCCATTAATTCTGCCAGTCCTGCGAGGTAGTCTGTGTTCTCATTTTGCAATGTATTACTGGCAACAGGGATACTTATGGATAGCAAGAGAAAATCCAAGGACTATCTTTAGCTACTGCAAGGTTCAGAGCAGTTAGTATGCTCCCAAGACATTTTTTTTTTCTATCCGTTCCCAAAGAAGGAATAAAGGATATGAAAAAGAGGATTCGCCTCTGCCTTTGGCTCGGGTCATGATCCCAGGGTCCTGGGATAGGGCCCCGCATCGGGCTCTCTGCTCGGCGGGGAGCCTGTTTCCCCCTCTCTCTGTCTCTACCTGCCTCTCTGCCTACCTGTGACCTCTGTCTGTCAAATAAATAAATAAATCTTTAAAAAAAAAAAAAAAGAGGATTCACCCAGTTTTGCAGACCAGTGAACACTTAATGAAGGGTAGCGCAGAAGAAATGATAGGAAAGCACCCATGCGATCACTGTTTTTAAAGCAATGGCCCATAGTGCTGTGTATTCTTCAAAGGAATAACAGAAGAGAAGTTGCATGTACATGTTTATATTCTTGGGTTCTGACTGTATTATCTTATGAATTCTAATGTAGTGTCATTACACAAACAATTAAGCAAATACCTCCAGCAAGCACACTGCTAATGCACACAAATTAAACAGAGAGATACATAGACAGACTGGCTGATTGATTTGCAGACTTTCAGTGACATCCAAAGACATACTTTGGAGGGAGGTGATGGGGAAGAGAGAAAGGCACACAACCGGCATTACTAATGATTTTTGGTTAAAAATTGCTGTAATCCATTTTCTGATGAAGTGGTTCAGATGCATTTTACCCGACCCAAAATACGTAAGACAGAGATAAAAAACATTCTTTAATAATAATGTACTTCTGATGAGATAGAATATAGAAAATTACACTCTTGGTAAATTCATCAGCGAGAAGCAATCAGTGGAGCACTGGAGGTCACCTTTAGCATGCCCTCACTCTGCTTTCACAAATAATCACCTGAAATGTAAGGCTGGAGGCTGACTTTTTCATCTAAATCAAATGTGAAACACTCATTGCCCCCTTTATGCCACACCAGGTTCGTTTTAAACTTGGCGAATGTTTTCACCCAATGCTCAGACATTAAGAAAGTCCAGTTGAAAGATGGACTCTGGGCCATTTTTTAGAGGCAGAAAGCACCAATGCTGAAATACACACATGTAAATGCCCCTTTTACAATGGAAAGAACCTAGGCATTAAGATATTTACATAACCCTATTCCAGGGCTTTGATAATTTACAGCACTTTACGACACTTCTCCTCATCAGAGCAGAGGCAATGGGACTAGACAAGCAAAAGCAGGTAAGAGGCCACTCACTCATCAGAAAAGAAGTTGAACTTAAAAGGCACAGGTAGAATTCCCTTATTTGAAGAGTCTCACCTTTGTCGCCAGAGCCTCAGCACTCTCTCGACAAGTCTTCTCTATTTCAAGATGGTTCTGCATAAAATTGACTTCCTCTATAACCATGTGAGAAACTAGGAATGAGGGGGAAAAAAGTCTCAGCATTCAGAGATTAGTCAGCGATTCCAGAAGCCCACACATTGTGTCCCATGACTCAGAATACTTCACTTCTTTAGCTCGCCAGGCCTTCAGCGGGTATGGAGGAGGGAAAAACAAAAAAACAAAAAACAAACAAACAAACAAAAAAACAGTCTTGAAGCTGCCGCCCTGATTAAATCTTAGCTAATATTTGGACGTGGAGGGGGAAAAAACGCAATGAAGAGCCTTCATTTCCAATGCACACATTTTTAAGAAAGCTAGTTAGGCTGCCTTTAAGTGTCTTTATTCTATGCAGCTGTACACAGAGTCTTAGACACGTCCACTAACTTAGACGAAAGACTCTCTCCTCAATGAAAAGTGGCAAACGTGGTTTCCTTTTCTTAGCGAGACAAACCCCTGGATCTAAGAAGGAAAATCAGCTAGCAAGAAATTTTTAAAATTAAATCTTAACTTGATCTCCTTCACCAGAATAACAAGGTGGCAGTTTAGCTCAGGTCAGCATGCAACAGCCTTCTCTATGAGAGACAAAGTAGTTACTGTGATTTAATAAACTCTGGGGCAGGAAAGTACAGCAACCCCAGTTATGTACTCGATGACGATGAACGTGGAGCCTTCTTGCATCACAGACTGTCAGGAAGATTGGAAGAAAAATGCAATTTTACTGGACACTTTACCAATGCTTGAAAAATAGTAATTTTCAGGCTCTTTCAGTAGCTGGTTTATACAGATTGAGATTCAAAGGTACAAAGTAATTTAGAACCTGAATTATACTTCGAAGATCATCTGAGAGAAAAGTGCCAATTCCTTTCCCCAACATTTTTAGTTAAAAGAAAATGCTCAGCATCTTAAACCTCACTGTGGACGTGTATACTTATTGACATGTGTTTGGCTTAAAAAAGAAAAATGAAGTACACCCAAATGTGAAACCCAATGAAGTTAGGCAAAAAGCACTGGGGCTCACATAACACAAAGAGAGATTACTTTTGCTTCATTTAAGCTTAATTAACCTGCAATTATGATTAAACTCAGGGGAAAAAAATTTCTCTCCAAATTAAATACAAAAATGTATTACTTCCTAAGTCTGTCCAAAGTTCTTATTATGTTAATATTCAAATTCATAAAGCAGCACTAAATGGCCAGAAACATCTCTAACCTTGACATTTTTTCAGGGGTAATAATAATCTGCAGCAAATGCAGGCCAACCAAAAACCACTTAACTAATTAGTAGTTGCAGTCACCGAGAAAAACATGAATCAACACTGTTATTACAAGTGGCACATTTGAGTGGCATCTAATTATGACTTGATGAGCACGATACTTGCATTATCAACATTACTACTGCATCCCATCAGGGCCTAAAAGCTGCTGATGGCATTGACTTCGAGAAACTCCCACTCAATGGTACAGCAGCACCCAACAATCGGCTTGGCAGGGGCCCCCCTCACTAAATGACACGTTAAGCGTAATTACTGGTAGACATTGTAAATAAACAGGATTGGAAGTGAAAATTGTACCAAGTGCATAAGACACAATCTGACACATTGGAAGTGGCAGCCTTAATTGAGAGTTTCTTTGACTGCTCAAGATCATTTCAACTGCATTTCTCAGAGGACAGTGATTATAACTGTGGAGACAGACGGCATAATGGTATCAGCACTGCTGACAGAGCAGTGAATTAAATTGTATCTGCTGTTGTGTGAAAGCCTTGATGAGAGGTACAGATGCCTTAGTGGTCTTATCATTATAACACAATGGTCATGTTGTCATCAACCTTTCTGGCTCCAATTGAAAAGAAATGATTGTGTGTTGAGGCTCTGCCCCCCCTTCCACACCACCCCCCTCTCCTCTTCTATCTCTTGTTCTGAATAGAACCAATTTTCAGAGAGCTATGAAATCACGCAATAGGTCCTAAAATGCAGCTGCTTGGCATACAAACGGGTCCCCATTAAACTGGAATCACACACAATATGTGTTTATGCCAGAAGAACAAATAGAAGCTGAACACAGGCCAAGTTTATTCACACACACAAAGCCCATGTAGCTCTTCATCAATATAATTGCCTTTTATATTGTAGTTTAAATAATAGGCTCTATTATTTCCTTAAAATCCTAATATTCTTGGCATTTTATCACTATGTTTACAAGGTAGGTTCTTCAAAAATGTGAAGGAAAGAGAAAAGAAACCTATACAATTTTTACAACATCAAATATTACTTTGAATTTTTAGCCTTAACTACTTGACTTCTTCTGCCACAATCTGGTATTTCCACCATCATAACAAAAACATAAACACTCTGCATGTTTCATAGGAATTTGACTTTTTATTCAATAACATTCTTGCTCATGGAAGAGTAAGGAAAAATCATTCCACGCAGCAAGGTTTAGGCCCAGCAAAAAGAAACACACACACACACACACACACACACACACACACACACTCACACTTATTTTCTGAACATTTTGTAAAAAGCTGCCCTGTAACTTAACTTGATAAACTTACATAGGCAGCACTAGCCACAATTTTCTCCAATTCTCATACAGCAGGCCCCATCAGATAGGTTTTTTTTCTCTCTTCCTCTAAGAGAGAACAGTAGAAATCAAAAGTTGTGCTTTGATTTCTAGTTTAAAAAATTATCTCAATGCTAAGTGGGGAGTAAAGACACCCACCTATTCACTTTCTAGATTTAAAAGAAAAGAACATGTTTCAGAGGGCATTTATATCTTTAAAAAGCAGACCTCATTTCCAAAACTACAAGTCAGGTTACATGACACAAAACAGACGTTTTTGCAGTATGTAATTTTATTTGCAACTTCCAAAGGATGAAAGTTTTTTAAAAAAACAAAAAGAAAACCAAACCTTTCATTTGTTCATTTAGTGACTGGCTCACTAAATGTTGCCAAATTCAGGCTTGTCTCCTAACACCCAGACCAGGAATGACCACTACACCTAACATAGCTCTGCTGTGCATGACAGGAAGGGTTCAAAAAGAAGAAAGATGAATTCTAGACTTTTAGAAACATGTATTGAAATCGTTATATTTATTTACGATAAAATTATCATTAAATGATATGATGAAATGAAATGATATGATGACTGAATTCATTTCAAAATGATCTGAGGTCGGTGAGAATGCATGCGTGGACAGCGATGAAATGCCTGGCCACGGTCTGGTAGCTGTTGAAGCTGATGATGGACCCATGGGGCTTCACTGCATTATTTTCTTAGTTTTATATAAGCTTGATCTTTTCCATAATCAGAGTTGTTTTTAGTGACTCTCACAACTCAGAAGCATAACCTGAAAGGGCATCCATGAGTGCTTCCACCCGTCCAATTGAACCAGCAAAGTCTATTTTTCCTCTTCACGACCGCAAAGCACTCTGACATACTTGCCATCACAGAATGGGGGGCAACTGGGACTTTCTCTTTTTGACTTGTTTTTGTCTTCTATTAACTTCGAGCATCACAGCTTTACTCATTCATGTCTGACCGTCCTGCACCTGACATACTGCTGGGTATGTGCTACATAGTCACATTTGTGTTTGTGTTTGTGACTGGAAAAATCTATCAGGCCTATGTTCGTCTGGGAACACCCCTTTACAAGAATGTTCTCTCTAGAACAGAACTGCTTCGGACACAACCGCTATCACTGACTGTTGGGCCAACTCTGTGTCCAGCCTGTGCTAAACCCCATGTGCTCTGTCAGGATTCCTCACGTCAGTCTTACGAGGTAGGTATGTAATATCACAGCAATTTCTTATTGGAGAACACTGAAGCCCAAAAAAGTCAAGTAACATACATCCCAAAATAGAGTCCTAACGTGTAAAGCTCAGCTAAACCAACTTCTAGAGGACTCTGATTTTCTAGATGTCTTTCTAACTTGTATTCAAATGTGATACCACGCGTGGGATTGACGTGAGCGCAACTCCTCTCCATCCAGCCAACTCTCAGCAACGCCTAGATGCAGGACGTCTCTGCAGCTCATGTGGAGACATACCGTCCACTCGCCAGCGATGTGAGATCGTCTGACAGGTCTTCACGCGTGTGCAAACACGGAGGAGAGCTGGCAGGCGTGCGGGGGACACGGGTGTGTCCTCACACACCGCAAAGGCTCTCAGGTTCTGGCTGAAGGACTGGAAAGGCCTTGAGTGACTTCTTCTCTCACGTGAATCTGTCTTTCCAGGGACAGATTCACATGAATCTTTGCTCTGCAGCGGGGCTCTTTGTGCAGGAAGACAGGAGGAAGGCTCGGGCAGAGCTGATGGAGGCCAAAAATGGCGGGGAAATATGGACAAAACCAGCTAAGAAGAGCACAACCAGCAAGGTGAGCACAGCCCTTCGGCTTAACGGGGCTCTTCCCTCACTCTGAGCTCTGGGCCTCGTTAGGTATACATGACAGGCAGGCAGATTTCAACTTAGCACCCGAAGATATTTCCCCAGGGCTGTCCAAGCGCCAAGACCAGGCTCTGCAAACGAACCCGTGAGCAGGCTCATGGACTCCTCATGCCGAAGGGGCTCGGGCTCTAGACGGGACAGTCAACGAGATGGCGGTGGCAGCAGCGCACGTTGACTGAGCACTTAAACTCTAACACCAGGCACTGTGTTCAGCACTTTCTCCACGAATTATCTCATTTGTTCCTTGAACAGCCTCGGAGGCAGGGTCATTTATCCCAATTTTACTAATGCAGAAATTGCTCAGGACTACGTGGATTCACAGCACAGCTGCTTTTTCCTGCTGGTAACCGCTGTGCTCCCTTCCAAATCCGAAATCCTGCTCCCTGTTCAGAAGTCATCAACCATTTACCCCAGACAGAATGTTTTAACAAGTATTTGGAATTTTCATCATCCCCACGTTCTGCTCTTTTGAGTCAGAGAAAAGAGTCGGCATTCTGTTCTCCTGCCATCCAAACTTTACATTAATTAAGCAGACTTAGGAAAGTCAAAAATTCAACGCATACAACAATAAAGATCACTGTACTAACCTTTCAGCTGATTCTTTTAGGTTCTGAGTTGCTCGTAAGGAAAAATGTGAATTTTTAAAACTGTCGAAGATATTTAGAGGAAAAGACAAAGAAAGGGGAAAAGGAAGTGGGAGAGGAAGGTTTATATGTTACTCTAAAGGTAGGTTGATTTGGGGAGAAGCTCCTTCCATTTCTGCAGAACACAAGAGGCAAAATGCCTACTACCTGCCCGACCAAAGCATTTTATGTTAAGTCCAAACATAAAACCTTGAACTATTCTTACTACACACAGCATTCCAATCCACTATCAATAATTAATTTGAGAACATGAATTGGTAACAATGTAAATGGTATAATACTTTCAGTGTGACCCAGTGTCAGCAAAAGTGGAAGAGTATCAAATTAATCCCGCCTTAGGGAACAAGAAAGTTCTACACAATCGCAGTTTGTATATTCACAAGTAAGAGATATTTCTGTCATAGCATATTGGCCTCCAAAGGAAAGTACCAACAACAATATTCCCGAGACTTTTTTAAAGCCAGACACTTGAAATAAACTGGGTACTGAAATGAACTATAATGCTCCATTTTCATGCCTGTTTAACCTTCAACAAGAATAAAATGTTCTGTTGCATAGTTACCAAGTCAACACTTTATGATATAATCAAACAGCCTAACACAGCATCTGCAGAAAGACGGAGAAAGACCCTGCTTCCAAGGGGAAGGACAACTTTTCCTGCTAGAGTCTAGTCCTTTTCCCATGACCTATTTCCTTCTGATCCTTCTGAGTATGATCAGATACATTCTATCTTAGTGGACGAGGTAATGACAGATTGGCATGGCATACAAGAATACCATAGCAAACATTTAGCACACTATTACAGCTTTTGTGGGAATACAACATTCCTTGGTGAGAAGGCCATTACAAACATTCTGACTCTTAAAAATGTGATAGTTCTGTGAACTACAATTCCTTTTCTATGAATTAATGTAAGAAACAAACCAGACCACTGTGAAGATGTTTAAGAATACTCTTATACTTGACATTACTTAGAATATCTAAAACTCAGAAATAATCCATCTATCACTGAAAGAATGTTCAAATAAATTAGAATACTATCATGTAAGAGAATACAGAAAAAAAAATACATCTCTACTGACATGCAAAGATGACTACAATACACCACTCCCTGAAAAAAGCAGGTTGTAAAACTGAATGAAAAGCGTGACTTTATTTTTTGTGGACATAAATACTGCCCACAGATAAAAGACCAAGAAAGAAAGACTATAGAATATTAACACTGCCTTTTCTCAAAGAATCAAGATAACAAGTAATTTTAGTTCTTCTTTAACTGTTCTGCATAGTAAAGTTTTTTATATAACAAGTGCAAACTGTCTTTTATAATAACATACTATTGAAACAATAATATTCATTCCATTTGTTTGAAAATCACAGTAATGCCAGGACATTTTTGGTGGGGGGAGGGGGCAGCAAATAGGAAGACAATTCTTGCTTTCTTGGAAGCCCAATGCAGCAGCAACTAAACATAGGGGACGTGTCTGCCCACATAATTCCCAAACATAGTTATGTGCGTTACAGTAATTCCAATGAAACGCTTACATACTTTTCTGAAGTTCCTCCAGTTTTTTAACAGCTTCATCTCGTTCTTGCCTAATTTTGTCACACTGAAAGGAGACGAGACACAAATGTTAAATTTGTTTCACAAGTTTGCGAAGGCAAGAAAGAGCAAACCTATCAACAGCAGCAGTTTTATGAAAACAAAAATTAAAAATCCTTAAAAAGCATTAACTGTCACATGGTACTTAGGCTACTCAACCGGCATGGCCTTGCACCATCTGTATCTGGCCACTTGCCTTGGACCTTCCAAGACAATGAGTCACCTCACTGCTCATTATCTCCTCAGGAACAGACCAATTTAACATCCTTGCATTCAAATTACATTCTTTAAGAGAATATATGTGCCTCTTTTTGCCTTTTACGGTCTTCCCTCCTCCCAGTGTTTTCAGTAAGTAGGTATTTCGGTAATACAGTGAACACCCCATGCACCCGCAGGTCAGATTCCCTGAAACTGGGTAGCGACGCACTCCTCAGAACTATCCAGAACACTGGTGCACAGCCAGAAATGACCCCGACTTGAAGACAAACTGCTGTCGTGCACCCCTTGAAATCCTCAGTTAAGGGGAAAATATCCTCCTATCCTTAGAATTCCAAAGAGAAGGTGGCAAATTAAAATGAGAAAAGATAAAATATTCCACAATAAGCGCATATTACTAACATAAACTACTTTTGAGTTTTAAAAGGAAGGAGGACTCACTGAAAACTAGGAGGAGGGAATACCATAAAAGGCAAAAATAACTACTAAAGCATGAGGACCTTTCTGGGTATCTGGTATAGAAACAAGTATCCAATATTTTAAGAGTCTCATGCTCTACCGACTGAGCTAGCCGGGCACACAAGTATCCAATATTTTAACATGCCCTCGAGGTATGAATGAATTTTATAAAAACTTCATGTTCATTATGAGGACTGATTCAACTTACTATGAATTTCACAAAGCAGGTTAAGTATAAAACATTTTAGAAAGATTTTCATCAAAAATGTCTATGACTTTAAGAAATGATTTTTAACTATAAAGGCAGTAATTAAAATCTGAATTTTTCTGAAAATACTATAATACTATAACAAGAGAGTCATGGGAGTAAAACACAACTTAATTTTTTTTTAAGATTTTATTTATTTATTTGAGAGAGTAAGAGAGAGCATGAGCTAGGGAGAAAGGGAGAGGGCAGAAGGAGAAGCAGACTCCCTGAAGAGCAAGAAGCCCGACATGGGACTCAATCCTGCGACTCCAGGATCATGACCTGAGCAAAAGGCAGACGCTTAACCGACTGAGCCACCCAGGCACCCCAGTAAAACACAACTTTAAATGATATTTTAATCCTACTGTGCCATATAAATATATTAGGATTTCATGCCTTTGGATATTTATTATTTCAAATTTCAACAGCTAAAAAATTATGATGCCACTGATAATTTGGAAAGCCCAAATTAAGACAGTGAGATAGTCTCATCTAAGACTGGCAAAAACTGAAAAAGTTTGCTGTCAGTTGAGGACTGTCACATACAGTGACACGTGGAAGCTGGTGGAAGTGTCAACAGTCCTAACTAGTTTAGAAATAAACCATCAAAGCTGAAAGTGCACACACCCTATGACTCAGCAATTCCACTACTGGTTTTTGTTTTTGTTTGTAAGTTTTAAGTAATCTCTATACCCAGCGAGGGTATAAACTCACCACCCCCAAGATCAAGGGTCGCATGTTCTTCTGACTGAGCTAGCCGGGCACCCCTGCAATTCCATTTCGAGATTCTATTACTGGAATTTCTAGTAAACATTCTACAGATAGGTTGAGCATAAATCATGGTATATTCATGTAGCATGCTAGAGAACCACGACTCGATGATCGTAAGCTGCTCGTGTCAACCTACACCTCAAAAGCCACAACAGTGAGTAAAGGAATTGGAGAATCCACGTCAATATATACCTTAAGCAAATAAAATCACTTGATAGACTTGGGCTGTAAATGTATATTTCATGATATATATGGCATACATAAAAATATAAAAACCCAAAATAGAAGGATACATACAAAATTTATCACAGGCACTCTCTCTCAAAATACAGGGAAAGGGAAAGGGCCCAGGGCTGGGTGACACTGAAGATCTTCATTTTTATCTGTAGCATTTTTTTAAGTTAAAAAAAAAACAAAACAGTTAATTCTTTATTCTAAGATGTTATTTATTTGGGAGAGAGGGACAGTGCCCACGAGAGTGGGTGGAGGGGCAGAGGGAGAGAAAAACTCTCAAGCAGATCCCCTGCTGGGCATGGAGCCTGACGTGGGGCACCGTGCCATGACCCGAAGATCATGACCTGAGCCGAAACCAAAAGTCAGACGCTTAACTGACTGAGCCCCACAGCTGCCCCAGAATGACAGTTAGTTCTGTCAGTTACATATTTGTTGTTATTCTCTGCCCTTCTTTGGGCTTTAGAATATTTTTTTAATTTAAAAAAATTAAGTCAACTGCTCAGTCTTCCCCTTCAATGTCTCAAGAACTGAAACTTGAAAAAGCTTATCTCCATCCATGTGGGGAAACCCATTCCCGCAAAAGAACATGGACCAAGTCCTAATGCTACATGAGCAAGGCTGTTTACCAGCTCCTGACTTGGACCCTCCGCAGGAACATCAGGCTGGACTATTTCCTTAAGGAGGATGCATATTCTTTCATCAAGGTTTTCTCAAGGAATCTCTCCTCTGTCAAAAAAGTAATGCTGTCTAATACAGTTTCTAGGTCCAACTTAACAGATAAACTATCTTGATTGATTTCTGGTGTTTAAAATTCTGAACACTAGAGTTCTGGATTCTCAAATAAGCTTGTGGAGATCCTTCCCCGGCCAGAGAGTAGAACCCTTAATTTTACGAGATTCTGGTCAGCAGTTTCAGGAATGTTCCTGTTTCCTAGAGTCTGTCTGCATACCCACCTCCAACAAGGCAGTTTTGCCTAAAGCACAAAATCAAACATCATTTCTGACTAGACTCGCACTCCTGGGGCATGACTGCCAAATGAAATGTATCTGCTGTTTTACTCTCAAATTAACTTTGTGGATCTTCATTTCTGAAGGTGTACGATGCCCTCGGAAAAGCTGTATCACCTCTGGTCTGGTGCCTGGGAGTGCTGCCCCTGACTTAATACTGCTTGGATCTTCCCTGGACCTCTCAAAGCTCCACCTGAAGGAACCAGAGCTTAACTTAATTCTTACTTAAATCAAAAGCCAGAGTTTTCACTGACACTTTGCCTGACCAGAGCATCGAACAGGAGGGCACGCTCCCTCCGCACGCGTGAAAAGGCCCGCCGGCTGATACCATACACGGCCCCTCGCGCAGCGCCCCCTCGGGGGTCATGGACACCACGTGGCAATTGTCGGGAGGCTCACACCAGCCTCCCAGAAGCAAAGCCTTATGCCTGCGCTCTCTCCTGCTAAGGCCCAGGTGGACGGGCTCTCGTGAAGGACAGGTCCCCACATCGCAGTCCTGTTCCATCATGCCAGTAACTGGTTCCCATCACCAGCCGTACGTTTGTCCAGGAACCCGCAGACGGCACCAGAGAATGCAGAAGCCGCTACCCAACCCCAGCTGTATTCTCCCGGGGGTCTTCATGGTGCTTTGCTTTTCTATTTTCTGCAACCACATTATGATAAAACTGGCAGCCACAGAATTTACCATCTGCTATGGATGCTGAAAGGGGTGTGTGTTGAAGGGGGCGGGGGGATCTATGCATACGGCAAAGGCAGCTGACTTATTCCCAAACCACAGCTGAACAAAATATGAAGGATGTACCCGTTTACTAAGCAGAAATCCAGACATCCGCTTATTTCATCATTTTAGGTGAACCCAGCAAAGTATCTTGTGACCTTCCTCTCATTCAACCAATACAGGGAAGTCAGCAAGGATTCTGGGCTTCTAGGGGAGAGCGCAATGTCTCTGCGTCCTGCAGAAACCCCTCACCCACCCGGCCCCTTCCTCTACCCTGCCCACGCAGCTGCAGCATTTGTGGAAACTGCCTCTTTTTGTGTGAGAATTGCTCAGGAAGACTTTGCAATAGCAACAGATGTGAGGGCCCACATCACTGAATTAGGATGCCCAGCGACTCTCTAGAGAGCCTGCGGCCAGGGTGGAACCCGGCAGTTTGAGCGCTGGCTGCTTTCCACTAGCTGGATTACACGGGGTCTCTTCTAGACTCCATGGGGGCTCTTTGTGAAGTGGGGGATCCACCAGAGGTTGGCCTCGCCGGTTTCGAATTATCAGAGGCCCTGGTCTCCTGGTCTCCTGGTCTCCACATGAGAAGCCCAGGCCGATCTGTTCTCAGAGCCTCACCCAGGCAGATACCTGGCTTCCCGAACTCAACCAGCATCTCAAAGCACCAGTGGAGTGACCTGCAGGGTGGTCGCCATGTGCACCGGCAGGACTCCCTTCCTTCCCCCTCACACAGCCACTACGGTGCAGACAAAAGTGTCTGCTCCGCAGTCTCAGCAGACAGACAGAGAGCCTGTAGGTACTAACACTTCTTTATACGCTGCTGTGTGTGTAGCGTACACAAGAAAAAGCCCAGCACTCGGAACCGTGTCTTGCCCCCAAGAACGGGAACGTCCGTTTTGATCTCCGTGGTGCACGGATGCAGCGAGGGTTGCCAGCCTAGGGAAAGGCCAGTTTGGGGCCCATGACATGCACACATGTGCCGCATACACACACCATCAACAAAGCAGACGATGTGCACAAGGCAAGGACCTTCGCTGAGGGAGTCTACTGTAATCACTAAATGCCTCAGTTTCCTTCCTCAGAGCCCTGAACCACCTAGTGACATAGCACCCACATGTGCCAGGCACTGTGCTAACCCTGGGGCGGGGGGATCCAGGGGAAACTAACAGCCAGGGTGCTCGCAACTATGCTCACGATCTACCAAGAAGATCAGCCTCGAAGCAAGCAATTGATAAGAACACCGGGGACGGGCTGTACCACAGGGACACGTAGCAGTGGCTCTCACCACAGACCCCAAACAGTCTCCGCCCACCACCATTTCTACTGCTTTTTCCTGAAGTTCACTCCCTTTGTGTCCGGTTACAACGTTTAAAATGTCAACACGCACAGCATCAGAATTGCACACAGTTATCTATTTTAGCGTCTTTGGTGATGCTGTCAGAGGACCAACAAAATCTTTTTTTTTTTAAGATTTTATTTATTTATTTGACAAAGAGAGATCACAAGTAGGCAGAGAGGCAGGCAGAGAGAGAGGAGGAAGCAGGCTCCCTGCTGAGCAGAGAGCCCGATGCGGGGCTCGATTCCAGGACCCTGAGATCATGACTGAGCTGAAGGCAGAGGTTTAACCCACTGAGCCACCCAGGCGCCCCCCAACAAAATCATTTTTAATAATGCCGGACAATCCCACAGTTCCACCTATGGAAGGTCGGCTAGACCTCAACTGTGCCTGTCCTTAAAAAACACAATAAAAGAAACCATTCCCACTTAGATGGAATTCCTTTCACTCTCTTTCTCTTTTGGTGGTGTTCTTTCTTCCAATTCAAAGTTCTTTCCCTCCAATTTTCAGTAGCTGCCCCCTGAAGCTGTCTTGCAGCATTCTCCAAATTCTAGGTATTGTGTGTTAGATGGAAACACATGTCATCAGAACAGAGATCCTTGCTCTTTGTTTCTGGATAGATTGCTGTTAATAAGAGACTCATTTTCACTTTCAAACTGCTAAGTAATTACTTTTTCTCTGGCACGACCACTTGCCACTCTGTTCTAAAGAAACTGCATGTATGTGGATGTATTATGCATGAACGCTTAGCATAATGGATGCATATCTTGCTCTTTAAAGTGGCTTCTTTACTGATTTTTTTTTTTAAATAAAATACTTTGGGACCTTCACCTCTGAAACTGACACAAGAGAAAGAAATTCTGACAATAGACAAGGGGAGCCAAGATGCAAACAGTATCATATATCTTGCTTCTTGAAACGTAAGTCTTGGAAAGTGTCTGCCTCGTTCCCTTTCATTCATTGTTCCTGGCAAGCTGACAGACCCGCCTGATGTACTGTTACAGTAGCTTATCCAGACGACTTCTAATCAGCCACTTAAACATGTATTCATTTCAAAACTCAATCTCAAGACATAATATTAAATATAAATACTGTGTAAAGGCAGATATTCTTCTATTATACACATTCCCTTCTTTTTAGGCATGCTCCACACCCACCCCCACCACCCTGAGAAACGTGAAAGCTATTCCATTAAAAGCTCAGTGAGGCTTTGCCCCCATATAGGAAAAAGCCCCACACAATTATGACAAAGATCCTGAATGAGTCAGAAGGGGAATGCCCTTCCATTGTAGGAGCACGACTAACCTCTGAATGTGGGAGACTGCTTCACAGGCAAACAATCACATTTTCTTTGGTTGATTCCAAAATATATCGTCTTCTATTTTTCCATACATCAAAAAACATTTTTGGAAGTCTTGTTGACTTCAATGTGCTAGCCTTTCTTACTTTTTAACATACTGCTGATAATGTCACTTAGAAACTAGCCAAAAAATAATAGAAAGTAGCACCCTTTCCATAAACTCCCCTGACCCTGACATTAAAAAAAAAAACAAAAAACCTGAACTTTTTACATTAAAATCCAACCCCATACTATTTTGATGATAACTGATTGATAAAAGGTGATAAATACAAGGAAATAAACAGATGTTTTATTACAAAGAAGTAAACTATTCTGCTTGAGAAAAGGTTGGAAACGACTTTTAAAAAGGGGGGGCATTTGAGCCAAGCATTAAGAGCTAATAATAATTTGTCACATGGTCTAGGATAGGATCCTTATCTTTTTGTCCCTTTCCCACCCCACCCCCAAACTGCAGACATTCACTTCAACAGCACAATTCATCCTTTGTCCATGTGGCTATACCCCTCATGAGAGTGGTTTTACTCAAGAGGGGGACCTTTATGTATCTTTCTTAATACCCCAGTACTCAGAAGGCATTCAACAGTCAACCCTTCAAAAAAGCTTTCCTTACAAACTCAAACAGACTTTGATTCCATCCTCAAAGACAATGAGAAAAACCACAAAATGATCAATATTACATTTTTCTTAAAAAGGGATAACTACAAAGGAAAAGATCATTGACACACCGGCCCAACCTTCCAAGTCTACTCTTCCCCTGCACACCTACATCAGAATCTGCATGCACACACGCTCACACATGTGACGTTTCTGACACCAGACGGATTTGATATTTAACTTTCAGTTTTTAAGTACAAACCTACAGATGGTCAAGACAAGTGATCCAGAGAAGTCCTGAGTCTGATAATTTGCTATGGAAAATTCATGAGCTAACAACAATGAACGAAGATTAACACCAAGACCTTGGTGGAAAAAGTCAATCAGCTCCATGAGTTTACTGGCTTTAAAAAGAACATTTGTGGTCAGAAGACCTGTGTACGAAACTTGACTCTGTTAAGCCCTGAGGTTCTGTTCTCTGTGCACTGGAGCTGACACGGGACTGCTTGGAGCATCAGACGAGGAACATAATTGAGTATGTAGGTGCCCCATGGCAGCTTCTTTATAAACACAGACCCTTAAGCATAAACTCACGTCCTACCACTTGTCTCCCCATAGGAGGTTCCAAACAGAGCATCAAAAGCTCTTATCCAAAGAAATCAAACCCTTTGGCTCTTCTCGTTGATCAGTTTCATCATCTAGCAACAAAGATAGACTTCATGTGGACATGTAGAAGGGAGAGATAACTTGCAGTGAATTTACTCTGGTCCCTTCCACTCATGCAAAACTCCCCCAGATCAAATTAACCATGGCAAAAGGACTTCCACCTTAGATTTCTCTCCCTGACTAATTCTAAACTCCCCTATGAGGGAAGGATGGCCATGCGTATTTGCGGGTATGACCTGGGCAAAGCTCCCTCAGCCAGGAACAAGAAAGTGCTTTGCCAGAGAAAATGGTGTTCTCCATTTACCACCTCCAGAACTAAAGCTGCTTTTTCTCATTCTATGCTGTATAAAAGGCTTTTATTATATGCTTCCAACTTTTGTAATGCAGCCCTCTTTTGGGGGGGGGGAAATCTGCAATAATAAGCCCGTTAGTTCTTTAACAGAAGATAAACAGAACAGAGTGAACTTAAAACCACTCTATTTTGTTTTACCCAACCGCAGCATTCCATACCGCATTCATTTCTTTTCTTCCTATTTCTGTTAATAGTTATTTTTTAAAGAATTAGCAGATAAGAAGGTCAGTAATGCACACAGATGTTACAAAAGTATTAGGCCATGTAGAGAAACATGCAAATAGTTAATGGGCAAAAGTAATTTATAGTCCTCCTTTTACCAAATCCATTTTACCTATAATTCCACTTGTGTAACAGATGGTTCACTTAAAAACCTCCCTGCAGAAAGTGGCTCTCAGTTAAATAACCATCAACATCGCCAGCAATGGCTGTTTTCACTACTTTCAGGGCAATGCAAGGTCCGTTTGTAAGCAAGGATTAGAGGAGAAGAAGGAAAACAAAATATTTACTCTTCTGACTCTGTTACTCCTTTTCTCCTCTAGCCTTCCTTCACCATCACATGAAGACACGGGTTTGCTGTCTTCCCTCCCATCTTCTAGGTTAAGTCAAAGAGTTCTCCTGAATTAACCCTTCCAACTTGTCTTGCTCTCCCCCTCCTAGGCCTGGACACACAGAAGAGACTCAGCGGGTAACTTCTTGGCTCCTTCTCCTACAGCTGCAAGATGCTTGTGTACCTGGGAGAAGAGGCCCGAGCCGGTTCCTCTCTGAAATTATGGGGCCTCAGGGAGCCAGGATTAAGCACAAACTCCCCACCTGTTGGCAGCCTCAGGACATCTGTGATTTGCGGTGGTTATTGCATTAGAATTAGGAACGTTGTCAAACTGTTCTTCTGGGACTTCCTTACCACGTTAGAGATGCACGCAGCAACCACTCTGTATCACAGACATCTTCACCACCCCCACCTACCTACCATTCCCTAAATCACCAGATGGAAAGAAGAGAAGAAACTCCAGATGTCACAGAACAGCAAAGATTTATTTGCAAATGAGCAGAGGAGCCCGAAAACTAAGTGAAAAACAATGGTCTCAAAATCCATTTCTATATTGTACCATTAATATCACAAACCATGTTACAGCTAATATAGGTAGCCAAGTAATATGAGCGAAAAACTTAAATTAAATAGCCTCAAATATGCCAAAGGTTTTACAAATATTCGGCTCACTGCCCATTTTCATTCCAGATCTTACTCTCAAATTTTAAAGGTCTCATCATTTACAGCCATGATGACCATCAACTTCAATAACAATGAAGGACCTATTTTTAAATTTTCCACCATGGACATTATGTTGTGAAATATTTAATCTATCAAAGTAATTTCTAAACACAAATTTTGTTTCTACCTAAAAACAATAACAGGCAGCTCTGCTCTCTCTCTCTCTCTCTCCTACTTCTCAGTTCAATTTAGCCCTCCTCATTTTTAACTCAGACCTCCCTTCTGTGCCCTCCCTAATTTGCAAGGGAGAAAAAAGACACATAAACAAATATTCACAAATCTTAGATGGATTATGTGCAGAGACAAAAAGGTAAGTAGTTTATAAAGGTTAGCTGAATTCAGTGATTTCAGTTTAAAAATAAAACTTGTGCCAAGGCCCCTGAAAACATTCGCCAGGCATTACTATCTTTGTAGTGGATGATTTTCAACTTTCAGTATATTTTTCATATACTTAGACGACACGAGCATAAAAAAGGGTTTATGCAAGAAGACGGGCTAAACACCAATGACTAACGCCAAAGAGTTCTCTCCAGAATCTACTCTGTCTTAAGCCCCAAAGATACGTGTCTTCCCTTCAATTCCATCACTAGAATCCCAAATCTGGTTGTTAGGGGAAAAGTACAATTCTTGGGGGCTTGAGTTGCTTGGCCTGGTGCCTTGCTGCACATTTAGCTGTGCAGTTAATCTCCCAGAGCAGCGCCCACTGTGGCATGCCCGCTATTCTTTACCATCTGGAGCCTGGAGTTGATATTAGCTTGAACCGCACATGCAGGAGAAAAGAAAAAAGAAAAAACTCTCATTCGCATTTAACTGAAATTGGTGGCAGAACAATGCACCATGCCGTCCAGGCTTTCACACATGTGAGAAAGGAAAGAAAGGGTAAAGTACAAACCTTCTCCTTTGTTTTCTGGTTCTCTGCTCTGAGGTCTTCATATTCGCCGATGGCTAAAAGGGGGGGGGGGGGGGAAGGAAAGCAACGTTATTAACACTATCAAAAGTTTACTGTAGGAAAACCTGGGATCCAACTCACCTCTGTTGTTTCTGAGGTTGGTGGGGGGGTAGAGAAAAGGCCACAGAAGAAGCGCTTCTGCTTTTAAGAGTAAGAAAGAAAAAGAGACCACAGCAGGTGTGAGCCCACCAAGCCAAATTTCGGATTCTCCCTAGGTCACAGAAAGACCCCAGAGCCATAAGTGACCTATGGCAAATCACTTCTCTTTGGTGCTCAGCACTTGGTCCCGTAAAAGCAGACAGGGAGGTGCTCCCTGAAGTTCCTTCTAGCACCGTTAGTCTGTAGTGCTGTAATCAGAGGTGGTTTATTTTTAAAATTAGCCTCCAGAAAATAATGTAGGCTTACACATTCAGTTCAGTGTCACACATCTGCTTTTTTTCTCCTTAAGATTTTATTTAGGTATTTGAGAGAGAGAGAGAGAGAGAGAGCATGAGAGGAGTGAGGGGCAGGGCAAGAAGCAGGCTCTCTGCTGAGCAGGGAGCCCAATGTGGGGCTCAATCCCCAGACTCCGGGATCATGACCTGAGTCAAAGGTGGATGCTTAGTCAACTGAGCCACCCAGGCACCCCCCACATCTGCTTCGTCCACAGAGCAAAAGGCTGATGCCAGGAGCGCTCAGTTAACAACAACTATTTTCACGCATTTCAAGGTCATCCATGACCGACCCATGACCGGATACCAGCCAGATTCATTTCAGGAAGTTGGAAAAATATGTGAACCATTTGGAAATATTTCGAACTACGTGAAAAAACAGCAGCTTTTTATTTAAAAGCTTCTATCACCAGACAAATAAAGTAGCCTGAACACCCACATTCCTTTCTCAGCCAAAGCACCATTCTTCGATAACTTCACGGTTGAGAATATGATGTTCACAGCATGTGATGGGAAGAAAGAGCATCACCCAGGCTTAAGGATGGAGCAGAATGTGTGAGGTGGGCCTATTTTCCGACCAGCACCTCGACTTGCACCACAGAGCCAGGACATTAGGAGTTGGGATTTTTATACTTGTAGTTTAAAAAATGTAATTGGGATTTATCTACAAAAAGCTCAGTTTTTCTTAAAAAAAAAAAAAAAAAAAAAAGACAAACAGAGTTTCCTATTTCCATGAATAACCGGAAGACGGAAAAAAAGGAATCTGAAACCAGTGGCTTCAAGAACATCCCAGATAATCTGGTCATTAATTCTAGAAGTGTAGGATTCTAACCACTGGAACAGAGAACACCCCAAAAACAAACAATTCACATGGTGAATCATATCCTTTGTGTCCTATAACCGTGATCCAAAGGATTTAGAACAACTATGGTGATTACAGGACCACAACCTTAAAATCCAACCAAATGAACAAATATGTATGGGACTATACCACCAACACCCCTAAGTTTTATTGGCACTTCATGACCATCTAAATAAAAGTTAATGAACAATTTTACTGAAGCCATACCCAAAAAGAATCCTTTGAAATGAGACAGCCTGTAAAATAGCTGAATATATACATGGAAAGATAGATTTTTTTTAAGGTATTTTCTTTTTGAAGATTTTATCTATTTTGAAGATTTTATCTATTCACTTGACAAGGAGTAAGAGAGCACAAGCAAGGGGAGAGGCAGAGGGAGAAGCAGCAGCAGGCTCCCCAGGGAGCAGGGAGCCCAATGCGGGGCTTGATCCCAAGACCCTGAGACCATGACCCGAGCCGAAGGCTCAATGGCCTGAGCCTCCCAGGCGCCCCAAGATAGAGCCTTTTTAAAAATAATTATATTTTCAACAGAAAACATCTGAGTGACCACAGAATGAAGCCCTATGCACACCAGCCCCTCATCAGCCTCCACCACACAAAGCCCAACCAATGGGTATAAACGAAGCTGTCCTTGGTTATGAAAAATCAATAAAGTGACCCCCTCCTTTTTTTAACAGAAAGAAACAAAACTAAGAGATTCTAAAAATATACACTTAGGCACTGGGTAGTCTATGGTCACGGTCTCAAGTCTTATTACTATACCTAATATTCTTTCAAAAAATAAATATGTATTTTATCAAGAGACTTTAGTTTACTTGACATTTAAAAGTATCTGTACCTGGAGTTGAAAAATCAAGACTGATTTACCACTGTATTCTTGATGACCTACTTTACAGACGTACGAACAATAAAGGCTTATAAAACCATGATCTCATATTGACATTACGAAAATGTTTTTCTATTTAAAACATTAGATAACAGCTTTAAGGCTTTTTAAAAATACCGATACTATTCTTCCATTATATAGCCTAGCATCCAGATGAAACATTGCAGATTCCCAACTATAGGGTCTTCATGAAGAGCATTAATTAAGAACCCTTCACCTAATGGAAACCATCTTAATGGAAACCACAGACAATGTGCTTTCTTGTGACTTTGTGCAACTTAAAAAAATAAAGCCAGGTAAAAGGAATGGACAGGAAAAGTATGGGGAAATATGAGAAGAGCTCCCGGTGGAAAGGGAACACCTGGGGAATAGGGCATAAATGGAAAGAAAAACATTTATTTGTATTTTTATTTCATTGTAGTTAGAAAATCAAGCTCACTTTCCTAAACAAGCATGCATGCACGCACACACACACATCACAGTGAATATACATGATGTGTTCTACACGAGGATGAGTAACCCCATCCTCTGCGAAGCTGGCAAAAACTGAAGTGACTTAACGGCATTCAGCTACTTGTTTTTTGGAAATGCTAAAGGGTCACACAGAAAGCCTTCTCTTTGTTTCAGAATTGGCTCCAAGTTTGGAAATTTTTTAAGTGAGTCACACAACTCAAGCGACTGGATGATACAGAGCCTCCAAATCTTGAAGTAACCAATGCAAAAGTCGAGATGAACTGGACCAGCGCTCGGCCGTCTGAAAGATAACCACAGCTTGGGAAGACTTCCTCTCCTGGCTTTGGAGGTACAGTTTATCTCAAGGTACGGTAAGGTCCCATCACACAGTAATTAAAAAGTGCAGCCAAGGGACTTTGGTCTAAATTGCCGATTACTTCTCTGGAAAAGAAGAAGGAAAATTATGTATCTTTCTCATGCTGCGGTGATTAAGAGTGAGCTAACACGTAAGGTGTCAGAGTGCTTAGGTATGTTACGTGTGCAATACGTCAACCATGCTTACTGTTACTGACACAGCACAGCACATCAGATCTCGTGTGCGATAAGAGATCTAACGCCATCCGTCTCAGGCTGACTTCTGTCACACGTGACCTGAAAGCTGGCACAGCAGAAAATCTCTGAAACCCTACTACTCTGCCAAATAAAAGCAGGGGGAAGAGGGCTAACAATCAGTTGTAGTGTGTTGTAGTTTTAAAAAAAAAATGGCAAAGAAGCGGAAGCATGTCTGGGAGCTGTACTTTCCAATCCGGGCTGCACATCAGAATCACCTGGGGAGCTTTTAAATCAGACAGACGTCTGGCCCCCTCTCCACCCACCCCGCCCCAAGATTCTAATTTAACTAGTCTAAGGTGGACCTTGGGCACCATATTTGTTTGAGAAGTGAACACCCCAGGTGATTCCAATGTGCGGCCAGGGAGGGGAATCACTCCATAAAAGCACAGAATGGAAGAAAAAGGGAGACGTGGAGAAAACAAGGAAAATATCAGGCAGAGCACGTGTTTCAAGAATCATGCTGGTTTTCCATTTTCCAGCTCCCTAATGCCAAGAAAGGGAGCTTTCTTTCTAAGTTGCAAATCATGACATAGTCAGCCCAGCAGTCAGAGGAGTAGACTTAGTCATTTCAGAAGCATGACACTTAAAGTTCACAAACACAGGGAAGAACACCTCCGGCTGCGGTGAGTCACAAGCACGTTTTGCCTGGGACTTTCCTAGTTTTAGACTGAAGAGTCCAGTGTCCCTGGACACCTCTCAGTCCCAGGCAGGTAGATCACACTATCTCAAGAATAAGCACCAGATACAGTACTTCACATCCAACACCTTCCAGACCTGCACTGTCGGATACGGACCTGCTAGCTACATGTGACTACTTACGCGTACATTAATTAAAACTAAAGAAAACTTAAAATTCCGTTCTTCGGTTGTACTAGCTATATTTCAAGTGTTCCCCAGCTCCATGTGGCTAGGGGCTCCCATGGTGGACAGTGGACACACAACATTCCCATCACAGCAAGAAGTTCTGTTAGGCAGTACTATTCTGGATCTCTTCAAACTAGACAGCCTATGAGCACCTCAAACTCAACATGTTAGCAAGTGAACTCATCAAGGTCTCTTTCACCCAAACTTCCTCCTTCCCATATGCATGACGTCCTTCTGGGGTCATCACCGACCGGGTCCTTAAGCTAGCACCTCAGGATCACCCTTGATTCTTCTCCTTCTCCCACCTTCCAGTGAATTATCAAACAGCTCCCACCTCATAAAACATCTCCCCAGTCTGCCCTTCCCCTACGGTATATCGGCCCTAATTCTAATCTTTGATAATGGTAAATAAAGTCCTCTCATATAGCCTCTAGCCTCCCTCTGTCCCAAGTTCATGCTTCACAAAGCAGATGGTGAGCACAGTAACAAGGCAACCTGGTTACATCATTCCTGTAGACCCCGCCAAGATGTTACCTCACAACCTGGGATACCCATCCCCACTCCTGCCATTCAGCCTTAGACTCCAGCACTCAAGCCATCAGAACTCTAAGACTTTTCACACCCAGGAAACATTTTTCCCTTTACCTGCCAAGTTTTCCCCTCCCCATCTTCCCTAATTCCTCCTTGACAAGGCAATTCAACTGTCATTCTCTGTCAAAAACCCTCCCCATATACCTAAGACAAAAATCAACATTCCTATTTCTAATATCCTACCAGAGCGCCCTGCTCATACCTCTACTAGAGCATCTATGGGCGACATTACAAATCATCAGAGCCGAAGCCTGTTTTCTCGTCTTCTCTCCTATTCAGCTCGGTCCAAAAGACCTCAGACCCAGTAGAATCCAAAGCAGAGTTGATACCTCTGTTGACCGAATGGCTGGCTCATACAAATCGTGATGTGGAGCAATTAAGCCCCATTTTAAAAATGAAGATACAAATACATGCAGAAGTCAAGTTCCACAGTAAGAATTACTGGAGGCAGGACCAGTCTACTGATTTCCAAAGTCATTCATGTAAAAAAAAAAAAAAAAAAAAATTCCTGGGCACGACTGTGTACAATGTGCAAACACTGGACCAGGAACAATGCTCTAGGGCGAAGACCATGTGTTTATGCACACAGACACCAGCATCTAGCACAATGCCTGACACACAGCAGGGACTGGGTACACGTGTGTTAAATTAAGGAAGAAGGAAGAATGGATGGAGGTCTTCCCGTGAACAAACTGTGAAAGAGCACGGACCCTCCTCCCCATATTAAAAGGGTCTCTTACATCACGTGTTACAACAAGATACTTAATAAAAGTGAAGCTTTAAATAGCCATCAAATATAACCAGAAAAACAGCGCCTCATAAGATCTTCTAATGTAGATTCTCATCCATTAAGTCTGCATCTTTGAGACTCATGTAGCCTTGAAACACCTCTTACTAATGGGGAACGAGGACATGAGTCATAAGAGATAATGTTCAATTAGGACATTATTCCCTTCTGCACATATGCCAGTGGGTCCTCTTTTAGAGCCAGAGTAGAAAGAGAAGTCATTTATACCTCCCTTGTTAATTAAAGCATTAGAAAAGCCCGGGGGGTTTGGGGGGGAACGGTGCTGGAAAACCTGATCAAAAAACAAAGATGACAGATTTCGCATCTGAAAAGAAATGATGGCAAACCTGAAATTTACGCATTACTTGGTAGAACACACAGTTCAATGCTAATGAATTAATGATGCTTAAGAACGACTCCCAACGAACTAGAGTAATGACTTCAAATTAACCCACAGAAGGGAAGGAAACTGAGTATGTTTAAATGCATGTGTAAGTCTGGTTTCCAGTCTGGCAGGGAGCTTTTCTTTCACCGCTCCTGTCCTCACGACAACAGAAAAGCAGAACAAACAGAAAATCAACAACTCTTCTTAGATCCACCAAAGAACTGAGGTCACAGGGCAAAAGGCTATTTCAACACTTGGAGAGTGAGATACAATCACAACTTCCTGGGGCAGAAGCCGCAGTGCGCAGCCTGCTCAGAGACCAGTACCGAAAGAGGGAAACCTAAGCCATCATTGGCAAATTGCTGAAGGCTCAATGCTAACAAGTTTGAGTTAAAAATCCTAGTGAGTGGGCCAGTCTTAGGAGGGTCCCAATCTTTTGAGAGTTTTATCATCTCCTGAAGTGTTATCACAGCTTCGAGAAAATATCAGAGGAAATTTCCCTACTGCTTCAAGCAGGGGAAGGGGGTAAGGAGCCATGCTGAAACACGCCCGGAGCCTCTGTTCTTCAGGGCAAGGCCTGCCTTTGGCACGAATTACTTCCCTAGAGCCGAACAAACATGGCAGAAGGTAATAACCAACTCCAGGTCCCTCAAGCCTTCCCGTCTCAGCTAAGGAAGAAACACCAAAACTAAGAAGTGCAAGTGAAAGTCAGAGCCCGAGGGCACAGGCTCACCAAGAGACAGAGACCTTATCACAGAACCACTGGAGACTTCTCCTCCACCATGCCTTATCCCCCACAGATGTTTATAGCAGCGTCATTCACAATCCCCAAAACTTGGAAGAAACCATCATGTTCATCAATAGGTGATGGATATACAAGATGCAGTACACCCTGCAACTGAGTATTATTCAGTGATACAAAGAAATAAATGTGTTATCAAGCCACAAAAAGATATGGGGGACCCATACGTGCACATTGCTGAATGAAAGAAGTCAATATGAAAAGGCTACATACTGAATGACTCCAACTCTATGACATGGTGGAAAAAGCAAAACGAGAGGTAAAAAGATCTGGGATGCTGTAGGAGTTCAGAAGGGAGCAATGAACAAGCAAAGCAGAATTTCTGAAGCAGTGAAATTATTCTGTATGGCAATGTCATGGTAGGTACGTGTCATACAACTGTCCAAACCCATAGGATGTATATAACACAAAGAATGAACCCAACTGTAAACTATGGAATTTAATTAATAATAAAGATCAGTATGGCACATCGATTCTAAAAAATGCACCATGCTAACTCAAAATGATAATAATAGAGAAAATAGGGAGTGGGGGAAGGTAAGAGCCTATGTGGAAATTCTCTGTACTTTCTGCTCAGTTTTTCTATAAACCTAAAACTGCTCCCCAAAAGTCTTATTTAAAACAAACATATGGGGCGCCTGGGTGGTTCAGTGGGTTAAAGCCTCTGCCTTCGGCTCAGGTCTTGATCTCAGGGTCCTGGGATTGAGCCCCGTATCAGGCTCTCTCCTCGGCGGGGAGCCTGCTTCCTCCCCCTCTCTGTCTGCCTCTCTGCCTACTTGTGACTTCTCTCTGTCAAATAAATAAATAAAATCTTTTTAAAAAATTAAAAAATAAAACAAACATATGTGTGTGTATACATGTGTATGTGTATACACACACACAAACACTCACATCCATATATGTATGTAATGGAATCATACTCTGATTTGTGCCACAGAGGATTTCAACAGAATCAAGCAACTAAAAGGATCTTAATCTATTACTATTCTGTGTACCATACAAAATATTTCAGGACTCATGTTTTAATATTTAATTTTTACCAGCATGGTAGAGAAACAATAGCCATGTTCCTTCTACATTTTAAAGCAAAGCCTGGTTTTGTAAGAGAATAAAATCTACAGAAAGACAAAGTTTAAAATATACCCACTTGGACTTGGGAAGGAGGAGTCAAGATGGCGGAGAAGTAGCAGGCTGAGACTACTTCAGCTAGCAGGAGATCAGCTAGATAGCTTATCTAAAGATTGCAAACACCTGCAAATCCATAAGCAGTTGAGGAGAAGAAGAACAATTCTGGAAACGGAAAAACAACCACGTTCTGAAAGGTAGGACTGGCGGAGACATGAATCCAAAGCGACGGGAAGATAGACCCCGGGGGGAAGGGCCAGCTCCCGGCAAGCGGCGGAGCAACGGAGCACAAAATCAGGACTTTTAAAAGTCTGTTCCACTGAGGGACATCGCTCCAGAGGCTAAACCGGGGCGAAGCCCACGCAGGGTCAGCGTGGCCTCAGGTCCCGCAGGGTCAGAGAAGAATTGGGGGTGTCTGAGTGTCGCAGAGCTTGCGGGTATTGGAACAGGAAAGCCGGCTACAGAGACAGAGCGGACAGTAAGATCACAGCTTGGGCTTACCTTGAACCGGTCGCAGGCTCGGAGAGCTCGGAGCGTGGCCGGAGGTCAGGCAGACCGGGAGTAACTGGGTGCTGTTCTCTGAGGGCGCACTGAGGAGTGGGGCCCCGGGCTCTCGGCTCCTCCCGGCCGGAGACCAGGAGGCCGCCATTTGTATTCCCGTCCTCTGGAACTTTACAGAAAGTGCTCAGGGAACAAAAGCTCCTGAAAGCAAACTCGAGAGGATTACTCAGCCCGGCCCCTGGTAAGGGCGGTGCAATTCTGCCTGGGGCAAAGACACTTGAGAATCACTACACCAGGCCCCTCCCCCAGAAGATCAGCAAGAAATCCAGCCGAGACCAAGTTCAGCTACCAAGGAGTGTGGTTTCAATACCAAGAAGAGCAGCAGAATTCCAGAGGAGGAGAAAGCAAAGCACGGAACTCATGGCTTTCTCCCTGTGATTTTTTTTAGTCTTGCAGTTAATTTAATTTTTTTCTTTTTCATTTTTTGTTTTTTTTTTTTCTCGCCTTCTGGTAAATTTTTTTTTAACTTTTACCCTTTTCTTTTTTAACGTTTTTAACTAGTTTATCTAATATATATATATTTTCTTTTTTATATTTTTCTTTATTCGTTTTCTTCTTTTTTTAATTCTTTTCTTTTCTTTTTTTTTTCTTTCTTCCTTTTTGAACCTCTTTTTATCCCCTTTCTCCCCCTCACGATTTGGGATCTCTTCTGATTTGGCTAAAACATATTTTCCTGGGGTTGTTGCCACCCTTTTAGTATTTTACATGCTCCTTCATATACTCTTATCTGGACAAAATGACAAGACGGAAAAATTCACCACAAAAAAAAAGAACAAGAGGCAGTACCGAAGGCTAGGGACTTAATCAATACAGACATTGGTAATATGTCAGATCTAGAGTTCAGAATGACAATTCTCAAGGTTTTAGCTGGGCTTGAAAAAGGAATGGAAGATATAAGAGAAACCCTCTCGGGAGATATAAAAGCCCTTTATGGAGAAATAAAAGAACTAAAATCTAACCAAGTTGAAATCAAAAAAGCTATTAATGAGTGCAATAAAAAATGGAGGCTCTCACTGTTAGGATAAATGAGGTAGAAGAAAGAATTAGTGATATAGAAGACCAAATGACAGAGAATAAAGAAGCTGAGCAAAAGAGGGACAAACAGCTACTGGACCAAGAGGGGAGAATTCGAGAGATAAGTGACACCATAAGACAAAACAACATTAGAATAATTGGTATTCCAGAAGAAGAAGAAAGAGAGAGGGGAGCAGAAGGTATACTGGAGAGAATTATTGGGGAGAATTTCCCCAATATGGCAAAGGGAACGAGCATCAAAATTCAGGAGGTTCAGAGAACGCCCCTCAAAATCAATAAGAATAGGCCCACACCCCATCACCTAATAGTAAAATTTACAAGTCTCAGTGACAAAGAGAAAATCCTGAAAGCAGCCCGGGAAAAGAAGTCTGTAACATACAATGGTAAAAATATTAGATTGGCAGCTGACTTATCCACAGAGACCTGGCAGGCCAGAAAGAGCTGGCATGATATTTTCAGAGCACTAAACGAGAAAAACATGCAGCCAAGAATACTATATCCAGCTAGATTATCACTGAAAATAGAAGGAGAGATTAAAAGCTTCCAGGACAAACAAAAACTGAAAGAATTTGCAAACACCAAACCAGCTCTACAGGAAATATTGAAAGGGGTCCTCTAAGCAAAGAGAGAGCCTACAAGTGGTAGATCAGAAAGGAACAGAGACCATATACAGTAACAGTCACCTTACAGGCAATACAATGGCACTAAATTCATATCTCTCAATAGTTACCCTGAATGTTAATGGGCTAAATGTCCCTGTCAAAAGACACAGGGTATCAGAATGGATAAAAAAACAAAACCCAGGGGCACCTGGGTGGCTCAGTGGGTTAAAGCCTCTGCCTTCAGCTCAGGTCATGATCCCAGGGTCGTGGGATCGAGCCCCGCATCGGGCTCTCTGCTCAGCGGGGAGCCTGCTTCCCCTCTCTCTCTGCCTGCCTCTCTGTCTACTTGTGATTTCTGTCTAAAATAAATAAATAAAATCTTAAAAAAAAAAACAAGCCATCTATATGTTGCCTCCAAGAAACTCATTTTAAGCCCGAAGACACCTCCAGATTTAAAGTGAGGGGGTGGAAAAGAATTTACCATGCTAATGGACATCAGAAGAAAGCAGGAGTGGCAATCCTTATATCAGATCAATTAGATTTTAAGCCAAAGACTATAATAAGAGATGAGGAAGGACACTATATCATACTCAAAGGGTCTGTCCGACAAGAAGATCTAACAATTTTAAATATCTATGCCCCCAACGTGGGAGCAGCCAACTATATAAACCAATTAATAACAAAATCAAAGAAACACATCAACAATAATACAATAATAGTAGGGGACTTTAACACTCCCCTCACTGAAATGGACAGATCATCCAAGCAAAAGATCAGCAAGGAAATAAAGGCCTTCAACGACACACTGGACCAGATGGACATCACAGATATATTCAGAACATTTCATCCCAAAGCAACAGAATACACATTCTTCTCTAGTGCACATGGAACATTCTCCAGAATAGATCACATCCTCGGTCCTAAATCAGGACTCAACCGGTATCAAAATATTGGGATCATTCCCTGCATATTTTCAGACCACAATGCTCTAAAGCTAGAACTCAACCACAAAAGGAAGTTTGGAAAGAACCCAAATACATGGAGACTAAACAGCATCCTTCTAAAGAATGAATGGGTCAACCGGGAAATTAAAGAAGAATTGAAAAAAATCATGGAAACAAATGATAATGAAAATACAACGGTTCAAAATCTGTGGGACACAACAAAGGCAGTCCTGAGAGGAAAATATATAGCGGTACAAGCCTTTCTCATGAAACAAGAAAGGTCTCAGGTACACAACCTAACCCTACACCTAAAGGAGCTGGAGAAAGAACAAGAAAGAAACCCTAAGCCCAGCAGGAGAAGAGAAATCATAAAGATCAGAGCAGAAATCAATGAAATAGAAACCAAAAAAACAATAGAACAAATCAACGAAACTAGGAGCTGGTTCTTTGAAAGAATTAATAAAATTGATAAACCCCTGGCCCGACTTATCAAAAAGAAAAGAGAAAGGACCCAAATAAATAAAATCATGAATGAAAGAGGAGAGATCACAACTAACACCAAAGAAATACAAACTATTATAAGAACATACTATGAGCAACTCTACGCCAATAAATTTGACAATGTGGAAGAAATGGATGCATTCCTAGAAACATATAAACTACCACAACTGAACCAGGAAGAAATAGAAAGCCTGAACAGACCCATAACCAGTAAGGAGATTGAAACAGTCATTAAAAATCTCCAAACAAACAAAAGCCCAGGGCCAGACGGCTTCCCGGGGGAATTCTACCAAACATTTAAAGAAGAACTAATTCCTATTCTCCTGAAACTGTTCCAAAAAATAGAAATGGAAGGAAAACTTCCAAACTCATTTTATGAGGCCAGCATCACCTTGATCCCAAAACCAGACAAGGATCCCATCAAAAAAGAGAGCTATAGACCAATATCCTTGATGAACACAGATGCGAAAATACTCAACAAAATACTAGCCAATAGGATTCAACAGTACATTAAAACGATTATTCACCACGACCAAGTGGGATTTATTCCAGGGCTGCAAGGTTGGTTCAACATCTGCAAGTCAGTCAATGTGATACAACACATCAATAAAAGAAAGAACAAGAACCATATGATACTCTCAATAGATGCCAAAAAAGCATTTGACAAAGTACAGCATCCCTTCCTGATCAAAACTCTTCAAAGTGTAGGGATAGAGGGCACATACCTCAATATCATCAAAGCCATCTATGAAAAACCCACCGCAAATATCATTCTCAATGGAGAAAAACTGAAAGCTTTTCCGCTAAGGTCAGGAACATGGCAGAGATGTCCATTATCACCACTGCTATTCAACATAGTACTAGAGGTCCTAGCCGCAGCAATCAGACAACAAAAGGAAATTAAAGGCATCCAAATCGGCAAAGAAGAAGTCAAATTATCACTCTTCGCAGATGATATGATACTATATGTGGAAAATCCAAAAGACTCCACTCCAAAACTGCTAGAACTTGTACAGGAATTCAGTAAAGTGTCAGGATATAAAATCAATGCACAGAAATCAGTTGCATTTCTCTACACCAACAACAAGACAGAAGAAAGAGAAATTAAGGAGTCAATCCCATTTACAATTGCACCCCAAACCATAAGATACCTAGGAATAAACCTAACCAAAGAGGCACAGAATCTATACTCAGAAAACTATAAAGTACTCATGAAAGAAATTGAGGAAGACACAAAGAAATGGAAAAATGTTCCATGCTCCTGGATTGGAAGAATAAATATTGTGAAAATGTCTATGCTACCTAAAGCAATCTACATATTTAATGCAATTCCTATCAAAGTACCATCCATCTTTTTCAAAGAAATGGAACAAATAATTCTAACATTCATATGGAACCAGAAAAGACCTCGAATAGCCAAAGGGATATTGAAAAAGAAAGCCAAAGTTGGTGGCATCACAATTCCGGACTTCACGCTCTATTACAAAGCTGTCATCATCAAGACAGCATGGTACTGGCACAAAAACAGACACATAGATCAATGGAACAGAATAGAGAGCTCAGAAATAGACCCTCAACTCTATGGTCAACTAATCTTCAACAAAGCAGGAAAGAATGTCCAATGGAAAAAAGACAGCCTCTTCAATAAATGGTGCTGGGAAAATTGGACAGCCACATGCAGAAAAATGAAATTGGACCATTTCCTTACACCACACACGAAAATAGACTCAAAATGGATGAAGGACCTCAATGTGCGAAAGGAATCCATCAAAATCCTTGAGGAGAGCACAGGCAGCAACCTCTTCGACCTCAGCTGCAACAACATCTTCCTAGGAACAACGCCAAAGGCAAGGGAAGCAAGGGCAAAAATGAACTATTGGGATTTCATCAAGATCAAAAGCTTTTGCACAGCAAAGGAAACAGTGAACAAAATCAAAAGACAACTGACAGAATGGGAGAAGATATTTGCAAACGACATATCAGATAAAGGGCTAGTGTCCAAAATCTATAAAGAACTTAGCAAACTCAACATCCAAAGAACAAATAATCCAATCAAGAAATGGGCAGAGGATATGAACAGACATTTCTGCAAAGAAGACATCCAGATGGCCAACAGACACATGAAAAAGTGCTCCATATCACTCGGCATCAGGGAAATACAAATCAAAACCACAATGAGATATTACCTCACACCAGTCAGAATGGCTAAAATCAACAAGTCAGGAAATGACAGATGCTGGTGAGGATGCGGAGAAAGGGGAACCCTCCTACACTGTTGGTGGGAATGCAAGCTGGTGCAGCCACTCTGGAAAACAGTATGGAGGTTCCTCAAAATGTTGAAAATAGAACTGCCCTATGACCCAGCAATTGCACTACTGGGTATTTACCCTAAAGATACAAACGTAGTGATCCAAAGGGGCACGTGCACCCGAATGTTTATAGCAGCAATGTCCACAATAGCCAAACTATGGAAAGAACCTAGATGTCCATCAACAGATGAATGGATCAAGAAGATGTGGTATATATACACAATGGAATACTATGCAGCCATCAAAAGAAATGAAATCTTGCCATTTGCGACAACATGGATGGAACTAGAGCGTATCATGCTTAGCGAAGTAAGTCAAGCAGAGAAAGACAACTATCATATGATCTCCCTGATATGAGAAAGTGGTGATGCAACATGGGGGCTTAAGTGGGTAGAAGAAGAATCAATGAAACAAGATGGAATTGGGAGGGAGACAAACCATAAGTGACTCTTAATCTCACAAAACAAACTGAGGGCTGCTGGGGGGAGGGGGGTTGGGAGAAGGGGGTGGGATTATGGACATTGGGGAGGGTATGTGCTTTGGTGAGAGCTGTGAAGTGTGTAAACCTGTGATTCACAGACCTGTACCCCTGGGGATAAAAATGTATGTTTATAAAAAAATAAAAAATAAAAAAATAAAAATAAAATATACCCACTTTTTGGATCTACTTTTGAGAATTTTTCCCATAGCTACACTTAGAGATAAATGTGTACAAGAATGTAAGCAACATTTTTATTTAATAAACTTTAATTTCATAAACTTAAGATTTACAGCAAAATTGCAAAGATAATACAGATAGTTCCCATAAGCCCTCCACCCAGTTTCTCCTATTATTCACATCTAATATTGGTATGGCATATTTATTACAATCAGTGGACCAATACTGACAATTATTATGAACTAAGGTCCACACTTCATTCATATTTCCTTAGTTTTTCCCTAATGTTGCATTTCCTTCCAGGATTCCACTCAGGTACCACATTACAATTAGTTGTCAGGTCTCCTTACCCACCTCCTGGCTGCGACAGGTTTCACTACATAGACATACACTATAAATATCTCTGTATGTAATCATCTGCATCCAGATTAAGCAAAACACGGTCATACTGATGTCTCCAACTATTATCTATTGCCCAAAGCATTATTTTTAATAGCAAAGACATAGAAACACAGAGGTGTCCATCCAGAGGACATTAACTACATGTGGCAAATCTGTAGAGTGGAACACTATCCAATCAGTTTTTTGAAGATTTTATTTATTTATTTGAGAGAGAGAGAGAGAGAGTGTGTGTGTGTGTGTGTGTGTGTGTGTGAGTATGAGCGGGGTGGGGCGCGCAGGGGGAGAAGGGCAGAGGAACAAGCAGACTCCCCACTAAGCAGGGAGCCTGATGTGGGGCTCGATCCCAGGACCTGAGATTATGATACGAGCCAAAGTCAGACATTTAACTGCTCAATTTTTAAAGGTGCTCCTAACCAATCAATTTTTATTTAAAGATTTAATTCTACATGTAACTGATATAAATTCTGTAATATACATTCAGTGATAACTACCTACCCACATACAAGCGCACAATTTCCAAAAGGAAATAAACAAAAGGTCAGCAGTCCATCCCTGAGCAACAGAAAGGGGGTGAGAGCATGCGTTATCAGTGGGGATGGCACCACCTCAAAGGGGAATACAAGCACAGGTATGACAACGGTTTGCAACCTCCAAAGGATCACAGGACATAAAAAGATCCACCGTGGCACCGAGATATTAAAACTTCATGGGGCAGCCGGCTTCTCCCTCTGTTGCTCCCCCTGCTTGAGCTTGCTCTCTCTCTGTCAAATAAATAAGTAAAATCTTTTTAAAAAATTTTCATGGGAAGCAGGAACAATTAGGGGGAAAAAGTGTCTAAAAAGACTCCCTGAGAAAGTATCATGAAATAAAGATTAAGAAATGAACTAGAGGGAACAGTTCAGCATACTTTTCTTTTCCTATGCTTATTCGTCTTCCTATGAGCATATGTTTACTTTTAAATTCAATTTTTTAAAAAAAAACACACAAAAGATTTGTCTACCCATTGGAAGCGTTACATGAATCAGGTAATTCTAACGACACGATGTAGTTCCTCAGCCCGGGCTCAGGATCCATCTCACGGAGGGCTGCCCTGCCTGTGTCTTTCCGGCAGGAGCTCACAGACTTTAGGAGGAAATTGCATTTTTTTTAAATTTTTTTTAAGATTTTATTTATTTATTTGACAGATGGAGATCACAAGTAGGCAGAGAGGCAGGCAGAGAGAAAGAGAGAGGAGGAAGCGGGCTCCCTGCTGAGCAGAGAGCCCGATGCGGGGCTCGATCCCAGGACCCTGAGATCATGACCTGAGCTGAAGGCAGAGGCTTAATCCACTGAGCCACAGGATGTTGGTTTACCAGAAACACCAGGTGTCCCACAAAGCTTAAAATACCATCTGGCCATTTACGGAAAAAGTCTGCTGACCTCTGCAGAATCTTCACTTAAAAACTTCTTTTTTGGGGGTATTCCCACAGTGGACTACTAAGCAATGCAAGCGAATGAGCTCTGACGACAGCCCACACTGTGGTTCAATGTCACACGTGATGAGGGAGAGAAGACAGAAGCAAATACTGCATCCTGCATGATTCCATTCATGCAGCTTTCAGAAAACTTAGCTTGGGTGACAAAAATACCATCAGGGAAAGGCAGTTGATCATGATTAGAGAGCTTATGATGGGGTTTCTGGAGATGTTCTAATGTAAGCGTTGTTAGAAACATCTTTTCCAATAATTCCTTGAGTTGTTCATTCATAGTTTGTGCACTTTCTCAAGCTATGTGGTATTTTGTTGTAACAGCAAAACACTTCAAAGTATCGATTTTACAAAAACAGACCCAGAGGAAGAAAAATAAATTTGCCAGGCTCCTTTCTATAATAACAGGTAAGAAAGTGCATACAGACCCCAGTTATTCGGAGACCAGTGGCCACAAACCACACTTGGAAAAATAACGATGTTAAAGCCAAGTTGGCACCGGACACCATGGCAACCGTCTAATCCCAAACCGCTTTCTACTGAGGGACTTCATGTGTGTCCATGTGTGTCCAAGACTGATGGTGCTGCGGCTACTCCTGACTGATATGGTCACGGTGGTAGGCAAGCGTTTGGCCCCTTTTGTCAAAATAACGCTCAAGCTACTTTCTGGCCTTGCAATCAAGGGAACACTGGGAGCCTCTTTAACTACTAACTCCACTCTAAGAATAAGCCGGGCTAAATTTCCATCTGAACCTTGAGCACTGTCGCTATAGTCTTGGGGCAAGTACAGATCAAAGGAGGCTACGGTGCTTCAAAACCCACTCTCTCACCCTAGGACGGTATTTTCAGTGTGGTGGTTGGAGCTTTGGTCTTCCATGATCGCATCCTCACTGCTGGGTGGCAATTGCTGCCTCAAAACTTCCTAACCAAGTTCCAAATGACATGGCATGACCAAGCTGACCAGTTCGGTGGACAGCTGTTGTCTGCATCTGCCCAGCCTGCATCCCCCTGTCTGGTAGTGGCCCGCCATACATGTTTGGACAACTACTCCAATCCACTGGTCTTTGCGGGGGCTGCCAATCAAGGTGCCCTGCCCTTCCTGGTCCAAAGGACTTAAACCCAAGACCCAAACTAGGCCACTTAGAAACTCTTCCTGGAATTTACATGCCTATCACTATCTCTAGACTAGGAACTCCTCACCAGCAGGGACAAGGCTTTATTCATCGCTCTATCACTGATGCCCAGCACAGTGCCTGGCTGTGAATATTCAGGGCTTGTGCAATGAATACATTACAAAGAAAATCATGTACCTTCAATAAACGCTGAGCTAAGTCGATCATTTCCCAGCAGCCTTCTGGAGGGGGAGCAAATTGTAGGATGTTTTGTAAGGGAAATGTCCACTTTAGGAGCTAGGAAATATGCATCGGAAATAGTACCCCAAGTTACCATTTGTCAGTGTGTTAAAGACATCAATCAGTCCAATAAAATAAAGCTCCAAAAAGGACAAAAAGAGAATTACCTCATTACCTCAACATCTGCTTGAACATAAGCAATCACATACTGGCTAATTTTTTTTAAAGGGACATAATATAACTTTCTAGAAAGACATAATATAGCTAATTATACCATTCACGAGAAGGGGACATACAATGTTTTGAAGTAATTCAAGAGTGGGTGTGATTTATAAGACACAGAGCTTAGGGAATGGTAAGTATAAATTAGAGATTGTTCATATTATGACAGACTCCGTCATTACATTTCACAACTTTTGTCAAAGGCAACCTTATTCACCACACCACTGAAGCCTTCACATTAGGGAAGGCTGCTGTCAGCTCTGCCATTTAGAGTAGATAGGAATCTTCTTTCTGAACACCCTCCTGGGGAATGGGTTCCAATTTCTGACTTAAAATTCACCAAGGAAGAAATGAGATGAGGAAGCCGACACGGCCAATAAACAGGTAGAGAGATTTCAAACCTCACTGAGAACCAGGTAATACAATTTTTCGAAAGGTACTATTTTTGTTCATCAGACTGGCAAAAATTAAGAAACTTGTCAGACTGCCAAAATTAGTAAAGAATGCTATTGGTCAACGTTGACAAGTATGGGGGGACATGGACACTTCTGGGAGGAATGTGAAGTGGTACAGCCATTTTGGGGGGCACTTTGGTGAGGCCCGGCAGAGCTTTATGTCTGCTTGCCCTCTGATCTAAGAATTCCCTTCCTAAGAATCTACCCTAAAAAAACAGTTGGTAATGGTACACATTTGTGTGACTGTCTGATTCATGACTGCCTACTAGACAACAAACTTGGGGGGAAGCAAAGACTGTCTGGTTCATTCTCTCTACCCCCAGTGCCTACCACATGGAGCTCAAATATGATAGATGTCTGGTAGTTAAGTATTTGTTAAAGGAATCAATGAGTATGTTTAGCCAGTGTTGAAAAAGAAAAAATAGAGTGTTCATCAATATTGGTTCTTCTTGTCCTCATTTAACAGGAGTGATGGAATTATTCACAATGTTTACAGGTAGTAAAAAAAAAAAAAAAAGTCTATTTTCAAAAATTAATCATACACACCATCAGCTTAGAAAGTTAATTATCATATTGGTAAGAGCCCAAACACCTAGTTGCCTGTCTTTCCATCTCAAATCCCTAGCTTCTGGGTTAGTTAGTTCCATGAGTCAAACATCAATCAAATGCTCTCGAAATAAATCCATTGTTATCAGTCTATGATCCAATGACAAATAAATGCCCTGGTTTTGAGATGGGCTGAAAAAAAATGCCAACACTTGTGTAACCAGACTCAATACTTTAAAAAAAAGTGCACCTTTTACGAAACACAAATTTCAAAGTCTAACTGTTCTATTGTCTTTGATATGCCCATAATTAAGGAAATACATCCTCTAAAAATACCAATACGCTGGCTTTGTTTTCCAATAAATAAGAAAGAACCCAAAAACTTAAGACTCCTCCTTTCTTCTCAGTTCTCAAATCCAACATAGAAACAGAGAGAATGTGTTCCAAAATGAAATATAAACAACTTGTGGATTATCTGCATTGTGAATCCATTGTGAAACTATTGACATTATTATATTCAGAATGAAAAGAAGTGAAGTTTTTAACTGTATTATTTGAAAACTGACCATCCATCAAAAGCTCTGGTATCCACTGAGAGATATTATCAATGATGAACGCTTCAACTGTCTAGAATATGAAGAATCTTTATGTTATTGGGGGGAAGAGGGCTATTAGAAATAAAATGCTAACAGAATCTAGCCCCTCAGTAAACCACTCGAGGAATGTCAGATAAGGACATTCTGCCCTCCCACTAGATTCACTGCTGCTTGTGACTCTATGACCTACGGCTAGTCTAGGATGGGAGCCAAGATACTGGGAAGGCAAAAGCCATTAACATTTATCCAGCACTTTCTAAATGCTAGATACCACAAAAACATGTGCTCTGTCCATTTCAGGGAGGTAATAATTTCCACAAGATAAGAGGACTGGTAAACAATCTGCTTTGATGTGTTTCCAGGAATGTAAACTCCAGAGAAGTCCACACAGCCCTGCAAATGGTTATGTTTGTGGTTTCCCTGAGCAACAGGTCATACCACCTGGCCAGACATAATGAAACCCTCTGGTTTAGCCCATGGCTTCAATCCAGTAAGGCGTGATAACCACAAGACCCATGGAAGGGAAGGGCCTCTTCCAAGTTCACAAAGTTGGTAAGTTGAGTCAGCAGAAGCGAAAGAGCAAGAGAACAGCAGGACCCTTCCACTCTGTGGCCGTGTCACCAAGTAACTCAGAAAAGCCCAGGTTCCTCCCCCATTTTCACTTCCTAAATCTGTGCAGTTCCTCTCTGTCTTGACCCATAGTCTCAGGCCACCCTTGGCCAGGGTAATAACAGTCATTTTCAATGGAGAGAGCCTCGCACTCCCATTTGATCGCTAATCTGCCTTTGTGGAGAGGTGCAGGAGGAGATGGAAATGATTGATCAGAACAGTTCTGGAGGAGGAGGTCACCTCCCGTTACCTGGCGCCGTGGAAATGCAAGGACACGGCCTGGCTCGACTGCAGGCCAGAGCCAAATCGTCACTGAGGAGGCCCAACACCGAGAGGGTGTTGGCTCAGTGACTCACAGACAGTTAAAAATGGAAAGCGGTGAAACACATCAGGGCCCGGAATCGTGGCCAAGGAGGTAAAGAGGAACTAGACCGAGGCCGACTGGAGAGCAGGGAAAGGCTGCGGAGCTCCGTGGCAGGCCTCCCCGCGCCCCTGGGCAGGGGTGGGGCGGCAGCTGGGGAGCAGGGCCAGCGGAGCAGCTCAAACCGCCTCCTCCCGACCCATCTGCCCCCCCAACCACGCTTCCCCCGCGTGAGAGGGGGTGCCCCGGGTCGCCGTCCAACCCCCAATCCCGGCCCCTTCCCCCAACCCGGATCGCCAGCGCCGGCAACGTGCGGGGAGCGCATCCCGCACTGCCGGGCCCCACGCCCCTGACCCCCGCACTTTACGCTCGGCCCCTGGCTCCCCGAGGCGCGCGGGGCGCGTGGAGGACGCTCCCGCACGCGGGCCAGGGCTGCGGGGCGAGCCCGGCGGCCGCGACAGCCCCCCGCCCCCCTCGCCGCAGCCCAAACCCAGCGCCCGGGAGCCGACCCCGCCCACGGGCCGCGGCGGCCCGCACCTGGCGGCCGCACGCCCGCCTACCTTGCTCCTTCAGAGTGGTGATGAGCTGCAGCTGCTTCTCCTCGTCCGAGCTGTTCATTTTGGCAGGTGGGGCCGGGAATAAAGGGAAGGAGGGAGAGGCGAGGGGTGCCGCGGGGGGTGGGGGAGGAAAAGCAAGATGCCGGTGGCGTGCGGCGGCACTACCCGGAAGTTGGGTCTGCTCCCGCTCCTCCTCCTCCTGGCGCGGAGCGCGCGAGTGAGATCATCCCCACGCACCTACTCGCCGGCCGCCGCCGCTGCACCTGCGGGCGGCGCAGCGGCCGGGGGCGGGGCGGGCCGGGCGGGCGGCCCGGGGCAGGAGGTGGGGCGGCGGGAGGAGGCGCGGCGGCCCCGGGGGCCGCAGCCCGTGCCCCGCCCGCAGCGGCAGCGGCGCCTCGCCTTCCCCCGCCCCACCCGGAGGCCCGCGCCGCGGGAGGAGCGAGGCGGCCCGGGGCGTGGGACCCGCGGGCGTGCGCCCCGCTCGCTCCTGCAGCCCTCCTCCGCCCCAGTCCCAGGACACCCCGACGCGCGATCGGGGAGGAAAGTCGGCTTCGGGGCTGCGGCGTCCCTGACGACCGCACTTGGAGCGCTGCCGCGGGCCGCCCCTCGCGAACCACCAAGGGAGAGCGGGGCGTGGTGGGCATGAACACCGAGGCTTTAACTCGGTTCTCACCCAGTGGACTCTGGGGCCGGTGTGGGAAGTCGGGTGCCCGTCGGGGCAAGCTCAGTGTCCACGTTTTGCACCTTTGGACGCAGGCAGGGACTGAACAGGCCGGCCCGCTGAATTGACGCCTCCTGAGCCAGGGAGGGCGTGGTAGGCAGTTGACAGTGCCCGGGGCCTCAGGGGCGCGGGGTTGGGAAGGTGGGCGGAACGTGGGTCCTGCCGCACATGGATCGCAGGGCCTTGCGGGGCATCTGTTCTGCAGTGTCAGGACCTTGACCTTGGGGAGGCTGCCACTGCTGGCCGAATGTCCGAGGCCACACAGCTGCCTGGCAGCAGATCTGGCAAGAGAGAAGCCCACCATTTGGCCCACTTCGCTCCCCTCTGCACTGTGTAAACCCGGTCCGGGTTAGACCCTGACCAGAAGAGGCGTGGCAGGCCTGTCAGATTTCACAGTGGCTCTCCTCAAGCCCCAGGTGCTGGTTAGTCTTTGGTCAAGTCTCCTGACCCCTTTGAACGTCATCTAAAGAATAGGAATAATACCATACCTACTCCAGGAAAATACAAAGCACCAAATCTAGAATTTGACATACCTTAGGTGTTTTTTGTTTTTGTTTTTGTTTTTAAGATTACAGGTCAGGAAAAAGCGGTTGTGGATGCTAATTTTAGGCTAAAATAGGCACAGTTCTTTTGCACTGATCATTAAGCATCCAAAATGAATTAGGCTCATTGCACATCTTGTTTTTTCTCACTAACAAACCCCTATTGTGGTTACTACACCAGCCCAGGGCTTCTACTCTATACTCACTTGCAAATGTCCAACTCCATTTACAGAGGGGGTCTCCCTGTGAAAGGTAGGGTAGGGGACTGGAATACAGGTAAATGCTGTTAACTAGTATCTGTCTGATACTCCTGCTAAATTCTAAGGGAAAACGAACTTTAAAAAAAATAATAGCTTTGCTTTCTCCTAGAAGAGTGATACAATATTTTAGGATGGTTGATTTAGAGGCAGAATAATCTGAAAGGGCAGCACAGTATTTTTTAAACTAGAGTGAATTAGAATTTTGAAGATGAAAAACCAATTTTGATATTAGTTTATTAGTATATTGAGTCTAATTATCCAATCCTTTCCCTAGTTTTTCATGAAATAGTTTAAGATTTGCACATCAACTATCATCATGAAGATCTGCAAGAGATTAACCAAAAGGCCTTTGCCCTGAGATTACCTGAGATTATGTGTTAATCCACAGAGTTCAAAGAAGTGCCAGGAAACGTGAGACAATTCAGATTCAACTATGACAAAATACAAATATGTGCTGCTGCCAGGGATTTTGTATAAAGAGAAATCATTTCTTCCCAGAAAAAAAAAAAAATCAAGAGATTTGGTCAACAAACCATGGCCACCTGGCTTTTTTGTAAGGCAGCCAGGAAACCTGTTAAACCCGACCAGTCATCCTGACAGGCAGGCAATGCCCAAAGGCCTCCTCCAAAACTAACTGATCAGAAATATTTTCTTATACTCAACCAAATATCAGCACAGTGCCTACTAAATATTTGAGTTAGTTCACAAAATTCCATTGTTTTAATGGCTGATTTAATCATTGACTCCAATTATACAGTGATTAGGTATCGCTTTTGGAGTTTAAGAATGAGTTAATTAATTATCAAATCTATAATCAAACTGAGTGCTTTGGTCCCACGATGAATCTGAAGCCCCTTGAAATCAATCCTGTTTACCTTCCTTGAAATTAAAATAGCCTCCTGAAATACAATATGGTATTATCTTCAGGGCATGGAATGAATTATTAGGATGGCTATTAGAGCCAATTATTGGGATTCAGATCTCCCATTACACTATGGTTTATTTATATGATATGAATATTGATGGAAAGGACTGAAGTGATATAATTAGTTTTTGTTCTGTTTAATAATGCACGTAGGGATTTCTATTGCAAGCATCACAATGGAATTATTAACCTCCATATAACATATAATTAAAAGTATTTTTTAAATGGGTGTTTATATATATATATATATATATATATTTATATATATACATATACATATATATAATAGAGAGAGGAACAGGACAGACTTTTTAAAAATGAATTGGAAGGACAGGTACCAAACTCGGATAATGGCCCAAGCAGTGACGAGTGGACTGGGAGAGAGCACTGGTCAATAGATTTTCCCTTTAATGCTCATTTTCATTTTCAGGAAATTAAAGTTCATTTTCTTTGATCCACCAACTCCATTTTAGGGAATTGGCTTCAAAGTCTTCATATTTAAAGCTATTTATTATAATATTAATTATGATATAAAACTAATAATATTGGGTATTATTTAATGATAAAAAGAACTATCTACGCCTGCTAAAGCATGGATAAACGTTGAAAACACTATGCTAAGTGAAAAAAGCCAATAAGAAAACACCAGATATTATATGATTCCATTTATATAGAATGTCCAGAAGAGGCAAAAACCATAGAGAGAGAAAGTTCAACAGTGATTATTGAAAAGTGGGTGGCACTGGGGAAACTGGGAAGTGGTTGCTTAAAAGGTATGGAGTTTCTTGTTGCGGTGATGACATTTTACTAAAATTAATTGTGATGTTTGCATGACTCTAATGAATATATTAAAAACCATTAGAATTGTATACTTTAAGTGTACACTTGGCATGGGAGAATATGTGAATTACATCTCAAAATTGTTATGAAAACAGATTTTCAGAGAAGAAATGTTTCACTTCAAAACATTTTTTTACTTCAAAACTTCAAAATGCTTTACTTACACACAACTTAAAAAACTACTAAAGTTTCTTTTTTTTTTTAAGATTTGATTTATTTATTTGACAGACAGAGATCACAAGTGGGCAGAGAGGCAGGCAGAGAGAGAGGGGGAAGCAGGCTCCCTGCTGAGCAGAGAACCTGATGCGGGGCTCAATTCCAGGACCCTGAGATCATGACCTGAGCCAAAGGCAGAGGCTTTAATCTACTAAGCCACCCAGGTGCTCTCTACTAAAGTTTCTTATACAAGTATTTTTCATTTTTCAAACCTCACTATATATAATAGTTTGTTCCAAGTTTTACTAAACATTATTTCTCATATATACTTTATCTTGTACCAACATAATCTACATATTTATTTATTCAATGCCATTCCATTATGTCAATGAATAATTAACCATTCTCAGACTCTTAGATATTTGAGGTGTTACTAATTTTTGTCTCTTTATAAATAGTGCAGCAGGAATATAAGGGCTATGCCAAGGCCTATCATAGTCAAAAATGTTAAAAGTAAACATGACGCTTAGGTCTTAAAAGCAGCAAAAGAAAGGTGCATATTACATTCAGGAGAACAATAAGAGTGATGACAGACTTCTTATTATTTAATGTTGTAATCATTAAAGGATTCCAACAATATTCAACACTTGACAATGTAAAATTCATAATATTCATCACCTAAAAATTACACTAAGCAAAGTGGAAAAATATGATCCAGAATAAGAAGGGAGTGAACAGAAACCATCTCATGTCTCATAGATGACAGAGATGATGAAATTAGCAGACAAGGACCTTATAAGCAATATTGTAAGTCGTATAAATATGTTTAAGATATATCAAAGCTATAAAGGGAAACATGAACAAAAGAGAAAGGAAACTGGGAGTTTTTTTAAAAAATTCTAATGGAACTACAAAAGATAATACAGTATCAGAAAATTAAAAATCCCTATGCATATCAGGTAGGATTTATCACAAATTAGATAATATAGAAGATCAATGATCTTGAGACAGAACAATAGTAACAATCCAAAATAAAACACATGGAACAAATTAAACAGCATAGATCTGAAATACAACATCAGGCAGTTGAGCACATGTGAAGGGAGATGAAAGAATGGTATATTTTAAATATATGGTTTTTTAATTCCTTGTAAAGATTTTATTTATTTGAGAGAGAGCACAAGTGGGGAGAGGGGCAGAGGGAGAAATAGCAATCATCCCAGGACCCCGAGATGACAGCCTGAGCCAAGGGCAGATACTTAATCAACTAAGCTACCCAAGTGCCCCCGAAAAAAGTTTTCATGTGACAAAACATGGCTACAAAGAAATCAAATTTGCTGAAAGATGAATTTACAGGTTCAAGTTCAGTGATCGGTTCCATACAGGACTCCTCAATATGATTAACAACAAAGTTCTCATGAGAAATTGTGGAAACCCAGGGTACCTGCGTGGTGCAGTCAGTTGAGTATCTGACTCTATGTTTGGGCTTAGGTTCTGGTCTCAGGGTCATGAGATGAAGTCCTGCTTCAGGCTCTGCACTCAGCATGGAGTCTGCTTGAGATTCTTTCTCCCTCTTCCTCTGGCCCTCCCACTCATGTACGCGCTCTCTCAATTAAATAAATCTAAAACACAAAGAGAAAAGAAGCTGTGGAAACCCAAGGAAGTAGGAGGGCATATCTAAAACCCTCAAAGTAATAAAACTGTCAGTCAATAATTCTATATCCAGCAAAACTGTCCTTTAAAAATGAGCAAGAAATTGACAAAATTAACAAAAGTTAAAGGAAGTCATCACCACTAGACCTGTCCTGTCCTACAGGGAATGCTAAAGGCAGTCTTTCAGGTTTAAATGAAAAGGCATTAGACAGTAACTGACACCAGTATGAAGAAATAAACATCTCTGGTGAAGGTAATTATGTGAGCAAATACAGAAGTCAATATTTTTGTATTCTTGGTTGTAACTTCACTCTTTATTTCCTACATTATTAAAAGACATACATTAAGAATAATTATAAATCTGTGACATCAGACACATTGTATAAAGATGTAATTTTTAAATTAAAGATATTTATTTATTTATTTGGCAGAGAGAGAGAGAGAATGAATGCACAAGCAGGGGGAGCAGCAGAGGGAGAGGGAGAAGCAGGCTCTCCACTGAGCAGGGAGCACAATGTGGAGCTTGAACCCAGGACCTGGGATCATGACCTGAGCCAAAAGCAGATGCTTAACCAACTGAGCCATCCAGATGCCCCTAAAGATGTAACTTCTGACAGTAACATAAGAGCTATGTAGGAGCAGAGTTTGTGAAAGTTATTGAAGATTGCATTGAATCAAATTAGAATGTTATAAATTTAGGATGTGAAACATAATCCCCATAGTAACCACAAACAAAAGATTAATAGTATATATACAAAAGGAAATCAAAATGGTTAACTACACATACACAAATATCCTAAACACAGAATAAGGCAGTAATGCAGGAAATGAGAGGCTAAAAAGATACACGGCATATAAATAACAAGCAGCAAAATGACAGAAGTCAGTCATTTCTTATTTCTTATCAGTAATTACTTTTTTCCTTCTTAATAAGGTTTTTTTTTAAGATTTTATTTATTTATTTGACACAGAGAGAAAGAGGTCACAATTAGGCAGAGAAGCAGGCAGAGAGAGAGAAGGGGGAGCAGGCTTCCTGCCAAGGAGAGAGCCTGATGCGGGCCTCCATCCCAGGACTCTGAGATCATGACCTGAGCCGAAAGCAAAGGCTTAACCCACTGAGCCACCCAGGTGCCCTCTTATCAGTAATTACTTTAAATGTAAATGTGTAATTTTCGAACCAAAAGCAGAGATTGGCAGAATGCAAATACCCCCCCCCCAAATATCCAACTCTATGCTGTCTACAAGAGACTCACTTTAGATCCAAGATACACATGGGTTGAAAGTAAAATGGTGGGAAAAATATATTCCATGCAAATAGCAGCCAAAAGAGAGCTGGGTGGTTATGCTAATATCAGACAAAACCGACTTTAAGTCAAGAACTGTCAGACAAAAGAGGACATTTTATATTCACAGAGGGTCAATTATCAAGAATACATCACAATTATAAACATATGCAGCAAACAACAGACTCTCAAAATACAGGAAGCAAACATTTGTAGAATTAAAGGGAGAAATAATTCAAATATAATAGTTGGAGACTACCATAGTGAATGTAAAATCCAGATAGAAGATTAATAAGGATAGAGAGAACTATAAACCAAATAAATATAACAGACATAGGGACACCTGGGTGGTTCAGTGATTAAGCCCCTGCCTTCAGCTCCGATTGTGATCCCAGTGTCCTGGGATCAAGCCCCACATCAGGCTTCCTGCTCAGCAGAGAGCCTGCTTCTCCCTCTCCTACTCCCCCCTGCTTGTGTCTCTCTCTCTCTCTCTGTCAAATAAACAAAATCTTTTAAAAAACTAGTGTGTGTGTGTATATATATAAAATATATATATTATATAATATATTATATATATATATTATATTATATATTATATATAAAACAGACATATATAGAAAACTCCATCCAACAAAAGCACAATTCACATTCTTCTCAAGTACACATGGCACATTTTCAGGATAAATTTATGTTAAGCCAAAAATTTAGTCTCAATAAATTTTAAAAGACTGAAATCATAAATATCATATAAACTATCTTCTTTGACCACACTGAAATGATATTAGAAATCAATAATAGGGGCGCCTGGGTGGCTCAGTGGGTTAAAGCCTCTGCCTTCGGCTCAGGTCACGATCCCAGCATCCTCTATCAAGCCCTGCATTGGGCTCTCTGCTCAGCAGGGAGCTGCTTCCTCCTCTCTCTCTCTCTCTGCCTGTCTCTCTGCCTACTCAGATCTCTATCTGTCAAATAAATAAATAAAATCTTAAAAAAAAAGAAAGAAAAGAAAAAAAGAAATCTATAATAGAAGGAAATCAAGATAATTCACATAGATATTAAATAATACCCTCTTTAATAACCAAATGTTCAAAGAAGAAATCACAAGGGAAATCAGAAAATACCTAGAGAGGATTAAAAACAAAAATAAAACATACCAAAACTTATGAGATCCATTGAAAGCAGCATTCAGAGGGAAGTTTAGAGTGATAAATGGCTAACATTGCACCTTGAGAAAAAAAAAAAAAGAAGAGCAAAATAAACCCAAAGTTAGCAGAAGAAAGAAAATAATGAAGATTAGAGATAAACAAAATAAAAGACAAGAGAAAAACAATAGGAGAATCAATAAAATCAAAAGTTATTTCTTTGAAAATATCAACAAAATTGACAAACTTTTAGTTAGAATAACAAAAAAAGAGCCAATGCAAATAACTAAAACCAAAAATGAAAATGGAGACACTACTACCAATAATACAAAAATAAAAAGGATTATAAGAAAATTATATGAACAATTGTACACCAGCAAATTAAACAACATAAATGAAATGGACAAATTCCTAGAAACACACAGATTACCCAAACTGACTCAAGAAGAAATGGAAAACTCAACAGGCTCATAACAAGTAAGAAGATTGCATCAGTAGTTTAAAATTTTATAACAAAGAAAATTCCAGAACCGGATCCTTTCACTGGTGATTCTACCAAACATCTTTTTTTAAGATTTTATTTATTTATTTGACAGAGAGGGAGAGAGAGAGAGACAGCAAGAGAGGGAACACAAGCAGGGGGATTGGGAGAGGGTGAAACAGGCTTCCTGCCGAATAGGGAGCTCAATGTGGGGCCCAGTCCCAGGACCCTGCTATCATGACCTGAGCCGAAGGCAGACCCCTAATGACTGAGCCTCCCAGGCATCCCAGAATTCTATCAAACATTTAAAGAACAATTAACACCAATCTTTCTCAAACTCTTTCAAAAAAAAAATAGAAAAGGAAGGAACACTTCCTAAGTCATTCTATGGGTCTAACATTACTTGATATCAAAGCCAGATAAAGATACCACAAGAAAAGAAAATTCTACAACAATAACTTTTAAATACAGATACAAAAACCACAACAAAATAATAGTGAAGCTCCAACAGCACATTAAAAAGATTATCCACCATGATCAGGTGGGATTCACCCCTGGGCTACAAGGATGGTTCAACATTCGCAAATCAATCAATGTGATACAACAAATTAATATGAGAAGAGAGAAGAACCACATGGTCCTCTCAATTGATGCAGAAAAAGCATTTGACAAAATCCAGCATCCGTTCCTGATTAAAACGCTTCAAAGTATAGGGATAGAGGGAACATTCCTGAACCTCATCAAATCTATCTATGAAAGACCCACAGCAAATATCATCCTCAATGGGAAAAAGCTTGCAGCCTTCCCGTTGAGATCAGGAACAAGACAAGGATGCCCACTTTCACCACTCTTGTTCAACATAGTATTAGAAGTCCTAGCAACAGCAATCAGACAACAAAGAGAAATAAAAGGTATCCAAATTGGTAATGAAGAAGTCAAACTCTCTCTCTTCGCAGATGACATGATTCTTTATATGGAAAACCCAAAAGACTCCACCCCCAAACTACTAGAACTCATACAGCAATTCAGCAACGTGGCAGGATACAAAGTCAATGTGCAGAAATCAGTGGCTTTCTTATACACTAACAATGAAAATACAGAAAGGGAAATTAGAGAATCGATTCCATTTACTATAGCACCAAGAACCATAAGATACCTGGGAATAAACCTAACCAAAGACGTAAAGGATCTGTACTCAAGGAACTACAGAACACTCATGAAAGAAATTGAAGAAGACACAAAAAGATGGAAGACCATTCCATGCTCTTGGATCGGAAGAATAAACATTGTTAAAATGTCTATACTGGGGACGCCTGGATGGCTCAGTTGGTTAAGCAGCTGCCTTCGGCTCAGGTCATGATCCCAGCGTCCTGGGATCGAGTCCCACATTGGGCTCCTTGCTCAGCAGGGAGCCTGCTTCTCCCTCTGCCTCTGCCTGCCATTCTGTCTGCCTGTGCTCTCTCTCTTCCCCTCTCTCTCTCTGATAAATAAATAAAATTTTTAAAAAATGTCTATACTGCCTAGAGCAATCTATACTTTTAATGCCATTCCGATCAAAATTCCACCGGTATTCTTCAAAGAGCTGGAGCAAATAATCCTAAAATTTGTATGGAATCAGAAGAGGCCCCGAATCACTAAGGAAATGTTGAAAAACAAAAATAAAGCTGGGGGCATCACGTTACCTGATTTCAAGCTTTATTACAAAGCTGTGATCACCAGGACAGCATGGTACTGGCATAAAAACAGACACATAGACCAGTGGAACAGAGTAGAGAGCCCAGATATGGACCCTCAACTCTATGGTCAATTAATCTTTGACAAAACAGGAAAAAATATACAGTGGAAAAAAGACAGTCTCTTCAATAAATGGTGCTGGGAAAACTGGACAGCTATATGTAGAAGAATGAAACTCGACCATTCTCTTACACCACACACAAAAATAAACTCAAAATGGATAAAAGACCTCAACGTGAGACAGGAATCCATCAGAATCCTAGAGGAGAACATAGGCAGTAATCTCTTCGATATCAGCCACAGCAACTTCTTTCAAGATATGTCTCCAAAGGCAAAGGAAACAAAAGCGAAAATAAACTTTTGGGACTTCATCAAAATCAAAAGCTTCTGCACAGCAAAGGAAACAGTCAAAAAAACAAAGTGGCAACTCACGGAATGGGAGAAGATATTTGCAAATGACAGTACAGACAAAAGGTTGGTATCCAGGATCTATAATGAACTCCTCAAACTCAACACACACGAAACAGGCAAACATATCAAAAAATGGGAAGAAGATATGAACAGACACTTCTCCAATCAAGACATACAAATAGCTATCAAAAACATGAAAAAATGTTCATCATCATTAGCCCTCAGGGAGATTCAAATTAAAACCACATTGAGATATCACCTTACACCAGTTAGAATGGCCAAAATTAACAAAACAGGAAGCAACATGTGTTGGAGAGGATGTGGAGAAAGGGGGAAAGAGAGACAGAATCCTGAGAAGACTCCCTGCTAAGCATAGAGCCTGAGGCTCAATCCCATGACCCTGAGATCAGATCCTAGCTGAAATCAAGAGTCTGACAACACTTAACCAACTAAGCCAACCAGGTACCCCTCAACTTTTAAAAAATTAATGTTACAGATGCAGGTAAAACCTGTAAATTCTATCCCATTCCATTCCTTACCTTCTACTTCCCATGAATGCACTATTACACATCAATTATTTTTCCTCCTGTATCTTTTTATAATTTTATTAGATATGAATGTGTAACTGTACTGCCATGCAAAAAAAAAAAAAGGTCACTCTTTCAGTGACAAAAACAAAAACAAAACAAAAATAAATATAAACCAAAAATATCCTCTAAGGTTTTTTGGGGTTTTTTTAAGATTTTATTTATTCATTTGACAGAGATCACAAGTAGGCAGAGAGGCAGGCAGAGAGAAGGGAAGCAGGCTCCCTTGCTGAGCAGAGAGCCCGATGCGGGGCCTGATGCAGGGCCTGATCCCAGGACCCTGGGATCATGACCTGAGCTGAAGGCAGAGGCTTTAACCCACTGAGCCACCCAGGTGCCCCTCCTCTAAGGTGTTCTTAATAGATAATCATTCAACCAGATCACAAAGCAAGATTTTTCATTTTAGGTTACATTTTTTATCTAAATCAACTTCCCCCTGGAAGCAATCACATGGTTTTGTGAACTCAGAGTTAGGAAATAGGAGAACTAAAATCTAGGCCTGCATTTTCTTCAAACATAAGACATGATTTGAGTTAATTGATTAACCTCTTTGGGTTTCAATGTTTATTTGTAAAACAGATTTCTCATTTACTATGCCTACTTCCAATAGCTTGTTCCATAGGAGACATTAAACACTATTTCTAAGGCATTCACATACAAATAGAATAAACATGTGTTGGAGAGGATGTGGAGAAAGGGGAACCCTCTTACACTGTTGGTGGGAATGTAAGTTTGGTGCAGCCACTTTGGAGAACAGTGTGGAGATTCCTCAAGAAATTAAAAATAGAACTTCCCTATAACCCTGCAATTGAACTCCTGGGTTTTTACCCCAAAGATACAGATGGAGTGAAAATAAGGGCCATCTGTACCCCAATGTTTATAGCAGCAATGGCCACGGTCGCCAAACTATGGAAAGAACCAAGATGCCCTTCAATGGACGAATGGATAAGAAAGATGTGGTCCATATACACTATGGAGTATTATGCCTCCATCAGAAAGGATGAATACCCAACTTTTGTAGCAACATGGATGGGACTGGAAGAGATTATGCTGAGTGAAATAAGTCAAGCAGAGAGAGTCAATTATCATATGGTTTCACTTATTTGTGGAGCATAACAAATATCATGGAGGACAAGAGGTGTTAGAGAGGAGAAGGGAGTTGGGGTAAATTGGAAGGGGAGGTGAATCATAAGAGACTATGGACTCTGAAAAACAATCTGAGGGGTTTGAAGTGGCGGGGGTTTGGGAGGTTGGGGTACCAGGTGGTGGGTATTATAGAGGGCACGGATTGCATGGAGCACTGGGTGTGGTGAAAAAATAATGAATACTGTTTTTCTGAAAATAAATAAATTTTAAAAAAATTAAAAAAAATAATAATAGTGAAGCTAATCCAAGAACATACTGCAAGGGTTATACAACAATACCAAGTGGTTCAATATAAGGAAAAAAATCAGTGTAATACATCATATTAATAGAACAATAACAACAACAACAACAAAAACCAAAAACATCCACAAGAAAGCTTCAAGGAAAGAATTAATAAATGAATTCAGCACAGTTGCAAAGTACAATATCAATGTGCATGAATCCATTATGTTTCTGTATGCCAGCAATGAACAACCTGAGAAGAAAATTAAGAAAACAATTCCATTTATGATAGCTTCTTAAAAATTAAATACTTAGTAATAACTAACTAAAGAAGTGAAAGAATTGTATGCAGAAAACTACAAACACTACTAAAAGAAAATAAAGAAGACCTAAATTAAATAATGGAAAGCTATCCTGTGTTCATGGATGGGAAGACTTAACATTGTTAATACATCAGTAATTCCCAAAGCAATCTACAGACTCAGTGCAATTCCAGCATCCTTTTTTGTAGCAGTGAGTGAGCTGACCCTCAAATTCATACATGTATGAATAACAAGGAGCCCCAAATAGCTAAAACAATCTTGAAGAATAAAAATAAAATTGGAATCTTCCCACTTCAAAATTTACTACAGAGCTCTAGTAAATAAAACAGTATGGAACTGAAATAAGGACAGATATCACCCAATGGGATAGAAAGGAGAGCCCCTAATAACCCTCATATATGTGGTCAGTTGATGGAATGGAAAGTCTTTTCAACAAATGGTGCTAGGGAAACTGGGTATCCACATGCAGAAGAAAGATGTTAGACCCTTATTTTACAACACATTAAAAATGAACTCGAAATGGATCAAATCCAAAGTATAGGAGCTAAATACATGTAACTGTATTACTAATGTCTAACATTATCTCACTAAAGAGGATAGAGGGAAGGAGCTGACCTACAGTATTTTGACTGGCTACTGTATGGCTGAAGATAAAGTGAACTGTACACAAACACTACCCTAGTTGACACATGTGCCTTCCACTGGAATATGGGTTAGCAATTCTGAAACTCCTCAATACATATACTCGGGTTGAATAAATAAGTAAATAAATTGTTGATAACAGGAGGTGGGTTTGTCACTGTTGGAGAAAGAATTTATAGTCATTCTGCTACATTCTGCTACAACATGACATATGTGTTTTTTAAAATCCTCATGCTGCACAAAATTGCACAATAAAAGTCATACATCTTCTGGGGAAAAAATGAGACACACCCCACGGGTACAGACTCACTACAAGACAGAGATCTAATCAAGGACTCGGGAATGCTCCACTCCCCTTTAGCCTTTACCACCACATCTACAGGATTTCTATAAAAATAGGGAATTATAATGGAAAGACTCTCACATCTCAGACATCAAGAACTCTTTTGGGAAAGCCAAAGGCATGGAGGAGACAAAAACAAAAACACCAGAGAAAAATTTAGCCTCTGACACCTACACCTGTAGCAAAGAGCAAACACGGGCTAATTCCTAGCCACATAAACATAAAACCTCACAGTAAAGGCCTATTTGCCTCAGTTCTCTTTATCCTGTGGATCTTTTCTAGGTTTAAACAAAACATTACAAAACATATTAAAGGACAAAAAGCATAGCTTAAAGAAACAGAATAAGCATCAGGACCAGAATCAGACATGGCAGAATGTTAGCTATTTCAGACTGGAAATTTAAAATAACAATGGTTAGTATCTGAAGGGATCTAATGAAGAATGGACAACATGCAAGAACAGATGAGAAATGTAGCAGAGAGATAGAAAGCTGTATAAAGAATTCAAAAGGAGGGGCGCCTGGGTGGCTCAGTGGGTGATATCCTCTGCCTTAGGCTCAGGTCATGATCTCAGGGTCCTGGGATTGTGCCCCACATGGGGCTCTCTGCTCAGCGGGGAGCCTGCTCCCTCCTCTCTCTCTGCCTGCCTCTCTGCCTACTTGTGATCTCTGCCTGTCAAATAAATAAATAAAATCTTTAATAAAAAAAAGAATTCAAAAGGAAATACTAGAAATAAAAAATATTGTAACATAAATCAAATTTGCCTTTTATGGGCTCATGAACAAACTAGGTATGACCGGGGAAAGAATCAATGAGCTTGAAGATACATTAGTAGAAATTTCCCAAATTGAAAAGCAAAGGGGAAAGTATGAGAGAGGGGAAAAAAAGAAGAAACACTGTATCCAAAAAATACAGGACAATTATAAAAGGTGTAATATACATGTAATGGAAATATCAAAAGAGAAGAAACAATATAAAAATCTTTGAAATAATCATGACTGAGAATTTTCCAAAATGGCTGACAGATATCACATTGTAGTTAAGGATCCTGACAAATTATCAAGCAGAATAAATACCATAAAGTCTATAATTAGGAATATCATATCAAAAATGTTAAGAAAAAAAGCCAATAAGCACATGAAAAGATGCACAAAATCATTAGTCACTAGGTAACTACAAAATCACAATGAGATACCACTTCACACCCTCTGAGATGGATATATTCAGTAAGACAGACAATAACATGTGTTGGGGAAAATGTGGAGAAATGGGAACCTTCATACATTGCCAGTGGGAATGTGAAATAGTGTGGTTTTGGAAAACAATTTGGCAGCTCCTCAAAAAGTGAAACAGAGAGTTACCATATAACCAGGAATTTCACTCCTACATATATACCCAAGATAATTGAAAACATTTTTCTGGGTATGTCTCATCAGGCAAGGGAAACAAAAGCAAATTCAAAATGTTGGGACTACACCAAAATAAAAAGCTTTTGTACAGTGAAGAAAACCAGCAATGAAACAAAAAGGCAACGTACTAAATGGAAGAAGATATTTGCAAATGACATATCCAATAAGGGGTTAATACTCAAAATATATAGAACTTATACAACTCAACACCCCCCCCAAAAAAAAAACTCCCATTAAAAATGGGCAGAGATATGGACATTGGGTAAGGTATGAGCTATGGTGAGTCCTGTGAAGTGCGTAAACCTGGCGATTCACAGACCTGTACCCCTGGGGCTAATAATACATTATATGTTAATAAAAAATTTAAAAAAAAATTTTTTAATGGGCAGATAAGGGCACCTAGGTGTCTCAGTGGGTTAAGCCTCTGCCTCTGGCTCAGGTCATGATCCCACAGTCCTGGGATCAAGGCCCACATCAGGCTCTCTGCTAAGCAAGGAGCCTACCCCCCCACCCCCGCCGCCTGCCTCTCTGCCTACTTGTGATCTATCTCTCCCTCTCTCTGTGTCAAATAAATAAATAAAATTTTTTTAAAAAAAATAAAAGACAAAATAACCTTATTTTTTTTAAATGGGCAGAGAACCTGAATATACATTTTTCCCAGAAAGACATATGAATGGCCAACACATAAAAAGATGCTTAACATCATTAATCATCAGGGAAATGCCAATTAAAGCCATAATGAGATATACATTATACATGTCAGAATGGCTAAAATAAAAAACAAAAGAAATAACAAGGGTTGGTGAGGTTATGAAAAAAAAAAAGGAACCCTTGTGCCCTGTTGGCAGAAATGCGAATTGGTGTAGCCACTGTAGAAGACGGTATGGAGGTTCCTCAAAAAATTAAAAATAAAATTACCATATAATCTAGAAATTTCATTACTATTTACACAAAGAAAATGAAAACACTAATTCTTCAAAAATAATTTATGCACCCCTATGTCTATTGCAGCTTTTCCAAAGGGTAAGACATGGAAACATCTCAAGTGTCCATTATAGACGAATGGATAAAAAAGATGTGATGCATATATTTACACACACACACACACACACACACACACACACACACACACGGAGGAATATTACTTAGCCACAAAAAAGAATAAAATCTTGCCATTTGCAACAGTATGGGTGAAACTGAAGGGTATGATTCTAAGTAAAATAAGTCAATCAGAGTAAGACAAATGCCATATGATTTCACTCATATGTGGAATTTAAGAAACAAATCAAACAAAAAGAGACCAGAAAGTGTACTCAAATACAGGGAACAAACTGATAGTTGCCAGAGGGAAGTTGGGTTGGCGGATGGATGAAATAGACAAAGGGGATGAAGAGTACACTTCTCTTTTTTTTTAAGAATTTATTTATGTATTTACAGAGAGAGAGACAGGGGAGCTGGAAAGGGAGAAGCAGGCTCCCCGCTGAGCAGGGAGCCCGATATGAGACTTGATCCCAGGATACTGGAATCATGACCTGAGACAGAGGCATATGCTTAATGACTGAGACAACTAAGCACCCCTAGTCTTAATGAGCACAGAAATGTATAAAATTTTTGAATCATTATATTGTACACATGAATTTAGTATAACAATATGTGTTAATTATACTTCAATAAAAGCAATTAAATAATTACATAAAAATTAAAAATCAAAATAAAATTTTGTAACTATTTATAGTAATAGATGTTATCTAGACTTACGGTGCTCATCTTGCAACATACACAAATATCAAATCATTATGTTGTATACCTGAAACTAATTAATGTCATATATGTGTATGTGTGTAAGATAGATATGTACATATATATGTATTATTATATCAATTTTAAAAATCTAGGGCAGCAGTGCCCTCGTGCAGCTCAGTTGGGTGAGTGTCCAACTCTTGATTTCCACTCAGATCATAATCTCAGGGTTGTGGATCAAGCCCCACATCAGGCTTTGTGCTCAGCACAGAGTCCACTTGTTCCTCTCCCTCTGCTCCTCCCCCTGCTCACGCTCTCTCTCAAATAAATAAATAAATAAAATATTTTTTTTAATGTAGGGCAGTGAGTATGATACTGTATGATACTATAATGGTGGCTACATGTCACTGTACATTTGTGCAAGCAAACCCGCGTAATGTACAAGGCCAGGAGTGAAACATTAAATAAACTATGGACTTTGGGTGATTACAATGTGTGCCAATGTACGTTTATCAGTTGTAACAAATATACCACTCTGGTGAAAGTTGTTGACAATGGTGGGGGTGGGAGAGGGGTGGCAGGCTATACATGCGTTGGGGCAGAGGGTACATGGGAAATCTTTGCAGCTTCCTCTCAGTTTTGCTGTGAACCTAAAACTGTTCTAAAATGTAGTCTTTAAGTATGAAAAAGTTTGTTTGTTTGTTTTTAAGTACAACCTACAACATTCAACACTGGGAAGTTGTTAGGCACCTACTGTATACCAGATGCTGTTAGACTTAGGTGATAAGAGAGATGAATACAATCTGGCCTTCACTCTCAAACCAATCCATTAAGGAAAGAAAGCAAATACATCCAACAACAGCTGCAGTCCAGTGTGGTGGAGTTGTGATGGTATTAATGTTCGGATATAGTAGTGAGTGAGACAGAGGCAATGATTGACCCCCCCACCTTGGTAGAATTAGGGTGTGATTCCTTGAGGATTAGAATTTCAAGGCAGGTCTTGAAGAATGAATAGCACTTTACAGAGGATATGCACAGAAAGAAAAACTCCAAATGCTGAAAAATAAAAATATGCTAACATGTGAAGGTGTGTTTGCCTACTAAAAAAACCACTAAAAGTCAGCTCAGTGGTAGAGCCACAACCAACTCTGAAACAGAACTGAGAGCTGCCATCCTTGAACTAGATGTCATCAGTACGAACCATCTACTGAAGATCAGGTTTCTGTGATAGAGCTTTAAAAAGGACATAGTCCAGAGAGAGAGAGGGAAGCCATATAATCACCACACATATAAACAAATTCTAACAGTAAACACCATAAATAAGGGCATGGCAGTAACTCTTGCAGTATGTAATTAACATTATGAAAAACACTAAGTGGATCTATGTGCCAAGGTAATGTAAATATCTCCATCAACTCAATCAGACCCAAATAATGAGTCTAGAATAACTTATCTGGGTAAATAAAAGCTCTTATTGTTTTCATATTCTGACAACTAACTAATCAACACTCATTCATAAGGAGCACATAACTATGATTAAATATAAATTCCAGACAGGAAAGATTCATTTTACAACTTTCCCAGTTGATTAGCCACATCAGCACAATCCTGTTACCTACCCCCTTCTCTGAGGCAGACTTCATCAATCTGGAAAATGAAGGCAGACCACTGATTGGAGGGCAAACCTGAAAAGGATTAAACACTTAGCATGGCATTCTAAAACACTGTAATTACAGTGCAATTAACCATACTGCATATTAAACGTGCAACTCTGAAATGTGTTCAGACTCCCCAATTATAACTAGTTATTCTTCAAAGAATTTTGCCGCCCACATTGAATTTTTGCTAGTGCTTCTTTGTTATAATTCAGGTGTGACAGTCGCTAATATATCTAAAAGGACAGTTAGTAAAAAGTAGGTATTCTTTACTGTAAACCCAGCGCATGCATGCCAGGTAATACCCAACCATTAACACTAATAATCATGTTTCAGACAGGCAGATCTATTATACAATTGGACTCTGCCCTCTTTAAAGCATATTTAGTGGTCAGCTATGAAGAGGCAGTGAAATTGAGGCAAGAGTAAAAGCCTAAGTAGGAGTCTAGAAACCTGCATATGTTTTCGACCTTCCCAACTGAGCAAGTCACTTAACCTCTCTAAATCTTAATTTCCTCATCTGTCAGTGGAGGTGTATATCTGCCCAGGATTTTGGTGAAGATCAAAAGCTCAACCGACAAGAGAACACTAAAAAGTTGATCATTTCACCCAAATTTAAGTTGCTACTCTATTATGGACTCAGACTGTGTTCTCAAAGAATGGCCGATGAAAAGGGACAGTTCCCTTTTCCTTCATTTTCCTTTTCCTGCAGTTCCAATTCAGCCAGGCATGCTACTGAAAATATTTAACCACAACCCCAATTAATTGGAAAGAAGTCAGCTTTAAGCAATTGGTATAACCTGTAGAGTGCAGACCAGTTTTAGATTATCCTAGATTTTAGATTATTTAGATTATCCTAGCAGAGAATTTTGAAAATAAGGTAGAAAAGGATACCAGAATACTGACTCGAAGGGATTTATGCACCCCGATGTTTTAGCAACATTATCAACAATACCCAACTTATGGAAAGAGCCCAGATGTCCAGTGACTGGTGGATGAACAAAGAAGATGTGGAAAAGATATAGATATAGATATAGATATAGATATAGATATAGATATAGATATAGATATAGGGGCGTGTGTGTGTGTGTGTGTGTGTGTGTGTGTGTAATGGAATCTTAGCTATGAAAAGGAATGAAATCTTGCCATTTGCAATGATGTAAAGGGAGCTAGACTATTATGCTATGCAAAATAATTCAGTTGGAGAAACACAAATACCATTGCTTTTCACTCATATGTGAAATTTAAGAAACAAAACAAATGAGCATAGAGGATAATAAAAGGAGATGAAAATGGGGTAGAAGGGGCACCTAGGTGGCTCAGTCTATTGTGCATCTGCCTTCGGCTCAGGTCATGATCCCAGGGTCCTGGGATTGAGCCCCATGTCAGGCTCTCTGCTTGGTGGGCCACCTGCTTCTCTTTCTCCCTCTGCTCCTACCCCTGCTTGTGTGTGTGCGTGCACTCTCTCCCTGTCAGGGAGGGAAGGAAGGAAGGAAGGAAGGAAATGGCATAGAAAATGACAGAATTTGTTGGGGAGGACCTAATGGCATTTTAACTTAGCGTTGTGTTAATGGCAGTACAATTTCTACAATATAGGAGATAGTGGCCACGCTTGAAATTAATTTGTTTTATTCTTTGTCTTCTCTGATAGAGAGTAATGAGAAGAGGGACTATGTCTATCTTAATAATCTCTATATTCCTATTGATCATAAAATCTACTATAGGAATTCAGTAAATGTTGACTGAAGAAACGAGGAAAGGAATGAACAGACATTTCTGCTCTATTCTTCAATGGCCAGATAGGTCCAGAATACTGTGTTCTAGGTACCGTGATTTAAGAGAGCTAGGGATAAAAGAGAGAGTCTACAGTTAAAGAAATGTGGGACCTTTAGTGTGGATACTAAACACTCATAATATATCTTAAAATATGTTTAGTATAAAAACATAACTTACCAAAGTACATGTGACACAGCTAAAGTAGTATAGAGAGGGACGTTTATACTAAATGCTTACATTAGGACAAAGATCTCAAATCAAAAATCTAAAAAAATACAAAGGATCTAAAATCTAAAAAAATCTAAAAGGATACAAAATAACTACCTTAAAAAACTATAAAAAGAAGAGCAAGATAAATCCAAAGCAAGCTGAAGGAAGTAAATAATGACATTAGGAGCAGAAATAAATGAAATTGAAAACAGGAAAAAAGAGAATATCAACAAACAAAAAGCTGCTTCATTAAAAAAAATAATATTGATAAACTTCTAATAATGACTGAGAAAGATAAAGAGAGAGAAGACATGATATACCAATAATAGGAATGAAACAGGATACCACTACAGCCATTTGAAATATAATATGGGATTAAACAGCCAGTAAGTTCAAGAAGAAATCACAAAGATAATTGGAAATACTCTGAGATGAATAGAAATGAAAGTACACCATAACAAAACATATGAGATAGAGCAAAAGTAGGGCTCAGAGTGAAATTTAGAGCTATCTATGCCTACATTAAAAACATCTCAGGGGCGCCTGGATGGCTCAGTGGGTTAAGCCGCTGCCTTCGGCTCAGGTCATGATCTCAGGGTCCTGGGATCAAGTCCTGCATCAGGCTCTCTGCTCGCAGGGAGCCTGCTTCCCTCTCTCTCTCTCTCTGCCTGCCTCTCCATCTACTTGTGATTTCTCTCTGTCAAATAAATAAATAAAATCTTAAAACAAAACAAAACAAAACAAATCTCAAATCAGAATCTTACTGTACATCTTAATGAACTAAAAAGGAAGAGCAAATGGAACCCCAGAACTAGCAAACAGAATAGTAAGGATTATAGCAGAAATAAAACAATTAGAAAAATAATAGAAAGAAACAATAAAACCAAAAGTTAATTCTTTGAAATAAAACAACAAAATTAACAAACTTTAGCTAGAACAACTAAGAAAAGAAGATCCCACGACTAACATCAAAAAATAAGGAGACATTATTACTGAACTTACAGAAATAAAAAAGATTATACAGTGATCTATTGTATACCAAAAATTGGGCAACCAGGGTAAAATGGACAAATTCCTAGGAACACAAACTACCAAAACTAACTTAAGAAGAAATATAAAGTCTTAATAAACCTCTAACAATTAAGGAGATCAAATCAATCATCCAACAAATACATGCCAAGGAGTAGATGACATCACTGGTATATTCTACCAAACTTTTAAAAATAAATTAACACCAATTCTTCTCAAACTCTTAAAAGAATAGGAGAATTGGGATGCCTGGGTGGCTCAGTTGGTTGGACGATTGCTTTCGGCTCAGGTCATGATCCTGGAGTCCCGGGATCGAGTCCCGCATCGGGCTCCCAGCTTCACGGGGAATCTGCTTCTCCCTCTGACCTTCTCCTCGCTCATGCTCTCTCTCACCTCCTCTCTCTCAAATAAATAAATAAAATCTTAAAAAAAAAAAAGAAAGAAATAGGAGAATAATGGCCACCTTCTGACTCATTCCATGAGGCCTATGTTAACTTGATACCAAGCCCTACAAAGACATCACTAGAAAACTATAGACCAATATCCTTTATGAATATAGAAGCAAAAATTCTCAGCAAAATACTAGGATACCAAATTCAGCAGCACATTAAAGGGATGATGCCTCATGATGTAAGGAGATTTATCCCACCAATGCAAGTGGTTCAACATGAAAATCCATCAGTGTAAAACACCATATTAATAGACAACCTAGTCATCTTAATAGACACAGAAAAAAACATCTGACAAAATCCAACATTCTTTCATGATAAAAACATTCAATACACCAGAGATGGAAGAAAAACTTCCTCAATAGGTTAGAGAGCATTTATGGAAAAAAAAGACAACTAACATCCTACTCAATAGCAAAACACTGAAAGATTTCCCTTCAGAACACAAGAATGATGATAACTATCACTACCTACATTCAACATTGCACTGGAAGTTCTAGCCAAAGTAATTAGGCAAGAAAAATAAATAAAAGACATCCAAATAAGAAGGGAAGAAATAAAATGATCTACTTCCAGATGACATGATCACAAATATAGAAAAACCCTTAGGGATCCACAAAAACCTACTAGAGCTGATAAATAAATTCAGCAAAATTGTATATACAAAATCAGTTTTGTTGTATTTCTATACACCAGCAATTAACAATTGAAAAAGAAATACAGAAAATAATTCCTTTTATAATAGCATCAAAAAGAATGAAATATTTAGCTATAAATTTACCCAAGAAGACGTAAGACTTGTGCACTAAACATGACAAAACATTGCTGTGAGAATGTAAAGACCTAAATAAATAGATCCCATGATCACAGTAGAAGATTTAATATTGTTAGAGGTAATGTTTCCCAAATATATATACATATTCTATGCAACCCCTATCAAAATCTCAATAACTTTTTTTTTTCAGAAACAGATAATTATCCTAAAATTCATGTGAAATTGCAAAGAATCCTGAATAGCCAAAACAGTCTTAAGGTGGGAGGTTGGGTGAGCCTGGTGGTGGGTATTATGGAGGGCACCTATTGCATGGAACATGGGTTGTGGTGCATAAACAATGAGTTCCAGAACACTGAAAAGAAATTAAAAATTTTTTAAAAAGACAATTAGAAAACTCACACTTCCCAATTTCCTAACTTTCTATAAAATTAAAGTAATATAGTAATCAGTAATCAATATGGTACTGACATAAGGATAAATATACAAAACAATAAAACAGAAATAAGAACTGAGAAATAAAATCATTCATCTATAGTTAACTGATTTTCAGAATTCATCTATAGTTAACTGATTTTCAAAACCGTTCAATGAGGAAAGAAAAGTCTCTTCAACAAATGCTCCTGGGAAAACTGGATATCCACAGGCAAAGAATGAAATTGGACCCTTACCTCATACTATGTGCAAAAATTAACTCAAAATGGATCAAATACCTAAGTATAAGAGATAAAACTCTTAGAAGAAAGCATTGGAAATGATTTCTTAAATATGATGTCAAATGTATACACAACAGAAGAAAAAAATAAAATCGAACCTCATCAACATTAAAATCTTTTGTGCTTCAAAGAACACTATCAAGAGAATGAAAAGACAACTCACAAAATAGAGAAAAAAAATTTCATAAATCTAGTATCTGATAAGGGTCTGGTACCTCAACTGCATAAATTAAACAACAAAAAGACAAATAACCCAATTAAAAAATGGGCAAAAGAATTTGAACAGATCTTTCCCTGAAGAAGAGCTATATAAATGACCAATAAGTATATGAAAGGATGTTCAACATCATTAGTCATCAGGAAAATTCAAATTCAAAGTAAAATGAGATACCACTTCACACCTACCAGGATTTTTTTTTAATGGAAAATAACATTTTTGGCATAGATGTGGAAAAATTGGAATCCTCTTTTATTGCTGGTTACAATACAAAATGATGCAGATCCTAAGGAATATGGTGTGGCAGTCCCTCAAAATCTTAAATATAGTATTACCAAAAGAACCAGCAATACCACTCCCATGTATATACATAAGAAAAATGAAAACAGCTGTTCAAGCAAAAACTGAATACAAGTCTTGAATATAAGAATAGTCATAGCAGTAATATTCACAATAGTCAAAAGGTGCAAATAAGCCAAATTTTCACCAACAGATGGATAAATACAATGTTGTGTATCCATGCAATGGAATATTATTCAGCCATAAAAAGAAATAGGGTATAATACTTACTATGGATGAAACTTGGAAACATTATACTGAGTGAATGAAGCCTGACATGGTCCATTTTTATGACACATGCAGAATAGAGAAAATCGCACAGACAGAAAGCAGATTAGTGGTTTCCAGGGTTTTAAGGGACGGAGGATATGGGAAATACCTGCATAATGGGTATGTGTTTCATTTTGACATGAAATGTTCTGGAACTAGATACCAGTGATGAATGTACAACACTGTGAATGTACTGAATGCCACTAAATTGCATCATTTAAAATGGTTAAAATGGGGGCGCCTGGGTGGCTCAGTCAGTTAAAGTGGCTGCCTTTAGCTCTGGTCATGATCTCAGGATCCTGTGATCAAGCCTTGTGTCAGGCTGTCTGCTCAGCAGGGACTCTCCTTCTACCTCTGCCCCTCCTCTATCTCCCTCTCCCCCCCCCATCATGTTCTCTCTCTCTCTCTTTCTCAAATAAATAAATGTTGTTTTAAAAAGATAAATAAAATGGTTAAAATGGTAAATTTTATGTTGTATATATTTTATGATTATAACAATAATAATAATAATACAATAAAAGAACACTGTGAACAACTTCATGTTCATAAAGTTGACAACTTAGAATAGATCAAATCCTTAAATACCATAAGCTACCAAAATTCAATTGTGTTGAAACAGACAACCTATAACCATCAAAGAAATTGAACTTGTAGTTGAAAAGTTTCTGAAAAAGTAAGCATCGGGCTCAGATAGTTTCACTGGATAATCCTACCAAACATATGAAAAAAAAATTAACATGAAGAAATACTTCCTGACTCACTTTATGAGGCCAGTATTGCTCTGATACCCAAACCAAAGACAATGCAAAAATAATAATAATAATTTTTAAAATTAAAAATGAGAAAGAAAGAAAAAGAAAATTTCAGAATAATATCTCTCATAAACATAGATGCAAAGATCTTCAGCAAAATATTGGTAAATGAATCAAGCAATGTATAAAAAGATTTATATACCATGATCAAGTGGAGTTTTTCCGACTATGTAAGACTGTTTCAACATCCAAAAATAAATCAATGTAGGAAAGGTGGGTGGGAGGGATAATTGGGTAATAGGCATTAAGGAGATTAAAAAGGGCACTTGATGTAGCAAGCACTGGGTATTATATGCAACTGATGAATCACTAAATGCTACCCTGTAATTAATAATACACTATATTTTAACTAACTTGAATTTAAATAAAACAAAAAAAATTTAAAGGAATAAATAAATAAATGAATACCCCCCCTTCAATCAATGTAATGTCTCACTCTATCAAAGGGTTAAAGAAGAAAAATCATATGATCATGTCAGTTAATGCAGAAAAATCACTTGACGAAATCCAATACCCGAACCCAATACTCTTGACAAACTAGGAACAAAGAAGGAAAGCCTCACTTTGTTAAAGATTATCTACAAAAATCTTAAATCACCTAAATCACATGTCACCAGGGAAATGCAAATCAAAATGAGATATCGCTACACACCTATTAAAATGGCCAAAGTCCAGAACACCAACAACACCAAATGCTGACAAAGGTGTGGAGCAACAGGAGTTCTCATTCACTGCTGGTGGGATGCAAAGCTGTACAGCTACTCTGGAAGATATTTTGGTGCCTTCTTACAAAACTGAACATACTCTTGCCATAAGATCCAGCAATCACCCAAAGGAATTAACATCCAAACAAAACCTGCACACAGATGTTTACAGCAACTTTATTCATAATTGCCAAAACTTGAAAGCAACCAAGATGCCATGTAGTAGGTGAATGGAAAAATACTGAGGTATACCCAGACACTGGAATATTACTATGCACTAAAAATAACTGAGTTATAAGCCATGAAAAGACATAGAATGAACAAATGCTTATTACTAAGTGAAAGAAGCTGATCTGAAAAGACTACATACTGTATGATTCCAACTCTCTGATGTTCTGGAATAGGCAAAAATATGGCGATGGTAAAAAGAGCAGTGGTTGCCCAGGGTGGGAAGCAGGGAATTAAGTAGATGGAGCACAGAGGGTTTGGGGGGCAGTGGCTGCATCTATAGGTTACTGGATTGATGGAGACATGACATTATGTATTTGTCCAAACCCACAGAATATACTATACCAAGTGTAAAAGATCATATAAACCATGGACTTTGGATAATTATGATGTATAATAAATGTCCCACTCTGGTGGGAGATGGCATCTGGTGTGAGATAAGACGGCTATGTATAGAGGGGGATGAGGGATCTCTCTGAATCATCCCTCAATTTTGCTGTGAACCTAGAATTGCTCTAAAGAAGTAAATTCTTTGAAAAAAAATTACAAAGAAGGAAACTAACAGCCAAAAAGAGACTCAAGAGATGTATCAATTCATCATACTATTCTCTTTATTCAAATAATGAGCTGCAAAAATAAAATAAACTAAAACAAAAAACATATGAGATAATTAGGGGAATTCGTACACTGAATATTTGATGATATGATATGGCATTATGGTTTTATTTTTTAGAGATACACACTAAAATATTTATGAATAAGGGGGCACAGTGTCTGGGATTTGTTTTATGATGATTGAAGAAGGGAAGAATATAGTCATGTGTTGACATATTTTGAAACTGGGTGATGGGTATATGAAAAGTCATCAACTATCCTGTTTGTTTGTATAGATATATGAAATATTCCATGATAAAAACTTTTTAGAAACCCAGTTAAAATAAATAAAATTTAAAGGAAAGAAAATGATCCAGCACAAAATCAAACTCCACCTGGGTTCACTATGAACACCCTTGCAGAGTTGATCAGCAAAATGAATCAAGCAATTTTCATTAAAAAAAAAAAAAAGAAAGAAAGAAAGAAAAAAGAAAAAGAAAAAGAAAAAAATCCTACAGCTAATATTTTTCTGAATGGTGAAAGACTGAATGTGGTAACAAATTTGGAAACAAAGTGAAGATTTTGTCTCACCACTGCAGTTAAATACTGAAATGAAAGTTGTAGCCACTGCAGTGAGGCAAGAAAACGAGAAAAGGCAGACCAATTGGAAAAGAAGAAATAAAACTACCAAAAAATATCCACTAAAAGGCAGGACTCTAACCCACCAAAAAAAATAATAAAATAAAATTAGGGCTAATAAGTGGATTCAAAAATGTAGCAGGAAATAAGATGAACACACAAAGATCAATTCCCTATAACAATAAGCATGTAAGACCAAAATTAAAAGCTCAACACAATCTACAATCACTCCAAAGAAAATGAATTAGTTAGGTATAAATTTAATGGAACACATACATGATCTGTATCCTCAAAATTAATAAAAGCTGACAAAAGAAATCAAAGACCTAAATAAATGGAGACGTTCTATGTATATGGACTGGAAGACTCAACAGAGCAAACATATCAGTTCTCCCCACATTGATATATGAGTTCAATGCAATTCCTGTCAAAATCTCAGCAAGGGCTTTTGTAGACATAGGAAAACTCACTGTAAAATTTAAATTTAAAATGGAAAAGGCACAAGTCCTAGATTAGCTAAAATAATCTTAAAAATGAAGAATAAAGCAAAAGGAACCACTCCATCTTATATGAAAACCTACGATATGGATTTAGTAATCAAGACAGGAAGTACTGATGGAGAGACAGAAACATAGATCAACAGAAAAGAACAGAGAACACAGAAATAAACCCATGCAAATTTGTCCACTGATATTTGACATAAGTGCAAAAACAATACAATGGTGGAAAGATCACCTTTTCAGCAAATGGTGCCGGAGTAACTGGGCATCCATAGGCAAAACCAAAAAACAAAAACACCTCAATCTAAACCTCAAATGTTATGCAAAAATTAACTCAAAATGGATTGCGGAGTTACATGTGTTGGGTCTCCAGTGTTGGGTCCCCCAATAATGGGTCCGTGATTAAAGGAGTGAGACTGACACAAAGCGAAGGTCAAACAAAGCTTTATTTCATGCCAAGCATTGAGAATCAAACTGACCGGCCAGGGCCATGCCTCTTACAGAGACCCCGACCCCCCGCCGCCCCCCCCCCCCCCCCCCCCCCCCCCGCCTCGCAGACTAACTTTTATAAAGCAAAGGCCATGTGGTTGAGCCTGGCCACACATAGTGGCCACACACAATGGCCGATGAGATTGCAATACACAGAGAAAGCTGCACAGTCATGTTAGGTGACACACGGGTGGCCATTTGAATTACAATTCACCCCATAGTAGACATTTGCACTAGCCTATCACCTTGCTGAGAATTGCCCCCCAAAACGCAGGGCCCACGCTCGTTGGTAGCTAGGGAGATAGTATGCATCCCGACTCATCCCTGCATTTGGGCTGTTATCTCTCCCTGACCTGACCCACCCTTGTATTTGGGCTTTGTTACCTGGGACCCGTTTCCCGGAATTGCTTTTAAATAAGTTCCCCTTGGCTGGGGGGGGGCGGGGGGCAGGGTCAATTTAAGTTTTACTGCATAAACAACAAAATGACTGTTCAACCGAGGTGGGGTCACTCTGGCTAAATAGGCCCTTACACATGTAAAACATAAAACATAAAACATTTAGAAAAACATCAGTGAAAATATTTGCGATTCTTCAACTTAACATTAAAAGCAAGATTCATAAGAGGAAAAGTTGATAAATTCAATCTCATCAAAATTTTCAAATTTCACGCTGCACAAGTCCCTATTAAGAGGATGAAAAGACAAGGGGCAAACTTAGAGAAATATTTATAAACCATATGTCTGACAAAGGACTAGTACCTAGACCATATAGAGAGCTCTTAGAACAGTAAAATTAAAAATAAAAAGTCCAATTTAAAAATCATCAAAAGAGGGGCGCCTGGGTGGCTCAGTGGGTTAAAGTCTCTGCCTTCTGCTCAGATCATGATCCCAGAGTCCTGGGATGGAGCCCCGCATCGGGCTCTCTGCTCAGCAGGGGGCCTGCCTCCCCCTCTCTCTCTGCCTGCCTCTCTGACTACTTGTGATCTCTGTCTGTCAAATAAATAAATAAAATCTTTCTAAAAAATCATCAAAAGAAATAGACATCTCTACAAAGAACAAATAGCCACATGAAAAGATGTTCAACATCATTAGCCATTAGAGGAAAATGCAAATCTAAGCTACCAGATATCACTACACACCAATCAGAATGACTAAAAAAAAAAAAAAAAAATGACAAAGCAGAGCACACAAAATTTTTAGGGCAGCAAAACTCTTCTGTGTGATAGTATAATGGTGGATACATATCATTTGTCAAAACTCATTTAAACACCAAGAATGAACCCAAATTTAAACTATGAACTTTGGATACACCTGGGTGTTTCAATTAAGCATCTGCCTTCGGCTCAGGTTGTGATCCCAAGGTCCTGGGATTGAGCCCCACATTGGGCTCCTTGTTCTGCAGGAAGCCTGCTTCTCCTTCTGCCTGCCACTCCCCCGCTTGTGCTCTCTCTCTCTCTCTCTGTCTGTCTGTCAAATAAATAAAATCTTTTAAAAAATAAAATAAGCTACAAACTTTGGGTAATAATGATGTGTTAATGTAGGTTCGTAGATGGTAACAAATGCATTACTTTGGTATAGGATGTTGATAATAGGGGAGGCTACACATGTGGGAGGTCAAGCAGTACCTGGAAACTCTTTGTACTTTTTGCTTGCTCAACTTTGCTGAAAACCTAAATCTGACCTTTTTAAGAAGTCTATTAAAGAAAATATTCCCCAGGAGGAGGATTCTGGGGGAATGGTGGAGTAGGAAGCACCAAGAATCCATTTCCCTGCCTAGACAATAATGGCACTGGCAAAATCTAATGTAATTATTTTCGGACTCAGGTCTATTGAAGGTTTATAGCTTCAAGGGGAAGGTTTGAATGGTAAATTGTGGTTAAATTTAGTCAATTTCATCTTTTAGCTCAGCAGCAGCTTACCATCTTCTATCCCCAAACTCACAGCAGGACAGATGTACCTGTCCCAGGAGCATCTTGCACACAGCCTGTGAGGACCAGGGTGGGTAATAAGTACCCTGTCCCCATACACTGGGGAACTGTGTTCTGATCACACTGATTTCTGCTTCTGATTTTGGAGGTGCAGACACAGAGATGGATAGCCACTGCTCCAAGTCCCTTCCCCCCCTGGCTAATGTGCCTTCCAGGGGATTTAAAGGGTTGGCACCTTTCCTCCTCCCTCTCCCTATTTTTCTCTTTTTCCCTTTTAAGAACCAGATATTTAAGGACTAAGATACTCAAAAGCAGTTACATATACAGGGAAATTTAGAAAGTAACCACACATGCCCCCCAAACAGCACAGGCACAGGCTTAGAAAAGATCTGAAAAGACTAAAATTTAAACGTCAGGATAATCTCCAGCAAAGTCTAGAACAATCAGAAAACAAAATAAACAAATAAAACCACAGCAGCAAAACCATGGGAAGAGGGGAAATATGATTTCCAGATTATTCACTTATCATTAGCTTCAAATGCCTGGTAATCATCAATAAACCACAAGGCCTAAGAAGAAACAGGATAATATGACCAATTCAGATTAAAAAAAAAAAAAAGAATAGAAATCATCCCCAAGAAATACCAGATGGTGGACCTACTAGACAAGGACTTTATTTTTTTTAATTATTTTTATTTATTTATTTGACAGAGAGAAACATAGCTAGAGAAGGAAAACAGCAGAGGGAGTGGGAAAGGGAGAAGTAGGCCCTCTGCAGAGCAGGGAGCTCAATGTGGGGCTCAATCCCAGGACCCTGGGATCATGACCTGAGCTGAAGGCAGACGCTTAACAACTGAGCCACCCAGGCGCCCCTAGACAAGGACTTTAAAACAGCTATCTTGGAAAGCCTGGATGGCTACAGTCAGTTAAGTGAATGAATCTTGATTTTGGCCCGGGTCTTGATCTCGAGGTCATGATATCAAGCCCCTCATTGGGCACCAGAGTGAGCACAAGTCTGCCTGTGGTTTTCCCTCTCCCTTTCTTCTGCCCCTCCCCCTACTCACACTAAATAAATAAATACATACATAAATAAGATCTTTTTAAAAATTTTTTTAAATTTTTTATTTATTTATTTGACAGAGAGAGAGATCATAAATAGGCAGAGAGGCAGGCAGATAGAGGAAGAAGCAGACTCCCTGCTGAGCAGAGAGTCTGATGTGGGTGGGGCTCAATCCCATGACCCATGACCTGAACTGAAGGCAGAGGCTAAACCCACTGAGCCACCTAGGCACTCCTTAAAAAGTAGAAAATAAACAACTATCTTAAAGATGCTCAAAGAACTAAAGGAAGGCATGGATAAAGTCAAGAAAATGACTCATAAACAAAATAGAAATATCAATAAAGAGATAGAAAACATACAAAGAAGCCAAAAAAAAGCCATGGAGCCATACTGTTTTCTACATGACTTAAAAGACTAATACATTTTTTAAAATGTATATTAATCTAAAAGGTAGTAGTATTATAACTTTGTAACTCCACATCCTGTTTTCTTCATGATTTAAGAGACTAATATATTTAAAAAACAATTATTATTTTATAGTTTTGGACAAACAATGTATAAAGATGTAATTTTGTAATATCAAAAACCGAAAGGCAATGAGGATGAGTTACATAGGAATAGACTTCTTGTATGTTACTGAAGTTAAGATGGTATCAATTCAAATGGATAATTTTAGGATGTTAAATGTAATTCTCACAGTAACTACATAAGAATATAGCTATAGAATGTATATAAAAGAAAATGAAAATAGAATTAAAAACATTTTACTATTAAAAAATCAACTAAACTCAAAAAGAAGACACTAATGCAGGAAATGAGAGACAAAAAAGCTATAAAGCTTATGGAGAATAAACAGTAAAGTGAGAGAAGTCAGTCCCTCAATAGTAATTACTTTAAATGTAAATGGATTAAACTGTCCAATCAAGAGGCTATGCATTAAAAATAAACAATCCAAAAAGAAAATTAAGAAAACAATTCCCTTTACAATAGCACAAAAAAGGATAAAATATTTAGGAATAAACTTAACCTAGGAGATGAAAAACTTATGCAATAAAAACTATAAAACATTGCTGAAAGAAATTAAATAAGACATAAATAAAGGAAAGACATTCCATGTTCTTGGATTGGAAGACCTAATATTATTGAGATTCCCTTACTACTCAAAGCAACAGAGATTTAATGTGATCTCTATTAAAACTCCCCCCCTTTTTTACAGAAATAAAAAAATCCACTGTAAAATTTATAGTATCTCAAGGGACCATGAATAGCCAATCCAACTGTGAAAAAAAGAATAGAACTGGAAGACTCACACTCCTCAATTTCAAAACTGACCACAAAGCTACAGTAATCCAAATAATATAGTACTGGTGTAAAGACAGACATACATACCAATGGAATATAATAGAGAACCCCCAAATAAACACTTGCATATGTGGAAAAATTATTTTTGACAATGGAGCTGAGACCATTCAATGGAAAAAGGGCAGCATTTTCAACAAATGGTGCTAGAAAAACAGGACTTGTACCTGCAAAAGAACAAAGTTGGACTCTTATCTAACATAATACACAAAAATAAACTAAAATTGGATGAAAGACTTAAATGTAAGACATGCAGTTACAAAACTCTTAGAAGAAAACAGAGGGCACAAGCTTTGGATTTGGCAATGATTTCTTGCATATGACTCCAAAGGAATAGGCAACAAAAGTAAAAATAGACAAATTTGAATTATGAAAATTAGACACTTTTGTGCATCAAAAGACATTATCAATAAAGTGAAAAGTCTACCCACAGAATGGCAGAAAATATGTGTCAATCATATGTCTAATAAGGGATTAATGTCTGGAACACATAGAGACCTTCTAAAACTCAAAGACAACACCATCAAAAACCCCAATTTTAGAAATGAACAAAGGATTTGAACAGACATTTCTCCAAAGAAGATATGCAAATCTGATAAGCACGTGAAAAGATGCCCAACATTGCTATTAAGGAAATGCACATCAAAACCACAATAAAATATCATCTTGCACCCATTACGATGGCTGCTTAAAAAAAATTTATGGTAAAAAAGGTGGATGAACTGGAACCTTGTACACTGTCACTGATAATGTAAAATGGTGTAGCTGCTGTGGAAAAGAGAATGATAGCTTTTCAAAAAAGTTTAAAAGAGAATTACCATATTACCCAGCAATTCCACTTCTGAGTATGCCCAAAGGAATTGAAAGCAACATCTTTCCGAGATCTTTGTACAGTTATGTACTCAGCAGCATTATTCACAATACCTAAAAGATGGAAGCAAACCCAGTGTCCACCAACTGAAGAAGGGATTAACAAAATGTGGTCTACAAATATAATGGAATAGGAAGGAAATTGGAATGGAAAGGAAGAAAATTCTGACAACGCTGCAGTATAGAGGAACCTTGGGGACATTATGCTAACTGAAAGAAGCCAGTCATAAAAAGGTATGATGTGATTCAGGTACCTATAGGAGCTACCTGGGAAATCAAATTCATAGAGACAGAGCGTGGAATGGTGCTTGCCAGGGGCTAGAGAAGGAAGGAATGAGAGTTGCTGTTTGATGGGTATGAGTTTCAATTTTATTAGATAAAAAGTTCTGGGGATGGATAGTGCAAATGGTTGCACACAACAATATGAATGTATTTAATACCATGGAACCGTACACATAAAAATTAAGACAGCACATTTTACGTGTATTTTTGCAGAATTAAAAAATAGCCACTGCCTCCCCAAATAAAAACAATCATTACAATGTTCAATGTTGGCAAAGATGCAAAGAAGCTGATAGAAATGTAAAATGGAACAGTGACTCTGGAAAACAGTTTGGCTGTTTCTTGGACCACTTAAATTTGACTATCATACAACCAGAAATTATACTCTTGGGTATTTAATCCCAGAGACATGAAAACGTATGTTCACACAAACACCTGCACACAAATGTTGACAGCAGCCACATTCGTAATAGCTATAAACTGGAAACAATCCTGATGTCCTTCCACAAATGAATGATGAACGACACTGTGGTACATCTGAATGATAGGGTTCTGCTCAGCAATGAACACAAACCCTTGATGCACACAACATGGATGAATCTGCAGGGAATTACACTGTGTGAACAACACCAATCCTAAAAGGATACATACGTATGATTCCATGTATGTAGCACCCTTGAAGTGACAAAGTTATAGAAGTGGAGAATGGATTAATAATTGCCAGGGGTTGGTGGCTGGAGGAGGAGGGATATGGCTATAAAAGGGCAGCAGAAGAGGTCCTTGTGGTGTTGGAACTCTCCTACATCTTGACTGTAGGGATGACTGTATGGATATTACACTGTCATTTTGCAAGATAGTACCATTGAGGGAAACTGGATCAAGGATCTTGCAAAATTATTTTTTGCAACTGCATGTCAATCTACATTTATCCCCAAATAAAAAGTGTAATAAAAATATATAGTTATTTTTATTTTAACATGTTATTCATATTAACATGTAGTGGTTTTGTATTATTATTTTTATTGAAATGAAATAAATTCTTTTAAAGATTTTACTTATTTGAGAGAGAGCATAGAAGTGGGGAGAGTGCATAGAAGCCAGGGGGTGGGGGCGGTGCACAGAGCAACAAGCAGACCCCTTGCTGAGCTCAGAGCCTGTTGCAGGGCTGGATCCCAGGACCCTGAGATCATAATCTGAGTCAAAGTCAGACACTTAACTGACTGAGCCACCCATGTACCCCAGTGAAATTAATATTTTATTCTTTAAAAAATTTTTAAGTAGTCTCCACACCTATCATGGAACCCAGTGTGGGGCTTGAACTCAGAACCCTGAGATCAGTGAGGTGAAAACACGAGTTGGATGCTTAACCAACTGGCCACCCAGGCACCTCTGAAATAAATCTTTTAAATTTAACTTTTAATTTCTAATAGAGTAAATGTTAACAGAACACATTTAGAGAAAAGCTGGGGGTCATCAACAATTTTAAAAATGGGTCCTTGGATTGAAGAGTTTGAGAACTGGTCCTCTGCCCCCATGGCCAATAGATTTAGAATTATTTCTCCATTCGTGATGAGGCATACATCATTGCATTTAACTTGGACCCTAGGTGACTTCAAAGAGCAAGAAAGAGAGAGCAACAGATTGTAAAGTCTTTCCAACTTTGTTTATCAAGGGAACAGCTGCCTACAGTAAGTCAACAAAGGCACCAGGCCCAAAGTGTGTACAGCATACAAGAACCCCACCTCGAGTACCTAACAAGGAATACAAAAGGTGGTAAATTTCAACCAGAAGATGCAATTTTCATGATGACAATACTACCTTCAAGTTTACTTCTTAGCCTAACAGGTCTTTCAGTAGTAATTCATGTTAGGGAAAGCTTGTGGTATTTTCCATGGTCTCTGGTATGAGAAGAAAGGAAACCTAGGAATGGTAGCAACTCTAACAAAAACCCAACGTGGTGCATGCAGTGCCTCAAGGAGAACATCTCTGCACGGATGACTCCATTAGAGACCCTGCTTTCTAATTTAAAAAGAAAAAAAAAAAGAAGAAGAAGAAGAAAAGAAGAATGAATGCTGAACTACCATGGGAATCCCATTTGGAAGAAATGAAAACACATTTTTGTGCAAAATGGTCAAGGCCTACTCCCATTGTTTATATTATGTTAATACACAATTACTGTGCATATTCAAAATGAAACCCACTGTTCTTATATCCCCAGAAGCTTAAGTATACATCTACATAACTCACCTTTTCAATAGGTTTTATACTGAAAAGGCCAAGTCACTCTACTTAAGCTTCTGAGAAACCTAAGGATCCATAGTAACCAGTCAACCCACTCCTACAAATCGTCCCATGTTCTGTATTAAAGCAACACCCTTGGGGCACCTGGGTACATCAGTCAGAAGAGTATGGGATCTTGCTCTTGTGGTCGTGAGTTCAAGTCCCATATTGGGCATAGAGATTACTTAAACTTTTTTTTAAAAAATACAAATTAAATTTTAAAAATGATAAAACAGCACTCTTTTACCAATGTCTGCACAGCATCAATTGAGCTGTAGGTAAAGCATAATGGTATTTCATGGGTTTGATTTTTTTTTAGGTTTTTTTTTTTTTAAAGATTTTTGTTTGTTTGTTTTTAGAGAGAAAGAGAGAAAATCCTCAAGCAGAGTCCCTGCTGAGCATGGAGCCCATTGTGGGGGTTCAATCCCAGGGCCCTGAGATTATGACCTGAGCCAAAATCAAAAGTTGAATGCTTAACCGACGAAGCCACCTGTATGTCTCTCTCTCTCTCTTTTTTTTTTTTTTTTTCAGGTTTAAATGAACTCCAAACACTATCAGCTTCTACCTTTCTCCTAACCTCAAAAAAGGGTCGGGTAAGTACTAGTGACAAATTTCAGGTCTCCCTCAGAAGCATTCTTCTCCCTCACAGTCACTGTGGCCCCATCAAATTATCCACATAACGTTTCTCAATGGCCTATCTCTTAACTAAACTTTGTGTTCTCAACAAAACCGTCTGATTAAAAATGAATCCACTTCTGGGGCGCCTGGGTGGCTCAGTGGGTTAAGCCACTGCCTTCGGCTCAGGTCATGATCTCAGGGTCCTGGGATCGAGTCCCACATCGGGCTCTCTGCTCAGCAGGGAGCCTGCTTCCCTCTCTCTCTCTCTCTCTCTCTCTCTCTGCCTGCCTCTCTACCTACCTGTGATCTCTCTCTGTCAAATAAATAAATAAAATATTAAAAAAAAAAATGAATCCACTTCTTGACTCCCTCCTGCTGAATACCTACTAGGTTACAGCACATCATAGCATCTCAGTTAATGCTGGAACAAACCTGTAGAGTGAGTGGGGGGGGGACATAAATCTGATGACATTTCTGCTATGAAGAAAACGAAATTATTTCCCAGTAAAAGGGAGACTATTTATGCTACAGTAAAAACAAAACAAACCCCACAACTTTCTTAACAATAAATTGTAAGTATCATTAGTTAAGACCAAAAACCAAACAAACAAAAAAACCTCGACACACTGAAGATCCTGCGTGCTATGTTCCCTGCTCAACTAACACAGAATTCCCACCAAGGAGCTTCTCCCAAGTCAGAAGAAATCGCACATGAGAGAAATAACCTCCATTTGGAGAATCCCATTCAAGGGTTCATCCCAAGTTCCAGGCTGGATACTCTGTTGGAACGGACAGAGCCTGGCGCTGGGTGGAAAGCATTCCTTCAGCTGTCAGCACGCTGACTAACTAGCTTACCTCCCTCAGTCACAATCACCTTCCTGTAAAATGGAGATCATCATGTTTGTTGGAAAGATTACAGGAGACACTGTAAGATACTATAACCAAGCAGGTATTCAACGAATGCTATCTATCCTTATCATACCCTCTTGTCTAACTCGTAGGTATCTGTGAGAAAGAGAATAGGAGGTCAACAGGCTTTAAGATAAGTAACAGGGGAGAATTCACCAGATGGAATTACTCAGGGGAAGAGGACTTTGTGAACGCCAGGAGGGAAGTTATCACTAACATGATGTCAATTCTTCTGTAATTCAGGGATTCTTACCCACTTCTCATTTAAAACTCAGGGACTCACACTCTGTTGTTGTCTCTAACCCACCGTTGTCCACTCTGTTCAACATCCACCCTTTCTGCTCTGTAATGTTGTGGCTAAGAGTCTATAAAGTGTGTTTTTCTACTAGCTTCTACTACTATGAGGTATTGGCAAGAGAGCAGAAGGCAGAGGAGAGAGAAAAGCATGCACTTGCTCGCTCTCTCTCTCTCTCTCTCTCTCTCTCATTCTCCTATTCTCTCTCTTGTTGTTGGTCTCTCCCTGCTTCTGACACCAATTCTGGAAGTGGCTCTTTCCTTTGGTAGTCCCAGGCTCCTACACCAAGGCTCCTTCTCCATCTTATTCTGTGATCCCACCACCTGCCCCAGGGTCCTTCTGCCCACTTCTGCCCACTCCTGTTCTACTAACACCACTAACACACTATTAACAGTGAAAACTATTGACTCCAGTACCCCTATCAGGTTATCTTAATGGATACCCATTGCTTTCTCAGCCCTCTGGTATGTTCACAATCAATTTCCTATATTAAACTCCTTCTATTGGGGGCTCCTGGGTGGCTCAGTGGGTTAGGCCTCTGCCTTTAGCTTAGGCCATGGTCTCAGGGTCCTGGGATCGAGCCCCGCATCAGGCTCTCTGCTCAGCAGGGAGCCTGCTTCCTGTTCTCCCTCTGCCTGCCTCTCTCCCTAATTGTGATCTCTCTCTCTCTCTCTCTGTGTCAAATAAATAAATAAAATACTTTTAAAAAATAAAAATGAACTCCTTCTGTTGAAATACACAGAGAGGGATCTGTAAAAGTCCCAACCCCACAGGGAAGCCTCAAGATCCTGCACGACCTGATCCTTATCGACCTTACAAACCTCATCCTGTGACCTGACCCTCCCAGATGTCTTTCCTTCCCCAAATACTCCAGTCTCCATCTTGCCTCATATCTTCATACCTGGTTCCTTCTACGTGACATTTTCTTCCTTACACCATCTACCTGGGCAGTTTTTATTTACGTTTTAGGTGTCGGCTTCAATGTCACTTTCTCAGAGAGATCTTTCTTGAGATCCCTGAATCAAGTCATAGTGCACATTCTCACAGCACTGCTGCTTTCCCTTCAGAAACTGTATTATCACAATCGTATGCATATAACTTCTCGTGGGCTTATTTGCTCAGGATTTGTCTTCCCTTACCCGACCTTGCAGGACACAAGAACAGAGACCAGGTCTGTTCTCTATCTTTAGTGTGCATAAAACAAAATAAATGTTTAGTAAGTATTTGTCAAATAATAATCAGCAATTTTTACTTATTCTTAGAAAATGGTAAACCGAACACATTCACGGCATTAATCCTTGATCTTTATAAGAGCTTTGTGACGTACATCAGGCAGGGATGAAAAAGGGAAAAGCTCCAGTTTCCAAAACGCAGAAGCCAGCTGGTAGGTCATTGGTCCTACAATGACCCAGATCTGACCATACCAGGGCAAATGGGGCTGTGACAAGTAGACTCCTAAATGAAATAAACACGGGGCAACTGGCCCATGTTTAAACAAAAGGAAGGCAAGAGAAGGGATAATTTTTTTTTTTTTAAAGGGCCGTGAATACTGAGACTCTAAAATGAAGTGGTAGTAACTGCCTACTCCTAAATTCATCTACTTCAGGCCCCGGGGGAAAAACTCTGCAGGTAGACAGCTACAGACAGCGCACTGTTACTGACCATGACTCTTCCTAGACCATGGTCTAGCTGCTAAGCACCTCCTCAGGCCTCTTCGGGAAGAACCAAAGAGGATGCCTGGGCCCGAAAGTACTGCCGGGCTAGGATGCCCATAACAGCAACACGGGCAGCCCTGGGCTTCACCCCCAGATCAGGCCTTTCCCAAAAGGAAGGGTCTCGACAACAGAGCTCTTCTGCAGCTTCCTCTCTCCCAGGGTCCTTGTAACAAAATCACAGGCTTATCTTTTATTGTCCTGTTTCCCTCTAAGATCCAGTCAGAAGAGCCAGAATCTAACGATTGTGACCTCAGCTGCTTTATTTCCCTCGGAGGAACAAATTTAATAACTCAAAACGCACCTCTGGCCAAGTTCCACTGAGTGTAACGGAGTTATTTCTGATTCATTCCGTGTTTTCATCCACGACATGGGAAGTCTGGCAGAATCTGTAAGAGACATTTACTAGAAACAAATGAGTGAGTTTAGCAAGGATACAAGACACAAGGTCGATCTACAAAAATCAACTGTGTTTCTATACACTAGCAACAAATCATCAGAAGTTGAGTTTTTTGTAGAGAGAGAGGGAGTGTGTGTGTGAGGCGGGGGGCAGGGGCAAAGAGAGAGAATCGGAGGGAATCCCAAGCAGGCTCTGCTGAGCACAGAGCTCGACACAAGGCTCAATCCCATGACCTTGAGATCATGACCTGAGCTGAAATCAAGACTCAGATGCTTAACTGACTGGGCCACCCAGGTGCCCCCAAATTAAGTAAATATTTGAAATTATGTTCACGTAGGGTTTTTTTTTTCTTCCTTTTTAAAATGTTGCTGGTAGAAAATTTTAAATTATATGTGTGGCTCCCATTGGTGGGTCTCACTGTATTTCTGTTGCACAGCACTCTGCTGAAGGCTCCGGAGCCTAGATGCTACAGACGGGAGATGCTAAAAGAATTCAGAAAGGAAGGACCAGTAGTGTGTGATCTACAGAAGAGCATGAGTGCCTTCAAGTTAGAAATGTGAGGTCTTTGTCCAAGAGTTCCGTATCTTCTTTTTCATCCTCTCGATGCTGGTATTTCCCCTGGGATTTGTCCTAAGAAATCTCTTAGATCCATCCCAAATCCTTGGGCTTTTTATTAATATCACTGACACCCCAGTCTCAGAGGTCTCAAACTCACTGTCCTGCTCCCTGACCCACTTCAGTGAACACTGGCATCAAGGAGCCACAAAACCAGAAGGTCTCCAAGGGCAGAGCTTCTGCCCAGTCACCAGCAAAGCACTTCGTCATCCCACTGCCTTTCCAACCAAGCCTCCCTTCCTCTCCTCCCTGCCTTGTTGCCCAAAGTCCTGCACAACTGCCAGTGATCCAAACTGAACCTCACTGGTTGTGCTTTGGGCTAAATCAGTTGGCCTTATAATGAAACAGGCTTCCAGAAGCTGAGCTCTACAAACGGTTGCCTGCCTCTTTTATTAAAAGGTCTCTTCCAGAAGGGGCCCTGCTTACTTTTCTTATTCATTTACACCTCTCCTACAGCCGCAGGCTCGTTCTCTGCTAATGTGAGTTTAGCGCCTCACTTAAGCAAGGCGGCCCAATGAAGAGCCATCAAACGGCTCCCACAACCCATTAGAGAAGGAAACTTTAAAAGAGCACAGCAAAAGGCCACACACAAGATTACCTTTCCCATAACTTACAGAGGATTTGTTTACTTTTAAAAAACATACCCTTTGGGAAATAAGCTTGTCATTTCCCCTTATCTCTTCTAGAAATGTATCACCTCTCTGTTACCGCAGTCATTCATTTTTCCACTAATTCTACAGATATTTATAGAATACCTACAAGACAGCCATGAATAGGATAGGTGAAGTCCCTTGTCTCCCTGGCAGGGGAAGGGAGAGAGACAGAAGAACATCAAACAGCAGCCAGAATTGTGGAGAACCAAGAGCAGACATAAGAGGGTGAGCCTGTGATTGCATTAGACCAGTCTTCCAGAAGGACCCTTCTGAGAGGGTGATGTCTACAGTGAAGTCTAAATGACAAGGAACGAAATGGGTGAAGATCAAGGGAAATTATTTCAAGTGGAGTGAGTTGTTAATACAAAGGCCCTAAGAGCAACGAGCTTACATATTTACCCCACACTACTTTGCTTCCATGTTTCGACTGTTTTTTGAAAATTCAGCTGAATTTTCTAAGGCCTGGATGGTTCACCAATCAATGCCCATTGCACCCAATACCTCTACGGTTAAGAAACAGCAGTACATGGGAAAGATGTTGCAACTTGAAAGAATCCTGACTTCATCCTTTCCCTTACTGTTTATTGAGCATTTGCCTAATAACTGACACTATTCTTACTCAGACGACAACCAGAAATAAAACACCAAATAAGCAGTTACAAATCCGTGAAATTAATGTAACAGCAGGAGCCAAAACTGAGTACCTCCAGGTACCCTTCCCACCCAAGTGAGGGAAGACGTCCCTGAAATGCCCATTGTTTGGCAAAGATGTAATGACAAGTAAGATGGAAATCAGGGAGGGGAGGAGGGCCGGTAGGGAGAGGAAGCAAAAAAGCATTCTGGGTGGAAGGAACATCACAGGCATAGGCCCGAGGTGAGAAAGGGCAGAGAACAATGGAGGGATGTACGGTAGAGTAAGCAGCAGCAGGGGAGAAAGAGCAGAATGGGGATGGGGAGGGGAGCAAGCACTGGGCTTTGAAGGTCTTATTAGATGTTAAAATTTATCCCCAAAACAGGGTCGCCTGGGTGGCTCAGTGGGTTAAAGCCTCTGCCTTTGGCTCAGGTCATGATCCCAGGGTCCTGGGATCGAGCCCCACATCGGGCTCTTGGCTAAGTGGGAAACCTGCTTCCCTTCCTCTCTCTCTCTCTCCCCCCCTCCTGCCTCCTTGTGATCTCTGTTAAATAAAAAAGTTTTTTAAAAAATCTAGCCCCAAAACAATGGGGAGCAATGGGGAAGAGCTTTAAGGAGGAGAGTGATATGACAAGATTGACACTTTAGAAACATCTCTGGCTTTTGAAATGGCTATCTGGAAGATATCCTCCAGGACAAGAAATAAGGGACCATTTTGGATCTGTAGCAATCCAGGGGGAAAATGATGACATGAACTAAGATAATGGCAGGGAGGATGGAAAAATGGGCTGAAAAGATGTATAGGAGATATAATTAATAGTATTTGGTAACACAGTACATATGAGAAGCGAGTGGAGATGGGGAGATATGAGAAGAACCTCAGGTTTCCGGTATAAACATCCCGGGGGAACCAGTAGCACCCTTTCCTACCTAAGAGAAGATGTACAAAATGAAAATAAACTTGTAGGGACAAAGGAAGTTAAGTTAGAAACATGAAGAGTTCAAAGTACCGGGGCACCTCGTTGGCTAGGTAGGTTGAAAGTCTGAGGTCTCCATCGCAGGGTTATGAGTTTAAGACACGAGTTGGGCTCCACACATGGAGCCTACTTTAAAAAAGAGAGAGAGGGAGAGAGAGTGAAGTACCTCTGAGGCCTCCGAATGAAGCTACCAGAGGTTGGCTGGACTCCTGGGTTTGGAGCCCAAGAGAAAGGCCTGGCCCAGCAGAACTAGAAAGGGAAGTTCATTAAAGAGACATCAGGTCATTAAATGTGGACTCAAAGCAACTGTAAGAAGATATCTTTGAGACAATCATAGAGATTTAGGAAGAGTTAGATGACATTATGTAATTACACTATTAATTCTGCTTAGGTATAAAAATGGCATGGTGGCTCTAATTTTCAAAATATACACCCTTACAAGGTGTATTTTGCGGATGTACAAGCAAAATGGTAAGATGCGCCAAATGTCGGGGGCTGTCACAGCTGAGTGATGGGGTCCAGGGGCATTAAACTATGATCTCTACTTTTGTTTGTATTTGAAAACACCTGTAATATCTTTTCTGTGAAGTCACCTACCTATAGAGGCACCAGTGAGAAATGGACAGAATTGCTCTGGGATGAGAAGAAATGGGAAGAAAGAGGTAAGTGAGGTCAGGGGAGGTCAGCGTCCTGAGGAATCTCCTTATTGAACGAAAAACGCAGGAAGAGAAGTTGCTGCAGAAACGTGAAGATGCTTCTGGAGAGGAGGAGAAAACCAATGAGGGCATGTGCAGAAGCTGCAGGGGGCGCCGCAGGAAGGCAGGGGTTGCCAGCTGTGTCCATAGTACAGAGACCTGAAGTAGGAAAGTCTGAATGGGACTCCTGGCGTGCAGGATCCAGAAGGTGCTGCGACACTTCTCAGTCAGCCCGGCACAGTGGTGACCCAACCCTGGATTTTGGGGGGCTAAAGAATGAACACAATGTGAGGTCTTAGGAAACAGGGTACAGCCCACTCTTAAGCAGCTGAGCCCTGAAGGGCAAGAGAAAAACGTCATAGCTAAAACCCTCTGGGACTGGGGTGCCTGGGTGGCTCAGCAGGTTAAGTGTCTGCCTTGGGCTCAGATCATGATCCCAGGGTCCTGGGATTGAGTCCTGCCTTGGGCTCCCTGCTCAGTAGGGAGTCTGCTTCTCCCTCTCTCTCTGCCCCACCTCCCTGCTCGTTCTCTCTCTCTCTCTCTTTCTCAAATAAATAAAAAAATCTTTAAAGCAGAAACAAACAAACAAAAAAACCTCTGGGACTGACAGAGGGCTTTTGGTTAGGACGGGAAAGACTGGAGCCTGGTCCAAGGAAGGAAGGCATGGCCTCAGTCACTCACTAGTTCTGAACTTGGGCAGGGCACATTTATAAAATGGGATAAGGATTAGGACAAGCCTTCAGAATTCAAACAAAAGAACCTACGTGGAGGTCTTTGGTAAAGTGTCAAGAGTTATGTACATTACTATTATTAACTAGGTAAATGATTACTCTGACATTTATAAAATCCAAGCAGCCTTACCCTTGTGCTTGTTTCTTCTCCATAACCAGAGAACATGATATTTTCACTGGCGGTGAGGAAAAGAGAGAGATCAGAGCAAAACAGCTAGTGAAGATAATCAGAAGATATACCTGCCATTTTTCTTTTGGGCACAGGAGAGGGTAGTGGTTTATTCTGCAAAGAAATGAATCCACAACCATTTTTTTTTTTATTCATGGTAAACATGAAAAATAGTTAAAGCCTAGCAATGTGAAAAAATAAATAAATAAAGCCTAGCAATGTGTGGCCAACAGATCATACATATTGCAAAGGCAAATGTAATAATAAAGGAAGTAGAATTCTATAAAAATTAAATAATGAAAATGGTATTCCAGAAAGCCATTAGCGAGGAACTATGATGCTAGGAACAGTAGCACTTTCAATGTAAGCAAAGACCTTTGCTTTTAAAATCCTTAATGAAGATAAGTCCAAAAAACAGTACTAAAAGCTATGGGAAAGTCTTGAAAATCAAACTGTCAAAAAAATAAAACAAGCCACAAAAAACCCCACAAATCCAGGCTGCGTCAATGTTCATAATGGACCCTGAGGTCAACACCACATGTGTTCATTAAATGGTTGCGAACCATCACTAAGTGGATATATACAGTCCATTTTGTGTGTTTATTCTGGTGTACAGGGTTTTTTTTTTTTTTTTCTTGTTTAAATGAAAAGCCTATTGCCAGCACTAAAGAATTTCAAAATGTTAGATTCTGGCTTAAAACTACAGCCAGTGGAGAATTCCCATGGAGCGCCCAATCTCTCCTGCCCCGGACTTTTCTCGTCCCTGTGTGCCTTTCTCCTCCTGCTCTCCTGTCTCTTCTCCCCATCTCCTCCTGGACCCCCAGCACCGTGACTGCCAAGAATGCAAGTAAGTTCAGTTATTTACTTTTTTTTTTACCACCAGTTTTAGTTCCTTGAAAGACATTTGTATTTTCAAAGCTGCATCATGGTAAAAGGGAAGTCCCCATGTTCTGGTAAGCAAATGAGACGCCAGTTCTCTTTTGGGGAAGGAACCCAAGACTCACATCCTTGAAATCACATCCCAGTGGCTACAGAACCCCTGCATGGATGTAAGAGATCAGTCCGGAGGTAAAACTTCCCCTCTGGGCTCTCAGCTCACTATTCCAGATTTACTGAAATTGAGTATCAGATTTTTTTTTTCCTTTTCCTAAGAGCAGACCTGCGTGGAGTAGAGTGAGAGAGAGTGCCATTCGGGGAGCAGGAAGCCCAGGAGAAAAAGTGTCATCTTCATCAGCCCGTGGGCAAAGGGCCTCAAAGCAACTCTCCAGTTGTGGGCTTAATAAGATACAAAATAGACTCAGGGTTTTTTTAATCTCAAAAAAAAAATAATAAGTTTGGAGAAATCAGAACTGAAATATAATTTTGCTTTATTTTTTTAAAACATTTTATTTACACTTTTCTACCTTCTTGAACAAATAAAACAGCAATCATCTTACCAGGAATACAAATAAGATTTCATAAAATGGCATTTTACAAGCCTTAAGCAAAATGAATGTTTGAATTATCTTTTAAAAGTAATTTGCTGTGTTCTCCCGCTGTCAATTATCATGAAGTTTGTTCAAACTTGACACTTTGCATGGGTAAAGTACTTTATTAATCGCATCTGTAAGTGTATGCTCAGTGCCTCTTATATAACTATATTGTCAGAGCAAGCTTAGTGCCAGAGATACTCTCTGTTTCCTGGGCCTATAAATGGCAATTAGGTGGTGAAGGGAATGAAATCTACTGCCTACCAGGAAACAGGTTAGGTTCTCTGACAGCGTTACTCAATAACCCACCTCAGTGGTTACTATTATTCTCTTTATCCAGATGAGGAAACTGGAGAAAAGTGATATTAAGAAATTGGCCTAAGATCACACAGCTGATAAGTGACAGAGGTAGGAATGACCCCGGCTCTGTCTGTCACCAACGTCCATGATCCTTTCCCATTTGTTGATGAACCAAAGAAGTAATTTAAGTCATGAGTTTGCTGCCCACTGATCAGCCATCAGAGCGGGGTTTCCAGGGCCTCATATAATATTAACAGGCAGCCCACTCACTCTGCTTGTGGTGAAGGCCCTCTGCATTGCGAGAAAACCCTTGGAGTTGTCTTGAAACCTAGAATCCTGTTTTCAATCCCACATTATATACGTCACTGCAAATGCATTTGAGCTAACAGGGAGCATCTGATTGCACATAAATTCAAATTCTCTATGGTATTTCTTGTAAAATAATTTATTAGCTTAAATAAGATGCAGCCCCTTTCTGAAACCATCATTCTGTGAAATCAACATCTAAGACTTTTTTCCATATAGGAAGTTTGTTAATCATAGTTAACTGTGAATATCAAGCAGTATTTCTTACTTTCGGCCCACACTGACTACAGCAAATGAAGCTTTTGTTCAAGTATATAAATGATTTCACCTAGCAACAGAACCAAGACCCCAGTTAATGAGCTAATAGTTCAAGCCACCACTCATCTATTCATTCACCCAAAAGTAATCAAACACCTATAATGCACCAGAGTCTGTGCTAAGTCAGCTAAGGTGTAATAATGATAGCCAATATTTATTGAGCTCTTTCAGTATATCGAGCTTCAAAGGCTTTATGTAGGGATGCCTGTGTGGTTCAGTTGGTTAAGTATCTGACTTGATTTTGGCTCAGGTCATGATCTGGGGGTTGCGAGACTGAGTCCTACGTCGGGTTGCACACTCACCACCGAGTCTGCTTGACTTGTCCCTTTCCCTCTCCCTCGATCCCTCCCCATGCTCACACTCTCAGTAAATAAATAAATTAATTAAATCTTTATTTAAAAAAAAAAGAATGAAATTCCTTGAGGCAGAGAGAATAAAATAATAAAGGCCTTACATGTAGTATCTCATGTAATCCTCCTAACAACCTACATGGTACTGGCCTATCTCTAGCATTTGCCAGGTTAGAAGCAAGAATAAAATAGAGGACGCTGGCCTACCTCCCTATCCCCCCCTGCCCCGTCATATAACTTGCACCACAGAAGGAGCCTTGGGTCAATGGGTGTGAACATCTCAGACAAACATCCCAAACAGTGTCCTCCTTCTCACGCTGCAAAGAGCAGATTTCCAGTTACTGTGAGGTTTCTGGGTGCACACACTGGGGACACTGTCTATCTTTGAAAGGATGGACCTAGGGCCAACCCCAGCGGGCTCTGGAAGCACGCTTAGAGCTATTTGGGGAGGGAGTCTTGGGATCTCAGGCAGCACAAGTATGATCTAGAAGAAGCAGGTAGAGGCACATTCCTTTGGCCCTAGGGACTGCTTGCCTGCAGGTGGGATATAGCTAGAGCGGTTTAGAGCAGTGCCTTCTGAAGCGCCAGGCCCAGGCAGGGGCCCTAGCTGCCTGGGATAGAAAGACAGGATCAGGGAGGAAGGTACTGTCGCTATCCCCAGTTAGGAGATGAAAACCTAAGATGAGAAGGTAAATAACCTGGTCACACAGCAATACTGGCAGAGCCAGCGCTGGCATGGAGGCAGTCCTCGGATCAGACTGCATGGGTTCAAATCCCCAGCTCTAACCATTAGACTGTGTTGCCTCTCCCTGGGTTCATGAAGAAAACAGTTCTCTGTTGTGGTAGAGCTTATTGTATAGTGGGAAAGGCAGACAATAAACAAGGCTAAAAAAACAAATAACTATATAACTACATGCTTTATAATATACAAATCATACAAATTTTAAGTGCTATAAACAAAGGGCAATGACAGAAAATGTAACCAGTGGGGCCAGGGGCGAGGAAGGTCATGTGGATAGGGGTCCTTACGGAAAGTCTTTCTAAAGCACTTGCTCTAAGGCAGTAGCTACAAGGTAAGGAAGAGACCGTGGCCAAAGTCAAAGGGAAGGACAACACAGTTAGAGGGTCTAGCATATAATATCTTCCCTCTGCCCCTGCCAGTGTGGGACACCTGTCTGACTCTTTATTCAGAACTTCTGTTTTTCCAACCCATATTCACTCATGTCCTTATTCACTAATGCATTCATTCATTTATTCATTCAAAATATTTTTAAAAGCCTATTTTAAGTTCTGCAATAAAAACAGGAGGCATCAGGACAAATCCTGACATTTGGAAGTTTATAATCAGCCTCATGGGGAAGATGGATGCCCAAATAACTACAAAAATGGTCAATGCCACCTGGGTGGCTTGGTCAGTTTAGCGTCTGACTCTTGGTTTCATCTCACGTCATAATCTCTGCGTCATGAGATGGAATCCCGCGTCAGCATCCACGCTGAGCAGAGAATCTGATCGATGATTCTTTCTCCCCCCTCTTCTCTCTCTGCCCCTCCACCTGCTTGCATGCCCTCTCTCTCATAAATAAATAAAATCTTTTTTTTATTATTTATTTTATTTGATGGAGAGAGAAAGCACAAGCAGGGGAAGCAGCAGGCAGAGGAATAGTAGAAGCAGGCTCTCTGCTGAGCAGGAAGCCTGATGCTGGGCTTGATTCCAGGACCCTGAGATCATGACCTGAGCTGATGGCGGATGCTTAAGGGACTGACGCACCCAGACATCCCCAGTAAAATCTTTTTTAAAAAATGGTCACCGCTTACTATTTACTAGACAGTAAGCACTGTACTAACTCCCTTACTTACATGTATTATTCCAATTAATTTTCACAACAAGCCTACCAAATACGTGCTACTCTTGCGTCCATTATCGAGATGAGCAGCAGAGCAGCAAGATTAACTTGCCATGGTCGTGGCACAGGGAAGCGGCTGAGCCATTTAGCGACCACATTAAAGTATATTTCTAATAGCCACACAACTTAGAGGGGAAAAGAGAATTTGCAGGTAAGGAGAAGAAAAGCCACTCGCTTGTGCTTTTCATCAATCACCCCTACCTCCGGAACTGCTAACATCAAGAGACGGGCGAGTCTGAGGTCTCCGTGGTCCTGCCGCTCCACGGGGCTTGCTTTAAATGCTAGCTCTCTTCCTCCGAGCCTGACGTGGCCTTTGGAAGAAAACTGAAAAAAATCCTCTCAAGCCCCCAGTGGCCATCTCCTAATCCTGTCTCTGGCAGGTAAGCGCCGAGAGACCCACTCTGCCCCACACAGGTTAAAGTGTGACTTCTGTACTTCGTCATGACCCTTGGGACAGTCATCAGCGCTAGTACCCCGCAGGCACTGTCCCCTCTCCGGAGCTTCCTACAAAGAGAACTCCAGCTGCCCACAGCCCCACATCTCTCCAGTCACTGCAGACTATATCGGATTTTTGGAGGGTCAGGGGTGAAGGCAGCACACGGTGGGGGAGGGGTAGTGGTGTATTTTAAAAAGATAGTCACGGTGCTTTGGAGAGATCAGTTTAAAGCACATGGTTTCCCCCCTTTTAGCTAACTTCAGCTAATTCTCATTTTTCTAAGTGTACATCTACCTATTTTCATTAGAAAGCTAATGACCTCAAACCACTCTCAGCAAATACCAAAGGATCCTATTATGCAATTCCTAATAGCCTATGTGCTGACACAGTGTCTGAAATTAATAAAGGACATGTCAGAGCTTATAATCAAACTCTGTGATTGCGTCGTGGAAGTTTGTTTCATTTTTAATAACAAATTCATAGGCGGGAGTACTAGTACTCTAGTACTTCTCTAGTACTTCTCATCCAGCCCCCCACCCCACCCCACAAACCTTGGGACAGTTCTTCAATAAACACCTTCCAGCAGAGGTCCTTAGCTTGTAGTTCATGAATGCTCTGATACTGTCTGCAAAATGGTGAGGGTGTATGTACATCACTCTGGGGGAAGGATCTGTAACTTTTGTCAGATTCTCAAAGAACCTACAACCCCCCAAAGGCTGAGCATTAGTGCATTTCAGTGAGCACCACAAATCTTAGTTCCTCTCTTGCACGACTTGGAAGTGTGTACATTTATTTCTGTATTGTTCTAGGGGAACTATAAGGATCTCAGTTTTAGTAACTTGGGCCATTTCTCCTGGAGAAAATTCAAAGAATAGGGAACTGACACCGGGAGCAGGAAGAGCTACAATGGGCAGGGCGGGGCTGGGAGTATTTGTGACCTGGTGGGAGACAGAAAGAAGGGCAGGGAAAATAAACCTGCTTTTGCAGTGCCCTCCCGTGTCCGCAGGAAGCATGGGCAGACACACAGCTGCACTTTGGAGCCATCCTGACCAAAGCAAAATTCCTCAAAGGGAGGAATTAAGAAATACAGAAGTCCTTTGTGGGTTCAGCTCTTCAAGCCCTCCAGGGAGTTTGGGGTTGAAAAAAATTAACATCTTATGAAAAAAAAAAAAAGACCCATTTGTAGTTTCTGGAACACAACGATGTAGACACAATTAACTGAACTGTATACAGCTTAAATTAGTAGACATGGGAAATGTTCTGCAATTTTCCACTTACCTTTTCCCTGATTGGTAGAAATGTTCTAGAATCTCCTTTCCTCAGACACTGGACACAATATTTCGAAATCTGCTTTGCTTCCCTGTAGATACTCTGTATCCTGAGTCAGGTGAAGGCTTCCTGGGTTTCAGATTCATTGAACCAGAGCTGTCCGTTCCCGCCCAGAGTTCCATTTCCTGGGTCCTGAGTGATCCCAGTATAAACCATGGAATAACTTGTCCATTTGAGCTGATCACATAAATCACAGGTCCTTGATTTGTTCAGTTATTCAACAAATAGATTCTGGGCCTCTTCTTCACGCCAGGCATTCTGCTTGGTATTGAAGAGGTGGCCGTGACTGCAACAAGCACGGCCTGGGGCCTCATGGAATTTCCAATCTAGTGGGGGACACAAACTAATAATTAGAGGCAATTACTACACACAGTGACATCCATTGTGACAGGAGTCGCATTAAAGGGGGACCTAAACTGGACCCGGTGGGGGATGGTCAGGGAAGACAGAAGGAAGTAATGGCTCAACTGGGACCTGAAGGAAGAGTGAAAATTAATTAGAAAAGGAAAGAATGGGTCAAAGGAAGAATGGAAACCACATATGACAAAACAATAATAATAATAAGTGTAGCAGGGGCACCTGGTGGCTCAGTGGCTTAAAGCCTCTGCCTTAGGCTCAGGTCATGATCCCAGGGTCCTGGGATCGAGCCCCGCATTGGGCTCTCTGCTCAGCGGGAAGCCTGCTTCCCTCTCTCTCTCTGCCCGCATCTCTGCCTACTTGTGATCTCTGTCTGTCAAATAAATAAATAAAATCTTTAAATAATAATAATAATAATAATAAGTGTAGCAGACCCGGAATAATCGAGTAGCTGGAGATAAGGTAGACGGGGCGGGGGGAAGGGGGGTGGCCAGACCATCACACCTCTGCGGGCCATGTTAAAAAGACTTATCCCTGAGAGCAATGGAGAGACTTTCAAGAATTGGAGGATTTTAATCAAGAGACCGACTGGATGATTTGTATTTTAGAAAGATAACCTTGGGTGTTATATCAAAACAAATTGAATGGGCCGAGATGAAGGAAGAGCGCCAAGGGGTGATGATGGCTGTCTAATTTAGCAAAGGGACAGCGGGGGGAGAAAGAAGGGAAATGATTTGCAATATAGTTATGCCCTGAGAGTTTTCTGCTAGAGGGCTGGTCTAAGGCCTAGGCTTTTCTTTGCTTCAACTTTTCTCTGTTGTCACAGGAGTTCCCTGGAAAGACCTCCACGCCCCCGCCCTCATATGCTTCTCTGTCTGTTCCATTCCCAAACCCACCGTCTGAGAATACCAACACAAGTTACAAGAGACTGGGACAGAAATCCTCACGCTTGTCCAAAAAATAATGTGCAGAAATAAATATATGTATCATATTTCATATAAGGTGAAAATTACTAAGGATAAAGGAGAGTCACCAAGAGCTTTCATCCTGTCAGGCTTCCAGAATAATTTGGAATCTCTGACTCAAAGCTGGGGTTCTTACAAGAAAGTCAGCATTAATTACAATTCATAAGATCTGAAGAACACTTCACTTTGAGAGTGGGGGAAACAAGTGCCTCCTGCTAACTTGTCCAAGGTCATATGGAGGCCTCAGTCTGCATGTTATCTGCTTTAAAGTGAAACTGACTTACCAGTTTCTGGAAAAACTGACAAATGGAAAGTAACTGCACAGTATCCATTATGTATTCATTATTATTCACTTAAGATGTATAAAATTTCATTGGTGTTGTGTTTAATGTGTTGACTAAAGTGTGTGTATTTTAGTGGAAGAAAGTTCTAAGTGCTTTCATTGGTATATCCATACCTCAGTACCTCTCTAATTTTCATATTAGATTTTAAGCTCCTGCAGCACAAAAGCCCTCATGACTGAAGAAGGAATGTACAGTTACAAAGATAAAAATGCCTCACCTCTAGAAGTAGCTTCCCTTAATGGGTAAAGTAAGTCATGAGTTTCATAAAAATTTCCCCGAGCAGAAAGTATGGTGATATGTCAGCTATTCCCAATGACTGATCAGAAAGAGATGTTGAAGGAATTTAGATTCTAAAGAGTTTGTGTTATGACCAAAGACAAAGGGGCTTAGATGGAAAGACTCAGAATGACGTGTAATCTCTGACTTTGTCAGTGGTATGTGTGCAGAAAACAAGTCTATCTGGGTACTTAAGGAAAATGGGCTTTTCACTGGCAAGTTTGCCTTTGGGAAAAAGAATAACTAGATATTTGGAGCAATCAGGTACTATGGAGCAATCATGGAGATCTTCAAAATTATGATCTAGGTAGACAAAACTCCACTTTGGAAATTATCAGGTATATCCATTTTGATCACTATCTTCACATGCCCCAAAGGAGAAAAGAACAAATTACAAAAGAATTAAGGTCCAAATCCTTTTTCTCTAAACTTAAAATACTTAAAAAAAAAAAACCAAAAACAAACAAAAAAAACTGCTAAAATAATAGTAATATTATAGGAATTTACTTTTAACTAAATAAAACTTAGTGTTGTACAGAAGTTGTGTATGGAAGAAGTACAGTTTATAATATAAACTAAAAGCCAAAATTTAAGAGTAAATTTAATAAATAAATAAAATGTAGCTTTAAAAGATATGGGTCAGCAGGGGCCCCTAGGTGGTTCAGTTGGTTGAGCCCCCAACTCTTGATTTTGGCTTCAGGTCCTGATCTCAGGGTTGTAAGATGGAGCCCCAAGTCAGACTCAGCACTGAGCATAGAGTCTGCTTAAGATGTCTCTCTCCCTCGGGGCACCTGGGTGGCTCAGTGGGTTGAAGCCTCTACTTTCGGCTCGGGTCATGATCCCAGGGTCTTGGATGGAGCCCTCTGGCTCTCTGCTCAGCGGGGAGTCTGCTCCCCCCAACTCTCTCTCTGCCTGCTTCTCTGTCTACTTGTGAGCTCTCTCTGTCAAATAAATAAATAAAATCTTTAAAAAAAAAAATGATGTCTTTCTCCCTCTCCCTCTGCTCCTCTGCCCTCCATCTAAAGAAAAAAAAAAAAAAGATCTCAGTCAGCAGTTTTATTTTTCTTTTAGACTTAGCATTATTTCCTTTAAACTCTGAGAAAGACCTATGTGACAGGCAAGTATATACCCATTTTACAGATGAGGAAACAAGCTCCAAAGACAATGTAATTTACCAAAGTGATATAGCTAATAACTGGCAGAGCAAAGACTTGAACTTAGTTCAGTCCTCCTCCAAAGTCTGTGTATTTAACCACTAGTCTATAGTTTGACATCTTAACTAAAGCAGCACGTCTCTACGGAAAATGGACGAGTGAGACAAAAGGACAGGCATCAGGTCCCTCGTTAACCAGGTTGGGAGCCTTCTGCTGACCTTTGTTTAGACTCTAAGAAGTCTCCCAGCCCTTTAGTATCAGGTCCACATTCAAGTAACACTATTTCTAAAGATAAGGCTCTGGGAAACACAGTTCTGAAATGCTTCAAGCGATACATATTCTAAGACCCTTCTGGAAAACTCACAGAACACATCAGTATATTAAAAAACACCAGAAATTCCACATAAAGGAAACCTGTTGTAAATGTGTCCCAGCAGGAAATAGATGTCACACCTAAAAAGAGTAACTAATTGAAGTTTAATGAAAGCCTGCTTACAAAGTTTAGGCAGAGTTTAGGAAACCAATATGGGACAAGGAATCATCCTAGGACTTGCAACAGTGGGACACCATTACAACCTGTGGGTCTGAAAGGGCAAGCATTAGAGACAAGGACCAAGAGACTGAGATTCCAGAGAAGACAGAATGGTGGAGAAGACAACTGATGTTCAGCAGAGTTTTCCCCCATGAGGTAGTTGCTATATTGGGGGAAATGGAAAGAAGCTGTGAATCCACAGAGCAGGAGGCTTTGCCTGGGCAGAGAGTAATTGCTGAAGGACTCAGATTCCCCACCAAAACAATGGAAGCCAGAAGACTATGGAATAACGCTTTTGAAGTGCTGAAAGAAAGTAAGTGCCATCCTAGAATTCTATACCCAGTAAAAATAGTCCTCAAAACCAAAGTTAAAATACAGATATATTCAGATGAAGTCTTGGGAGAAGCAGTCTTCCATGGGTCCTGAATGGACCTTGCGTCCCTATGGCCTGATTTAATAGCTTCTAACGATCAGGGGAGACTCTGGGTGAGGCCAAGATCTTTCCACCCCAGGGGGAAATGAAAGCCTTAGACTCCACTGACAAGAACAATGGGATGGGGGGAGAGACTATAGAGTTTGTGTTATTACCTGTCTCTCTTGAAGAGTGAGTTTCATGCATTCCTGTGGCCAGATACGAAAGCAGTAAGTTGGCGGGGAAATGACCATCCAGGTGAGGCTGCTCAGATGACTGCTGTCTACCAATGCCGTTGCGCCCCCTGCTGAATGTGTAATAGGTGTCGACATTTTACATGATTACATCATTAAGTCCAAGAACATTTTCTCAATCAGGAAGAGCCACTTGAAGGTGACAGTGGAACAAGTGTACAAAAGACCAACAACCAGGCTTCCAGTTCCTTCCCATGCTATGTTAAGAAAAGAGACAGAGAGACTTTAAAGAAAGGAAAAAGAAAGCACAGGCTTGATGAAGGATGTCAAGCCAACAAAGGTATTGAAAGATGCAGGATCTCAAGACATCAGCCCTGTGTGCCCATGAAAAGTCTAACAGGAGATAAAGGCTTATAGCAGATTATTGCCAACTGAACTCACTTGAATACCTTTGGTATCCATAAGAATCCACATCCAGACAAAACTAAATAAAACAAAGTGATCAATAAGGCCACTATAGCCCAAGTGGCCAGAATCATTCCTGCATTTGAGACTAGGAGCAACAACCTTACCAACATAACCACTTGGGTTATGAGCCCATTGGGATCAATATACAGGCTTCCATTTATAAGACAAAGAAACTTAAATGGCCTACAAAGATGGTGGCACGTGTTAGTAGCTGACTTGGCTTTCTAAAGTTGAGTATCTGCTTGTTCCTGGCACATAGACTATATCAGGCCTCAAGTACAATCCTGTGGCCACCACCGGTATCTAATAGCTTTAGACGTTTACAGTGGCTATGGAAATCCATACCTATAAGGACAGCAGTTTCTGGTGTGCTCAAGAAATTCTATGATATGGAGAATAGAGGTATCATGTTGATGTTCCTAACATCTGCTGTGCTGTGGTTAAAAAAATTACCATGCTGTGATCCACTAAGTCCTGTCTGTTATTGGTATCTGTAGAGTTTTCCTTGCTTGCCATCCTATAAAATGAAGCTCTTCACTCACATAAAAGTTCATAGAATTGTTTCCAGGACATGTGCATACACACCTCTAGTGGGAGTTCAGTAGGCACAAGGAAAATGACACCAGATGGAAGCACAGAAACATGCAAAGAAATAACGAGACCCAGAAGAGTAACACTATGTAGCTACATATAAATGAATATTTCTTTAACAGATACAGGTTTGTTCAATATTTCTCTTCGTGTGATTTTTGATGGATTGTAGCTTTCAAGGAATTGGTCCATTTCATCTACGTTATCAAATTTATGGGTATAAAATTGTTATTGTTAATAATATTCCTTAAGTATCCTTTTTTTGAAGTGTAATACATATGACATTAATATATATTATTTTCAGATGTACAACATAATGACTCAAGGTTTGTATACAGTGTGAAATGATCACAGTATTCTAGTTCCCATCCATCACCATACAAAGTGATCAAAAAATTATTTTTTCTTGTGATGAGAACTTTTAAGATTTGCTCTCTTGGCAACTTTCAAATATGTATATGTAAGTATTTTAATGTCCATGGGTTCAGTAGTGAGGGCTCCTCTTTAATTGCTGGTATTGTGATTTTTATCTGGTTGGTTAACCTGGGTAGAGATTTATCAGTTTTAACAATAACAGTCTTCTTTTAAAAAACAGCTTTTGGTTTCATTTATTTTTTTCTATTGATTTTCTGTTTTTAATTTCACTGATTTCTTCTCTAATTTTTATTTCCTTTCTTCTGCTTCCATTGGATTTAATTTACTATTCTTTTTCTGGTTTCCCCAAGTAAAAGATGACATTACTAAGTTTAGATCTTTCTTCTTTTCTTTTTAAAAAATATTTAATTTATTTATTTATTTGAGAGAGAAGAAGAGAAAGAGCATGAGCAGGGGAAGGGGTAGTGAGAGAGGGAGAAGCAGGCTCCCTGCTGAGCAGGATACCTGATGCAGGGGTCAATCCCAGGACCCTGGGATTATGACCTGAGTCAAGGCAGATGCTTAAACAACTGAGCCATCCAGGCACCCATCTTCTTTTCTAATATAGGGATTCATTACATTACATTTCCCTCAAGGCTTTGCTTCCACTATATCCCACAAATTTTGATATATTGTATTTACATTTTCGTTTAGCTAAAAATATTTTTAAATTTTGTCTGAGACTTCTTCTTTGACCCATGTGTTGTTTAGAATTGTGTTGTTTAGACAACAAATATTAAGGTATTCACTATATCGTTAACCCAGTTTTGTTTACTTAAGGTCTAAATACAAAATTTTAGAAAAACATTTTCTAAATGTTTGATCTTTGATAAAGAAAACAGCCTGTTTTAATGCTTCCCAGTGTAATTCACATTGGTTTCTGCATGGGGCACCTGGGTGGCTCAGTGGATGAAAGCCTCTGCCTTCGGCTCAGGTCCTGATCCCAGGGTCCTGGGATTGAGCCCTGCATCAGGCTTTCTGCTCAGCAGGGAGCCTGCTTCCCTTCCTCTCTCTCTGCCTGCCTCTCTGCCTACTTGTGATCTGTCTGTCAAATAAATAAATAAAATCTTTAAAAAACAAACAAACAAACAAAAAAACCCCATTGGTTTCTGCTTAACAACTATGAATAAAAGTACTTAAAAAGAAAGAAAATGTCCTTTATTACAGCAAAATGGCAATATTAATTCACAGCTGATTAAAGTTTAGAAATGTTCCAGTAGGAGGCATTGACTAAATCTTAATATTGATAGAGTTGCTTTGCATAAAAGTTATTTTTCAAGTCACATTTCCAACTTCTCTATTTCCTTTTAAAGACATTTTCAGTAGGCCAGAAGGTTAAAAACAAGAACAAAAATATCAATATGTCCATTAGAGAAAGAAACTGAAATTACAGCTTGAAGGAAAGAAAGAGCTGAGTCATTCCAAAGAGAATGATGAACTGGAAGCTTTCAGAGATGCAATTTCCTACCCCGCCCCCAATTTGTCAATTTCATGGTCATCCATTAAGAAGTCAGAATGTCTGGGTTCAGCAAGTCCTCCAATCCAGGTGTGCGGACGGCAACACCTGCAGTGTGGAGGCTATTTGCTCTGCAAGAATTTTGTCTTTGGCATTGCTGCTTGTGCCTCCAGTAAGACTCTTTGATCAAATTCACACAGGTGCTCACTTGCCTTAAGTCTGTCACTAAAATACAGATGCCTACGGTCTACTTTTAGGCATATTTCCTAGACCACACACACATCAAAGACCTTCTTTAGGAGCACTTTCTGTGAGACATACAAAAGTAGCTACCAATAGACCATAAACACTTCACAGGTAAGTACCATGTCCTATTACTCTCTGTATCCCAATGACCTGACACATCACTGATGAACCCTGGTGGTAAAGGTAAAATGAAGTCCCATCTCTGGCAGATAAATAGAGCTCCACAGATCCACCAACCCAGTAAGCCCAGTGCCTGATTTAAGAGTAGGTGGGTCAAAGACCGGAGTTCTGGTCCTGTCTCTTGACTTAACCTGTGATCTTAAACAAGTCGCCTAATCTCTCTAGGTGCCAGTTGTGTCATCTTTTTAATGAGAAGGTTGGGCCTAATCTTCATCTTAGTGTCCCCGTGCATCCTCTTTCAGCCTAAGATTCTAGGATCCAGTGAGTTGGAACCTATAGATTCCCTCAGTTCTCACTAAATGATCAGTTTACAAAAAATATGGAAAAGTGCCTTAGTAGGTACTGCATTAGGCACCGTGGGAGACCACTAAAGACTGGACATACTCCTGTATCCAAAGAGTTCACAGTCCCAGAATTTATAGGGAAATACAAAGGATCTGAAATAGCCAATACAGTTTTGAAAAATAACGATGTGGGAAGACTTACGCTACCTGAATTCTAGACTTAATACAAAGCTACAGCTACGGAACCAGCATGGTAGTGGCTTAAGGGCAGGCATATATAGACTAATGGAACAGAAAGGAGTCCAGAAAAAGACCATATATTTGTCAATTGATTTTAACAAGGATTTTCAAGAAAGAATTAACAAAGAAGGTAATTCAGTGGATAAAAGACAGTCTTTTCAGTAATTGGATAATCATAATCATTGAGGAGCATCTCAATCCTTACTTCCTATTATTTAACAAACCTCATTCAAAATGGATAACAGACCTAAATTTAAGAGCTAAACTTATAAAACTTCTGAAAGAAAACAACATGAAATGTTTGTGATCTTAAGATGACCAAAAATCTTAGAACAGAAAAGCACAAACCAAAAAAGAAAAAAATGAATAAATTAGACTTCATCAAAATTAAAAGTGGCTCAGCAATGCCTGGCTGGCTCAGTTGAAAGAGAATGAGATTCTTTATCTCAAGGTTGTAAGTTTGAGCTCCAGGTTGGGTGTAGAGATTACTTAAAAAATAAGTATTAAAAAATTAAAAGTAGTTCTTCTTCAAATGATACTACTAAGAAAAATGAGAATGATTCTGGCAAGATGGAGAATTAGGAAGCACCAGGAATCTGTCTCCATGTCTAGACAACAATCACACTGGTGGAATCTGTCTGATATAACTGTTTCGGAATCCTGGAGTCTATTGAAGGCATGCAAATTTCAGCAAAAGGACTGGTGGTAAATTTCAGTCAATTTCAGCTCTTAGCATAACAGTAGCCACCCATCTCCCATCCCAGTGGTATGGAAGGATCCCTGCCCCAAGAGAAGCCTGAACACAGCCTGACCCTCCGCACACAGGTAATGACCATGTTGGACTTATTCTTGCAATGCAGGGATGTTTTAACACACAAAAATCAATCAGTGTAATATATCACATTAACTGAATGAGGGGGAAAAAAAATACGATCATCCCAGCTGACGTAGACAGTGCATTTGACAAAATTCAACACCCTTTCATGATAAAAACAACTTAAAAATGAGGAATAGAAGAAAATCACTTCAAAATAATAAAAGCCATATGTGAAATACCCACAGCAAACATTATGCTCAATGGAAAAGCTTTTCCTTAAGATCAGGAATAAGGCAAGGCAAGGATGCCCATTTTCACCACTTAACACAGTACTGGAACTTCTAACCACAATAATTAAGCAAGAAAAAGAAATAGAAGACTTTCAAATTAGAAAGGAAGAAGTAAGATTATCACTGTTTGCCAATGATATGATCTTACATGTAAAAATCCCAAAGATTTCACAAAAAAGGTTGAGAATAAGTGAACTCAGCAAAGTAGCAAAATACAAACTCAACATAACCATCAATTGCCTTTCTGTATACTAACAAGGAACACTCTGAAAAGGAAATTACAAAAACATTTCCATTTATTATAGCATCAAAAGATAAAATACTTATAAATTAACTTAACCAAAGAGGTTACAATGAAGATATAAGACACTGCTGTAAAAAATTAAATAAGAAATACATATATTCCATTTATAATGGAAACACATCCTATTTTCATAATTGTAAGATTTAATATTGTTAAAAGGTCAATACTACCAAAGAAATCTACTGAGTCAGTGTAATCCCAACAAAATCCCAATGATTTATTTGCAAAATAGAAAAATCCATCATAAAATTCATATGGAATCTCAAGTAACCCAAATGGCCAAAACAATTTTTTAAAAAGAACAATAAAACTAGAGGATTCACACTTTCCAATTTCAAAATTTACTACAAATCTACAGTGATCAAAATAGTGTGGTACTGACATAAAGACAGATATAGACCAATGGCATAGAATAGAAAGCCCAGAAATAAATTCTTGCATATGTTGTCAAATGATTTTTGACAAGGTTGCCAAAACCATTCAAGGGGAAAGACAATCTTTCTAACAAATGGTGCTGGGAATACTGGATATCCACATGCAAAAGAGTGACACTGAACTCTTACCTATTATCATGTATGAAAATTAACTCAAATGGATCAAGAACCTAAATGTAAGACCTCAAACTATAAAACTCACAGAAGAAAACATTTAACAAAAGATTCATTAAAAAAAAGAAAGAAAAAGAAAAAGGCAGGGCACCTGGGTGGCTCAGTGGTGGTTAAGCATCTGCCTTCAGCTCGGGTCATGATCAGAGGGTCCTGGGATTGAGTCCCGCATTGGGCTCTCTGCTCAGTGGGATGCCTGCTCCTCCCTTTCCCACTTCCCCTGCCTGTACTGCCTCTCTCTCTCTCTCTCTCTCTCTCTCTGTAAAATAAATAAATTTTTTTAAAAAAGCTTCATGACACTGGAGTTGGTAATAATCTTTTGGATATGATACCAAAGGCACAGGAAACAAAAGAGAAATACACAAATGGGACTTCATGAAAATTTTAAAATTTTATGCATCAAAAGACAGTATCAACAGTATAAAAAAGACCACAGCATGGAAGAAAATATGTGTGAATCATGCATGTGATAAGGAATTCATATCCAGAATAAATAGAGAATACCTAAAACTCAAGAACAACCACAAAAGAAAACGGGCAACCCAATTCAAAGACGGCTAACGGACTTGCACAGACATTTCTCCAGAGAGGCTGCACAAATGGCCGGTAAGCACATGAAAAGAAGCTCCAGGTCACTAATCATTAGGTCGACACAAATCAAAACTACCATGGATACCACCTCACGCTCATTAGGAAGTTTACTATCAAAAAAAAAAAAAAACAGAAAACAAGTGCTGGCAAAGATGCAAAGAAATGGGAACCTTTGAGTGCTGTTCATGGGATGTAAAGGGCACATTTACAAATTTCCATTACAAATGGGAACAGTAGGGCAGTTCCTCTAAAAGTTAAAAGTAGAATTACCATATAATTCGGCAATTCCACTTCTTCGAGAATATCCAAAAGAATCCAAAGCAGGGTCTCCAAGAGATAGCAGGGTCTCCAAGAGATATCTGCACACCCATATTGGCCGTAGTGGTATTCACCATGATCAGAAGGTGGAAGTAACCCAAATCCCAAATGTCTACCGAAGGATGAAGAGATAAACCAAATGTAGTACATACACACACACACACACACACACACACACACACACACACACTGCAATATTATTCAGTCTTAAAAAGGAAGCAAATTCTGACACATGGTACAACACGGAAGAACCCTGAGGACATTAAGCTGTGTGAACTATACCAGTCCCCAAAGGGCAGAAACTGTATGACTCTATTTATGCGCGGTACCTAGAGTAACCAAATTCATTGAGATGAAAAGCAGAATGGTAGTTGCCAGCGGTTGCGGGAGCAGAGAATGAGGAATTGTTTAATGCCCGTGGAATTTCAGTTTTGCAAGATGAAAATGTCCTAGAGACTGGCTATAAAAACCATATGAATATACTTAACACTACTTAACATTGCACACTTAAAAAGGGGGTCACACAATATTCCACTTAAGAAGGGGCCACCCGGTTGTCTCAGTCAGCGTAACCCATAACTCTTGAGCTTGGGCATGTGGGTTCGAGCCCTATGCTGGGTTTAGAGATTACTTAAAAATAATAAAATCTTTTTTTAAAAAAAAGTTAAGATGGTAAATGTTGTGTTCTGTATATTTTACCCGGTGGGCTCAAATAGGAGTCAAGAATTCAGAGGGGGGATAAGGGCCCTTTCACATGGGTGTGCAAGGTGTCTTGCACAAGGGCTCCTAGCCACGGGTGTGAAAAACCAGCCCACACTGTTCTCCAAGCCAAGCAACCTAATTTGCAAAGAAGGAAGCTTAAGGCATAGTGGGAGGAGAAGGGGAAGGGAGGAAGGTGGGGAGACCTTAAGACAGTAGGAAGGGGGCGGAAAGGAGGAAGAGAGAAGGAGGAGCCAGTCAGCCATTGGCGGGGCGGGGGGCGGTTCTGCCCACTGGAATGAGATTGTTCTCAGGGCTTCTGTTTAAAAGTTCTGGACTTGGAGATAGAGAGGAGAAGGGAGTTGGGGGGAAATTGGAAGGGAAGGTGAACCATGAGAGACTATGGACTCTGAAACAATCTGAGGGTTTGAAGGGGCGGGGCGTGGGAGATCGGGGCACCAGGTGGTGGGTATTAGAGAGGGCACGGATTGCATGGAGCACTGGGTGGGGTGCAAAAATAATGAATACTGTTATGCTGAAAATAAATAAACAATAAATTAAAAAAAAAGTTCTGGACTTGGTGAGAGAATAGCACAAGGAGGCTTGGAATCACTATTTGGAATTACAGTATAGGCAGTAGCCGTGCATGCTCCTCTAGAAGATAAAATGAATCACCTTTTTAATTCCTCTCACAGTCTGTTTCCGAATAGCAAATGACATCATGCGGGAAAATTCCACCATTTCTCTCAGTTAAATCCTGTCTTCCTCTGAATGGCAATTCTCTGGGACTAGTTAACATGTCAGGGTTAACATTTAGTGAGCCCTTTCCCTGTTTCAGGGACTGTTGCAAGAGCCTTACGTGTGTTATATCATTTAATCCTAAAGTATCCCGGATGAGGTTAATACTCTTATTATGCAAACTGTTAATTTCATAGACGACAAACCGGAGACACAGGTTAAATAACAGTGTGAGTTCACAGAGCTGGTAAGGAAAGCTCTGGAAATCCAGGTTTGACTTTTCCTCAAATTATAGACAAGATTTTTCCCTATAGATAACGTTTCCATTCAGAGCAAAAGCTAAGCAAATTAAATAAGAGCAGGCATTCTTTAGTCCACCGCACCTGGTAAAGGCAGCGGGTGGGGAACCTACTAAGGTAGACTGAGGGGAGTAAAACAAAGGGAAGGCTACACAGGGCCAGCTCACTTCCAAGCAGCCTCTCCTACAGGTAAACCCAACCTGAGGACTTTGTGATCCTAGTAACAATGAATTTCATGCAGTTTCTGGAACATACCATGTTTTCTTCCCTGTGCCCTTACTCAGCCTGTCCCTTTCCCTGGGAAAACCCAGTCTCTTGCCCTACTTTACCTGAACAACTCTGCCTCATTCATTAAGACTAAAGTCAGCTACCAGCCTTTCCAGGAGGAAAGGCTTCCTAAGCCTCCCTCTTCCCACCCTGCCAGAATGACTCTAGTACACTTAACCACAGTCCGCAGAAATTTTCTTTTCTCTGTCTCTGCTTCCTCCAAGGAGGGAAGATTCTGTCTTATTCATGACTACCATTTAGTGAGTGATGACTGCTTCACATACATTATTTCATTCAATCCTTTAAAACAATCCTGTGGCACTGATAGTCTCAACCTTTTTTTTTTTTTTTTTTTTTTTTTTTTGCAGAGGAGGATAAAGTCTGAGAGCCGGGATCTTCTGTAAGCTATTAAGGGATACATGAATGATGTAACCTAGACGTGACTGCAGAGCCTGCACTGGCCATCCCGAGAGCACACGGACCTTCCCAAATTCAGGTTTGTGTTCTTCACGTGCAGCATAGTAGCTTGCAAATGACTGCTGAGGAAATGTCTGCTGAACTGATTTGAAGCTGTTGGCTTAAATGATAAATAAATAGACCAATACATACAAATGAAGGCACGGTATTTAAAAACTGTAAAATTTTATCCCCTCTGGGGGCAAATTAAACCAATAAAAACAGAGGGGGAAGAAGAGGGTATTTTCCAGATCCAGCCATCTGCCCCCCCATGAGAAGGATCTGCCCACGGTGAGGGAACAGTCCCCAGGTGGTGCAGGTCATTGACAGAAAAGCCGCATGCGAACAGCTTGTATTCTGGAATAAACCACGATGAGCAAATAGCATTTTATGGAGAAGCCTGGACTTATTTCACACCGTCTTGCTGTCTATAGAGAAGAGAATTTTTTTTTTAAAGTTGGTGGGAGGGGCGCATAAGGAAGGGACAGAAACTAAAGGGTTTAAGAGGAAGGGGGATGGTTCGTGAGTAATACCTTCTCAGACTCAGTGCGGTGTGCACGTTAAGTGAGATAAAGTGCGTTAAAAAAAAAACAAGCGGCACAGAGTCTGGCCCTCAGCGAGCCCTCCATCAGCGTCAGTGTTGGTCATAGTCACTGAGTCTGTTATTATGAACCTACCATCATCAGCTCACTTGATCCTCCCCACAACACCATACTGGGACCATCCGCAGGTTACCTACCATACTGGGACCATCCGCAGGTTACCTGCGGGGAACTAAGCACGAACGGGTCAGGTAACAAGCTCAGGTGTAGGCACCTAGAACACAGAGGGCACGGAGCCCAAGGCAGACAAAGCCTAGAGCAGAGAAGGTCATTGTGACCGCCTGGACTGTACCGCTGCCCCAGGAGGTCCTGTGCGGAGCACTACACAATTATCCCTAAGTCTCACACCAACCCCGCAAGGCATTATTACCTCTTTCACATATGAAGAAGTTGAAACTCAGAAAGGTCATGTCCAAAGTCTCACACTTAGTACAGGAGAGGCCAGATTTTAACTCAGATCTACCTGACCCCCAAAGGCTATTCCCTTTTCAGGGACAGCAGGCTCTGGGGTCCTAAGTTGTGCTGTGGCACATTCCCTCTGAGACCCCCGTGGATGCTGTCTGGGCAACCCCCCCCCCCATACTGGGCAGCCCCTGTGTGGATTACAGTCCGCAGGGTTTGTTGTGAAGAAGGCATACCGGAAGCCAGACACTCAGCCGTGTAATTTTCTACCCGCGACTCCAGATTCAAAAACTAATGCTTCCGGTCAAGGGCAGTTGTGTACTTGAGTAACAAACCTGGGTAATAAAAGGTTCAGAGGAAAACATGGGGCCTTTTAGGAAAAACGATTTTGGGGAGGCTCATTTTTCAAAGAGATTATTTTTGGGAATCAAGTTTGATACATTTTAACTCTATGTAGGGCTCGAGATACGAGATACAGGGGCTTTCCTGAGCGCAAAAGCTTCCGAGACAATAAATAAATCACAAGAGTAGCTCTTCTCCAGGGCACAGCTCTGTCCCACTGCCACTACATTGCTCAGAAGGAAAAAAAAAAAAAAAAACATTGCCTAGACAATATCAAAAAGAGCAGAAACTACAGAATCTGCCTTATTTTGATGTCCCTGATGTAGCTGCACAGTGCAAACTGTATGGTAATATTTGCTGATTGCAATGACAAGAAATACACTTGGGTTTGGATGGGTGTACCATCAGCACTGTGGGAAACGACAGGTCTTACCTTGCAAAAAAAAAAAAAAAAGTTTAATTTCAGTTCAATCTGTCCTTTCTTCCTAGGGTTTTCACCTTCCCCAGGTATACCCTCATCCAGGAAAATAAAAAATCTTTAAAACCATTTCGTTGATAAAAATGGGTTGGGAGTTTCACAGGAGTAACCTTGCCATTTGGTGCTTCTTGACTATTACCTTGTGTCCCTTTAGAGCCTTTGAGTCAGCTGTCTACTTTGCAAAGCTCTGCCGATGCCCCCGAAGTATTTGTCCTAATTATTGCTTAACGCACTGACGAGAAGCTTCCCAGAAGGCAAGCAAACTTTCATGATCATTTCCCTGGTCTGAACTCAAAAAGCAACATAAATATCTATGATCACTCAATACTACTAATGCTGATGTTACCGAATTATGCTAACCGAATTACAGAAAAATGCTATTAATGCCGATAAGGATTATACCAGAGGTAATAAAGATTAAAGCTGTCAAAATTAATTAAGCACATACTCATTAAATCCAAGGTAGCTTCTGTGTCTTTATTGCACAAATACAATTAACACTTAATCTGAATCTCGATAAGTTACATAATCATGTGACTCAAAATAAAGGGAGGATACAACCTTGGCCTTCTCCGTTTTACATGGGAAAACATTAATGACGCTGACATCGGAGACAATTAGACAGTGTCAGCCAATTGTTTTTAGCCAGCTTTCTCTCACATCTGTGGTGTCTACAAGCAAGAAGGCTCATTGTTTCCACAGGCCTCCTTCGGGCCGTGGCTTTTTGTGTAAACCGTCAATCTTTTGGTGAATATCAAAGCCGTGAGGAAATTAGAACAGACCAGCTCTGCTGCCCCACACTAAAGCTTAGCAGGGTGCATCCACTATGCTACTAATTAGGCAGTGACCAACAAAATAACCTGTCAATGTCCGCTAGCCATTTCCCACACACCTGCATTTCATACCCTAATAAGCATACAGCAAGAGAGAAAAAGGGGTAACTGCTCAAGTGTGAAAAATGAACCAAATATAACAATGTTTCCATCCTCACCTATACGTCGGGCAATTACCATTTAACATGAGGGGGACTGAACGTGTCAGAAGACTCACAATACAGTATCCGAAACTAAAACCCAGGGGGGGAAGCCACACATTGAGACTGTATTAAGGTTTGCTTCGGAAATATCACACTAAGAAGAATCTAGAGTTATGCATAAAACCCAGGAAACTGAAAATGACCATAATTTAGATTAGGGGCCAGGAGACTGACTTAAAAAAAAAAATTTTTTTTCCATTCAAGCCACTGAAAGAGAAATGCATAGCACGCTTTTCATCGTTTGCTTCCGTGAAACAAAAATATATCACAGGGCAGGAAAAAGGAGGACTAGGTCATCACATCTCCCCCTACACTTGGTGCCCGGATTTGGCAAATCATCATCATTCTTTTGACCTACCACACGTTAATTAATTTCTTCCTCGGCTTTCTAGGTATCCCCCATGGGCTCCTACTGTAAATTCTGAATGCAGCATTTTGTTTTTTCGAATTTTCACTCCCTGAGAAAGCTGCACGTACCTTGCAGACAAGGCAGCTGGAAAGGCGCAGTAGTAAATGGACTGAAAACACTCCTACTCTGCCCTTGAGCTTCAGAACGATCTGAAAACTCTCACCCAAGTGTCGAAACACTGCACCTTTAACCCACCTTACTCTTAACGGAGCCCAACTGGACCTCTGTTTAAGGCTCTTCCCAATGACTTGGGTCACAAAATCTCTTTCATCTTACTGATCAAAAATAGGTTCTATCTCAAAAAAAGAAAAATGTTTTTAAGGCACAAAATAAGAAGTGCTAAGAATCTGATCCATGTGATTAAAATGAAAACAAAAATTACCAAGCCCCTCTCAAATCAAAGCGTTAAGGGAAAAAAAGCAAAACAAAACAAAACAAAACAAACAAACAAAAAAAAACTTTGCACAATGCCTCTCTCCACTTTATTTTGCCCTAAACAAAGATTTTGTGGTACAGGTACCCATACGATAGATTTCTTATGAAAAGGCCACTGGCTTTTAAGACCATATATCCTTTGGAGCAGCTCCTTTTTGTGCTGAGGGATCCAGCTGAACTTTTTTTAAACAGAGAACAAGAGAAATGTAAGGACAAAATTGCTATGTGAAGAAACATCACTTCATCTCAATATGTGCCCAGGAACCGGCTATATTGAGAGAGCATCCTTGATAGAATTGCATACAATATAGACCAACATTCAAATGGTATTTGTTAGATACTTCTGAACACTACTTTTCTTTTCATTAGACTTTATCCAAAAACAGCATTTTCAATGATAAATAAAAACTTTCTCCACCTCTTCCTACTTGAACTCAAGTACAGAAGGCCCCTATTTAAAATGCAGCCCCGGAGCCGCCACCAGCCTGCCTGTCCAGCTGCCAGGAGCTTTTGTGTACAAAGATGTTAATTGGTCCTAATCCCCTTCTAGAAGCTGTTTTGGTAGCCTGACCTGGCACCCTGAAGAAGGACACCTTGGTGTGAAAAACTAAAGGGTCCATTGAGGAGGGAGTGAAAGGCAGCCAAGCATTCCAACACATTTTAATTTCAGGAATTAAAAAAGGGGAACATCATCATGTAGATCCTAGAGAAATCTTACAAAGCTTTAATAACAGTGAAGTAAGTCCTACAAACACCCAAGCTACACACACACACACACACACACACACACACACACACACGCACGCACACACACAAAGGGAGAGAAGGAAGCCCCAGAGTGGGGGCAAAGGGAAATTCAGATGCTCAAATTCACCATTTGATTATTTCAGCTCATAACCTGGTTCTCTGAAACTCAAAGACTGCATTTGTCTAGTTGAGATTTTTTTTCTTCCATCCTCATTTACCAAGCCAATAAGCTTGTGAAAATCGAATCACTCCTCTGTTCAACCCCCCAGAGATTCCGCTAGACGACGTGGTCTCATTTGGTTGAAGTGTAGTATCTAGCTCATTGACTAGATTTAAATTTGTCTGACAACTCGCAGTTTCTGGAAGAGCAAGTGAAGAGAAAAAGAGTACTAATGCTTCTGGAAAACTTCTCATTCACTCTACTCCATGTCAAATAATCTTTCCTTAACACACCGTAAAAGACTATATGTGCTATGTACCAATTTAGAGAACCTACGTTTACACCCTGGGTGGCAAATTATGCTAATGGCGTGCATGATCTACAACTGTGGGGTTTTTAATTTTTTGACAGAGTTCACAGATCAACTTCATGGGTCAAAGGAGCTTACCTTTCATCTGATACAAGCAGAAAGATATGAAGGTTATGGATTACTAAAATTGCACCAAATGCCAAACTTTCAACCATGACCTAGCTTATATTTTAATCTCCCACACTGATTTCTGAAGGTTGGGGTTTTCCATGAACACATCAGACATAGATCGGGGCAACAGAGCGAGAGGACTGCCTCCAGTGAGGGCATCTGCAAGGTGCATCGTGTAAAATGCAGTAGAGTATTTTCAAAGCAACTGAATAGGCACAGAAAAGGAATGGCCAGTTTTTCTGGCAATGGAGGCTCATTCCAGGAGCAGAAGAAGGCATTCTGGTGTGCTTCTGAAGGTCTGAAATTTGAGATGATCTAGCCTGTGGAATAAGAGATTCCAATCATCAAAATGAAGTTGATGTAATACAATTGGACACTTAAAACAATTCTCTAAGAATAGCAGCTCTATTTTGCTCAGAATCATCTTTCTCACAAACCACTTAACTTCTCCCACTATATCTTCTTTAAACATTGGCCGACTGTAATAACCCACTGATGTGCCAAACTCTACTCTGAGTATCACACAAGATCACGATGTGGCCTGTACCAGTCACTCTCCCAAATGATTCCCTTGTCACTTAGGAAATAAGGAGAAAGAATGTAGGACTTGAAAAGTTACTCACTTTCTTTTTTCTTTTTTTTTTTAAACTATATGTATTTATTTGTCAGAGAGAGAGAGACAGACAGACAGACAGACACACACACACACACACAGCATGAGCAGGAAGGACAAAGGAAGCAGCAGGCTCCCCACTGAGCAGAGAGCCTGATGTGGGACTCGATCCCAGGACCCTGAGCCGAAGGCAGAGGCTTCACCAAATGAGCCCCCCAGGCACCCCAAGTGACTCACTTTCAAACTCAGTATTTATGCTCCCTGAATCTCCTCCAAAGGCTGCTGGTGGAGACAATTAATGCTTCATCACACAAGCCAACTTTTTAGAGACAGAGCAGCCCTCAAGGGGACATAAGGAATGCCTGCCTTTATTTTTAAAAGTCTTACAATCAAAAAGACCTTATCAGGGGCGCCTGGGTGGCTCAGTGGGTTAAAGCCTCTGCTTTCGACTCAGGTTATGATCTCAGGGTCATGGGATCGAGCCCCACGTCGGGCTCTCTGCTCAGCAGGGAGCCTGCTTCCTCCTCTCTCTCAGCCTGCCTCTCCGCCTACTTGTGATCTCTGTCTGTCAAATAAATAAATAAAATCTTAAAAAAAAAAAAAAGACCTTATCAGTACCTAGTACAGAAAAAATTCAAATAGTATAAGTAAAAAGTACAATGTCCCTTCCTATATGAAATTCCACTTAAAACTTATTTCATGGAGGCCCACCCCTGCCAATATCACTTCATTTGTTTTTGGCCTCAAGATGCTTAGGCCAGACCTTAAATAACTTGCCCAAGTTCACAGAGTCCTTCAATAGCAGAGTTAAAATTTGAGGCAGGTCTGATTGCAAAGCGAACTTCCTTTTTACCACACCATGATGTCTCTACAGATTATTTTAAAATCTTACTGTGTGATCAGGTAAAAGCGAAGTATAAAGATGCTAGTCTTTTCAAAGGTTTGGCACCACCATAGTCGTAGGGCAGGTACTCAATAAAGAACTGCTGAATTAACAATTATTGATGATCACCTTTCTCTTACATCGACACGTCCAGGTTAGAGTCCTGATTCTTTCCCAGGCTAACCTGGGTGGCTCTAGACAATTTATTTCACCTCCTCTGAGCCTAGAAAATGGATAAAGAACTGCCTATCAGATTGTCATAAAGAGTAAATACACAGAAAGCATCTGGTGCACGCCAGTCAGGGCCTGGGAAACAATGACCAGCAGCCTAAAACACCTGTTTCTGTAATGAAAGGGTTACTGGAACCCTGCCACACTCATTCACGGACATACCGTCTACGGTCGCTTGCAGGCTAGAACCGCCAACTTGCATCCAGAACAGAATGCACACCCCACGATGCCTAAAACATTTATTATCCGGCCTCTGACAGTAAAAGTTTGTCCAAGCCCGAAACTGGTCATCAATAAACATGTGTTCCCTTTGCCCTTTCTTTCCTTTCCTGAACCTGGTCCCTTCAACTTAAGGGAACTGCATTTTTTTTTTTTTTTAATGTTTGGAAGACCCAGGTACCACACCGTCACCACCCATCCCTGCATGTGCAGACGACAGAACCTGCGCAGAATTCGGATCCGTGGGAAGAGCCACAGAACCAGCGGGGCACGACTCAGAAGCGCAGGCTGGAGGCTTGGACTCTGCTTAGCTCCGGGAGCTGGGATTCGATTCTGCCGCTGGTCACTTAGCGAGAACGCTTCTTCCAGGTGACAGAAGAGCTACGTGGAGAAGGGATCTGGGAGCTGAAATCTAGAGATTAACTGGGCCAAAACTGAGGGCAGAAGCATTTGAGGAGGCAGAAACGGTTACACGAGGATTCTGAGGTGGGACAAATCTTAGGGAAAGGTGAGGCTGGAGCATAACGAAAAGCACAAAGAAAGAGGGAAATGAGGCTGGGAGATGTAGTCAGCATGGAGCCACACCAAGAGAGACAGGAAGAGAGGGAACACAGCAGAGGGAGTGGGGGAGGGGAGGAAGAAGCAGGCTGGGCAGGGAGCCTGCTGAGGGGCTCGATCCCAGGACCCTGGGACCATGACCTGAGTTGAAGGCAGATGCTTAACCACTGAGCCACCCAGGCATCCCCCCATATAAGGATTTTAAGTGACACAATCCAAAGTATAATTTAAGATCACTTTGCTGCATAATGATTAAATGCCTAGATAGGAAGGAATTGAAATGGCGAGTGTCCAAGACTGAGAAAAGGCTAAAATCTAGGTCTCCTAATTCCCAATTAATTTTCTTTTCACTACCCTGGGCTGTTCTGGAGAAAGCAGTTCACACAACATAGCATTTGGGTCTCCCCCAAGCTTGGATTAATTCATCTGAAAGGAAAACTTTGGAGACTGGCAGCCACATGGACCAATAATCTGGGTAATGAAGATTTAAAGGACAAAGTGATAGACCAAAAGGTATTCTATCATAATTCTCAAGAAATGAGCCAAATTGGAGAAATACAGCTGAGCTGGAGAATGAATAACCAGAATCTAAAAGGCAATCATATTTTGGCTTTAAAATATGAGTGCATCCAGAATAAGAAAGGCGGGTCAATAAAATGTGTCCATTCTTAATCCTAAAGAAGCAAAGGAAGAATTTTCAAGTGGCAGAGACCTCTAAATTATTCTCTGTGGTTTTAAGAGGATAGAACAGGGACCCATGGGTGGGAGAGCAGAACAGGGTGGAGGGTAAAAGAAAACTAGTGGGGGAGATATATTTTTATCTCACCAGGAGGCAGAATTTTCTTATACAAAGTTGCCCAAGGAAGAGAACAACCTGTTACTGACAGGTTCATTCAAATCACTCACTCAGCTGTACTCCAGACATCATCCTAAACACAAGGCTGAGGTCCCTATTGCTCACTGAATGTTTTTGGAGCCCTTGGCTAAATTCCATGACTATAAAAGTCCCTTCCAACATGAGACCTGATGGTTGCCACAAAACCTGAAATTGTCCATGTGTCAAAGTATACCTTTCTTATTCTCCGGGCTACAAAAACAAACAAACAAACAAACAAACAATTTTTAAATGACAGAAGTGAAGACCTCAGGAAAGTTGAAACTTTTCCTTTTTTCACTGTGAAACCCTGTTTTGAAAAATTTACCTATGTATGGACCAAGACCAGGTTGCTGACTTTGCCATCTCCAGGTGAGGGTCAGGCACTGCTTGTCACCGAAGGAACGGGTTGACCCGCTGTATGCTCTAATCAGAGCACCTAGTGTGACAAAGGAACCCCCAGGGGGTCAACAATTAATAGGACGGTAATACAGCTGATTCCTCTAAACCAAACCTCAGATACCAAGGCATTTAACATATTTTATTAAGTCGTAGGCAGAGACCAAGATTAATTCTTTATCAGGCTCCTTGAGGACTTAGGCATTGCTACTCAAATCTTAACACGCTAAAATTAATTCAGTCAAAATGTTCAGGGAGTTATTTTCCTCTCACTTCAAATACCTGAGGAAAAGGGCTGCCGGTGAAAAGCCCTGCATTGTTCGAAAAGCCAAACCACGACATGCTTCCTGGGATCTGAAAATTAGCAGGAGCTCACCCTCCAGCTTCCTGCCCTAGTGTTTTCTCGCCTTTTTTTCCCCCCCTCAAACAAGTGGATCTAGTTACATTTGTTTCACCTCTCAGATATTTTGGCAATTTTCTTTTTTGAACAGAAGAATTCAGTTCCTTTCTTAAGAGTTCGAGCAGGAAAGGGAGGTGAAAAAGTTAACTGAAAAAACGAACAGTGCTGGTCCCATAATTACCCAAGGACTAGAAAGCTCTATTCTCTCCGTGATGAAAAAGGGGAATTACACATGTAACTTCCATTAACATTAATGGGACTTACCTCCATAAATCCTCTCAGCATCAATGGGAAGAATGGATTTGGCATAACTATCGGCCTGGCACCTTTACTCTCTCGGTCATTTCTATTACTAGGTTCAAAGGCAAAGAGCCAAGCCCGCTGCAAACCAGAGCCAGGTGAAGCTCCAGGCCACTGACTGACTGTCACCTGCCTTCTCAGAGCCATGGGGCAGAAGGATTATAAAAATAGAGGTCTTCATTTCTTTTACTTTTTTTTTTCCTTCTTCACATTTTACCTGCTGGAAACAGAGCCTAATCAATTGCACAGATTTATTATTTTTTTTAATGTAAGTTTTTCCTTAGCGATTATGGGTTTGAGAGCTCCTGGTCCCACCCTGGAAGGCAGTTACCAGCAAACGGATCTTGAGAAAAAGTTCTTAGCTAGATGTATTGCTGAGGGATGGCCTGATGGAGGAAGACACTCTTGAACCCCAATAATTAAGACACAAAGCAGAAAGTGTGGAGTATGGCTGTTGCCAGTACAAACCAAAAATCCTGAGAAAGAAGAAAACAAATCCATACTGGGAACGAAGGAAAAAAGTATGAAAGAGGTAACATTGGAGCTGGACCCTGATGGTCGAGTGAAATGACCATGAATCCATCTTGGGACCAGAGAAGAATCCAGAAAATACTTCAAGAACAAAGGAGGAGGCACAAAATAAAGGGAAAGAGGGTGGATTTGGTGCCAGATAAAACTGGGTTTGCCTCCGGGTTCTGACTAGCTGTGCGACCACATCGAGCTTCCTAATCTGCCAAGTGGGAATAATAACACCTACTTGGTGGGGTGCCGGGGTGGTTCTCTTGGTTGGGTGGGGACTCTTTCAGTTCAGGTCATGATCTCAGGGTCCTTGGATGTAGCCCCACGTGAGCTCCGTGCTCAGCAGGGGCCCTGCTTGAGATTCTCCCTCTCCCCTCCCCCTACTCACGTGTGCACATGAGCAGGTGCACCGTCTCACACAAGTGAAATAAATAAATCTTTTTAAAAAATTAATGCACAATAACACCTACTTTGGGGGCACCTGCTTGGCTCAGTTGTTAAGTGTCTGCCTTGGGCTCAGGTCGTGATCCCAGGGTCCTGGGATGGAGCCCTGCTTTGGGCTCCCTGCTTGGGGGGGAAGCCTGCTTCTCCCTCTCCCACTCCCCCTACTTGTGTTACCTTTCTTTGCTGCGTCTCGCTCTGTCAAATAAATAAATAAAATCTTAAAAAATAAATAACACCTGCTTTGTAAGTTTGTTGAGCAAAGTGAATGAGGCAGTTATGGAGTTTGCTACAAGCCCCCACCCCAAGTCTGGTAATATTAATTGACCACTAATTTGTTACTATTACTATTAAAATTATTGGTTCTGAATGGCCTCCAATTTATGTCGCATAAATAGCCTCCACAGATAATTCCGCTGTGTCTGACCATCCCTGGGAATGACATGAGCTGGGCTCCATGCCAGCAAGGCCAGTCTCCCCTCTGCTCAACACGCACTCCTCCAGGGACCCCCCCCCCTGCTGGTCACCAGCCACCCCTCTCCTTACCTCAGCTGTGCCTCCCTCCTCCCAAGCAATGCTCCCGTCGCTCCCAGCCTGTCCAAGACCATCTGAACCCAAAGGTGATCTCCAAAACTCTAAAACTTATCTGATGAAAATCCCATTAGGTAAAGAGATTAGGAATTCTTATTCTTCCTAATACATGAAGCCACCGAGGTCCAGAAAGGTCAAATGATTTGCCAAAAATCACATGGCTAATATTTGACGGAACTGGGGCAAGAATCCTGGTCTTGTCTTTTTGAATTATTTATGTATTTATTTATTTTAAAGATTTATTTATTTTAAAGAGAGAGAGCAGGGGTTGGGGAAGAGGGAGAGGGATAAGCAGACCCCCCACCCCCCACCCCACCCCCGCTGAGTGGGGGAGCCCGACACAGGGCTCCATTCCGGGACGCTGAGATTATGACCTGAGCCGAAATCAAGAGATAGCTGCCCAACCGACTGAGCCAACCAGGTGCTCCTTGAATAATTTGTGTTTTAATTAAAGTATGATTAACACTGTGTTATATTAGTTTCAGGTGTACAATATAATGATTCAACAATTCAGCACCCCCCTCCGTGCTCATCGAGGGGAAGTGTGATCTGAATCCCCTTCGCCTCTTTCCCCATTCCCCCAGGCAGCCACTAGCTTGTCCCCTATAGAATCCTGGTCTTTGGCTTCCTAGTCCCTTTTCTCATAAGCACCGGACCTTAGCCCAACCTAATCCAGAGATCGATCAACCACGTTTATGGCACAATTTGTAAACAAAGCGAGAATAATTATGCATGGGGTTGCTTTTCAGTCTTTCTGGCTTGGGTTTATCACAGAGAAAGGATTGTGGTGTTAAAGTACCAGATCAATCAATGAAATTAAATCACAAAACGGTTCCAGTGATATTCTACACTGAGACCAGAACCCGTGAGGAACAGCAGAAACACAGCCCCACTCAGGACTCCACCCAGGGGCTGTTCTCCCAGCTACAAACTTCAGGACCAGTGACCAGAGAGAGCTGTGGCTGGAGAAACAGAAGAAAGAGCGACTAGAGGATCGAGTTCAGGCTCCCCACCCTGCCATTGAAACCCAAAGAAAAACAAGCTCCCAGCCACCTTTCAAACTCACTTCTACGACCCTCTTCCCTACAATTTTGGGGTGCAGGGTGAGTCAGGAGGTTTAAAAATGATATATTGGGGCGCCTGGGTGACTCAGTCGGTTGAGCCACTGCCTTCAGCTCAGGTCATGATCCCGGGGTCCCGGAATCGAGCCCCACATCAGGCTCTCTGCTCAGCAGGGAGCTTGCTTCCCCCCTCTCTCTGCCTGCCTCTCTGCCTATTTGTGATCTCTGTCTGTCAAATAAATAAATAAATAAATAGACTCTTAAATAAATAAATAAATAAATAAGGATATAGTGCTATGGGCACAATTTATTAAACTAGTGGACATTAGCTAAGTGATACTAACACAGGGTGAGGGAAGTAGAGAGATAAGTTTGACCTTGTATAGAGCTGGGTTTATACCCTGGATCTACACATTTTTCTCTGTATACCCTGGGCAAATTATTTAACCAAGCGTCCTTTTTCTCACCTGTAAAATGGGGTGTAGGTAATCTCCCCCACAGATTCTCAAAGGGGTACCGGACCAGCAGCAGCTGCATCACCTGGGAACTTGATAGAAATAGAAATTCTCAGACCCCACTGTCGACCCAGCCAATGAGAACTCGATACTCTGGTGGGTAACCCAGCAATCTGCTTATATGAGATCTCTGGGTGATCCTGAGGCACACTAAAATGTGGGAACCAGTGGTCCACCTTATGGCAACTCTTCAGTCTTGAATGTGCATTGTGTTGTCATAAAAAGTACTCTCCCTTTGATTTACCCCCCCCCGAGATTTTGAAATAATTAATCTGTGGCACAGATGTCAGATTTCTAACCACCACCCCAATCACCGCTCCAGGTGATCCTAATAGGTAGTCAAGGTGACAAACACTTGCTTTGTGGGGCTGTCATAAGGATTCCCTGATTTAAAATGTCTTCAGCAATTAGCACATGCCTTGCACATAGCAGACACTCAATACATGCAAGTATCCCTTAAAAGAAAAGATCTTTTGATTTCATGCTGTTTTTGTTAAAATTTCAGATCAGGAGGAAATACACCAAAACATTAGTGGTAGTTTTCCCCCGAGTGATGGGATTACAGGTGACTTTTTTTTTTTTTTAAGATCCTTTTTATTTATTTGACAGAGAGAGAGCAAGAGAGGGAACACAAGCAGGGGGAGTGGGAGAGGAAGAAGCAGGATTCCCGCTGAGCAGGGAGCCTGCAGGACCCTGGGATCATGACCCCAGCGGAAGGCAGACGCTTAACGACTGAGCCACCCAGGTGCCCCTACAGGTGACTTTTATACTTCCTTTTGTCAACTTTGCCAGATTTTCCCAATTATTACAAAATAAACGCAACTTTTCTTTTTTTTTTTTTCTTCTGAGGCTCTTATCTTATAAAACCAATCCTATCAATACCCTTTCTCTGTCAATTAATCAGTGGGGACATCACATTATTTTCACTTTATAGGTGGGAATACTGATTCCTACCAGTAGAGTCTCTCCTGGGGATGCTCCCGTTGCTTGGGAGTCTGCCTTTGGCTCAGGTCATGATCTCGTTGTCCTGGAATAGAGCCCCGCATCAGGCTCCCTGCTCAGTGGGGAGTCTACTTCTCCCTTTGCCCCTCCCCTTGCTCGTGCTCACTCTAACCTTGCAAAAATAAATAAATAAAATCTAAAAAAAAAAAAAAACCCCACAAAAAATAAAAAACAGGTAGAGTCTCGCCAGATTTATGCTGGACTTCGATGAGATTTGAGGTTAGAATAGCAAATATCAATCACCATGACGAATTTCTCTTTTCTGGAACACCTCTCATACCCCTCAGGAATAGTATTTTCTCTTAGTGTGATGTGGACAGGGAGCTGCAGACTTGGGTGCCGAAGCTGTCACAATCTATTTGTTCCCAAGAACTAGCTTGAGCCTCTACCACCGCTCCCATCTGATCCATGTAAAGCCCCCCCACTTTGAAAACAACACATGGCTCTCCCGTGTTCCATCACCACCCACGAGGCGAGGCGGTCACTACCGTGCAATTTGAATTCCTAAGGACCAGTGCCATATGTGGTGTCCCGGAGAAAGCTGCAGCTGGAAAGACTGATTTCTGTTCTAGTCCCAGCTCCGCAGATACGAACAGCAACAGAGCCACAGCTCCGGTAGATGCACTACTGTCAACGTACTGGGCGCTAGATTCGGCATTTCCACAAGCGTTGACCATCTGGGCTAAGCATCGAGCTGTGCTTCCCAAACTGCAGAGTGTTATCAGTCATCTGGAGGGCTTACTGAACACGGCTTCAGGAAACCTCAGCCCCAGGGGTTCTCATTTAGCTGGTTTGGGATGGGACCCCAAAATCTGCATTTCGAACAAGTTCTCTGATGGCACTGAGGCCACGAACCATCTGCACTTTGCGGACCCCTGGATCATCTCCAGGTCATCTCCAGGGTCCGTTCCAGCTCTGATCTTCTCTTTGAACTCAAACCCCAACCTTACCCAATGGAAATCTGAAAATTTTCAGTGTCCGTGTCACAAGCCCCCACGGCCTCCACATGGTCCCAATGAGGGGTTTCCCTTTAAATGTGAATCCCGTACAGTCAATGCTCATATCGCCTGAGGCATCCGAGGTGACCCTCAGCGGTAGGGGAGGCAACCTCCAAGACCCCACTCTCCGAGCACATGGCAATTTTCTTAGTAATAAATTCCCGATCATCAGAAGCCGGGCCACCAGTCAATCACAGGCACAGTCAACAAAGCAGCCTAGCCCTTCATTAATGTCTGTCTTTTCACACCACACAAAGGCTGCTACTGTACATTCAAACCTTTACCTCCCACCACCGACAGAGGGCCTGGCCTGCTAGGATAAGAAAAGGAAAGCGCCAGACTAAAATGCACGAGGGCCTTATGGTACTTGGAAATGGACAATGAATTGCCACACCCAGAGTTTCATCAAGGCTTCATTCAGAACAATCCTCTCCAGTAAGCAGTATTTTCCTGTTTTGTAGCCGAGGGAATGAAGGCATAGGCAAGGCTTAGCCATTCCTTGGTTCATGCCGCGTTCGGCTACTGTGAGCCAGTCAGAAAATAGAACCCAGTTCTCCTGCTTTCCAGCCTCGGTGAACTTCACTGCTTCTTGATCCAAATGAGAGAAAATTTCCAGTTAAACTTCCTCGTCCTGACTCCCCTCTTCTTCAGCATTCTTAGCGAGAATGAATCATTATGGGTAACTAGACGAAGTACGCTAATTGCAGGGCTCGGAAAATGGAGAAGTTTAATTACATAGTTACATATGTGATTTATCAACCAGTTTTGATCGTTGACAATTCTCTTTAAAGAATTCTTTTCCTCTAAAAATTAAAATAATGTATTTTTTCATCTTCCCTGGAAGGCTTTGTTTTCATTGCAATAAAAAGATGACTATTTCTTAGGAGTGTCATGATTTCTAGGCAATTGGTCTAATGTCAGACAGGCATTAATTCTTGGTAGATTTATCATGATTAGGTCTGAAACTACAGAGGCTTTATCTAGAAACAATAATCATTTTCTGGACAAAGCTAAGTAACAGAAACCTGCCTGAAGTGGAAGGGGCTATTCTTCGAGAAACCCTAAACCTTCCATTCCTGTCTTTGAGCAAGAGTTCTCCAAACACCAGCCATCTTGAATGATGCTGCCATAAATTCGGTTTTGCCCTGGAGACAGAAAAGCTGAAGGGCCATCATGTCAAAAGAAGAGAAAATGTTCCAAGTTCCCCCAGTGTTACTCAGGCAGGCCAAGAACGTGGAGGGAACCGAATATTCACGAAAGCAAAGTTGAGGTTTTGAATCAGGACTGGACCTCAGGGACCCTGAGCACACTCTGAAGGAAGTAGGAACAATACTGTCAGCCAGCCTCTAAGTTTGCCAGGAGGGTCCCGCTCCTGCTACTCCTTGTCGCTGTTCCCAAGAGGACCTGTCTTGACCATCACTGAGACTTTCCAGGTTTTCCACATTACTGCTCAGAGAGGTTAACTTCACTTGTTATAATGCAGGTTGAAGTGGTAGAATCCAGCTTTGAACCCAAGCAGAATCTCATTCATTCACTTAGTCAGCGAATACCAAGTCAAACTTTCTAAGTGCCAGGCACCGGGCTAGGTGATGGGTAGAATAAAACGAGCCTTAAAAATACAGTGAGTTGGGGTGCCTGGGTCGCTCAGTTGGTTAAGCATCCGACTCTTGATTTACGTTCAGGTCATGATCTCAGGGTCGTGAGTCTGAGCCCCATGATGGGCTCAAATAGGCCTGGAGCCTACTTTTTAAAAAAAAAAAAAAAAAAAAGAGAGAGAGAAAAAAAGAATAAAATTTTAAATACAGTGAGGAAATGGAAAAGGGGCTGTGGTTTCAAGCTCAGAAGAAGGTGGGGCTGGCCACAAGGCCTCACAGAAGATAGAACACGGAGGGGATACGAATACGAATTGCATTCGTCTGTGTTGTTTCTTTCCACATGCTCCTGCAGGACGACACTTTCTTCTAGTACAGAAAGCAGCGTGTCCTGCCTTTTTCCCTACTACAGCCAGCACCCTCAAAGAAGGCCTGATTTGCCAGAGCCCAGGCAGCGTTGCCTCTACCTGGAGAGAAAACATACACAAGGCAAAAAGCAGGCCCTTCACTCTGAGCTCGCCTTAGAGCAGCCCCTGACTAATAATACCCTATAAAGTGTCAATTTACCAAATAGTACTAACTTAGAACCTGGTCCTTGAAAAGTTTAACACACCTTTCTACCGAGGTGCCTGACCCCTCGCAAGACAGTCTAGAAGGAGATTCGACCCAGTGCGCTACAATTCCTCCAAGCTGCTCCAGGCTTCCGCTTCCCTGATGTGACGTCTCAAAAGAGAGACGCAGTGGCCTGCAGGACAAGGGGCCTGGGTGCCAGTGCTGGCTCCGACTCTTGAATCACTCTGTAACAAATCTTCCCTTTCTGTGCCTCAGTCTGCCCAACTACGAAGTGAGGGCAGTTCACCATAGTGTTTGATGATGCTTCTAATTCTGCAGTCTAAGACAATTGTTCTTCTCTTCTGGAGTCATAGATGCCTTTAAGAATCTTCTATGTGACCCCCTGCCTATAAAATTGTGCCTACCGTGTCAGAAGATTCACGAAATTCCTAAAGCTCAAACTAGTATTGTTAGTCTGTGATGGGCCTTGAAGTCAGACAGATCTGGGATTGAACCCTCACAAGAGCTTTTCTTTTCTTCTTCCTTCCTACTTCCTTCCTTCCTTCCTTCCCTTCTTCCTCCTTTCCTTTCCATCCTCTTCCTCTCTCCCTCCCTCCCCCCTACCCCCCGCCATGGGCAAGTCTCTTAAGCCTCATCTAGAAAAATGGTACCAATAACACCTCCCTTGCTACATTGCTGTGAGGATGGGAAATGATTACAGACAAAGGTCTGCCCATGGAAGGTGCTCAATAAATGGCAATGAAAGGGGAAAAGAAAGAAAGAAAGAAAAAGGCAATGACACCTGTCATGGGTGTTCAGAGGCTGTTGGTTTTCTTTCTTTCCCAGAGTAACCGGCAGTTATGTGTGCACTTCAGGTATTCCATAAATGTCGTTGCCGGACTCTCCATGCTGTCTTAAAATTCCCTTTTCTGTCAAGCTGCTCTAATGATGGTGGATCTCTCCCTACGTTCAACTGGGCTATTTCAAGTCTCCAAACATCTCCTTGTGTCTAGACTCTCTTTCTGCATCCCGTCCTCCGCGCTGTCACATTAACCTTCCAGAAATCGATACAAATTGTGACATGTTCTACAGCTCACAACCTTCTAATGATCTACCATGTTTTGAAGCACTTCACTAAGGATCTCTTCAAGTGAAGTAATAATGGTCGCTCACTTTATCAAGCTCTTCGATATGCCAAGCACTGATCAAGTGAATATGTTATTTCATCTAATCCTCTCAACAGCCCTATAGGCAATTTGGTGTATGAAAAGCTAAGAGCCTTATCTCTCAAGTTTGCTTGCGCTCCACTCGGATTCCACCATTTACTAACTATGTAATCTTGGACAAATCATTTAACCTCTGTGTCCCTCAGTGTGCTCATCTGGCGAACAGAGATAATTATAGGCAGTAACTTACAGAACTATGAAGATCAAAGATCAAGATCTCTCTCTCTCCTCTCTCTCCCCATAGATAGATAGGTAGGATAGTGTATACCACATGGCGAGTGCTAAACAGATATGAGCTCTAGGAGCCATTATTATTCTCATTTTACAAATGAAAAAACTAAGACCCACATAAGTTATAAGGCAACATTGGCCAAAGTCAAATAGTAACCCCTTTCGAACTCTGTCTGTTAGAAGAAAACCAGTGTCTTCTCTGATGGTTTGAATTGTTGACCTTCATACAAAGTCTTCCAGAATCTAACTCCAGCTTACATCGTTGGTCCTTAAACAAGTTCTTCCTTCCCACTTAAACTAATTCTCCAGCTTCTGAATACTACGGCATTTACTCTTCAAAAGCAACAACTGGGGTTGTCTAGATCAGACCATCAGTGTATTCCCAGTACGTAGCAGGACCTACAGTACCTAGCTCAGAGTATATAGAAGCAGTATTTGTTAATTAAATTAAATTAGAGCTCTACTCAGCAATTCATTTGACTTTTACCATTGATTGCCTTAGAATGTCAGTTATCTTTTGTACATATTTTAGCAGCCAATAAATATTTATAGAGCCTCTATCATGTGTCAGGCACTACGTTAAACATTATTTCTTTATATTCTCCCATTTCATCTAATATAGCACATGCTACCTGTGAGGGTGTGTGATGATTGCAGAATGGACCCATTCTCCTTCTCAGATTACATGAGAAGTCAATTGCAGCAAAACACTCCCTAGGAAGTATTCTAGCCAGATATATCTCATTTCCAGCTACAAGGAATATGGGGGACAGAGAAACAAGTTAAATGACACCAAAGGAAACAATCAGACAAATCCACAATGCATTTCATTTTATGGCAACAGGCCTAGATTTCCCAAAAGCCAGTACCATGAGACAGAAAATAAAATCAGACAACGGCTCAAGGTTAAAAGAAATAAAAATGATATATGGGGTACCTGGATGGCTCAGTGGGTTAAAGCCTCTGCCTTCGGCTCAGGTCATGATCCCAGGGTCCTGGGATCGAGCCCCGCATCAGGCTCTCTGCTCAACAGGGAGCCTGCTTCCCCTCTCTCTCTCACTCTCTGTCTGCCTCTCTGCCTACTTGGGATCTCTGTCAAATAAATAAATAAAATCTTTAAAAATAAGAAATAAAAATGATATAATAACCAAATGTAACAGATAACCCCGATTTGACACTGAATTTTTTAAAAAATGTAAGACATTATTGGAACAATGGGGGAAATTTAACTACATAGTGGATATTAGGTAATGTTACAAAATTCTTTTCTTAGGTATGCCAGTGGTATTGTAGTTGTGGAATGTCCTTAGAAGATACATTCTGAAATGTTTGGGGGAAGAAATGTCCTGGTGTCTGAGACATACTGTGAAACAGTTCAGGAGAGGGCAGAGGGCTAGTAGAATACATAGAAAAAGCAAGAATGATAAAGCATGTCAGAAAAAAAATTTTTTTTAAAGAATTTATTTATTTATTTGACAGGAAGAGACACAGCGAGAGAGGGAACACAAGCAGGGGTAGTGAGAGAGGGAGACGCAAGCTTCCCACTGAGCAGGGAACCCAAGGCAGGGCTCAATCCCAGGATGCTGGGATCATGACCTGAGCTGAAGGCAGACAGCCAACAACTGAGCCACCCAGGTGCCCTAGAAATTTTTTTTTAAAGGTAGATTTTTTTCATGAGATGACTTATGAAATCAAAGGGACTCAAAACACTGTCTTCAGGAACCCACTCTGTGATTCCAGTCAACTGATTAACAAATGTTAAAGTGCCTACTAAGTATCAACCTTGGGAATAGCAAAGCAGTTAAAACAGATTCAAAAGAACAATGAAAACCCTCAACCTTCTTGTATCTTGTTAAATTTAAGAACAACAACAACAACAACAAAAAGAACACTAACAATTAAAGCACTTAATTACATTTCTTAAAAGGCAGTTCAGACTACGAGACAATTCTACCCACCTAGGGATATGGGACACTGGGAAAGGGATTGTTCCTCTAATTCTCACAACTTAAGGGAAAAGTGAGAAGTAATCTGAGTGGTGAGCGCTGATATTCACGGGACCACTGCTTAAAAAAGGGGGCAACTCTTCCTCCTGGGGCGCCTAGGTAGCTCAATCAGTTCAGCATCTGACTCCTGATTTCAGCTCAGATCATGATCATGGCGTCATGAGACTGAGACTTGCATGGGGCTCTGTGCTGAGCGTGGAAGTCTGCTTGGGATTCTCTCTCTCCCTCTTCCTCTCCCCTTGCCCCAGTCGCTTGCATGTGCGCGCTCTCTCTCTCTCTGAAACAAACAAACAATAACAATAAAAACAAAAAAACCAAAAAGCCACCTATCCCTCTCCACCTTTTTCTCTCCTTCTCTGCCTACGCCTGGATGGATGATTTCAATTCCAACTGGGAAAGAGAAGATAATCTTGAGAATCACTGGCTGCCACTTAAATTTGAAACTCTATTTGGCATCTTGCTTTCAGTTGATTCAAACAGTAAGGAAGAGTGGTGAGTGATTAGCACCCTGTTACCTCCAGCAATGATATAAATGACTTCTGAACATGGGGTCACTCAGAACCTTCCTACGTTCCAAATTCTCTCTACCCAACTCTTCATGTCTGAGTGCTACTCTAAATGCACCCACCACCAGAGTCCAGACTTAAAAGAATCTCTAAGCTTCCAGTACAGCATTTATGGTCTTGACTCTAACCTGGTGGTTAATGGCCTCAGGCAGTGAAAGGAAAGGACCCCAACTCAGGGAGAAAGCTTGAGGCTAGAGCATGTTTGACAATGAAACAGAATTCAAGAGTTAAACACGATATTCAGAGTACTACTCCAAGACTCAGAATAATAAAGTTTAACTTACAGTCCTTTCACTGACACACAGATTCTCCATGCCTCAACTTCTACATCTTTAAAATGGGCTGCACTTTGTTTTCCGCAATGAATCTTTTCTTTCTTCTCATTTATTTACATATATTGTTAGATGAAGAGCATGGGGGAATGAGTTAATAGTGAAACATGCTGTAGACATAGGGAGCATTCTGTGCATAACCTGAAAATATTTTAAAGTCTAGTAAGACTGAATCATAAAGTAAAAGGGACAGAAACAGTGAGAAAAGGCTAGGTCTGGTCATGAATGGCTTTGTAAGCAATGCCAAGGAAATTGAATTGGATCCTAGAGTCAGTGAGAAACCACTGGAGAGTTCCAAGCAGCACAGTAACTGAGATTAGATCTGCATTTGATGGGTGTCTGGCTGGTTCAGTTGATAGAGCATGGGATTTTTATCTCAGGGTTGTGAGTTCAAGGCCATGATGGATGTAGAGATTACTTAAAAATAAAATCTTGCGGTACCTGGGTGGTTCAGTGGGTTAAGCCTCTGCCTTCAGCTCAGGTCATGGTCTCAGGGTCCTGGGATCGAGCCCGGCATCGGGCTCTCTGCTCGGTAGGGAGCCTGCTTCTCTCTCTCTTTCTGCCTGCCTCTCTGCCTACTTGTGATTTCTCTCTGTCCAATAAATAAATAAAATCTTTAAATAAATAAATAAAATAAAATCTTGGGACACCTGGGTGGCTCAGTCAGTTAAGCATCTGCCTTTGGCTCAGGTCATGGTCAGGGAGTCCTGGGGTCAAGTCCCGTGGAGGGCTCCCTGCTCAGAGGGGAGTGTGCTTCTCCTCCCTCTGCCCCTCCTTTCCACTCATGGTCATTCTCTCTCTCTCTCTCAAATGAATAAATAAAAGTTTTTTAAAAATAAAAATAGGGGCGCCTGGGTGGCTCAGTGAGTTAAAGCCTCTGCCTTCAGCTCAGGTCATGATCCCAGAGTCCTGGGATGGAGCCCCGCATCAGGCTCTCTGCTTGGCGGGGAGCCTGCTTCTTCCTCTCTCTCTGCCTGCATCTCTGCCTACTTGTGATCTCTGTCTGTTAAATAAATAAATAAGATATTTAGAAAAAATAAAAATAAAAATAAAAAATAAAGTCTTAACAATAACAACAAAAGATCTGCATTTGAGGAAGACCACGGTGGCGATGACACAGAACAGAGGTTGTAGGGGGAAACAACAAGAGATGAATTAGGAGATTCTGACTTCAAGGCATTGATTGATGATGGCCTGGTCTAGGGTGGAGAGAATAGGAACAAGAAGTGAATATCCTCTCCTAAGAGACTTGGAAGGTCAACTGTGAAACCTACTGTCCCTTCTTCACTGACTTCTGTGCTGCTTTTTCTCATCCTGTAGGGAGAACTTCCTTGAGTCATCCAACATCTGTCCCTTCCAAGAAACAGCTGGCTAGCTGATCCAAGGGGAGACTGGCTCCTGGACCATAATCCCAATCCTGCAACCACAGAACTATGGGCTCCCCATCTCTAGCCGGAGCTTCCATGGTCCATGAGAAGCTAGGTCAGCAACTTCAACTAGAAGAATGGAGCATTTCATATTAAAATTTAGTAGTTATGGCTCTGTTTGAAAATAGTGCTTCCACACTACAGAGGGAAAGGAAGCTCATTTCATTCTTCAATAAATTCCAATACACTGTTTTTCATGAAGTGCCACAACTCATCTTGAAAAACTATGCACTGACTTTCCAACTCACCAAAAAACCATCAGAACTAATAAATGAGTTCATCAGGGCTGCAGGTAACAAGATCAATACGCAAATGAAGTAGCTGGACTCCCAGTTCAATCTCATCCCCCACCCTGAGTAGACAGGAGACCACACCAGCAGCAGGTGGTGTCCTGTAAGTGTGTAGAAGCCCAAAGGAAACACTTGGGGAGGGGGCTCAAACAGCCACGATTACCGGAAGAGAAGCTGCAATACGGTAGACACGGCAGCTACAGCCGCGTGGGTCTAGCAGAGAGCCTTCCTCAGCACACAGCGCCCGCTCTAGAAGAACCCACTTTCTCAAACAGTTGTGTCAGAAGCATATGTGTTGCTCCTTCCATCTTTTTGGAAAGATTAGGGATTTTTTTTTTTTTTTGAAGGAGGCAAGAAGTTGTAGTTAGAAAAAAAAAAAAAAAAATCCTCAGCAGAAACTGGAGATTTGGTTGTATGGGTTGTTTTTTCTTCCTGGATATAGTGAACCAGAAAAACTCTGAATCGGAAGACACAACACACAACTAAAGGCAAAAAGGAGTAAGTGGAAGCCTACACCTGTTCAGTCAGACTGCCATCCCTCTTCTCAGGTTTAACAGCCAAAAATATTGACAGCTAGCCCTATACACTCTAGTTAGGAGACTGGAAAATTCTTCTTTGAAGAAAGGACTTAAGATACTGATACTCAGTGATCTCTAACAAAACATCAGATCACCATGTGATGAATCTCAATAGTCAGTAAGCCCCAACCATGCACAGTAAGCGTCCAGTCAGGTTTTTTATGTCCTAATATTAAATGTGAACAACATAACAGAATAAAGTTAGAAGTTCAGAAGAAATGTCAAACAACTTATCATTTATATCCTCACAGAGAGGGGCCCCTGGGTGGCTCAACTGGTTAAGCACCTGCCTTCAGTTTAGGTCATGATCTCAGATCCTGGGATGGAGCCCTGCTTTGGGCTCCCTGCTCAGAGGGGATCTCACTTCTCCCTCTGCCTCTACCCCTCCCCCAGCTTGTGCTTGCTCTCTCTCTCTCTGTCTTAAATAAATAAAATCTTTAAAAAATATGTATCCTTACAGAAAAAAGAGAAGATGTGCATTCTTAAAACAATAACAGGCTATTATAAGGGAAAAAATATTTAGAGTAACACTGTGCAATAGTACTTTCTGTGATGATGGAAATGCTTTATGTCTGACTGTCCAATACGGTAGCCACTAGCCCCATTTGATCATAAAGCACTTGAAATGCAGCAAACGCAACTAAGAACTGACTTTTAATTACATTTAATTTTAATTCAAACAGCCACATGTGACTAATGGCTACCATATCAAACAGCACAGGTTTGGAAAATCAAACACAACTCTCGGATATGTAAAATATGACAGCCAAACTGAAACTTCTAGTAGTTATATTAGAAGATGAAGTTGGCCAGGCACTGTCCTAAGTGCTTTGTAACACATTAACTCATCCAAAACACCAAGACATAGAAAATAGTAAAGGTAAAAAAGGAAAGTTAGATCAATCTAGAAAATCTGATATCCAAATAATAGGAGTTCCAGAAAAAAAAAAGGCTAAAGGAGGAAAAGAAATTATCAAAGAACTAATTCAAGACAATTTGCCAATGAAGCATGTTTCCAAACCGAAAAGGCCCATTAAGGGTCAGCACAATGGATCTAAAAAGACCTACTCCAAACACATTTTTGTGAAATTTCAGGAATATCAGGACAAAGAAAAGATCCCAAAAACTTCCAGTGAGAAATAATAGTCTCGTATAAAGGATCACAAATCAGAAGGACATTGGATTTAGCAGTGATACTGGGGGCTAGAAAGCAATAAAGAGATGTCTTCAAAATTCTGAGGAAAGACCATTTCTAGCCTGTAATTTTAAAATATTCTGGTAAATAATCATGTAAGTGTAAAAATACAATAGAGGCACTTTCAGACATTCAGACTCTCAAAAACAAACTAACAAAGAACCTCCATGCGCCATGTCTCAAGGAGCTATGGAAGGAAGCGTTCCATCAAAACAAGGGAATAAATCATCAAAGAGAAAGACAGAGAATCCAGGAAACAGGGCTTCCAATTCAGAAAAGGATAATGATCTCAAGAATAATAGTGAAGAAAGATAACCAGAAAAACAGCTGTGTCTCAGGCTTAGAGAGACAGCAGTCTCTGTTAGAATAGGACAGCAATACCAAGACAGATGTCTCCAAAAAGAAGAATTTGAGAGAATATCTGATGCATAGGAGCTAAATGAAATATTCACACTCATGTGAATTTGAAATAATTAGTGATCACTATACAGAGAACCAATTAAATAAAAAATAAGAAAACTATTGGGGTGCCTGGGTGGCTCAGTGGGTTAAGCCTCTGCCTTCAGCTCAGGTTATGGTCTCAGGGTATCTGGTATCGAGCCCTACATCAGGCTCTCTGCTCAGCAGGGAGCCTGCTTCCCCTTCTCTTTCTGCCTGCCTCTTTGCTTGTGATCTTTCCCTCTCTCTTTCTGTCAAAAAAATAAATAAAATCTTTTAAAAAGAAAAGAAAAGAAAATTATTAACTCTGGGGGAAACAAAAGTTGTATAGGGAAATAAATGAATTCATAACATATATAGTACACAGCTCAACTGTGAATAGGATTTATATTGCCATAATAATGTCAATGTTCAATGTTAATCTATTCCCTCCCCCCAAATTTTAAAACTAAACCATGAATATTGGAGGAGAGGAACTATGGGTGGTAAAGGAAATGAGTAAGAGGAATTAAGAAGTAAGAAAATCATTTAAAGAATTTAGGGTGATCACTGCTTGAGAATGACAGCAAGGGACTGCTCTTTTATAAAATAAGACTTGAAATTTTAACTTTGTATCACTTTGAAATTATATCTGTTTAATCTTAGAGGAGGTCCTAAATTATCTACAAGATTAATAGTCAATCCAGGACAGAGAACGAACAAACTGTTTTTGCAGGAACTTCAAGGGAATTTATGACGTATGGATTTTTCAACACCAATTATTTGAATTATTTGAGGAGTTAGCATATAAAGAGCCTAGGTGAATTATATCCAGTAGGAAACATTAAATTATCCAGCCTAACTTTCAAAAACTGTGAGTATGAGTATAAATTCATTCAATCTTTGGCAGTACCTGCTAAAATTTAGATATACATATTGTTTGACTCAGTAATTCCAATTTTTAGGAATATTAGTAGAGGTGCAGAAGGCAATGAATGGTCTCAGAAATATATTTGTAAAGGCAAAAAAAAAGGAACACATATTTCCATCAATAAGCAAATGGCTAAAAAAATTATGATACATCAATACTATGAAATATATAGAGCTTAACAAAATAGGTAGACCTATGTGCAGTGGCCTAACAGAATCTTTAAGAATATACTGTTAAATGAAAAAGAAATCACAAAATAATACGTATAATATGAACCTATTTATGTCGAGGAAAAACAGGGACGTTATACTATATGACTGAGTGTGTGTCTTTGCATAATTGCACCAAAAAATGCTGTGCAGACACCTAACTCTTGAAAGTGTGTCTCCTTCATTCTACCAACTTGTAAAGAGAGCTCTCTCTTCCTATTCTATGCTATACACTCCACATCCAATGTCTCAGTGAATCTTCATAAAAAGCACTGTAATATAATTTTGCCCAGTGAAAAACCTAGTCCGAAGTTGATGGTTATAGCCTAAAAGACAAGGTTTGCTTCAAATGAAAGTAAGGAGCTAACATTTGCTACATTCATACTTGGGCAGTAATAAGCACTTTACAACATGATTGATAAAATAAATATTTAGCATGTTACCAAATAATATTTTCAGAGTAGTATTTGGATTGAAAGGGGTAGTTTGTTCACGTTCTCATGGCTAATAAAAGGCAGAGATGGAATTCAGAGCCTAGGTTTTCTTACTATGGCCTGTCGTGGGGATCTACATAATGAGAGGAATGCCTGCTGCAAGAAACTTGCCCTAAGTTGTTTGGAAAGAGCTTCCTATCTGCCACAACCTTTCCAGGCTAAGCAAACCTGCTGAGCCAAAACTGGACCCAACTCCTTACTCAGAACCCAAAGAAGCTACCTGACCATAATGTCACTTCTATTTCCCTCAGAATTGCAAAAACCTCTCTTATAGCTATGGCAAACATCACTAATGATCAGCACACTTCCCCACAGAGCTTGGATGAGGCCTCAGAATCCTTTACAAACTAGTACCCTAGGCAGCCACCACGAATGACTCCAAGGTATCAGGAGAGTTGAACAGAATTTGCCACCTTCCCATGTATCTCTGAACAGAGAAGCTAATTGTTTTTGAACAGAGATGTTCAGAGGAAGCTCAGGAAGAGAATAATAACATGAAATAATGTTCATGTTTAGAAAGGAGTGCTGGTATCAGTGCGTTAAGCCACTCTGCTCTCCATCACTGACGAGATGACAAAGACATACTTTGTACCTATTTTCCATTCTCTTCACCTACAACCCAATCTCAGACCTCAACACCTAACTAACCTCAAGGTTTAGTAACATTTTTCCCCCTTCTGCACCTGTCTAATCCAGTAATTCGGTTTTCCTCCCATCCTTCCCTACAAAAAAACCTCTCCTTCACCTACATAATAAAGATCTTTAGCTCTGTATTTAGGACCTTTCTTTTTCTTTCTTTCTTTTTTTTTAAATCTATATTTTATTTTAGGGGGAGAGCAGATGCCATGTGACACAAGGGAGGGAGGCACTGAGGGAGAGAATCTTCAAGCAGACTCCCCGCTGAGGTTGGAGCCCAAGAAAGCCTCAATTCTGATGCATGAGATCACGACCTGAGCCCAAACCAAGAGTCTGACGCTAAGCCAACTGAGCCACCCAGGCACCCCTAGAGCTTTCTTGATCAGGCTACTTTTCTAGTCTTATCTTTCATCTCTGCTCCACAAGTATCCCCACCTCCTTCCACTCCATTGCCTTTCTTTCCCTCTTCCCTCCCGCTCATCCCTGGGCTGCCTTTGCTAAGACCTGAAACACCTTCCTGATCAACTCAGGACCTCTAGTCCTTCTCTGCAGGCTGTCTGTCCGTCCCAGCCAACGATGCCTTCTCCATCCTCGGGCTTGCTCTCCACAGCATCAGCTGACATCTGGGACAGAAAATGAAACTTGCCTTTAGCTCTTCCCTCGAGTAGACTAAGCCTGATCCTCAGTAAAACGGGCATGAGGATAAACTTCCTTACCAACCGCCTATCTAGCAGCGGGCAATCTTCTCTAACAAATAAGAAGAAAGGAAAACAAAACTAAACGTGGGCCCTTGCTATTGGGCATCCTTACCATATCCCTCGCCCCTGTCTCCCTCCTTCCAAGAGCAGGCCCCAGCCTGACTTGCTTTCCAGAGCCCAGAGCGCTGGTCTGAAGGATGGAGAGGTAGTCTCTGGCTTACCTTCCTCTCCTTTTCTCGAGTCCAGCAGCTGGGATGAGAGCCCCGGCAGAGCAGCGGCGGCGGGCAGAGAAAGGGGTTTCCAGGGGCCGTGGCCGTACCTCCCGCGGTCGGATCTGCTGCTCCACAGACCTGGGTCACCACTGACATCTTCAGAGCCCGACCTGCGTGGAAGGCATCTCTAGCACTAACTCCTGCGCGTGCTGGGCAAGAGGGCGTCATGGCCAAGTGCAGCTTAGCTGGACGCCAGGGAGGCGTCACCTGCGGTCCAGCTGTCCGCCTTCCTGGTGGTTGTCCTGGCTGGCATCTCAAGCCAATGCACTTCCCCCACCTCCACCAGCCCCAGGGAGCACCGGGTGGGGTGAGCTCGCCTCTTGAGACGTGGGGCATCAGCGCTGGGGATGCGAAGCCCAGCTACTCCAGGTGCAGGAGCACAACCTCCTCCAGACACTCACCGCAGACTCCGCCCACTGAGAAGGGACAACTCGTACACGCTCCAGGCTCCAGCGGAGGGCGCAGACTCTGGGATTTTTCCAACCCTTGGACCTCCTACCAAGTTCTCTGCAGGAACTTTCCCCTCCCTCACCAGCCTTGGTGCCACCCTGGCCCCCACCGCTTCTTGGTTTCAGGCTTTGCATCTGATTCCCTCTCTGGCTCAAAGGAGATGGTTGCAAAGTTCCACTTGGACCCCATCTTGAAATCAGGGCCACCACCAGTCACGTCCCCTTGGTCCTAAGATCTGTTGATTTTTAGCTCAGAAAATGCCTTGAACCCATCCCCTCTCCTCCATTTCTGCTGCTTCGGCACCAGCGGATGGCCAGTGGTCTGCACCCCCACCACCACTGTTACGCTGTCTTGTCCCTATTGGAGTGAACTCACCAACTGTTCTCTGCCCCAGAATCCTCGAGCTCCGAGCTCTGTTTCCACTCTACCTCCTGCAGGCCCTTCCCCTACTGCCAAAAGATCTTTCAGAATACAGATCTGCAACGATTTCATAATCTCCTTGGGAGAATCTTTCAGTGACTCCCCACTACCTTAATGGTAAGTCACAAATGTCGTGAATATGGGACTCTGGGTCCTGCCTGCATTCCTGCCTCTTCCCCCACGATTTGCGATCATTCTATGCTCTAGGTCCTCAATGCTTCCTCTCCATTTCTGTCACTCTCCAAGCTCTATCCCATAACATCTGATGCAAGCTGGGCTCCCCAAGAAGCAGAGAGATTAGTGTGTAAAACATATATTAGCCAGCGCTCCAAGCTCAACAAGTATGAAAGGGAAAAGTAAGAAGCAGAACTGGGCAGAAGAAGTCTAGCAGCACTGGAGTCTTGAGAGAACCTCAGTCAACAATTCAGGGAGTTCGGAAGATGGGGTGGTCCTTGAAATCTACCCAGAGCTGGGGGAGAGCACCATGCTTCTCCCCCTGACTCTCAGTGGGGAGAGATCCTTGGCAAGGTGGCTCTGTCAGCTAAGCTAATTCCCGAAGGAAGTCGACAGCTAAGAGCTGCCTGCCACATCATTAAAATAACAATTTATCATTTATGGTAAAAATGGTGTGCTTACTGATGACCCTGGTATCCAGTCCAAAGACAGGGAGAGTAAATTCCACTACGACTGGCTCCACCACAATTCAAGTACTTCCCCATGGCCACTGTGACATAGCCATAAAATAAAGAGCTAGTATTTGAATGTTGATATTAGGTTGTACCAGACGCTTCATATATCTTATCTAATTACTCATGAAAATTCTGTAAGTAGCTATCATTATTACGGAAACAGGCTTAAAGTAGCTGGCTCCGTAGTTTGTCTGAGATTACCCAACTATTAGGTGGTGGTTCTGGATTCAAACCCAAGTCACTCTGATTCTAGAGCCCATTACTAGTAACCACTAAGAATAATCACTTTTTCTTAGCACAGCAAACCATCATCGTGGGCATTACGAGACACCAAGGAATGGGCGCGCGCATGTGTGTGTGTGTGTGTGTGTGTGTGTGTGTGTCGGTGTCTGTGTTTCTCTGTGGTGTTGTTATTTTTAAGAATGGATACAACATTGTCATTGAAGCCCACATTTATTTTCTGTTTTAAGGGGAAGAAGATAAGCAAACGTGTTTCTGAATAGAAAATAAGTTTCAAGCATAAAGCAGAGAACACAGAAGTAATTTTTCAGCTTCCATGTCCATTTCATGCCCCTGGTGACCTTGCTCCTTTCCATTGCTCTACCCTCTTTCCAACAGAATCCTCATTCCCAATCCAGGAAGGTAGAGGGCTATCAGCAAATCTGGAGGGCACTCCTCTTCCCCTCCCCGAACTCCCAGGTCCGAAGGAGAGCAGCATGTCCACCGAGATGGTCCCAATTGAGTTTATAAAAAAGCCATCCCTGAGATCTGAGAAACCACCAAACTCTATCCCTCTTTCCTCCCCTGCTCCATCAAAATGAAACCTATTCCAGTAAAAAGACTTTGAAATGTAAAGACTTCCTGATGCAGAAATGGTGTTAAATTACGGTGGTATGATGTGATCCAAGAAACCCTAAACTGTGTCAGAAAATGTGGATTAATCTGTTAAGCAAACATTCATTGTATTCCCACCAAACGCCAGGCCCTGGGCCAGATGCTAGAAGTTGCAGTGTTTTCAGAGTTTGCCATTTCGTACAGTTCTCAAATGTTCGAACATTTGAGAACTGTACGAAATGGCAAACTCTGAAAAGATAAAAAAAAACTCTGAAACTCTGATAAGAATCACTTGAGAAACTTACTAATAATATACATTCCTGACCCCATCCCCAAAGTTTCTGATTCATGGGGAGGGAGCCTAGGTTTAGGAATCTACATTTTAACCAGTGTCCAGGAGGTTCAGAGGGAGGTGGTCTTCCCTTGTTGCTTGAGAAACCCTGACTTACTTAACACATTTTAAGTTCTGATCAAATGTTTGACCTAAGTCACTTAAACTCAGAATTACAGGAGATTGGAAGAAATACATGATTTCTAATTCTTTCAAGAAGACTTAGAAAGACTTCCTGGAAAGGTTTTCTGTGCAATAACAGCCCAATGATAGGACATCATTTCTTTTCAAACAGGAGACACATCACACGATGATGTGAAACAATTCAAGAAGTGTGTGTGTGTGTGTGTGTGTGTGTGTGCATGTGTGTGTGTGTGTGTGTCTGTAAAGATTCATCAACTGTACCCTTAAGCTTTGTGTACTTTACCATTGAGATGTTTACTGTATGACTAGTAGATCTCAATTTAAAGAAATTGCTTTACGGAGGTAGGAGGAGGTAGAGATGGTAAAGGTAGAAATGGGTTTAAAGATGTCACTGTAGAGAGGAGGGGAAGGAGTTGGAGACAGACTGGCATGAAAGAACACAGGAAGAAGGGGAAAATTTAAACCTCTCGATGAAGGCACCAAGTAAATCCTTAGCAGCTGGTGTGGCAAAGAGAAGGCTAGAAATAGGAGTCTGCAGATGCGGCTGTAAACAGGCTGAAGAATTCAGGTATACCAACGCTCTGGGCACAAGAGGAAGGAATGAAGGAAGGAAAGAAGAGAGCCAGGGGATGGAGGGGCGCGAAGGGAAGAAAGAGAAAAACCAACCAACGGGAACAAGAGGGCCCTGGCCTTGGGGCCAGCTTTCAGCCCTTTAGTTCTGACTAGCTCTGTTGTCTTCAGCAAGTCACTAGCCTGCTCCAAGCCTGATGTGGCTCTTTAAAATGAGGGCTGGCCCTACCAATGTAAGGGGTCAGAGAGATGGTATATGTGAAAGGCTATTTGTAAACTCTAAAGGGCTGTTAAATGCTATTTATCATGAAGACACTGTGCTCTGGGGTAGGCCAGCTGCTGGTGTACAAGTGAGCGTGCGTCCCAGTTCCCAGTTCCACGCCCATGTGACTCTCCAGATCTTCCCCACACCTGTCCACCAAAGTCACTGGAGTTTGGTGAGAGGTTTTCTTTCTTTTTCTTTTCGGCTCTGAGCAGACTCGGAGGCTGCTTTGTGCAGGCCTCGCAGGAGATGCCTTTCAGCACCCCCCCCCCCAACCTCCAGCTGTTCTCCTTGACCTCCAGGAGCCCCTTCCACCTTCTTGCAGGCAGAGCCGGCTGTTGTCACAGAGGCCACCTGCCTCCTCCCTGGCCTCTGAGCCGCTAGTTAGAGGCTAGAGGCCTCCCCAGAGGCCTCCAGGGACCCAGGCGGCTTGCTGGAGGCCCTTGTGGGAGGAGGGGAAACAAGACAGACACTAAAATTAAATGAATTGTCTATAAACGTTTTTTAATTAAAATCGTGATTCATGTTCTATGCAGAAGAGTCTCGTTAAGAACAATTGCACTCCCTGAGTGGCAGGAGAAGAGCGCAGAAGCTCTTCCCAAAGCCAGGGAAGGGAGGTGAGAGCAGAGAAATGGGGTAAGTGGCTCTTCTCCCTTTTAGGGATAAGCAAGCAGCAAGAGGAAGGAGGGAAAGCAGCTAAGGGATCTGCTTGATGCCGCCCCAGGCTGAGGCTCCTCGGGGAGGGGGCTAAGCTTGTTGGGGAGCCTTAAGCTAGGATTTTGTGTTTTCTTTTGTTCCCTAAAATTATGCCACCTTCTCACTCCCTTCTCCCCCTTCTCTGGCCCCAGGCCACCAGCCAGGAAACCGCCACAGAGCCACCCACGCCTTGGCCTTGGGGCCACCCGGGCAGGCAGAGGAATCAGAGGGAGAGAGAGAGAGAGAGAATGAATATGAGAGAGAAGCAGAGAGACAGACCGGCTGCGGAGAAGTAATGGAAGAGAGGAAAGATTAGGGGACAGAGACCCAGAGCACCAGCAGGGAGAGGTCCTTAGAGGGGTAAAAGACGGAAAGCAGCTTCCCAGGGAAAGAAAGTGAGCAGAGCAGAAGGACAGGGAGGGGAGGAGCCCCGAGGTACCAAGCTAAGGGGTGTGTAGCGACTTTGAAAAACAAAAGTGAGTTGTCTGGGGGTACTGTGGCTGCTCCAAGCCGAACACCGGGCTCCCAAACAAGGCCCCAAAACGCTCAGAGACCCAACCCACGCTGAGCGCAGGAACTCAGCCTCCCACACTTTGCCGCCTCATTTCCAATGCTTCAAACTTGTGGTTCAGGCACCGTACCCTCGTGAGGGTTAGCTGGGGGGCTGCCCTGTGCGGATGTCCCAAGGCAACTCTCCCCCCCAACCACAACACTCAGGTATGCGGGTGCCCAGAAGAGGGAGCTGGGGCCACTATGCCTGCGGCCCTCGGGGCTGCTGGCTTTAGGGGAGTGTCTAGGAGCACACCACCACCACCCCCCCCAGCCTTCCTAGCTTTCCCTGCAACATCTACATAGTCACCACCGCATACAGACTGCAGCGGAAAGGGAGGAGATGTCCGCGCAGGAATAAATATCTAGTCCACTCTCCTGCTCCCTCAAGTTTCTCTTTGAAGGCAGAGAGACTTAACTCTAAATGAGAGGAAAGGAAAATCTTGCCTGTTCCTGGCCTTATGATTGCACCAATCCAAAATACTGCTGCTGGGCAAGGAACTGTGGTTGGAAAACTTCAGTAACTGGGAATGTTAGGAGGTAGGAACTTGAGGGTGTCCCGAAACAAGTTCCTAAATAAACCAAGAAACACAAAGTGGGAGATCCAGGGGGGAGGGCCTGCGGGTCCAGCAGCACTGGGATAGAGAGTTAGAGAGGGAGACAGACTCAAAGAAGTGAAAAGAACGTTGTAGCCAGATGACTGACTCTTGGGACCAAGGGCCACCCCAAACCTCTTCCCAGGAGCTCAGGGTACCATCGGCTGGGCCCCGCGGGCTCTGGGGCCACCACGCTATGCCCCAGGAGTCCCAACGCCGAGACTCATCATTGGCTGAGTCTTTCTTCCTTTTCTTCTTCTTCTTCCTTTTTGTTTTTTTTTTTTGTTTTGTTTTGTTTTGTTTTTTTAATCCTTTAAACACAAGACAAAAATGCACCTCATTTATCATCTTAGATATATATATTTCACTCTCACCACATAAATACAAAACATCCAAATATCCAAAACATTCAGAACAGAGTTAGTAGCCAGAATTCAGTGACACCTACCCGCGTTTGAATCGTTCATTATTTTCTTCACTATTTCCTAAAAGAAAAGAAAAAAGGAAAAAAAAAAAGCTTCCGACGTAAATAATTTACAATAAAATTACTATTTTAAAAATGCTCTGCGCTCGCTTCGGATGAAGGAATTACATTCTAGACACTGCGGCACCTCGCCGGCTAGGTCTGTGGTTTTGGTTAAAATGCGCGTAGCCGTGGCTGCGGGGACAGTGGTTGTTGCTCAGGTAAGGGATGAGGCTGTGACAGTGTCGCCGTCCGGGTTTCTGACTTGTGACCGCGGAAACCCTGGGGTTTTTGAGGGGTGGCATGTAGGGAAGGATGCCTTTCCTGTTCACGCAGGGAACTGATGTGAATACAGAGACCACCGCGCAGGAGGCCGGGCAGCGCTGCGGGCTGGGGCTCGGTCCCTGTCACCGGGTCCTCGAAGAAATCCGGGCGTTTCCAGCGTTCTGGAAGGGTTCAGTGAATCCGGGAGTGGGGAAGAGGAGGCAAAGGGCACGGATTCGTTTCCAAACCCAGCGATTCTGCCCAGAAGCCACGGGTCAAGGAGCTTGGTGGGGAGAAGCTTCCGCAGGCAGCCGCCCTGCTCTCTCTCCCTGAGGAGACTGAAGCTGTCGGCCACGGCCCTGGAACAGCCTCGGAGAAAAGATTCTGAATTTTCTTTCTTTCGCAGCGTTGGCTTTTTTCTTTCTTTCTCTTTTTCCTTTTAAATTCCTATTTAAAGTCATAACACCCGGAACTGGAATTTTGCTTGGGCCTGTGGAGCAATCCCTATCCTGAATTCTCTTAAACCTTCCAAACTCGCTTGTTGAGAGTATTTAAAAACTAGTTTCACTTCATCTGGTTTTACGTGGTAATTACGACTCTTGCTTTATTGCTGATTAGATAAAATGTTTTACCACCGTTGTCTACCTCGATGTTTGGTGGATCTCCTGGGGTCGGGGGCGGTAGTGATTGTTGTTTCTCTAAAAGGGGAAAAAAATCGGCAGGAGTTGTCCAGCCAGAAAGCTGCGTGTGCACCGGCTCTTCCAAGCAGTCCAAAAAGTGGGGCCCAGGGGCTCCCCGAAGCCCTGGTTTCTCTTGCGAGAGGAAGGAGCGTCTTCCTTTTTGGTCTAACGAAACCCACCAGCCTTTTCAGCCCCTGGGGTCTGCGTGCAGCTTTGCTCTTTCAATATTTGTAAGAATCATCAAAGGCAGCAGCGGCCCGATCTAGAGCAGGGGTCCCGGGCTTTGACTTAGAACCAGTCTTTGCCCTCCAGGGCTAGGCATCGGTTGGGACATCAGGTGGCTAATTCGGTTATTTCCCCCAATTCTTTGGATTCTCCTGGATTCAGAAGGAAGTTGGGGCGGGGCTGGGGGGCACGGTGGAAAGGTAGAAAAAAGTAGCCCAAAATATGATTGGTGGCAGAGACTAGTGGGGAAGGAGAACTGTCAGAGGCCTCGTGGGGGCCGGAAGCCCAGCACAGGAGCCTCGGGCGCCGAATACGCGAGTCCATAAATATCACCACAATAGATACTATAAATATAAATACAGGCAAACACTTAAAATCAGTCCAGCGCTTTTTTCTCGGCCCCTTCTTTATTGTTGGTCCTGGAGTAAGGCTCGAAGGCCGAGGAGCTCAGGTACCGGGCGGAGAGTTCTTGCAAATTTCCGGCCAGCGAACCGGCCATTGTCAACGGGGCGGAGGAGAGGCGGCTGGCGACCGAGCCGAGCAGCGAGGGTACCGGTAGGCTGAAGAGGCCGTGGCCGGCAGCCGGCGCGCCCGCATGCAGTCCGCCTGGCCCAGCGGGCCCGGGGCCCGGAGCGCCGCCCACGGCCGGCGGGTGCGGGGACGCGGCGCCGGTGGGACCCGGGGCGGCGGCCGCGGCGGCGGCGGCCGAACCGGCAGCGGCTCCGGCGCCCAGGGCAGGCAGGCTGGGCCCGCGGAGCGCCGAGCCGAGCGCGCCGGTGGCGCAAGGCGGCAGCAGCGCGGGGAGGCCGGGCGGCGACAGCAGTCGGCCCTGCTCCAGCAGCCGCAGCACGCTGCACGTGGCCGCCGTCTCCGACACCACCGAGCGCAGCTCCGAGTCCTTGCCCTGATCCTTCTTCTGCTTCGTGCGCCGGTTCTGGAACCAGACTTTCACCTGGGCGCAGGGGCGCAGGGAGGGTTGGAAAGAGAAGCGGGAGAGAGGGCCGTCAAGGAAGAGCGGGCTCCCAGGGCGCGAGGGCTCCCTTCGGAGCCCTCTCCCAGCCCAGCCGCAGCCCCAGTCTGGCTCCACCCGGCAGCAGGAGAGGGGCTAGCCCGGGAGCTACGTGGGCCACCTAGAGTTGGACCCCGCTCCGCAAGGCTGCGATTCCGGCTCATGGAAGCAGGCCCAGGCTGTGGGGGCTCAGAACTAGCAATAAAGAGGTCCACAACCCTAACTGGAAGGAAGACCAGAAGGGACTTCACGGGGCTCCCTCACTGCCTGCAGCCAGACACGGACCATCCTGGCTTGTGAGCTCACGTTTCCTTCCGGCAGAGCGGTAAGACCTGAAGGCTGCCCTGTAAGGAAGTGGGAGTGGGCGGGCGGGAGTGTTGCTCTACCTTTCTGGACCCAGGCCCATTGCCCAGCCCACAAGCTCGGCCTTAGCCTCTGCGGAATTAGTCCTATCCAAGGTTTCCAGAAGCTGTTCCTGGCTTGTGAGGGTCAGACTTGACCATCAACTAGCAGCAAGCAGGCAAGGTGGCTGTAGAAGGAGTAATTTGTGCAGGATGGACTAGGGGCCAAGCTTTCTCCATCTTCTCTCTCTGACAGCTGGATTGGAGGTTCTGAGTGATATTCTTAATTTATCACTCTCCTGCTCTCCATCATGAACTTTGGAATCATGGGAAGACGTCAAGAGGCTGGGGTGAACTAAACCCTCTCTACCAGCCTCCCTCCCACTTCCTCCTCTCCTTTTGCCCCCTCTCCAGGCCTCGCTGGGGGCCCAGAATGGAGATTAGCAGCTATATGGAAAGGTCTAGATTTTGTAAAGCAAGAGGGGTGGTAGTAGAGAAAATAGGAAAAAGCTATTGTGCCAACTCATACTCAAAAAGAACATCCAATAGGATCTGTCTTCAGTTCTCGGCTTTTTGCCCACTTCCCAGACCTATATGCTCCCTACCTGCTTCAGGGCTGGACGCAGGGAAGGAGACAAGCCCTTAGAAAGACGTCTGCCTTACCTAGGCCAAGTTGGTGCCATGCCCTCACTAGGCCCAAAAGGGCCTCCACAAGGCGAATCTATCAGGCCCTGAAAAGCCTGGGCCCAGAGTCTACTGTGGCTGACTCCAGTAACAACATGTGGATTTCATGTAAAGGAAAAGACCTAAAGCACAGTTGACAGTGCTGGCTCCCAGGGCCCCCAATCTGCCTCTGATCCCATACTTCACATATCATCAGCACCGAAGACAGGGCCTGGTAAGTGCCCAGTGGGTGCCCACGGCCAGAATGGTTCTGGGTCCAGCTCAGGGCCAGGGGAAGCCTTAAGAGGCAGGGTAGCCTGGCCGGTGCAGGTGAATCTCAGGTTTGTGCACCTTTCCAATCTAGTTGTTACCCTCTGCACCCAGGTGGCTTTGGCTCCAGTCCCATTCTTGCAGAACAGGCCTGGGTGTTGTATTACAAGGCTGGGGTCCCCAAAGGAGGTGATGCCTGGAAATCTGGCCAAAATGGGGTGACCAAGACAGGGGCAAACACTGGCTCCTTGTAGAGCAGAGGCAAGTAGAGAATTCTCAAGACTGTGATCCAAAAAAGAATTCCAAAGGACAGAATTTGGGGCCTCCTGGGCTAGGCCAAGGTGGGCAGAGTACGGACCCTTCCAGATTTGGGGACATAGAGGGAAAGGAATGGTTTAAGGAAGGGGAGAAGTCGTGGGTCTATCACCCCATCCTCCCTGTCTCCTCCACCTCCCCTGGGAGTCTCATCCAGAGTCAGGCTAAATACTGGGAAGAGCGGGCTAGAGTTTGGGGGTGGGGGGGCAGGCTTGTGCAGAGCTGTGCAGGCCTGGCCACCTGGTACCTGGGTCTCGGAGAGGTTAAGCTGCCTGGCGAGCTCGGTTCTCTCTCGGCCCACCACGTACTGGCAGCGCTGAAACTCCATCTCCAGCCGGTAGAGCTGCTCCGCAGTGAAAGACGTGCGCGTCCTCTTGGGCCGGTCCAGGTCCAGGCCCTTGGGCAGGATGATCTCTCGGATGGAGCCCTTGGCATCTGAGGAAGGGGAGATGTCAGTAGCCAGAACCCTCCCGTCTCCCTCCACCTCCCTGGCCAGAGCCTGCTGGAGGACAGGGTGCCTGCTGCCTGCAGTCCGGGTGGGCATGGGGGTGCGGGGAGCAGGGGGGGAAGCTTCGGCCATACCCGGGGACCAAAGACACGGTGTGTTTGGTGGAGCGAGGGGGTTTAACTCCACATCGCTGACGGAAGGGGGAACCAGACTTGGCCTTTTAGAGCCCTTTGGACATGGGAGGGGGAAAAATCCAAATCGGCTGATGTTCCTTCCGGCCTGGGAGTCTCGCCTGCGCGGTTTGCGTCCCCTGTAGCCTGAAGGTCTCCCAGCTGACCAGACTGGGTCGCGTCGGCCCCAGCTCTGGACGCCTTGACCAGACCCCGCTCCCGCGGTCTCAACGCCCCACCCCAGGGTCTCCTTCTCTCCCGAGCCCGGTCGGCGGAAGGAGGAGGGACGTTCTGGGGGCCGGCGGGGCCTGGCGATCTGCTAGCGTGGGTGGCGCCGGGCCGGGGCCGGGCCTCATGACAGCCACCGCCAGAGCCCAGCGCACAACGCGCAGCCCTGCGGGACCAAGCCGAGCACCAAGGCGACATCCGCGGCTCGTCAACGCAGCCCAGCCTCTTCTGCCGGCGGCGGCTGCCAGCCCCGAGCGCGGCGCCGGGGCCCTCGGCCCAGCGCGCCAAATGGCCTGGCCGTAGCCGGCGATCGGCTCCTGTTCTCCGGTACCCGCACTCCCCTTGGGTGCACTCAGTCGGCCAGGGCGCCGGAGCTCGAAGGCAGGCTCCCGGCAGGTCCTCTAGCTCGCCCAGCGCGCGCTCGTCCTCCATAGTGTCCTGCTCCTTCCCCCAGTCAGAGGCCGCAGCCTGCAGCCTGGGCCGGCCTGCGCGGCCCCTAGGCTTCCCTGCAACCCTGTAGGGGGGGCCCCTCGGGGCTTGGAGGGTCAAGGCTCCTGGAGAGTGCGCGCCCCAGGTGCGAGTGCCCAGCGGCCGGCCAGACCCGGGGGCGGGGGTGGGGAATGGCCAGTAACTTTCTCGGAAGTCCCAGCCCGCACCTCCTCCCTGCGGGCCTGGTTCTGGGGCGCCGCGCGGCTAGGGCCCCCGAGTCCTCCCCCAAAGAACGCGCCCTGCAGCCCTACCCCATCCCTACCTCGGACCAGGATCCGGCGGCAATAATCCGGGTCGGCGGCCGAATTGGATTTACTTTTGTTACAATCGTCCGCGGCACCCGACGCGGAGAAGGCGCCCTGCGGCTCCTTGAGGAAGGCGGCGGAGAGGTTCCCGTCCGCACCCTTGCTCTCCCGGCTCTCCTTGTGCGCGTTCTTCGAGACCCGGGCAGCCTCTGCGTCCGAGTGGCACCGAACGTCCATTTTGTCTGGTTTCCCGAACATAGGAGGGGGGGGGGGAAGAAAAGAAAGAAAAGAAAAGAAAGGGGAAAAAAGAAAGAAAGAAAATAAAAAGAAAAAAAGGGGGGGAAAAGGAAAAAAAAAAAGAGGCACTGCGGGGACAAAACCCTACAAAGGAGCTCCTGAGCCCTGCCCAGAGAGAGGAAAGCGGCAAGAATGAATGTCCCCGCGGGGCGGCTGCGGCGACCGCGGGCGGGTCAGCGGCGACCGGCGAGTGGCGCGCTCTCCGAGAGGCGGCGGGTCTGATCCAGGATCCCGATGGAGCCGCGGCGAGGCCGCCTCGTCAGCGTCCGCGTTCTCTGAGCACGTCCAGTGTCCCCAGCCTGGCGATCAGGTAGCAAGCAGACCAACTCCGAAATGCTGCGGCTCCCGCCTGTTACTGACACGGCGAGTTGTAGTTGTCCGACACCCGCGGGGACGTACACTCGCTGTTGCAATTGATTACGGGTAATTTCGCAGCCCCCACGTTTCGGTTACCTCATGAATACACTAAATTGTTTGGATAATATATCAGATCGTAATGGATGGTTTCTGTCCTTGTCCCCAATCAAGTAGGGGTTTAGCCAGTGAATAAACGGAAATGATTGGTCTTGCTTTCAGGAAACACACAATCAAAGACCCACACTTCCAGAAAAACTTTTGACAAGATTCATCCTGAATTGTTAGTACCATTAGCAGGCATTATTAACTTTCCCTTTGCCTTTGACCCTCCTGCTCACATACTGGCTAGAGGGGTTTTCTGCACACTCGACAGATAGAGCTGAATGAGGGGGGAGGGGGAGGGAAAAGAAACCAACAAAAAACGCTTACACACCCTGCAGCAGAAGAAAGCAGTTGCCTCTAGGGGGAAAAAGGGGGGGGTGGAGTAAAAGTTTTCCCAAAAAGTATCTCCCCCGAACTCTAAAAGCCAAGCTTTCGTCCCAAACAACTCCTTCTTAACACACCTCGACGCTGACAGCCATCTTAAACGGCCACCTCTCTTCATTTAGTTCCAGTTGGATTTTTTTCCTGCCTGCACCTCCAGCAGCCTGAGGCAGCCCATTCAAAGGGCAGCTTTGTACTCAGAGTCCAGCAGGAGAGAGAGGGGGAGAGGAGAGAGAGCCGAGAAAATCTCAACTGTGAGATCTGCTTCAAAAAAAAAAAAAAAAAAAAAAAAAAAGAAATAAAGAAAGAAAAGGAGAAAAAAAAAAGAAAAAAAGTTTTCCCCTAGCTATTTCATTGTCTCTGCTACAATATCTTTGAGAAAAGCAACAGCCAGTAATCCAATAAGAGCATTGATTAGGCTACAATGATTCAATTCAAGCGCATGGCCCTGTGCAAGGAGCATGCTCTAGCCCTTCTCGTCACCTTGCCGGGGCAGAAGCCCTCTCCACGCCGCTCTCCCCATTCATTCCTTTATGGGAAATGCGGAGCAAAAGGAGTGAAAGATGGCAATTATCTAATTGGACTATTAACAAACAGTGCTCTGAGTGCGGCGGTCTGGCGTGGCTCCTGGGCGGGGGAAGGGCCGTGTTCCCTGCCCTCATTCACAAAGAGTGCAGGGGCCGGGGAGGAAAGAGGGTTTTTTAAAGGGAGTGGGATGGGGTGGGGGGAGCGGAGAGGTGGGAGGTTTGGCTGAGAATTTTTCCACACAATTCCCAGAATGGGGGCGGAGGCGGGCGGGGAAGAGGAGGGGGCTGGGGGCGGGGGTGCCGGCGAGCGGGTGGGAGAGAGGGAGGGCGAGGGGGTGCGAGCGTGTGTGGTGGGCTCCGAGGGGCTCCCGCCCGCTGCCAGGCGCGCTCCGCCCGCGCCGCGGTCCCGCCGCCCCGCCAGCACCCCCTCGACCCCGCGGAGTCGGCGAGCGGGAGGGGCCGCCGAGGCGGGGGCTTCGCGCTCTCCCCTCCCCCTGCCGCTCCCCACCCCCTCCGGCCCGTCCCAGAGCCCACGCTCCGTCCGGTTCCGGAGGCCGCCTCTGGCCGTGGAGGCAGACCTTGGGCTTTTGCTTTATTTGATTGGGGTGTGTGAGTGTGCGTGTAAGGGTGTGTGTGAGAGAGAGTGAGGGATTGTCCTGAGCCACTCTCCGCAGGGAGGCGGGTTTCCCGGGTCCCCGGCAGACGGGTGGCCTGTCAGTCCTCTCCGGCTGTCGCCAGCTGGGCCTCCGGGTGGACAGTGCCTTTGATTCCCCGCTCGGCCCAGCCGTTCGGTGGGCCTGGGAGGGAGTGGGCAGGGGGAAGTGTCCTCGTGGCCGTCCTGGTCTGAAGATGCGGAGTGGGATGGAGACAAAATATAGCAAACTTGCCAGTTACTTCCCGCCACGCGCAAACGCCCAGGTTGGCGCCCCGAGGGCTCCACTCCTTTTGCGGGTAGAACGGTAGAAAGGCGCGGGCGCCGCCAGGTGCTGGCTCCCATTGCCGCGGAGCCAGTGCAGGTCCCTGGGATTTGGGTCCTCTCGGAGGGGATCCGGGCCGCTGATGGGGCCCTCATTTCCCTGGAGAGCTGGGCCAGAGCCAATTCCCGGGGCCTCCTTAGGCGGCGAGATGATGGGGTCCCAAATGACTGGCCCATGGCCCTTCCCTGCCACCTGGCCAGGCGTGGGGCCACATCCGACTGCTGGCTCCTCTCCAGCCTCGCCGGGTCCCATGCGCAGGAGGATTTACCCCCCACACACACACACGCACCCCCGCCCGGCCACCTACCTACCTACCTCAGGAGACCTGCTGCCTTGGAGAGTCCCGGACCCAAGCTTTGGCCCCAGTGGGGCCACCTGGGGGTAGCTCCGGGTCCCAGTCACATCCCGCTCAGCCGCCGCCTCCTTTCCGCCAAGGCTACCGAGGCCCTCCAAACCCACGCTGATACCTGCAGCGCCAGTCAAAGGCCCAGAAAAGAGTCTTTTAAAATAAAAATACCCAACCCACCACCTCTTCTTTTAGGTGGAGGATGGGAACCGGCCAGGGAGCGAACTGCAGCCCGTAGAAAAGACTAGCGCTGTGGGCCATGGGAGCCCAGGGAGGTCCCGGAGTGTATCCCGCGTTAGAGAATACGCCAAACTCTGGCCAAATCCCAAATCCCAAATTTGAAGTTGGGCCTCAGAGACACTTGCCTCTCCCCGCAGGGGAATAACAGTGGCATATTTTAAGTGGGAACTCTTTGTTGAGCACTTAGGGGTGTATAAACTAATTTTTTCAAGCCCTCTCCCCGTCAGCAAGGTTAGCAACCTCCCAGTTTTACAGATGAAAAGAAAAAACAAACCAACCCAGAGACTCAGAGAGGTTGGATAACTTGCCCCAGTCACCCAGTGGGCAAGTGCAGAATTAGGACTCAAAGATATTTATACTCTTTTAAAGCAAACCTCCAGGGCTTCGCACTTTTATTCCTGCTTTGAGTTTTCCAGAATCTCTGTGTGATCATGACATGTATTCAAGATGCGGAGTGATGAATTACCTTAACGTTGATGCTGGGATCTTGATTGTTCAGTACAGGTTTTCATGGATTTTATCGAAACAACATGAAATACACGTGGAAACATGGACGTCTTGTTTGTGATATTTCTTTCTAGACACGAGCGTTTCTCATGAGTCTATCACCCTCCTACCTCCAGCTGTCTTGGAGTAAAATAGTTTTACTATTTTAAAACAAAATAGTTTTCCTGAATCCAAACCTACTGACTGAATGCCCTAGAGCCGTGCTGGGGAGTGCGCCTTTCTAGCTGCCTCCCTGGAGATCTTCCCGCAAGTTAAACCGGGAGAACTGTAGCTTTTATTTATTTATTTTTATTATGTTAGTCGCCATACGGTACTTCATTAGTTTTTGATACAGTGTTCTGTGATTCATTATTCGCGTGTAACACCTAGTGTTCATTGCAATTCGTGCCCTCTTTAATACCCATCACTGGGCTAACCCATCCCCCCACCCCCTCCCCTCTGAAACCCTCAGTTTGTCTCCCCCCCCCCCCGTAATCTGTCATGATTCATATTCCCTCTGATTCCCCCCTCTTCATTTTTCTCTGTACCTTCTTTTTTTTTTTTTTAAAGATTTTATTTATTTATTTGACAGACAGAGATCACAAGCAGGCAGAGAGGCAGGCAGAGAGAGAGGGGAAGCAGGCTCCCTGCTGAGCAGAAAGCCTGATGCCAGCCTGGATCCCAGGACCCTGAGATCATGACCTGAGCGGAAGGCAGAGGCTGAACCCACTGAGCCACCCAGGCATCCCTTCTTTGTGCCTTTTGAAGTTGAGTACATTTGGGGGACTCTGCTAAGTTTCATGAGAGCGAGGACCTCTTTCCACCCCCTGTGTGGAAATGCAAATGTTAATTGGAGAAGGGAAGAAATGGGAATATTATGTTGTTATGTTAAGACACCCAGTTTCATTAAACAGTCTACTTGCCCAGAGTCTAGGGTTGTCAGGATCTTGGCCTGGATCCAGGATGGGAGCTAATACATATTGCCCTCTTCATCCGCAGCCTTGTCTGCAAACCCTTTAACTAAGAGAGCTCATGGGCCCTAACTGCTCATGGCTTGGGGTTAGCAGCCCAAGGAGGGCTGTTCACCGATGCCTCTCTCCGTCACTCTCCTTTCTGAGCCCTTGAAGTAACCGAATTCAATAAAGGAACATTCAACCCATAACCTGGTTTTGCTTTTTGTTATGCATAGCACTTTTCCTCTGTGTGTGTGTGTGTGTGTGTGTGAGACTGGATTAAAATTCTGTGGGCATCCATCCAGAAAAACCATGACAGGTTTCTGAGAGGACACAGTGGAGGACGGAAGCCCTGGGATGAAAATTTCAGAGAAGCAGCTGCTGCTCCCAGAAACTAAAGCTGTGTGTCTCTGGCAAGGAAAGGAGAGAACTCAATCAATTATTTGGATAATCTGAGATAAGCCGGTACCACAGAACACGTGAGGACACAGGACTGCTCCAGGTAAAAGTGGTTTATTCTCATGAGGAAAATTGCCTCCCTCCCTAGTGCCCTTCCTACCCCCACATCCCTGTCTGCAGGTGCAGACAGACCCAGAATAGAACTGGAGAGCTGGAAGGGTTTTTTAGAGATCATCTATTCCATAACCTTCATTTGACTTGACAGATGAGGAAAATGAGCCTGCAAAGACAAAGCAACTTGTTAAGGATTAGACAACTAGTGAGTGGGGGCATCTGCGTGACAATCCCGGTCTCCTGACTTTTTAAAGCTACACTCCCACCAGCACCCAGTCTTCCCAGAGCCTGAACAAGATGAATGCTCTCTCTCTGGGACGGGGTGAAATGATGCCATATAAATGAACTAAATCACAATCCGAGCCTGGAGGGTGCTTTTTTAATATGCCCAGCCTCTGCCCTGTCACCACGTTCAGAAAGTAGGATCAGAGATAGTACACATTGCTTTCCTTCTCCGGCTTCATTTTTTTATTTTGGAAAGGTGTAGGAGGGGAAACCATGCTGACAGAAAATCTGAGATCGTCTTAGATTATGAGTGGTTTGGGGACAGCGTAACTTCATGCTTGAGACATCATTTTAAAAGCCACTGCATCAGAGAAGATGATGCAACCAGAAATTAAGTTTCTGGGACAATGAATCAGGGCACCTGATAATAATGACTAGTTAGAAACAAGAGTACGTAGCATCTATACAGATCTCGTCATCCCAACCAAAGTTGCAGGTGGTGATGGATCCTGTGTTCTCTAATTGCCACTACCCCCATTTCACAGGAGGAGGTGAAGGCACTGGAGAAGCAAATGAATTAAAGACTGATGCTGAGACCTGGTGCAGCCACTCCGGAAAGCAGGATGGGGTCTCCTCAAAAAGTTAAAAACAGAACTACCTTATGGGCCAGCATTTGCACCACTAGCTACTTACCCTAAGAATCCAAAAATACCAGCTCAAAAGGATATATGTACTCTGGTGTGTATAGCAGCATTATCAACATTAGCCAAACTATAGAAACAGCCCAAATGTCCATTGACTGGTGAATGGATAAAGAAGATGTGGTATATCCCTGCAATGGAATATTACTCAGCCATCAAAATGAATGAAATCTGGCCATTTGCAACAATGTGAATAGAGTTAGAGACTATAACCCTAATTGAAATTTGTCCATCAAAGAAAGACAAATACCATATGATTTCACTCATATGTGGAATTTAAGAGACAAATGAGCAAAGGGGGAAAAGAGAGAGACAGGCAAACCAAGAAACAGATTCTTGACTATTGAGAACAAACTGATGGTTACCAGAGGGGAGGTGGGTGGGGGGGGGATGGGTGAAACAGGTATGGAGATTAAGGAGGACCGTTGTTGTGATGAGCACCAGGTGTACGGAAGTGTTGAATCACTATATTGTACATGTGAAACTAGCAATACACCACTGACTAGAATTTCAATAAAAAACTTAAAAATTGGAAAAGAAAAAGAACTGATACTAAATATCCAAAATGGAAAATGTATCTATACATCTAGCTATTGCTTCCCTGTTTTAACTACAGATAGAGTAGAAACCAATGTGCAGAGAGCAAAGTTCTGGGTTACTTGGACCACATTTCAAGCAAACAATGCCACTGGACTCCACTTCTCAAATTTCATTTTGTACCAAAAAACTAGTTTCTTCAGGTCCTTTACATATTTTGTACATAGAAGCAGCATACAATTTTTGAGCAGGAAGGGAGCTTAGAGTGAATTAACAAACAAGATCTTAGTTAAGCTGGGCTGTCCAATCCATACTTATATGTTCCTATCTCTGTTCTACCACTTACTATGTGTGTGATGTTGGGCCGGTTACTTTGCTTCTCTGTGACCCAGTAGCCTATCTGCTAAATAAGGTAAGCCCTAGTATCTACAGGGTTATTATGTAACAAATGTTATATAACAGTAGGAAACTATTACATACTATTGTGCTGGAACACCTGGGCGGCTCAGGTCATGATCCCAGCACCCTAGGATCAAGCCCCACATCTATATAACAGTAACGAGCAAATACTACTTATTACAGACTTACTGACTGCTATTATCTCATTTAATTTTCATAACAACCCTATGCATACCTATTGTGTTGGATTATAAATGGCCGTAAATTGTCGCTTCTCCCTTCAAGAGGTGGAGTCTATTTCCACTTTGCGGAATTTGGCTGTTTTTGTGACAGTTTTTTGTGATCAGTAGAATGATGCAGAAGTGACCTTGGGCCAGTTCTGAGGCTAGGTCTTGAACAGCCCTGGTACCTTCTGTTCTTGCTTTCTTGGGACCCAGCTGCTATGTTATATGGAAATGAGTCTAGTCTGCTAGAGGGAGAGAGTCCATCTAGAAAACTGAGATGCCCCAGATGATACTACTAACTTCCAGTCAGGGGAGCGAGGCTTTCTTAGAGGTTCCTGCCCACTTGAACTTCCAGCTGAATGCAACCTTATAAGGGATCCTGACAATATCATGTGAGGCAGGAATGAGCCAACCATTGTGAACCCTGCTCAAATGGCAGAATCTTGAAAAAATATGTTTGTTGTTTTTCCTTTCTTCCTTCTTCCTCCCTCCTCCCTCCCTTTCTTTTTTGCTTGCTTTCGTAGGCTGCATGCCCGATGTGGGACTCGAACCCCCAATCCTGAGATCAAGAGTCGCATGCTCTACCGACTAAGCCAGCCACACACCCTTAAGTTACTAAGCTTTGGGTGCATTTGTTATGAAGCAGTAAGTAACTGAAACACATAAGTAACATATTAGAGATGAGAAACCAAAAGTTGGAGAGGCTAAGGAACTTGTCCATGGTCTCACAGCTAGGGAATGGTACAGCCTGGATTCAAAGCCAGGACCATCCCATATCCAACTTCATGATCTTGACCAAGGAACTATATAGTGTTTCCTACAAAATAAACAAATTCTAAAGAATAACTCATCTGTTCATTTTTGTTCTTTCTCGATGTAGACATCACATGGGGTGGGGGAGGGAGGCTACATACGTGAAAGACATACCATGTCACCCCCTTTTTTTTTAACATTTTATTTGTTTGTTTATTTATTTATTTTTGAGAGGAGGGAGAGGGAGAAGGAGATAATCTCAAGCAGACTACTTGCTGAGCACGGAGCCAGTTATGGAGCTGGTCATGGAGCTCGATCTCATGACCCTGAGATCATGACGTGAGTTGAAATCAAGAGTTGGATGCTTAATTAACTGACTAAGCCACCCAGGTGCCCAGTACATATCATGTCACTCTTTAAAAAAAAAAAAAATGATTTTATTTATTTATTTGACACAGAGAGAGAGAGAGAGAGAGAGAGAGATCACAAGCAGGCAGAGAAACAGGCAGAGAGAGAGGGAAGCAGGCTCCCGCCAAGCAGAGAGCCAGATGCAGGGTTTGATCCCAGGACACTGAGATCATGACCTGAGCCGAGGGCAGAGGCCTCAACCCACTGAGCCACCCAGGAGCCCCTACCATGTCACTCTTACGACCAATAGAAAATAAAAGTGTTAGAACTGGAAATGGAACAAAGGTGGTCTTTGCCAAGATCCTCATCACTTTTAGAAAATCACATGGGGTCGCCTCACTGGGATATCAGTACAGAGCCCTGAATTTCATTTTCTTTTTAAAAAACAGAAATGCAGGGACGCCTGGGTGGCTCAGTTGGTTGGACGACTGCCTTCGGCTCGGGTCATGGTCCCGGAGTCCCGGGATCGAGTCTCGCATCAGGCTCCCAGCTCCATGGGGAGTCTGTTTCGCTCTCTGACCTTCTCCTCGCTCATGCTCTCTCTCACTGTCTCTCTCTCAAATAAATAAATAAAATCTTAAAAAAAAATTATAAAAAAAAACAAAAAAAAAACACAGAAATGCAGGGGTGCCTGGGTGGCTCAGTCATTAAGCGTTAAAGGTCTGCCTTTGCCTCAGGTCCCTGATCCCAGGGTCCCTGCTCAATGGAGAGCCTGCTTCTCCCTCTCCCACACCCCCTGCTTGGGTTCCCTCTCTCGCTATGTCTCTCTGTCAAATAAATAAATAAAGTCTTTTTAAAACATTTTTAAAAAAACAAAGATGCAAATGAATATGTTCTGCTCTTACCTTTCGGAGATCAGAGCCACATTAATACTTAGGCTGGTGAATTTGGCTCTGAAATTCTCCAGGTAAAGCAATCTGAGAGAAGGAAAAGAAAGTTTGATTTCATTACATTTTCTGGGTCACAGAGAACTTTGAGGTTTTCCAGGAAAACTGGCTTATAAATTTGTATCTTTCCAATAGGAGTACCTTTGGATTTCAAGGCATCTTTAAACCCATCATTTTCTAAAGTTCCTTCTTGCCTGAAAAGCTGCTGGAGCCATTTATTCAACAAGCAGCTGGCACATATTCTGTGCTCGTCTTTAAGAATGCCTTGTATCAAAACCAGAAAGTGGTTTCGTTTCAATGCGTAAGAACATTTGCCCAGAAGTCACTTACCCTTTAAACCTCACCCCATCTAGAAGAAAGCCACAACTGAAAAAGGATGAAGACAAGGTTGTTGAGCACTTAAGATAATGTATCACAGGGTCTGTAAGTTACAACTGGGTTCTTTGCTCCTAGGAAACCTTCTCCATGCCTCATTCAAAGCCTATTTACTCTTATTTTCTATCTAATTCTAACAAGCCTAAGTCTCCAATTTCCTAGCTTGTGAAAGATTAGAGACATCAAATGGTAAAGTAAAGTACTGCTTGAGGCAGGAATCTTGGAGAAAGAGAGGAAACAAACCAAGCAAGTTTCACAATTTCACAATCTGGGGTGACTCTGCTTGGACACAAATACCTACAACCTCAAGGGCTCTTGAAGGCACGAAAACCATAGACTGCAACGTGAAATGGATAATCAAGGAAATGACCCTCAAAGATTGAATTGCATTTTTGTTTAGGAAGGCAGAGAAGTACATAACACCTTTGAGAACTATTTTAACACAAAATAAACTTAGAAAAATCACCCGTGTTAGACTTTATAATAAGGGAGAAGTCACTGTAATTTTGAAAAGCAAAAACTATATCTACATAGAAGCAGTGCAAGTAACAAAGACCTCCATTTATTCACTATTTAAGGGTGGCTCAGTTGGTTAAGCATCTGCCTTCCGCTCTGGTCATGATCCCAGAGTCCTGGGAGGCAGCCTCAGTGTCAGGGGTCTCTGCTCGGCAGGGAATCCGCTTCTCCCTCTCCCTCTGCCTGCCGCTCTGCCTGTGTGCTCTCTCTGTCAAATAAATAAATAAAATCTTTCAAAAAAAGAAAAAAGAATTCATTAAAAAAATAAAAAAATAAAAGTGGCGAGGTGAGCTATTTAACCCAGGAATACAGAACCGAGCATGGGGTTATTCTTATTCCCAGATATTCTGTGTTAAATCCCTTGCAAAGCAGGCAGGGGGGGTCAAAGAATGCAGAACGATGAAATGACTCAACCAAGGTCACTCAACAAAAACCATTAGCCCAGGCAAATAAAGGGGACCAAGGGAAGGGAATGCCTTGGCCCCAGCGGGTGTCCATCAGCATTTGCAAAAAGAAGGAAAGGAACTAGGAAGCTTCTTAGCTATTTGTGAGAAATATTCATTCTCAGAGTTTGCCAAGATTCTCAGCTACAACAGAAGCAGAGGAACTGTGGCCACAGGGCCACTGATGGCTGTAAACTGGTCTTGGAACCCAACGTAACCCAAAAGAGGGGCAGAAACATGCTCTGTGAGGTGAGGCAGTTGTCAGAACTAAGAGGCACCCAGTGCAATGGAAGGGGTGACATTGACCCTGGAGAGAGGTTTTAAGGTGTGTCAAGGAACTCCTAACACTACTGCTTAGGATTTCCATAGCACTTTCCCTCTTCAGAAGTGCTTTCCAAACATTAACTAATTAAACCAGCATGCCTTCTGGAAGGGAAAATTGAGCCTCTGCAGTCTGTTTGAATTATCTGAAAAAGCAAATAAAAGTAAGATACAATGTTCATGAAGAGGAGTGCGCAGAACTGTAAACAGCTCTTGTGGGGGATTAAATACTGAAGTTTGGTGGGGGCGTTTGATATTCTCAGAAGCTGTTTTGGCAGCATGATGCCCCTCACCACGACAGTGGCCTCAGAAGACACCACAAAGGATCTTTCCGCAAACAGCCTGGGAGCTTGTGGCTGGCTGTGGCCACCTCCCCTTAAGGTTCTTAAGGTTCTTTGGGTGTGGGACTTGTCAGAGCCCTGGAGGGATGGAAGGAGGAGCCTCCCAGCTCTGCCCCCCATCCCTACAGAAAGGGCCCTATAAAGAGGTGCAGGGAGCAGACACCCTCCCGGTTCCCAGCACCAGAGGCTGGGCTATATGGTGCTACTGCCCGGGGACGCACACACTCGAAAATACTCAGTTTCAAGACTCTACAGCACCTTTTCCGACTGCATTCTTTTTTTTTAAAACATTTTATGTTTGAGTAATTTCTACCCCCAACATTGGGTTCAAACTCACAACCCTAAGATGGAGAGTCACATGCTCTACCCTCCTCCGACTGAGCTAGCCACGTGCCCCTCCTACTGCATTCTTAACCTGGGGAAATTGTTTAACCCGTTCCTACGGTTTGGTGTATTTTCCTAGAAAAAAAAAAGGATGAAATCAGATGCAAGTACGCGTAAGAGCGTTTTGGCTTGCCATATAAAAATTCTGCACTCGCCTGGGCCTGACACTCAGCCGTACAGAGCAGACCACAGTGTTGGCTGTCCATTCAACCTGCCCATCATTATTTAATGGCTTAAAATCCCAGTGGCTCAGAGGAATGCCACTTCTTAGGAGAATGTATTTGGGGTTGAAGCAAAGAGCATCATTTTATAGCTAGAAATGGAAGCTCTAGAAAAAAAAAAGGAAGAAAATAGGACCAGGAGTTGGGAGACTGTACTCTTGTTCCAAGTTGGTCACTCACAGGCTGAGTGACCCCAGACAAGAGCCTACTCCATCCGACCCTCACTTTCTTTTTTGGCTGAAGGGAGAGCAGGACAGAGATCCGTGATCCAACCTGCACTGGTGATCCCGGCTCTAATGTTCTCAAATTCTGGGGCCACACGTGCTCAGCCTAGCACAGGTGGGCCCTTAGGTGGAGACTCCTTGTTTTATGGCAGAGTCGTCTACCGTGATTGCTGCTGGGTGTCTAGACAAGCTCCCAGAGAAAACGCAAGTACGTCACAGAAGGAGGGCAGTCACGCTGAGCCTTTACCAATATACCCCGCGGATTACTTTAAAACAGAGGCCAAAAACCAGAGCCAAATCCAGGCTGTAGTTTCGTGTTCTGTTTGGTCCATGTTGTATTCTTTTTTCCATTTGAGTTAATATTCAGTGTCTTCAAAATAAGGGGATTTTACCTAAACCCTTGAACTCCAAGTCCCTCTTGAAAAATTAGGTGCTCTGGGTTGCACTGGACTCATTTTTTCACATCAGTAATGAGCTGGAGATAAGAAGTGTCTGCCCTATTGGAAGGGGCCCATGCTCCCCACCCTCCCCGCCCACTCCCAGGCTGGCCCCTTCATTCGCTTCACCAGCTTAGTCCTGGAGGCGTCTGGATCTAAGATGATGCTGAAGGGAGCAGGTGCTTCAGATGTGTTTGCTAATTGGGCTGCAGCAGAAGCTGGGGGTGCAGGCTGCCGTTTATCTGAGGAGCTAGCAAAACTGGAGAGCCCCAGGGTGAGTCTCGGGTCCTCAGCGCTTGCTGTTTCTGAAAAACATCTCACAAAACTGCCCATCAGGGTTCGGGCCATGTGTGGAGTAGTTAGAATGCCAAGTCACATCAGGGACACCCCAAGTGGGGAGGAAGGCCCTGAAAGCAACTGAGCCCCATCCCTTCTTCCTCCTCCATTTGGAGATCCAGGCACCACAAAGCCAGAGAATGTAAGAGAACAGAATAGTCAGGTAGTGAAAGTAGTGAGAATAATCACACCCACCCAACACATGGCAGGGGGGCCAGAGCTACGCATCAGTCCTCCCCACAAGCCGTGCTACTTTCCAAGTGAGTTCAGGGAGCCCAGAGTGATGAGGAAGCAGAAACAGTCAGGAGGCCGGCCCCCCTTCTCTGCGCCAAGGCCTGCGTTCTCTGTCCTGCATCCAGAAAATCAATGGCAGAGCCCGGAGACAGGCATTTGTTTACACTGCCAGACAGGGAGCAGCAGGAGAACGCGAGGATGTGTCCACGGGTTCAAAGGCCAGTTCATGAACCCTAGGAGAAGAGCCAAGAAGAAAGATTAAGACAATGAATGACCTGAACACCCAGACCCCAGCTTTGCTCCGGTTTTGTGGGAAAGGAGAGTTGAAAACAATAAAACCAGACAAAAAATGATTCTGGTTACAGAACTGACTTGACAGTAAATGGAACATTCTATTTAAAATCTTCTTTCCAGAACAAATCTTTGCAGGCCAGAAAAAGGAGGGAGGGACAGAAGAGCAGACACGGGACAACACAGCACAGGGGCTAAAAAAAATGGAGAGAGGCACCGGCACTCCAGGATGTTCCTTCTGGCCGGTGCTTGGAGAGTGAGCTGCGCACAGTGCGCTGACAATTGGCGAAAGAGCACGGTGCCTGGGGCCAGAAGTGACAGCTGCTGGTAAAGGGGACGGAGTCAGCAGCCATGAAAGACATGCTCAGATTGTCTGCTCACTCCTCTTTCACTCTAAAATACAGGTGTTTTGGAGTGCCTGGGTGGCTCAGCTGATTAAGCAACGGCTCAGGTCATAATCCTGGAATCCTGGGATCGAGTTCCGAGTCGGGTTCTCTGCTCAGCAGAGAGTCTGCTTCTCCCTCGGACCCTCTCCCTTCTCATGTTCTCTCTCACTCACTCTTTCTCTCTCTCTCAAGTAGATAAAAATTTTAAAAAATTAAAAATTAAAAATGATGTTTTGTGCAAATAACAATGGTCTCTTAGGGCAGCTGGGTGGCTCAGTCAGTTAAGGGCCTGACTTGATTTCGGCTCAGGTCATGATCTCCAGGCCCTGGGATGGAAGCCAGCATTGAGCTCCACGCCCAGCAGGGAGTCTGCGGGAGGTGGTTTCTCTCCCTCTACCCCTCCCCCGCTCTCCCTCTTTCTCTTTCTCAAAACAAAACAAAACTAACAACAACAACAACAAAAACCTCCAAACCTGGGCTCTCTCCTGTCCAGATTCTGCCCAAACTAGACTACCCTCTTTGTCTCCCTGAACACATCACACAGTCCCTCTTCTCAACCTGTCTCCCCAAATTATCTCCTCTTCCTCCCCTGTCGCTTTGCACCAGCATTTGTCTAGCGCCTCCCAAGCCATCTCTTTCCTCAGGTGACATTTTCTTCTCATAGTCTACTTAGGAGTTCTAAAATTTGGCATTACTGCTGTTATTCACAAAATTGACTGAAACTGCTATTGCTAATACAAATTGCTGACCCTAAGAGAGTGTCCTTTAATCTTCACCAGAACTCTGCGAAACAGGGGCTATTCCTGGTCCCACTTTAGAGATGAGGAAACTAAGGCACATCGACTTGTCCAAAGCTGGTCAGCTAACTAGTGACGGGGTGTGTGTGTGTCTGTGTGTATTAGTTTTCTAGGTCAGCCATAACAAAATACCACAGACTGTGGGACTTAAACAACAGAAATTTGTTTTCTCACAGCTCTGGAGGCTAGAAGTTCTGAGACCAAGGTGCTGCCAGGTTGGTTTCTGGTGAGACTTCTCGACTTGGCTTGTAGACACTCATGTTCCCTCCGTCCTCACATGGCCTTTCCTCTGTGCTTTTGAGGAGAGAGAAAGCTCTTGTGTCTCTTCCTCTTTTTCTAAGTCCACCAGTCCTGTCAGACTAGGCCTCCACCCTTATTACTTCATTTAATTTGAATTACCTCCCTAAAGGCTCCACCTCCAATGGGAGTTAGGGCTTGAAGATATAAATTTGGGTGGGGGGTTGGGATCCAATTTAGTCCATCACAGTGAGATACAATTTTTTCCTCATTCATTAATTTACTGAGCACTTATTAATTGCCAGACGTTTGGTTAAGTGGCTGGAGACATAGCAGTGAAAAAGCAAACAAAGGCATTGCTTGTTAGACTAGAAGCTGTCCACCATCTAGGGGGAGAAGGTGTCAACAGACAAGGAACGTGGAAACTCAATCCCACTTCAGCCAGTGTTAAGTATTTGGGCAATAGTGATACGGGACTATTGTTATTGGGACTACTTTGGCCAAGCACATAGAGAACCAGGGGAAGAGTTTCCCAGGCAGAAGAAGTTAAGTGCAAAGGTCCTGAGGCAGAAATATGTTGCGTATTAGAGGAGCAGAAGGAAGGCTGGCCTGGTTGAGTCAGGGAGAGTGGAGCAGAGCAGTTTGGACAGAAGGACAGGGCCATGCCATAGAAAGCTTCATAGGTTGTGGGAAGGAAGTTCGTATTTACTCTAAGAGCAATAGGAAGCCATATGAAGGTTTGTATTCTGATTTATGCTTTCAAAGGTGTGAAGAATAACCCATAGAGGTTTAAGAGTGCAAGCAGGGGTCCCACCAAAGAGGGTCTTCATTTGTTCGCTGGCAAATATTTACCGAGCATCTAGCTGCTAGGTGATATGCTGGTACAACCCCAGGGAGCTAGGAGCCTCCTGTGTTGTAGGAGGAGACTCCCAGACACGGTGGCCCTTGCCTGGGGCACTTCCAAACTTCCATGAACGTGTCAATTGAGTGAAGACATCCCTCAAGGCTGAGCTTTGTGTTTCCAAGTGGGAAAGGAGTTCTGAAGAATGGAAGGGCCGAGTGAGGAGAGCTGGCGTGGAGCACGGCTTCTCTGCAGACGTGAGACACAGCTCAGCACTGAAGGACGGGCGTCCCAGAGAATGGGGTACCTTCCATCCACGGGGACAGGAGGAAAGGCGCACACATGGAATGGACACAACAGCGCCATAGCACGGACTTATTTTGTATAAAGATCCGTTTGACACGTATTCAGCAGAGCACATGCTCCGTCCCTGCAGGCCCGGCCCGGAGGGGTATGTGAAGGTGACTCAGACTGGGCTCCTACCATGGAGGGATTTCCAGCTAGCAAGGGGCATAAGGTAGACCCATGATGATCTGTCACACCCGAGAGATTGAGATGTTCTGTTAGCAATTCGGACACAGCACTGCGGGACATGAGAAGAGTGTATATGCCTGTGATATAGAACAATCCTTCCAGAAGCATGAATATGTGCCTCCCTCTTCACCCGTGCAGATACGGAGCCCACTTTCTGCTCTCCGAGTACCTTCACGTTTATCCACATAAGAGCCTTGTGAAGTGTGTGTAACAGGTGCAGGGCCCACTTCTGTTTTCCATGTGAATAAAGACAGTGCTTTCTCAGTTAGGACCCAACCAGGAAACTGGGAACCGCAGCCATGCAGCCCTCTACTGCCCGGACCCACCACGGGTGGTGGAGAGCTGCTGGGGAAGGCGGACACGAGCAAGGGCAAGGGGAAGTGGGGGGGGCTCCGGACACAGTTAGGAGGTCCAGCTGGCAGGACCTCCTGTTGGATTGAGTATGGGGGTGAGAGAGGGAGAGGACTCATAAATGATGCTAAGATTTACAGAGGATGGGAAAATACAGAGGGAGGGGGAAGGGGGAAGGGGGGACAATTGACTGCTAAAAGGCTGTTTGATTCTAGGAGCATTTCCTTCTTTAGTCTCAGTTTTCGTATCTGTGAAATGAAACTTTCTAAAAAGTTTTTTTTTTTTTTTTAATTTATTTGACAGAGAGAGAGACAGCAAGAGAGGAAAAACAAGCAGGGGGCGTGGGAGAGGGAGAAGCAGGCTTCCTGCCTAGCTGGGAGCTCGATGGGCGGGGCTTGATCCCAGGACCCCCGGGGCTATGACCTGAGCCAAAGGCAGACCCTTAATAGCAGAGCCACCTAGGCTGCCCAAAACTTAAAAAAAAAAAAAAAAAAGAAAGAAAAAAAAGATTTACTTATTTATTCTAGAGAGATAGCCCACGCATGTGCATACACAGCTGGGGGTGGGGTGCTGGTCAAGGGAGGGGCAGAGGGGGAGAGAGAGAGAGAACCTCAAGCAGACTCCTCGCTGAGCTAAGCCTGGAAGCCAGAGGTGGGGCTTGATTTCAGGACCCTGAAATCATGACCTGGGCCCAATTCAAAAGTCCTATACTTAACCAACTGAGCCCCTCATTTATGAAAGGAAACTTTTAAGACCAATAACTAAAGTCGTTTGTGTTGTGTACATGTGCGTGCACGCGCGTACGCACACACCAAAATTTACGAAAATGAGATCACAGTCGTCCCTCAACATAAGACAAAGCACGCCAACCTAATCCAAGGCCCTTTGTGCACCCAATCCCACTGCAACCCCCTCATCTCCCACCTCAGAGGAACCCAGATGTCAGGCTTTTGACTACAGCATTTGCCATCTTTAGTCACCTTTTTTTTTTTTTTTTAAGATTTTATTTATTTATTTAACAGAGGGAGAGAGACCACAAGTAGGCAGAAAATCAGGTAGAGGGGAAGGGGGAAGCAGGCTCCCCGCTGAGCAGAAAGCCCGATGTGGGGCTCGATCCCAGGACCCTGAGACCATGACCTGAGCCGAAGACAGCAGCTTAACCCACTGAGCCACCCAGGTGCCCCCATCTCTAGTCACCTTTTAAGGGTTAGAGATAATTCTGTTCTTTCCCTGCAGCTTGTGATTCCATAAAGCCTCTCATTTCGTTTCTTGTATAGTTGATTTGCACTGGACAGGAAGCTTCCACATGGACCACGGTATCTCTTTTCCACAGAAGTTCTAGGATCGCTGCTGTCCTTGGAGGGTTCGCTCCAGCTTTTTGGATGAGCCAAGGGAGGGTCAGAGGGTGATATGTCAGAGCGCGTCCCATCTTGACCACGTTTTCATTCCATTTCATGCCTTGCTTTCTGCTGCTGGTCTTCTATTCATGCACATTTGTACCCATAGCTAGACTACGTTCTCAAAAGCAGGGATCTCTCTCCTGAACTTGTGACCAATGTGGAAAAGCAACAGGGTTCCGGCTTCAGTCAAAGAAACAGTGATGAAAGGAAAGCAGCCCACGTGATGGGGAGGCTTCTAAAGCCACAGGTAACACAGGATAAGAGGTGTAGGAATTGGATCTAAGGAGAGGAAGGGCACACATAGTGCCCAATGGAGTCATCAAGAAGGAGTGTAATTGATCAGAACCCATGACAGAGCCGGCTGGGCACAATTTTGCTCTTGCAAGCCAAATGCCCTGGTGTTAGACAAACAAAATAAATGAAGTTTCACTTGTTCATGACAACAAGGCTCCTGTGATCTAGGAGTAAAACAAGTGACTGCAATCTCCACAGAGTGGACATTCTTCCTAGTGATGGGGGCAAGACTGGCAAGAATTCTAGGGTTGGGGCTTAGATGGGCACGGGTGGTCCTTTGTTTTGATCACTAATGCCAAGTACTGAATGGTTTACATGCATCTTGTCATTTAAGTTTCCCTAATAAAGAACAGGCACTGTTACTATTATTTCCTCTATTTTTAGAGCGAAGACACCAGAAGCTCAGAGTGGTTGGTAAGTTGCTCAGAGTCACCAAGAGAGGAAATGGGGGAGTCCGTATTCAGACACAGGCCTGCTTGCCTCCGCAGCCTTACCTCTTCGTGCTTTTCCATCTCATCTTCTGCAATGGTGCTCTCCTTCTCCAGGCCTGGGCTGTGAACTGTTTCTCTGCTAGCCTCCTGAAGGTGGGTTTGCCCAGATGCAGGCACCGGGACTGTGACAGACAGGGACTATTTATTACCAACTCAAAGATAAGCAAATCAGCATATGAACTCATTAGCAAGAGACTTAATCTCCTCAGGTAGCCCATCTTGGTCAATTACACTTTCATTATAAGCAGCTGTTAGTTACATCTGTGCTTTCCAGGTTACTCATAAGCCAAACCCTAGCAGTCAAGTGATAGGAACTACTGGAGGGTTACTGATGATTAGTTTGCCCACATCCAAGTCCTAAGTGTTCTACTGACTCTTTAGCTCCTGGACAAACAAGTTTTTCTACCACTAGACCTGCGTTAAGATACGTGATGCTTTCCCAGTGAAGACAGTGATAGCAGCCTGTGTAACCATATATAAAGACAGATGCTGGGTGCAGATCAGGTTTTTTTTCTATTCTGTGGGCTCGTTCTGCTTTTACAGAAGATTTCAAGTATGAAAAATAGCTTCAAAGAGTTGATGTTTATTATTATGTGTCATGAGTGTTAGAAATCTTGATATGTCATAATATTCTGTGTCTAATATTATATGTATGCATACAAAATTTACTTATGTTTTTAAAAGAGAATAAACAGAAAGGAAACATCATGGCCCAGCGGAAAATAACTGAGATCCTGTGGTTTCTAACCTTTTAGGGTTTGATAATCAACAATACAATATTACAAACCTGTTAGGTTTTGCTATTCAATAATACAAAACAAAACAAAAAAATAAGACAACTATAAATAAATCCTATCTAGCTGATTTAAATCATAGAACTCATGCAGCTTGAGCAAACCCTCTCTCCCCTAACTATGGTGTGATTCTTCTTGATTGAGAATCGAGTTTCTGGGCTATTTCTCAGAGAATGAAATTACAAAACACAAGATAGCAGATTAAAAAAAAAAATTGTCGCCAGGTATCCCTGCTGGATATCAAGTGACTGGGTCAGAAACTCAGTCGGAAACTCTGCTTAAGGAAGAACAGAACAAATCCCTGTCGCCTGGGAGGCCAAACAGAGCATTGTTTTAGTTCCGTAGGACATAACAGACAATGGAATAGAACATTGTCCCGGGTAATGGTCTCCTGCTGGTGGAGAAATGTGGAGGCAAAACCGAGGTGCTCAGCAAAAACAAACAGGGGACTGAACTGCTACCTTCTTTTTAGAGCAAAAACCGTGGATCCGGGAATTGAGCCCCTCCCAGCAGCTTCCATTCTGTAATAAAAGTCTTGCCTTTGGAGGTGCTCTGGGCTGGGATGTTGTTGGGTGGGGGGCGGGGTACAGAGGCTAGCTGAGCCACTGTGGCTGAACCTCTGGCTTCAGGGATAGGCTTTGGGGACCATTTTGAATTTCAGCAGCTGCTGGACAAAACAGGTTTTCCATTAAAGCACTGCATCATTCCTCAGGACCGGCTGAGATCTCCCTACCCCCATATCCTACCCTTAGCTGTACTCATTTGATGACTGCATCACACTGACACACTTTGTATGGGTAAAGTTCCACACGTGTTGGAGGGAAAAGCCTTTATTTTGTTAGAATTAACCGCGGATGCCTGAAGAATGACGCCAGGAATCCATCATGTGATACGGAAATCAGTACCGTCCATATTTTTGCCTTTTCTCTTGGTAAAATAATACTAAATGTAGAGACTCTCTACTACCTGTCACAAAACATAATTGGAATCAGATAAAAATTTAAACCAGATAAAAATTTAAATAGAAATGATTTAAAACGTGAAATTTTCAAAAATAAACATCTCTTCATAGTTGAGACAAAAATAAATGAAAATTCAGGACCAAAGTCATCCTTCAACTAACTGAAGCTTTTGTAGAACACACAGCTCAGACCCTACCGCACAGATGGAAACTAGTCCGAATACAGGCTGCCAGTATTCTTTCATTCCACAAACTTCTACAATCTCCATTAAAGCTGCATGGCATTCAAAAGATGAGGTCCAATTCATCTTTGTTGTTAATGAGACATTTTACAAGCGTATTTTCTTCTTGGGAAAAATTCTTGAATTGGGTAAAACAAATGGAAAGTGGATATTAAAAAAAAAAAAACCAACAACAAAACCCAACAACCCCCTCCTGCTTGGACTGCTGATTGATTTGCTCAGAATTCTCTAGGCAAGCATTTCATTTCCTGATAACTGCCATTTCTCCTCTCATTCCCAATTCTCTTTCCTGGGGGGCTGACACAGGACATGGAAATACCAGTTTGTGCTGGTGGAGTTCCCTTCATGTATTCCAACAAGAGAACTATTTCATATCAGCTGTCAGGTTGTCCCTCTGAGCTTTCCTTTTCCTCTAAGGTCAGGTTTTTCTACTTAAAGAAGGATGCCTGATAGATCACTAGCAATAGGAGCTAGGTGTTCAGGGTTAAACACACACAACTCTGGGAAGCTTTGTATGGCCACTCTATGTGTTTTATAGCCTTGCTAGCAGTCAAGGCTCCTGACCTGCATACCCCATAGATGGTGGCAATTGACATTATTATTACTGTAATTAATTTGATATTTCTAATTTAAAGACATTCATTTTGGGGGGAAAAAAGCACAACAGCGATGAGATGCTTTCATCTTCAGTTACCTGTATATGATTATCTCATTTTTCTCCTTTACCTTTCTGGATTAACAAGAGCTCCTTGGTGAAAAGATAGTCCAGTGGGTGATAAAAGGCATCAGTTAATTTCGAAGGTGCTTCGGAAATTGGATCAGTAATGTAAATCACCGTCATAGAAACCTCAAGTGGTCAAGAGAATAAATGGGGAGAATGAGAATCAAGAAGAACTACTCTGGAGGACAGGCATAAAGGTAAGGGAGGAGGAGTAAAAATTACGTAGGGGCAGAAGAACTTCAGTTTGTTGATCTAGTTGCTAACGAATGAATTTAAAGCATCAGGATTTGGATTAGGCAGACTCAGTTCAAGTTGTTCCTAACAGTATAGGGAGTAACCAAAGCAAACAGTTCTCGGTAAGTCCCCAGGTACTCAGGGCTGGCCGAACAAAACGAGCTATGGAAAAGGAATGATAATTAGTAATAAACATGAAGGCGTATATACAGTTTGGACAATTCCGATCTCAGCGCCTCCTCTTCCTCCCTATCTGAGTGCGTCCTGCAAAATGAGGAACTGTTTTTGAATTCTGTCTTCATCTTGCATGAATTTGGCTAGGAGATTTTGCATCTCCCTCAATGGGTCAGCATACCTAGAATATTTGCTGGGCATATTACACTGATCCCACATCCCAAAGCCTGTGCACCTTGATAGGTGTGGGATGCCTCAACCTGCATCATTTCAAGACTCGCCTCGCCCTAAAGCAGATTTCCAGGAGCGCATATTTTCCCTCAGGAAAATCTGCTTCAATAAAAGCGAGGTCCAGGCACCCAAGGAAAGGCTCAGCTTAAAAAACCAGGCAGAAAATTGGTGGTTTCGAAGGCTGTGTTTCAACTCCTGTTTTCAAAAGCGTTCTGGAATCATTGTGTTTAATGTGAAATTTTTCCAAGAAAAAGTTCATGGGAATTATTTTTAAGTTTCAGAAAAGTCTATTTGGTTAGGGTAGAACATCTTCAACTTCAGAGACTACTTTTTTTTTTTTTTAAAGAAAAAGGAAACAAATTTCAATCACTTTAATATACACTTTAAAGGCAATTTATGATAAGTGGAGCCGTCCTCCCATGACTAAGCCTACAGCAAACTTCCCAGGCTGAATCATTCATCCTTGTATTCAAGAAAAGTCCTCTCGACAATTTAGAAAAATATTAAAAATATGGAAGCAATTGTAAAATCACTTTCACCTGTGCAATATCCTTTTTCAGGACGAGCTCCAAATTACATAGCTAGGGTTACAGATTTTCACAAGCACAGTTTCATTTGTGATCGTTCTGTGGCTGTAATTCCAGGCTGCGATTTGTTGCACTCCACTGAAAAGTATGGGGTTATCTTTGCCTTGTCTTCCTCCTATGACTTAAAACCATCCAAGAAAATGTCCAGAAATCAACTAAGAGGAAGGGGAAACAGGAGGTTGAGTATTCAAAGGACTGAAATCCACCACATGAGTAAAATGAAGTTGATAGTAAGTTGGGATTACCTCCCTGTTCCACGTCCTCCATCTGAGCAATGGGCTAACGCCCCTGGGCTGGGGAGGTCTGGGGACGAAGAAAGAAGTCCTCAGCCGCCGCAGAGATGCTAAGAGAATTGCCAAGCTGTCTCTTGACTTAGAGTATCTGAAAGCTTTCTGGCCTCTCTGAGGAAGCCGATCCAAATCCACCCGGTGTCAGTTTGCCTTCTAGAAGCGACAGGATACGTACCCGGATCTGGGCAGTGCTTACATTTGGGGTTTATTGGGTTTCGGGGGGTTGCTTGGAAGTCTGTGCGATAAAACCGCAGTAGAGCAGAGGGCGGGGGACGAGGTGGGGCGGAAAGGAGTCGGGGAAGGAGAGCAGAGTCAGGGAGATAAGCAGGGGGTGGAAACCCTGGGAGGGAAAGGAAAGGCCGGAGGCGGCGAGCGCAGCCAGACGGGGGCTGGGGGAGGTAGGGCGGGACCCGAGCTGTGTCCGGAGCGCGAGGACCGGACTGGGCTCTATTAGAGGGCGCCACGGAACCCCGGGCCGCCCTCCGCGGCCGAGCTGGGCCCCTTCGCCCGGCGGCCGGCCACTGTCGCCCCCACCCCCAGCCCCAGCCCGTGCGGCCGCCGCGGGGACGCTGTGCTCTGCCCGCCTCTCTCCTCCGCCTCCGCCGCGCCCGGCGAGACTGAGCTGCTGCAGGGGCAGCCCCGGGCCCCGGTGGCTCGCCAGGCTGGCTGGGGCGGGCGCGTTTTACTGGAGGTGGCATTTGCAGGAAGGGAGGAGACAGGGCCATCAGAGCTTCCCGGAGCACCGGGGGTCGGGCCGGGCCGGGAGTGAGGGGAGGAGACGGGCTGCGAGTTGTGCCTCTTGCTGGTGGCGACCGAGCTCAAAAGGCAATCGCGCGGGCCCCGGGCCCTCTCTGTCGCCGCAGTCCTTCCTCCGCGCGGGGGAGGCGCCCACCTGTCCCGGGTGGCGGCGTCCTCGGCGTCCTGGCGCGGACCCGCACGTGGGGCCGGGGAACAGGGCGCGGAGGGAGGCGGCCCGCGCGCCTCGACTTCCCGCGCGCCGACGGCTGGGCTCGGAGCGCCGAGGTCCCTCCCGGGGCTGGGGTCCCGCCCGCCCGAAGACCTCACCTCCGCGTCCCGCCCCGCCTCGGGCCGCGAGGATGGGGGCCAGGCAGGGGCTCCGCCGCGGCCGCGTCCCCAGCGAGCCCAGAAGCGTCGCCTCGCCCTTTCCTCCCGGGCCGGGGCCCTAAACCCCGGAACCCCGCGCGGGAGGGGGCAGGGAGGACAAAACGGTCAAAGCTTTCCCGCCCACGGCTTCAGAGCAGCAAGTCTGTGGCGCTCCAGGCCCGGGGGTGTCGCCTTCCCCAGTGTCTTGCGGGGGTGGGCGCCAGGCTGGGCCTCTTGACAGTTTCACGCCTACTTAGAATTTCCCGTTGGCTTTGCAGAGGGGTAGCTGCGCCCTCCCCTTAGAGAGAGAGGCCGTGCCTGCACCCGAAGATAACTCTCAGGTGACCCGGGGAGCGGGGCAGTCCGCGGGGCGGTCCGCGACGGGGGTCGGGAGTTAGAGGTTGCTGTTCCATCAGAGAAAATCGGCGGCATTTAAAGTACACTTCATGTAGGACTGGGCCTAAATTTAATTTAAAAAACAAATTGAAAAGATTTCATGTTGTCCAGTTTGCCGTTTTGCTTCAATTTAAAAATTAGTAACCCTTGCAAAAAAAAAAAAAAAAATCAGATTTTTCTATTTGGATGGTTCCATGTTGAAAAAGACTTGCAGTAGCTGCCGGCTTTGTTAATGATTAAAGGGAGGACATTTCCCACCATAAGGTAGAGTCAGCGCAGTGCCTACAAGCCATTGATTTCCAACCCTGTGGCCTCAGCTTGTTGTTCACTTTCTCCTAAGATTATGACAATAATAATCATCATCATAATAACCAGGACACAAACAGCTCTTGAAAGTCGTTCGTAACTACTTCTTGGGGGTCACACACACACACACACACCCCACCCTGTGGACCTGTGTTTTATTTTTGCCAGAGGAGCTCAGAATTGCCCGAGTTTTTAAAAAATGATCTATTTACAGACTTGCTAATGCCTCCCCAGAAATCCTGTTTATCGGCCCAATAGTTGTGACAGGGTTAGAAAACCAGTTTAAACTGTTAATCGGCCACAAAAAGGGTCCCAGATTGACGCCTTTCACTTACCTTTGAAAGGCTATAAAAGCGACGCTGTACATTGGGATGAAATTAGCGACAAAATCATTACCTTGACTTCCCACAATAAAGACGGCCTTAAAGAGGGGCTATTGATGGTTTCAAATTACATAACGGTGGTTTATAAGTTCTTCTTCTGGGTTCACAGAAAGCAATTTTAAGGTGTGAATTCTTCAAAGAACACACAGCTACTAGCACTCAACCATCAACATAACATGCCAATGCTTTTTTATTTTATATTTTGCAAAGCGGCTATTAGAAAGAGAAAAACAAAAACAAAAATTCTAGTAAAAGCAGGCCGTGCCCAGAGAGAATCTTGTCCTGTTTAAATTTCACCTTGGCCTCAGAACCCGGAGGGCTCGACCTCTTCTCTGGGGCGGGAAAGGCAGTGGGGTTCAGAGACCCGCGGGGGTGAAAAGCCCAGAGCCCGTCACCGGTCGGCCCACCGCGGCTGCAGTTTTTAAAGCCGGACACAACCTCGCTTAGGTTAGAAGGAAAGGCGTTTCCTTAACACATCCCTGATTCCGGGGTGGGGTGGGGGTCCGAGCGCCAAAGGTCAACCCTCCCACCCCCGCCTCCCTGGGAGATCTCCCATCCGGGCGGAGGGTGGGCCTGGGCCTTGCAGCCGAGCTTTCCCGGGGCGGATATCCAAGCAAATCCGAAAGTCTATCGACTGCAGACGGCCCACCTCGCCCAATTTCTCTCGGGTCTGCATTTCCGGGGGCTGAGGACGTCCCCTCGAAGCCCGTGTTCCCGGTGGCCCCACCCGTGCGCACCCCGCTGCCGCAGCTGGCGCTCCTGGAGGGCAAGTCGGTGGTCAGGGAGCCACCGGGGGGCTGCGGTCTTCCCCGAGCAGTGACGTTCGGGCCGGCCGCACTAATCGCGGCACGCGGAGGGAGAGGAGCGTGCCCCCTTTAGCGTGTTAGGGGGTGAGAGGCCACTTGGGGTCAGGAGCGCTCGGGGAGCAACTTTGCAGCGTTGAGGCACGGGAGGGGTGTCTACGCGCACGCGGGCCCGGGCTGCAGCGGAGGCTCGGCCGCATTCGCTGCGCAGCACTGCCCCCTGGTATCCCCCGTCGCAACTGCCCCGCTCGGCGGCAGCGGGTCTTCCCTCCTGCGCGGCTGCGACAGACCTTTTCTCCTCTCCCGGCCGCAAGACCCGCGAGAGAGCAGTCCCTGGAGGCCTCAAGAGAGCCCTCCTGCCCTGCTCAAAGCCTTCCAACCCCCTCTTCAAGCACTCAGCACCCCCAAAGAGACCCAGGGAGCCGGCGGCTGCCTGAGCCAGGCCTCCAGCGTGGCCCACGCCCCTTGTTGACTGTGGCGTCGAGTCCTGGCTGATGTCTCCCGGAGGGGGCTAGAGATCCGGGCGCGCAAGGAGGCCTCCACTAACCGGCCTCGGCAAGGAGGCGCGGGGAAGGGGCTTGTCGACACAGAGACTCATCTGAGGCTGAGAATGTTCATTCTTTAATGAACACCAGCTCCCAGGGCATCTTGCGTTATGGGCTTTCCAGAGAAGAAAGGAAGGGATGGCAGGGCTGGGGTCCTCCTCACACCCTGATTTGGGAGAGGTGGGCAAAGCACCTGCTGACTCCTACCAAAGTATCAGGGCAGAATCCTGGAGGTTGACCTGAGAGGGAACCAGTCCCTGGCCCAGCCCACTCCTTCCTTTCCCAGTGGTCCAGCCTGGTCTTTAGTTCCTGAAGGTGCCAGGAGGAAGACTGCCTCCTTTTCCAACCCACTCTGGGCACCAGATGCCAGGGTGGACAGAGGGGCCCAGGCCTCAGGACTGGTCCTCCTCTCCCATCCCAGCTGGGTGGTTGGTCCCAGGCTTTGGGGCTGAGCTGAAGGGGAGGTAGGTGTTTAGACGAGACTTAAAGAAGGAGCTCAGGCTCTGGAATTAGATGGAGTTGGGTTTCAACTTGGCCATATACTTGGCTGTGTGACCTTGAGTCAGTGACTTGGCCTCTCTGTGCATCAGTTTCCTTGTTTGTTTTTCAGGATGTTGTGAGGATTAATTGAATGTCTTCGTGGTGTCAGCGTATGCTTAGTTCCTGCTGATTCATGCAGGTGACCCTGCAGGAAAAATTTTCAGCAAGCATCCTGGAGGGTGGGTTCCAGCAGCACTGGACTGGGGCATCTTCTGATCTCTGGTTTCAGGAGGAATGGATACAGAGCAGGGCTGGACCTGGACTCTTCCCAGCCTCTTAGAGCAGGGCCCATACCGTACATGCGGGACGAGTTGGCATACTTCTCGCAGGTCTAGGAAGCTAACCATGCTCCCCCGTGATTCCGTCTGGCTCTGAGGGCCATGAGAACCCTGGGCCTAACAGCTCACATATCCAGCCAGACCGCAGAAGTTGTTTGCTTTTAAATCTCCATTTCACAGAGCAGGAAACCGGGGCTCAGAGAGATAGGAGACTTGACCAAGATCACACAGCTGATCAGGGGTAGAGCAGGGATTTGGAGTGAGGTTTCCTTCAAAGGTCAAGCTCCGAACCACTGCGCTGTGTGACATTGGAAAGGGGGAGACTTTGCTCTTGGGTTTCCACTCAGTCTCTAACTCTAAGCTGCCCTTTTCCCTGCCTTGGCACTGGCAGAGGCCGAGAAGCGCTCCCGGGAATCGCGGGCCGCGACGGGCAATTCCACTCGCCCAGTTAGTGCCAGGGGCCTCCTCCAGCCCCCATTGGTCGTCTCTGGCCCCCTCGGATGCCTTGGATCATACTGAGCCGCTCGAGCGCCCTGGGCTGGGCGCCAGGACAAAGGTACGGGGACGGGGGTGCGGGGGGCTTCTCTTCTCTCCCAGCAGGCTCAAGGCGGCGGTAGATCGCAGTTGAGGCCACGAGTACTGGAGTACTGAGTTCCGGGGAGGCGGGAAGGGACGAGGAGCCTGGAGACTTCGGGACCCTTCCAGGTGGTGCCCATGCCGCGCAGGGGTCTCTTGACCCCCTGCCCTAAAGGGAAGTTCACATGGGCCGGAGTCAGTGTACTGCGGCACTGCAGAGTTCGGGTTCGCGGTGCAGGGCCCATCTTTAGGAGCCTGTCAGCTGCCTTGACGCCGGGGAGTGCACTTGGACTCCCCAGAGCCGTCCCGGAGTTCAGCAAATATTTAACCAGCACCTAATGGGTGCGAGTCTGCATCCAGCCCTCTCCCCCAAGTCACTCTCGATTTTCAGACCACCCCTGGGGCCCCCACTCTGTGCCTTAACCCCGAGCCTCCCCTGGGGCCCCGCTGAGGGTTCCCCTGGTGGTGCGGGGAGTGAACATTCGGGCGAGCTGCGCGCTCTCCTCCTCCTCCTCCCGCTTCTCCCTACCGCCGCCGCCCCGCCCGCGGGCCTCGCCGGGCTGGGCGCCCCCTGGCGGCAGGAAGCCGAGCGGCAGGAAGCTCGCCCGCTGCCCGCGCACCCCCCGGGCGCCCTCCCCCGGGGAGGGGGGGCCGCCTTGTCCCCAGACACTGGCCGAGAGTCGCTCCAGGCTTTCCGGGACTGGTAGCGGAGCGCCGCTGCTCCAAGCCCGCCACGTCTTCCAATGGCGGACCTGGTCGCCCCCCTTAGAGACCCCCAAGGTCAGATAATCCCACCCAAGTTCAGAGGTGAAGGAGAACAACCTACAACCGGATTCTTAAAAAGAATTCCAATCCCCGCCCCCCCGCCCACCACACGGCGTCCCTGCCCCTTGCCCAGATCGTAAGAACAGGAAGGGTAAATACGCCTCAACTTTCTCGGTTGGCACACGCCTGTCCCCTGATGCCCTGTGCTCGGGTCTCTGTGTGAAGCAGTTTCTCTCCCTCAAAAACCCCGGCGGGGGGACGCGGTGGGAGAGGACGGAATCCGGAGGCAGAGGGCGCTGAGGGCGCCCCGGCACTACGCGGCCTCCTCCATTCTCCCAATCACCCTTGGTGGGGTTCTTCTCACCGTCGCCCCCACCCCTCGTTTTCACAGACGGAGACTCAGGAGAGAAAAATCAACTTGCCCCTCGCTGCTCAGTTAGTAAGTCAGGGAGTCGGCATCAGAATTGAGCAGATTCTGGGGGCGCCTGGGTAGCTCAGTAGGTTAAAAGTCTGCCTTGGGCTCAGGTCATGGTCTGGGGTCCTGGATGAACGCCTTCTCCCCCTTCAGGCTCCCTGGCCAGCGGGGAGCCTGCTTCTCTCTATCCCTCTGTCCCCCCTCCCCCACCCATGTTCCCTCTCTCAAAAAATACATAAAATCTTTAAAAAAAGAAGGAAAAAAAAAGAAGGAGGAGGAGAAGGAAGAAAGAAAAGCAAGAAAGAAAGGGAAAGAAAGAAAAAGGAGAAGAAGGAAAATATTAAGAATTGAGCAGTTCTTACCTAGTTTGCTGTTCTGACCCGAACGTGGAAAAAGCCTTCCGTCCACGTGTATGTGGAATGTATTGGGTGCTTTCCCCCTGCCAGCTAGTTGGGTGGTGGGACTTTATATCTTTGGTGATGCAGATTCTTAGGGGGTGGGGTGGGGGGTGGGGGGTGGGGGGGTTGGTCTGGAGGAGAGGAAGAAAGTCTCAGGCAGACTCCTCCTTAAGCTGGGGCTGGGGGACTAGGGGTTTGATGTCAAGACCCCATACCATGACCTGAGTGGAAATCGAGAGTTTGTTGCTTAACCCACTGGGCCACTGGGGGTCCCCTCCCCGGTGATTCAGATTCTTGAACCAGCTCTATACCACCTCTGATTCCAAAGGCAAATACAATTGTGAAGTTCTGTGGGATGTGGAGATGAGGAGTGGGCACTGAGCATGCCCCCCAACTTACTTGTTTTGTAAAACGTATGGAAAATGTTAAAAGGACACAAGAGAAGAGACAGTTTGCTGATGATCCCGCCTGTACCCATCTCTGATCTGCGAGTAATCAACTTCGGGCCGTTCTGTTTCCTTCCGCTCCTAGCTGACTCTACCTCGCCCCTCTCCCATATTCAGAGACATTATTTGGAAGCAAGATCTAGACATCACAGTATTTAGTCTGCAAACATTTCCAGCACGTGTTGCCAGAAGACCACCACATTTCCCAAACCGCAATACCATCAACAAAACAACGGTACCAAGATACTCCCAGACCATCCATCTTCCTAAACATGCACCGCCCAGTCAGCGGGGACCTCCTTTCTGGAGAGGGCTTCCTCGAGGGTGAGGGTCGGAATGAACTGGATTTGAGTCTTAATTTTGTCACTTAAGAGCCAAATGGGTCAGGCTTAGTTTCTCTCTGAGCATCAGTTTTCTCTCCTAGTGTACTGGTGTTACCTCAAATGCTGTTGTAAAGGTAAAACAAAATGCATGTAAAGGATTTAGCATAGAGCAGGGGATGGTAGCTTGGTTTTTTCTCCTAAAGCTAGATGTCGGTGATGCTTTAGCTAATGATTTGACAATTGGGTTTGAGTTGAAGCATCAAAAGTTTTCCTCCAGGGGCTCCTGGGTGGCTCAGTGGGTTAAGCCTCTGCCTTTAGCTCAGGTCATGATCTCAGGGTCCTGGGATCGAGCCCCACATCGGGCTCTCTGCTTGGCAGGGAGCCTGCTTCCTCTCTCTCTCTGCCTACTTGTGATCTCTCTCTCTGTGTGTGTCAAATAAATAAAATAAAATCTTAAAAAAAATTTTTTTTTTCCTCCAGCAAATGGTTGGAAGATGACACTGTGGCCAGCGATGTTATTTTGAGGTCAGCTCTTAGTCCTGGAAGGGCCGAACTCATAATGAGTATTAGATGTGACAGGAGCCAGCATCACAGAGTAAGTACTTAGGCGAAGGTGCTGGGAGTTAGGACACCAAGGCCCTCCAAGGACCCTTCCAGGCCTAACAGTTTTCTTGAACTTGTTTTGATTCAAGTTTTATGGTCTATCCATATCTCCTTATTCTCAAACCCAGCACTGGGCCAGGCCCTGGGGTCAGTGCAACCTGCTGAATAAAGGGTTCATGTGAGAATCCCACTCTGTAATCTTAAATAGGTTATTCTCTCTCCTGGGACATTTATACTTTGCTCTTTGCTTCATTAACTTCACCCTGTCTGAATGAGTCAAATTCCACTGTCATAAGCTCTCAGAGGACCATGTGGCTTCTCTTTGCAGGACTTACCCCCTTTAAAGCTGCCTTTATTCACTTGATCGTCAGACTGCCTTTCTCTGCTCCGAGCTCCATGACGGCAGGGACCCTTGCTGGTTTCTTACCACTGTACCCTCAGCACTTAACACAGTACGTACTTGCTGAGTGGCTATGAAATGGGTTTTCTTGGGGCGCCTGGGTGGCTCAGTGGGTTAAGCCTCTGTCTTCGGCTTAGGTCATGATCTCAGGGTCCTGGGATCAAGGCCCACAACTGGCTCTCTGCTCGGTGGGGAGCCTGCGCCTGCCCCCCACCGCCTGCCTCTCTGCCTACTTGTGATCCCCCTTCAAATAAATAAATAAAATCTTAAAAAACAAAAAAAGAAATAGGTTTTCTTGTTGATAGGTTCAAAAACTAGTTTAACTCTACCCCTTGCCCTAATCAGCAGTCATAGTAGGTAATTCACAATGGTAGTGTATGTACTATTTCAGTATATCGTAAAGGAAATTACTTCCCAAATCACTGCCAGGCAAACTATTCTGAAGGTGACAGAACAGAATGGCTCTTAGACCAAGGTGAGATGCGAGAATCTCACAGATTACTGAATACACACCGCAAGCAGGAAGAGGAAAGGCACGGGGAAGGTTGGCACAAATACGATAATGTGTGAGCAGGTGGGAGACGCACTCCTGAATCCTGGGTTATGTAAAATGCAGTGGGTCTCTCTCTCTCTCTTTCTATAGTAACCTTCCCCCTTAATGATGTGGTTCCAAGGACCAGAATTGAGAGTGAGTAATAGGACCCGATAGACAGAAGGTGCCCGAGGCCATGACCTCCCCTTTCCCTATTGGAGGGCTGGGTTGGCAGCTCCGACTGGCCCAGCAGGAGCTCATCCATTAGCCTGCTGAACAGCTCTGGTTTTAGCTGTGCTTCTTAGGCAGAGCACAAGTGGGACCATAATGGATGTCACCAGTGGGTATCCGATTTAGGGGATAACATAGCTGCAAGCCCGAGGCAGCATGAGCATACCTTATAACTTGGACCCTTTATCTATTTCTTTCCATACTTAGCACTCTGGTTTGCTCTAGTCTATGTTCCATTCATTCTATCCATCTTTAACGTATCACACAGGTTACCGATTTACTCGCAATCCACGTGAATTCTGTCTGTGTCCCACAAGCTACCTGTCACTCATCCTCTGTTCTGTGCATATCTTATGCGTTTTGCTTATACTTCATAACCTACTGACTGGCTTACCACTGTACCTCACACTTCTCATGGGTTTAACCCATCTTGGTTGTTTTCTTTGTCTTCTGTAGTGTGATTGACTATTCTCAGATAACGCTGCACACACACACCTTACACAACACATTTATTCAATGCCCATGCATCATGCCAGGCAGCCTTCCATCTAGTGGAAAGACACAATCAAATAATCCTCACACTCCTGTGACATAGCATAAATGCCAGAAAGTGGGGGCAGGGGAACTGCTGTCTCAAGAATGTGGGGGGTGGGCAGTCAGGGAGAGCTTCCCAGAGGAAGTGGCATTTGAGCCAGAGATCTGAAAGAAGAGCTCCATAGTCTTCAGTTTCAGAAATTCCTAATGAATAAACATCGAGGTCTCTTGCTTCCACCCCTTTCTTTTTGAGTCATTTAGCCTAATTTCCATCTGACTTTCCCAGGGAACACTAACCTGTTCTAGTCCCCCAAATGTGCAAATGTTATGTTTTACACAACAATAACAACGAAACACACCTATTGGCAAGACACCCGGCAGAATGGTGTTTAGGCTTATAAATGGTTCTAACTGGGATCAACAGCCTATAATTAGACTTTAACAATCCAAGAGAGGAGTAATATGCGCCCCGCAGTATAGATTGGCGTCTTTTTCTTTAGTTCTGCAGGTTTGGTGAGTAGATTGGCCCCCGACTTGCCTCCTACAATAACTGTCCTACCGAGGTAAACATGTCACAAACAAGAACAATGAGATCACCAATAATATAACACTAATACTATAAACAAAAGAAACGCCACCTTCGGCTCTGGTGGAATGAAAAACACAATGTGGACCAACTAACAGAGCTATTTAAAAAACAAATTACTCACGGCCAAGCTTCTTAGCTCTCCAGACGCAATTTTCGCAGAGCCTCCGTATGAGCAAAAGTTTTTCCTGAAAGGGGCCCGCCTCTGCTCCTTTTTGCTTGGCGCTTGCTTGCAGATCTGAGGCCTTGGACAAAGGAGAAAATGCCCCACACAGACCCACCTCCACGCTTATTCTCACTTATTCTTCCGTATTTTCTTCCAGATCGAGACATTTTTAGGGTCATAGGTCACTGTAAATGGAGAGTGTGCAAGCACATCTCCATCAGTGACATTTCTCTGAAACTTCTGGCTTTTTCCAAATGCCAAAGCCCTCGGATCACAGACCATGCTTCTTGGATAAGGCCATTTTCCTTTATTTTCTTTATGGGTGTATAAAAGAATGCTAGAATTATAGAGGATTTTTAGAGATGGCCGGATCCATCTCTTGCATGTTGTAGAGGAGGAAGCAGGCTCCAGGTGCAGACTGGTAGCCACCAAAGATGTTGCTGGGCAGAAGGGCAATATTCCTTTGTACGAGTAAGTAAAAAAGACAGACTCAGGATCAAACAAGATGCCTGGCTGCGCTCTTCTGGGCATTGGTGATTTGCCCTCATTTATTTTATAAATGGACTGATCTGACCAGGGAATGAATCTCCAGAATCTTGAATTAATTTCCACGTGGCTTGGCAAGAGGGACAGAGACAAGGATTAAGTCCACTGGCTAGAAATGAAGTGAACGTATTTATGGAAATGGAATGACTGGTGGTTCTGGTGGAAGAGATATTACGCTGGGTAGGACATTTGAGCCGACTCAGACTGGCCCAAGATATAAAGGCCTTTATTGGATCACATACCAAAGAAGTCCAGATGAATACTGATTTCAGAAGTCAGTATTGTAGCCAGAGACCAATGATATCATCGGCTAGCCACACACTGTCTCTCGGGTTCCTCATGGTGACAAGATTGCTGCCAGACACTCCAGGCATGCATCCTCCCAGATTTAAGTGCTGTGAAGGAGAGCGCCTATTTCTTAATGATCACAGTAGGAGTCTCAATGCTTCTGACTGGGCCATGTACTCATGCCTCAAACCGTCACTGTGGCCAAGAGAAAGCAATGCTCCAAAAGGTCACATGTGAATTACATGCCCATTTCTGATGCAGGTGAAACATACAGACCGATTTCTCTTAGGAAAGTTGAGATATCAGGAGAAAGCAGACTGGGGCTGGGCGGCAAAAATAAAGGTGTCCATCACAGATGTGAAATTGGACATTATTTTATTTTATTTTATTTGTACAAGATGTTAATTAGAGCATGAGTCTTCCAGTGCCAGTCCCAGGCCATGCAAGCTCTGGAATCCAGGAGATTATACAAAAATCCCTCCCGTTCAGGCACAGCTACTTGATCAACAGGAAGTGCCTTGCATCAGCCTTCTCTTCCCTGAGCTATATAAGACCATTAGTTTGATTTCAGGAGGATGAATTCTGCTGATTTATAATTTGGTTCCCGCTTTATCATAGACTTTTGGAAGCTGGCAAGCCTCCATTTCCTCATCTGTCTAATGGGGATAGTACCACAAAAGTGAAAGCTTTTTGCAAAACAAAGAATTCCACTCAGAGGACATGAAGGGGGCTGGGCAAGCTGGGGACGGCAAGGTCCATGGCCACAAAGCCAAGGGCATGGAGATGCTAGACCATTTCAGATGAAGCACCGGCCGATGTGTGGGTAAAAACCACAGCTGAAGGGTCTTCTGCTCTCTGAGCCAAAATCCTGTGTGTGCTCCACCTCAAAGAAAGTCAGAGTTTTGGAGTAAGCATGAGAGAAAAGGGAAGTCAAACGCATACTTCATTTGTGGAGCTAGAACCCAGAAGCCCTAGAGCGCATCACCCATCCGTCACAGGAAGCCTGGGGACAGGAGATAAGAGGCAAGACAACAGTGACGCCCTGTTGGTCCTGTCACCTGAGTTGACCAGCACTCAGAAGGCCACCCGCAGGGACACCTGTTAGTGAAGGCGGGCGGGGGGGGGGGGGTCTGCTGAAGGGTGAACCCAGAGTGAGGTTGCAGTCACCACCTCCCGGAACAGCCCAGGGGATCTCTGTCTTTGGAAGCCTTTCAGACTTCCCCGGGAGCACCTGCCATTCCTGAATGCGCACGAACTCCCCTGATACCTGCTGAGGCCATGTCGACCAGTCCACTTCCCCGCTGGCCCCCTGGCCCCTTTCCCGTGTATAGCCCACAGTAGTGATTCCTGCTGAATCCTAGAACCTGAAAGTCAAGAGGCAGTCCCTTTTCTCCCTCCCCCAGTCCCACCCCAGACTGTCTCCTGAGTTCTGCCTCAAAACCAAAGGCTTGAGGCTCCTGGGTGGCTCAGTGGGTTAAAGCCTCTGCCTTCGGCTCAGGTCATGATCCCGGAGTCCTGGGATCAGGCCCCGCATCGGGCTCTCTGCTCGGCGGGGAGCCTGCTTCCTCCTCTCTCTGCCTACTTGTGATCTCTGTCTGTCAAATAGATAAATAAAATCTTTAAAAAAAAACAAACAACAACAAAAAAACCCCAAAAAAACCCACAAAGGCTTGCAGACCCAAGAGAGATCCCTATTGACAGCCCTGTCTCCAAATGCATAAAAAATGGAAATTTCTGCAGGGACAAAATAATCCTGAGAAGAGAAAAAAAGCGGTCGTGACACCTTCATGTGGTAATGAGAATGAGACCTTATGAATTTCAAGTATCCTTTTATTTTTTTAAAGATTTTTACCCATTTATTTGATAGAGAGAAAGAAGAGAGCACGAGCCGGGGAGCAGGAGAGGGAGAGGGAGAAGCAGGCTCCCAGCTGAGGACCCTGGGATCAGGAGCCAAAGGTGGCCGAGCCACCCAGGTGCCCTGATTTCAACTCTGCTAATCTCAGGTGGGGTCAGTTGTGCTCTAGGGTACCTGGGCTACATCTTTTCCCTGGAAGATCTCAGCACTGGGGCTAGCAGCAAAACAGCAACGGGGGCATCCCTCTCCCAAACTGAGATGAGGTACGCCAAAAAGGGACACGTGGAGTCTAGTAGCCGGAAGTCATTTCCACTCTAATTTTCGTCTGTCACCTCTGTGTTGTCACCTGCGCACAGGGCAGGTGGGGAGGAGGAAGCGGCCTGAGAGGGTAGGGCTGGCATGTCCATAACTGCTGGACACTGAGTCCGGGCTTCCTTCCGGCTGGAGGGGCAGTTCAGGGAGGGGGAGGGGTGGGGGGCTGTGCATCAGGTGGGGAAAACGCGGGGTTCCCGCCCAGGTGGGAGCGCCAAGGAGGGGCTTCTGTGCGGGGATCCCGGGACTCTGAAATAGTTATGGGAAGCTCCCCAAGGAGGACAGCGATTCTGCACACTCGCAGGGCCGGCATCAATCTGTCGTGTGTCCTTCTCACACATTAGGAGTGAAATCGAAGTGTCAAGGGGTTTTAAACTCATCTTTGGATTTTCGGAAGGAAGTAAAATCCAGACTTGTTCTTCGAGCTCCCTCTGGTGACAGCTGCCCCAAACAATTCTGCTCTCTGGGATTTGCAGGTGGCAGGTGGCACAGAGGCTTCCGGAGGATGAGGCAGCCTAGGAGGGAGGACTCTCTCCCTAAGGATCGTCAGCCCCTCCGTGTGCACCCTCGGGAGCTGGAATTCCTGCAAGTGTCCTGCCTTGCTGCTGTGCTCATGTGTCCTGGGATGCGGGACCAGGGCAGAGGACTTGGAAATCTGCTCTGGGCCACTTCCACGCTCATACCCTAGTCTGGCCTTTCTTAGACCAGTCCCAGCTTCTCCACCAGCCTGGCAGCTTCTCCGCCTCCAACATGGCATGTGGATCATCTTTGAAGGATGCCTCCCTCCCCGCAGGGGTCTGTGCAGACCGGCGTGCTTCCTGGAGGAGCTCTAGGCGCCAGGGCAGGTCACAAGTTGAGCAGCGGTGTCACCTCTGAGGCTGATGGTGGATGACCAGCTGCCTACCCCTTGCCATATGCCTTCTCATAGGTTTTGACAGGTGGTGGCGGGTTTGACAGCTGGTCAGCCCCATGTGGACACTTGTCCCCAGTCACTGCACTCCGACTGCCGGCTCTGATCCCAGGTGTGGGGCTTTTCCTCGCATGCTGGTGGCTGGGGAGATGAGGCAGGAGCTGTGGGGTGGGGGTCTGAGGGCAGCAGTGGGGTTGGCCGTGAGATCGGCCGCAGAAGTAATAGAGAGAAGAGCTCGTGTCCATTCGCAGGCATGACTTGCACAGAAAGCTCAGGAAGAGCTCCAGAGAGCAAGAAGCATTGGCTCCAAAAGCCTCAGACAAGAAAACAGTAGACTGGGTTCCAGACCTGGCTCTGTGGTCCTGGCTGGTCACTGAACTCCGAACGGTGTTTGTATAATGTCTTTGCAGAACATTTTTTCCAAAGATTCTTTTCCAGACACAATATTCTCTTCAACACACATATGTATTGAGATGGCTGATGGTGTGTTCAGTGACCAGTGGATATGTGCTACCACTTCCAAGGAGGAAAACTCAGGAATTCCCAACTCTGGTTTTCTTATTTCCTCCTTGGTTGGTTGGGTCATTGCCTGGACACCACTGCCCCCTTGTGGCAGTGAATCTCATTTTGTGGGGCTGTGATCAGAAATTCAACAGTTTATAATGTCCACAAAGCTTTATTCATGCCTGGAGGGGATGCAAGCCTGTAACTAGATCAGATGCCTTAATCATTCACCCCCTGAATGCCTTTCCCTTTCCTCAAAACAGTTATTTATTTTAATAGACATTATTTGTATGTTTTTCTTTTCAAACTCCTCTTTGAATTCTGGTTAGTTAACATACGAGGCTGTATTGGTTTCAGAAGTAGAATTTAGAGATTCATCACTTACATGCAACACCCAGTGCTCATCACAAGTGCCCTCCTTGATGCCCATCACCCATCCAGCCCATCCCCCTCCCATCAACCCTCAGTTTGTTCTCTATTGTTTTTTTATATTTCTTCTTTTCTTTTTTTAAATTTTATTTATTTATTTGGTAGACAGAGATCAGAGGTAGGAAGAGAGGCAGGCAGAGAGGAGGAAGCAGGCTCCCTGTTTAGCAGAGAGCCCGATGAAGGGCTGGATCCCAGGACCCTGGGATCACAATCTGAGCTGAAGGCAGACGCTTTAACCCACTGAGCCACCCAGGCACCCCTGTTCATCTGTATTCTTTCTTAAATTCCATGTATGAGTAAGATCGTATGGTATTTGTCTTTCTCTTACTCACTTATTTCACTTAGCATAATACACTCTAGTTCCATCCATGATATTGCCAATGGCAAGATTTCATTCTTTTTGATGGCTGAGTAATAGTCCATTACGGTCCACATCTTCTTTATCCATTCATTAGTTGCTGGACATTTAGGCCTTCTCCAGAGATTGGCTATTGTTGATAACGCTGTTATAAACATTATGGTGCATGTGTCCCTTTGAATCTGCATTTTTATATCCTTTGGTTAAATACCTAGTAGTGCAATTGCTGGATTGTAGGGTAGCTCTATTTTTAACTTTTTGAGGCACCTCCATACTGTTCAAAACAGTAATTTAGATGCAATCTTTTTAAAAAGATTTTATTTATTTATTTGACAGAGAGAGATCACAAGTAGGCTGAGAGGCAGGCAGAGGGGGAGGGGAAGTAGGCTCCCTGCTGAGCAGAGAGCCCAATGTGGGGCTTGATCCCAGAACCCTGAGATCATGACCAGAGCTGAAGGAAGAGGCTTAACCCACTGAGCCACCCAGGTGCCCCAAATCAACCATTTTTAAGGTAAGCAATTCAGAAGCATTTTTTAAAAGTGGCATTTAGTACATTCATGATGGCGTCATAAGCATCTTTGCAGGATGTCCTCTTTCCTCCAGCCTCTAACAGGGGGCTCTGCTGTTCGGAGTGCTTCCTGGAGGAATTTATGAAAACATCTACCTCCAAGGCACTTTGATTATCCTAAAAGAAACCTCCTGTACCCACGTAGGTAGTCTCCAATGCTCATTTCCCCAGCACCTGGAATCCCCCACCCCCCAGCCCCTGGAAATCACCAAGCTGTTTCTTACTGTCTGTACGAAATTACTTTTTCTAGATATTTCATTGGAATAGAATCATTTACAGTACCTGTCATTCTGGCTTCTTTCACTTACCATAAAGGCTTCAGGCTCATATACGTTGTAGCCTGGACCAGTACTTACTTCCTTCTTATGGCTCAATAATATTTCATTACACAGATGCCATATTTTATTCATCTGCTCATCCCTGACGGGCATTGGGGTTGTTTCCATCTTTGGGAGATTGTGAACACTGCTGCTCTGGGCAGGTGGTATTTGTTTGAGACATTGTCTTCAATTCTTTTGAGCATATTATCTAGGAGTGGAATTTCTGGGGCATATAGTAATTCGTGTTTAACTTTTTTTTAAACTTTATTTATTTATTTGACAGACAGAGATCACGAGTAGGCACAGAGGCAGGCAGAGAGAGAGCGGGGGAAGCAGGCCTCCCGGTGAGCAGAGACCCTGATGCGGGGCTCCATCCCAGGACCCCGGGATCATGACCTGAGCTGAAGGCAGAGGCTTAAGCCACTGACCACCACGGGCGCCCCCGTGTTTAACATTATGATGAACTGAATCTTTAGAATGATGTGTCCTTAGGAGGGAAGATGACGCGCTCCAGGATGGGCATCTCCTTGTTTACGATCCAGGATCTGTCTCAGGTTTGCAGGCTGGTTGATGTGGCTTCCCGCGGGTGGGGGATGGGGGGCCTGGTCTGCTCCCCACGTCTGGGATAAACAGTGTTCAGAGAATGTTCTTCTTAAGATGCAAAGCAGGAGACCAAACCAATCTGTGCAAACGCATTAAAAAGCCTCTTCCAGGCTCCCATTGGCCCCGGTTTCACTGGCCAAAGATCACAGGGCCAAGCCCAGCTTTAATGGAGAGGGGAATATAATGCTGGGCGAGTCTGTCAGAAGGCCCTGCGACATCACAGGGCTGAGGGTGTGGGGGCAACAAGCTGTCACAGGCAAGTTCCCCACATTCCCGTGGGGACTTGTTCCCTCTTGGTAAGGGGCTGGGGTCCTGTGAAATACTTAATTTACTTTTTCTGTGTCACCTTTACAACCGTCTCCAAGACATTCACGATCTTGATGCAAATGTATTTGTGCTTTGCAGCGTTTGCCAGTAGAGAACCCTCAGGTCGCAGCACTGGGCCGCGAGCGTCCTGCTGGCCGACGGGCCTCTGGGGAAGCGGGGCTTGTGCTGCGTGGAAACCTTCAGGCTCCTTTAACCCAGGCCTTTTAAGAAATGGGAATCGATAAGTGGCATAAATTATTCACCTCAAGGAACATTCTCAGAAATGAACAACAGGGTTTTCATCCTTTTCCGTGTTTGGAACTTTCCTCACCTTCTGAATGGCTGGGCATTTCTAACTATTAAAAATTCAGATCTCAGGGAAGAATGAATCTAAGTCGTACAAAGATTTAAACGCAACTCCGAGCTTCTGAGGGTCCGATGAGTGGGGCGACCTCAGGGCTGTTGAGAGGGCCCAGTCTCTGGTCAAAAAGATCTTTTCTACCTGTCGGCTGAGATGCCAGAAATCCATCCCATCTCTAAAATCCACTCTGAGGGCTCTTTGTCTCGTTGGAAGGGAAGACTTGCTTCCGAAAGCAGAAATTCGGGGAGATAAACTAACGTGTGTCCAACACCCGTTACACAGGGGCCTCATTGCTGCGAGATAAATAATGTTTTACAATCATGCTTTATTGTTTTTTCCCTTTCAATAACCAATACATCACAGAAATAGATAACATCACAAAGTAAAAGTTAAAACGAAGAAGAGTACCTTGCCTGGCACCCGTCAGAGATCATCTCTGGCCGATCCTCTCTGTGGTGTTTAATCCTGCAGATTTTTCTCTACACCGACACACACATTAGCATCTTTCTTGACGTATAAGCAGCATTTGATTGGGTTGGCGACTCTGGCTTGTCCTCCTGGCTTCTGAGACGGCTTCTGCTTGGCTTTCCACCTTCTCCTCGGGCTGCCCAGCCCCAGTGGCTTCCGCGGGTCTCTGGACCATCTTCTCTGCTCGCTCTCTACATATCAGGAAGTCTTGTTCGTTGTTTTTTTTTTAAGATTTATTTATTTATTTATTTGATAGACAGAGATCACAAGTAGTCAAAGAGGCAGGCAGAGAGAGAGGGGGAAGCAGGCTCCCTGCTGAGCAGAGAGCCCGATGCGAGGCACAATCCCAGGACCCTGAGATCATGACCTGAGCTGAAGGCAGAGGCTTTAACCCACTGAGCCACCCAGGCGCCCCAGTCTTGTTCAGTCTTTAACCAGCCTTGTGTACCTTCTACCCAGCTGTGGACCTCCAACCTCCTTCTCTCCTCTGAGTTCCAAACTGAATCCCCAACAGCCTTTGGACAGCCTCCCTCGAATGACTTGAGGGACCCCCAAACTGACTGAACAAAATTGAGATGTGGATCTTTCTCTTTCAAAAGCCACTTCTCCCATCTCAGAATTAGGACCTCCTAATTGTGACTAGTTATCTTCCTCTTCCTCGATTCTCTCATTCAATCCATCACTAAGTCTTGTCAACTTTGCCTGCAAATATCTCCATATAATATGCTAGGGATATTTTATCAAATTCAAGATGTGTTGCTGCTGGTACTTGTTTAATTTTATTTTTATTGTTATTTTTTTAAGAGAGAGAGAGAAAGAGAGTGCAGGCGGGGAGAGGGGCAGAGAGAGAGAATCTCAAGTAGATTCCATGCTGAGGGCAGAGTTTGACTCTGGGCTCGATCTCCCAACCCTGAGATCATGACCTGAGCCCAAGTCAAGAGTCACATGCTCGACTGACTGAGCCACCCAGGTGCCCCAGTACTTTTTAAATCTTAGCAAAAAGTGTCAGTGAAATGTTTTCACCGTATAATTACCTCATAATTGTTTCATGGTTAATAACAATGAAAAATGCTATCATTGGGTGGATATCTTTTGATTTCAGAGATGCATAAATGTGAAAAAGAATGGGATCTTTAGGGGCACCTGAGTGGTTCAGTGGGTTAAAGCCTCTGCCTTCGGTTCAGGTCATGATCCCAGGGTCCTGGGATCGAGCCCCGCATCAGGCTCTCGGCTCAGCAGGGAGCCTATTTCCTCCTCTCTCTCTGCCTGCCTCTCTGCCTACTTGTGATCTCTGTCTGTCAAATAAATAAATAGAATCTTTAAAAAAATGCGGATCATTGAGTCAACGAAATAATGGACCTGGAGTCCTTCTGTCTCCATCTCGGTCACTCCTGTTCTAGTAGAAGTCGTCTTCCATTTGGACTTCCTGAGTGCTTTCTCACACCTCACATTTACTCCTCCTCAAGTCTTCTCTTCGCTTGTTTATCCACTGGCAACTCCTCTTTACCTCCAAAACATATCTGGATTCCAGTGACGTCGCCATACTTCTCTTCTGTGACCCTCATTGTGGCCCCACCATCTCTTGCCTAGACAACTGGTCTCTTTGCTTCCTCCAGCAAGCCAGAGGGATCTTTCTTTCTTTCTTTTTTTTTTTTTTTAATATTTTATTTATTTATTTGACAGACAGAGATCACAAGTAGGCAGAGAGGCAGGCAGAGAGAGAGAGGAAGGGAAACAGGCTCCCTGCTCGATCCCAGCACCCTGAGATCATGACCTGAGCCGAAGGCAGAGGCTTTAACCCACTGAGCCACCCAGGTGCCCCCAGAGGGATCTTTCTAAAGAGGAAGCCCACCTCATCGCCCCTCATGTCAAAACTCTCCAGGGATTTCTGGTTAGACCTGGAAAATACATTTAATGGCCAGGCTACCTGATCATTTCCTGTCTGTGGCTCCCTGGGTCGCGGGTCCCTGCCCCAGACATGCGGAACTCATTCCATCTCTGGGATTTTGCGTTTGCCCTTCTGTTTGCTTCAAAAACTCTTGTCCTGGACCTTTGCACAGTTACTTCCTTCCCATTAGCAAGGGGTTAGCTCAAATGTCACTTCAGAGGGGTGCTTTTCCCAGACCAACCTACCAAAGCTGCCTTTCCACCCCTATGTCAGCACCCCCTCCCCATCAACGAGTCACTGTCACTTAACCAAACACTGTGATTTAGGCATTTATTTCTCTTTGCCCCCTCACTAAAGTGTAAGCTTCTTGAGAGCGGGAACAATGTTCCCTGCTCCCACTTCAGCACTTTTGGGCTTAGCACAGAATAGACAGTCAGTAAATATTGATGAATTACTTGATTCCCTACTCCCTACTTGTTCCTGAACTTGACTGCTAGACTGATCTTTTTAAAAATGAAGATCCTGACCATGACTCCATTAGCAACATCCTGTTGTCTCTGATCCATTGTATTTTCGTTTTCATTCAATTCAAAAGGCTTTCTAATTTCCCTCATGATTTCTTCTTTGAAAGAAGTGCAGGTTAGAAGTGTGTTATTTTAGTTTCCAAATATTTGGGAATTTTCAGATATCATTGTTAGTGATTGTTTTTTTCTTTTGAAGATTTTTAAAAGGTACTTGACAGGCAGAGATCACAAGTAGGCAGAGAGGCAGGCAGAGAGAGGAGGAAGCAGGCTCCCTGCTGAGCAGAGAGCCCGATGCGGGACTCCATCCCAGGACCCTGGGATCATGACCTGGGCGGAAGGCAAGAGGCTTTAGCCCACTGAGCCACCCAGGCGCCCCCTGTTAGTGATTTTTAATTCAATTCCACAGTGCCCAAAGAACATTCTTTGTATGACATGGATCTAAAGCGATCTATTGTGACTCGTTTTATGACCTCAAATATGATTGATTATAATGTGCCTCTGAGAAGAATGTATATTCTGCAGTCAGAATTTTGGTCATAGTGTCATTCAAGTCTATTCTTGCTGAATTTTTGCCTACTTATCTCAATACTTTAGAGAAGGGAATTGAAATTTCCAACTATATTTGTGGATTTGTTCATTTCACCCTAAATTTTTTCAGTTTTTATTTCAGGTATCTTGAAGCTCTATTATTAGGAGCAAACCATTTAAGATTGTTATGTCTTTTTGATTAATTGACTCATTTATCGTTAGAAAATAACCTACATTAGCTCTGGTAGTATTCTATGTTCTGAAATCTATTTTATCTGATATTAATATAGCCATCACAGCCTTTTCTTCTTCTTTTTAAAAAAGATTTGTATATTTACGCTCTCGAGAGAGCCTTGAGAGCCAGAGAGAATTCCAAGACAGCTCCCCGCTGAGCATGGAGTCTCATGCAGGGCTTGAACCCTGGACCCAGAGATCAGGACCTGAGCTGAAACCAAGTCAGACGCTTAACTGACTGCACCACCCAAGTTCCCCACAGCCTTTTCTTCTGACCGATTTAACATGGTATATCTATCTCCTTTCTTCTAACCTACTTGTGTCCTTATATTTAAATTGTGTTTCTTCTAGATGGCAACTGGTTAGACTTTGATTTTATATCTGGTCTGACAATCTATTCCATTAATCGGGATGTTTAAACCATATACATTTAATGGTTATGTTGTTACCATTAGGTTTCAGTCTGTCATCTTCCTATTTATTTTTCATTTGTCTCATTTGTTCTTTTCTTCACGGATCACTGTCCTTTGTTGTCTGATATCCAGTTTTTTATTTTTTTAAAGATTTTATTTATTTATTTGATAGAGTTCACAAGTGGGCAGAGAGGCAGGCAGAGACAGAGAGAGGAGGAAGCAGGCTCCCGGCTGAGCAGAGAGCCCGATGCGGGCTCCATCTCAGGACTCTGGGATCATGACCCGAGCTGAAGGCAGAGGTTTTAACCCACTGAGCCACCCAGACACCCCCATATCCAGTTTTTTAAAACCTTGTTTTATGTAATTTGTCTTTTTTTTCTGATAGGAGGGTATATCTTATCCCTGATGTTCCATTTTGATTGGACCTACTGATTGTCTTTGAGTTCACTAATTCTAACTTCTGTTGTATCCAAGTCTTTAGTTAAACCTATTTAGTTAAACCTATATATTTCTAAAAAAAACAGAATTTATTCTTTAGGGCAGTTTTAGATTCATAGCAAAATGGAGCAGAAGGTACACAGAGTTCCCATATACCCTCTACCCAGACACAGACACGACCTTCCCTACCATCAACATCCTACGCCTGATGCATACATTTGTTACAATCAATGAGCCTACGCTGACACATCGTTGTCACCTGAAGTCCATAGTTTACATTGGGGTTCACTTTTAATGTTGTACATTAAATGTATACTGACATGTATCCACCAATATAGTATCATGCAGAACAATTTCATCGCCCTAAAAACTGACTGTGCTCTGCCTCTTGAACCCTCCCTGCCTCCTAACCTCTGGCAACCACTGATCTTGTTACTGTCCCCATTGTTCTGTCTTTCCAGAATGCCATCCAGTTGGCATCGTACAGTGCTTAGGCTTTTCAAATTGGCTTCTTTCACTTAGTACTGTGCTTTTAAAGCTCTTTCGTGTGTTTCCATGGCTTGACGCCTCATTTCATTTTTAGCACCAAGTAATATTTCATTGTCTGGATGAACCACAGTTTATGGATCCCTTCACCTCCGGAAAAACATCTTGGCTGCTTCCATGTTTTGAAAGTTATGAAAAAAGCTGTTATAAACATCTATATGCAGGGGTTTTGTGGACATCTGTTTTCAGCCTCTTTGGGTAAATACCAAGGAGTACAATTGCTGGCTTGTGTGTTAAGAGCATGTTTAGTTCTATAAGAAACCCCTAAGCTATCTTCCAAAGTAGCTCTACCATCTTGCAGCGAGCAAGGGTTCCTGTTGCCCTACATCCTCGCCAGGACTTGGTGTTGTCAGTGTTCCAGGTAACAGGTGTAACAGGTGTGTGTTGGTATCTCGTTGTTCTAACTTGCCATTCCCTGATGTCACATGAGGCTGAACATCTTTTCATGTGCCTGTCACCAGTGTATATTCTGTGAAGTGTATGTTCAGATCTTTTGCCCATGTTTAAATCAAGTTGTACTTTTCTTTTTACAACAATCTTTTAAAAATTTATTTTCTTTCATTCCCCAACTTTGAATCCACATATGCTACTTTATTCATATAAACCTTTGCTAGGCTTTTTCTCCCTTTTAACCTCCAATGCTGCACATGTGCACATTTCTCCACAGCCTTACAATAATTATTAACCTTGTTCTTTGTTCTTTTTTCCCCAGTATGAGATACGGGAACCAGGAAGAGAGGCTACTCCATAGGTTTGTTTTACAGACATATGGACACCACGTGACACAGTGAATGGAGCCCAGATGTCCAAAACAGTGCACAATCTCATAAGTGTCCAGCCTCCTGGGCTCCTGTTTTTGGGGAGGTTTTTTGGATCACTGCTTCAATCTCATTACTAGATAGTGGTTTATTCAGGTTGTCAATCTCTTCCTGTTTCAGTCTTGGAAGTTTATAGGTTTCCAGGAATGCACCCGTTTCTTCTAGGTTGCTTAACGTATTGACATATAACTGTTGATAATAATTTCTGATGATTGTTTCTATTTCCTTAGTGTTAGTCATGATCTCTCCCCTTTCATTGATAATTTTATTAAATTGGGTCCTCTCTCTTTTCTTTTGGATTAGTTTGGCCAGTGGTTTATTGATCTTATTGATTCTTTCAAAAAACCAGCTTCTAGTTTCTTTGATGCATGCTACTGTATTTCTAGTTTCTAACTCATTGATCTCTGCTCTAATCTTGATTGTTTCCCTTCTTGTGTGTAGGGTTGGCTTAATTTGTTGTTGATTTTCCAGTTCCTCAAGGTATAAAGAGAGCTGCTGTGTTCAAGATTTTTCAAATTTTTTGAGTGAGGCTTGGATGGCTATGTATTTCCCCCTTAGGACCACCTTTGTCATATCCCATAGGTTTTAGACCAATGTGTCTTATTTCCATGAATTGTTTAAGTTCTTCTTTGATTTCCTGGTTGATCCAAACATTCCTGAGCAGGATAGTCTTTAGCTTCCAAGTGTTTGAATTCCTTCCAAACTTTTTCTCGTGGTTGAGTTCTCAGTTTCAAAGCATTGTGGTCTGAGAATATGCAGGAAATAATCTCAATCTTTTGGTATCGATTGAGCCCTGATTTGTGACCCAGTGTGTGGTCTATCCTGGAGAAAGTTCCATATGTGTGTTCGAGAAGAATGAGTATTCTGTTGTTTTAGGGTGGAGTGTTCTGTATATATTTATGAGGTCCTTCTGGTCCAATGTGTCATTCAAAGCTCTTTTTTCTTTATTGATTTTCTGCTTGGATTATCTGTCTATTACTGAGAGAGGTGTGTTAAGATCCACTACAATTAATGTATTCATATCAGTGTGACTCTTTATTTTGATTAACAGTTGGCTTATGTGGTTGGTTGCTCCCATATTGGGGGCATAAATATTTACAACTGTTAGATCTTCTTGGTGGATAGACCCTTTAAGAATGATGTAGTGTCCTTCTGTATCTCTGACCATAGTCTTTAGCTTAAAATCTAATTTAACTGGGGTGCTGGGGTGGCTCAGTGGGTTAAGCATCTGCCTTCAGCTCAGGTCTTGATCTCAGGGTCCTGAGATCAAGCCCCACATCAGGCTCTCTGCTTGGTGGGGAGCCTGCTTTCCCCTCTCTCTCTGCCTGCCTCTCTGCCTACTTGTGATCTCTCTCTGTCAAATAAATAAATAAAATCTTTAAAAAAAATCTAATTTATCTGATATGAGAATCCCTACCCCAGCTTTCAATGGCCAAAATTAACAAGACAGGAAACAACAAGTGTTGGAGAGGATGTAGAGAAAGGGGAACCCTCTTATATTGTTGATGGGAATGCAAGTTGGTGCAACCACTTTGGAAAACAGTGTGGAGATTCCTTAAAAAATTCAAAATAGAGCTACAAATAGAGCTGCCCTGCAATTGCACTACTGGGTATTTACCCCAAAGATACAGATGTAGTGAAAAGAAGGGCCATATGTACCCCAATGTTCATAGCAGCAATGGCCACAATTGCCAAACTTTGGAAAAAACCAAAATGCCCTTCAACAGACGAATGGATAAAGAAGATATGGTCCATATATACAATGGAATATTCCAGCCATCAGAAAGGATGAATACCCAATTTTTATGTCAGCATGGATGGGATTGGAGGAGATTATGCTGAGTGAAATAAGTCAAGCAGAGAGAGTCAATTATTATATGGTTTCACTTACTTGTGGAGCATAAGGAATAACATGGAGGGCATTAGGAGAAGGAAAGGAAAAGTGAATTGGGGGAAATCGGAGGGGGAGACAAAGCATGAGAGACTGTGGACTCTGAGAAACAAACTGAGGGTTTTTGAGGGGAATGGAGTGGGGAATTAGCTGAGCCTGGTAGTGGGTATTAAATTAAGGAGGGCATGTATTGCATGGAACACTGGGTGTGGTGTATAAACAATGAATCTTGGAACACTGAAAAATTAAAAAAAAAAATTAAAAAAGGTTTCCAGCCACCCATTGAAGGTTTCAGGACCCATCCAGTTTCTGCCCTAACTTTCACATACCTTGCTGCAAGCCCCTATAAACTGTCCCCAGGTTCAACAAAGACAAGGCAGATTTGGGGCTGATCCCTGCCTTCTCAGTGGGCTATCCGTCTGATAATAAAGCTTTCTCTGCTTCAAACCTGGTGACTCAGAGATTGGCTTACACCAAATCAAACACACTCATTTGATTTCAGGGTTTGGTAACAATTCGGTGAGCCAGCCAAAAGGCTTTGTGTTAGAGGCTGGCCATGAGGTGACTTGGGGGATTCTCTGAAGCTGCTTGACATCATATTGAGTCTCCGGAGGTTCTCCTGGCCAGCTCCCCCAGCAACATCAGCTGCATTTAGCATTCTACAACTGAAGGGTAAGTTTCTGGTGTGCATAACCAGTGGCTGTTCTTCTCATTTGCTTTTGGTTCTTTTGGGGAATTTTCCTCCTAGGGCATCTGTAAGAGGGGCCCTCAAAGTTTGCAAGATCGAAAAAGTCATCCAATTACCTGTGTTCAATTATGTTTCCTCCTACAATGCCTTGATTGTTGTCTTTGGGCGTTGTACGTTTGTCCTGCTTGTAACACGTGAAATGCTGATTTGGTTTTGGACACTTTGGGCTTCAGATTCCAAAACCAGTTTTAGTTATGAAGTTACGAAACCGAAAAAGATTACCTTCTTTTTCAACACTCCTTGGCCATAGTGTTTATTCGACTCTGGAGAAAAACGACAAATTAATGGATCCGCAGATTATAATACTATCTTGCAATTACATTTATTTTGTAAAAGGGAGATATGTGGAAATTGGACCCTTAATATCTTCTCCACAAATAGTAATAACATAAAAGCTAGATTTTGTTTGTATCTTGTTTGTGTATTTATGTCCATATGTGTTATAAATATGAGATATTTTCTCTACCTTGGATGGTACCGCTAAAATTAATTGATAAAGGAGCTTTATTTAATTGGTTTAAAGGCAAGCACTTGTAAAAATTGGGCATTCTAAGACTCTGATAATAACTAACCCAATGCTTTTTAATTTCACATGGTCTGAAAAAATATTTGATATTAAAGCAAATTCAAGGTTGTTGGTTTAATTAAACAGACATATATTTAGAGTTATCAGCATCACATATAAAACTTTTATTCTACCAAGGCTTACCAAAGGTCAAATGAGCTCATGCTATCTTTGTTACAGAATTTTTCAACAAAAAACAAACAAAAGAACCCTTAAAAGTAATGTTAACTGTTCAGGGTCGTAAGATTTTCATAACTGATCTCAACGTAATTGTTGAGGATAAACAGTTGAACTTTAAGGTTTTGCTAAGTTAAGTGGTGAGTAAAGTTGAATCCATTAACGAGATATCTGGGTGGCTCAGTCAGTTAAGGGTCTGCCTTTGGCTCAGGTCAAGACACCGATGTCCTGGGATCATGTCAGTTTCCCCACTCAATGGGGAGTTTGCTTCTCCCTCTGCCCTTCGCCCGGCTCATGCTTTCTTTCTCGCTCTGTGTGCTCTCTCTCTCTCAAATAAATAAAATCTTTAAAAAAAAGTTAAATCCATTAAATGTCTAGATCACTTCCAAATAGATAAAGTCCTGAAACATAATTACTAAATATTTGTTTATCTGCTTTTGGCTTCCTATTGCAGAGAAAACTAGAGACACTTGGGTCTGTTAGTAAACACGTTTCATGCCTTATTTACAAAAGTTGTACTATAAAAGAACATGTTTCTAGAAATTATGAAATATATTCATGAATTTGCCAGTCTACAGAATTCTGGTTTAACACACACCTCGTAGTTGGTGACTACTTAGTTTTCACTGGAGATTGAGGTTTCGAAGAGTTACAAATTCTAATAAACGTAGTTGAGACTGCTGGAAATGATGAGAAAATCAGCTATGTGTGTAGGGAAAGTAGGATACATATTTTTGGTAAGAAAGCTTGGAGGAATGGAGAGGTATTTTCATTTAGGAAAAAGAAAATAATTTTGTCCTAAAATGAGGCTGGTTATTTAAGGAAGGTAAGCTTAGGACAATATCTAAATGTAAAAAGAAGGTTGTGGAAGGCTTATGAGAAGGAAATCTTTGGAAAAGAATTTTATACATGGGCAGGATGCATTTATTAAGATTTATGAGTTTTAATATCAAAAGCACACTGATATGAAATTGAAATATGGTGTTTCTGTCAAAATGAGTTTTCTCAGATTACTGGTCTACTCTTCATAAGTGTATAAGTGCTGACAACACTGACTCCATCTTTGGCCCTCCATCTTGTTTGTTCTCCTGCCATGGCTGCCCTCGGGGTTATGTGCTCCAGGCCCCATGGAGGTGAACACATGCCTGATTGCAATGCCAGAAAGGTTGTTCTGACCTTCCCTAAAGTGTTGCACGGAAGGCTCCATGTCAGGTAGCTAGTCGAGATGCCCTGGCGCACGGAAGGCAGCACTTTCGAGAACTACCCTATGACCTCACCACCATGCCCCTTGCTCTATAAAAGCTGCGGGTTAAGGTCAGGCTGGGGCGGAGAAGAGGGGCGGAGAGTGGATGCGCACAGCCTGGACCGCCGGCTCCCCTGTCAGGAAGCAAGCTTGTGTAAGATTGTCAGTGTGTGGAGTGACTTGCTTCATTTTTTGGTCTTTTTTTTTTTTTTTTAAGATTTTATTTATTTGACAGACAAAGTTCACAAATAGGCAGAGAGGCAGGCAAAGAGAGAGGAAGGGAAGCAGGCTCCCCGAGGAGCAGAGAGCCCAATACGGGGCTTGATCCTAAGATCCTGGGATCATGACCTGAGCCGAAGGTAGAGGCTTTAACCCGCCAAGCCACCCAGGTGCCTCTCATTTTTTGGTCTTAAGTCACCTTCTCATCTGGAGGATATGTTACCCACCCTCCTCCACCTTCTCGCAATAAGAATTGTAAACAAAGCTTTCCCTTTACCTTAAAGGTATCTGCCTAGGAAAACAGTTTCTGTGTTTTGTCTTTATCAGGTCTTTGATTACTTAAGAAAGTTCAATCTTCTCAATATTAAAGGAGCTAGTTTTGCTGACAACTATGTAACCCTCTGCATTTGCCTTCAGAATTTCTCGTTACCACCTTGACTAAATAGACAATTAAGTATTAAGCTGTATAGTGACCTATGATCCTATTTAGGCATGGGCTTTGTAATTAAAAAAAAAAAAGATTTTATTTATTTGACCGAGAGTTTGAGAGTACAAGCTGGGGGAGAGGCAGGCAGAAGACAGGTAGAAGGAGGGTCCCCACCGAGCAGGGAGCCTGACACAGGGCTTGATCCGGGACTCTGGGATCCTGACTTGAGCTGAAAGCAGCTGCCTAACTGACTGAGCCACCCAGGAGCCCCTACTTAGGGTTCTTTAGTTGGATGTCAAATTACGTGGGAAGCATTGTCAGACAAGTGATGATAAACCTTCTTAGATTATGAGTGAATGCTATAGTTGTTCCAGAAATTACGTACAGTTCCTAAGCTTTTGCTATGTCCTAGTAGAATGTCATCACTTGTGATCCTAATTATTAATATGTTGCGTGTCACAGAAATAACCGACTTCCTTGTCACCTGCATTATAATGAGCTCTCATTAGATCTTTAATCATGGCCATTTTTGAGTCCTTTGTCATTTATAGTCATTGTCTTATTCTGATAAGTCATTGTCTTATCATTTGCCCTTGCAAATGTGTTTCAGCTTCAAGGAGATTCATGGAAAGGATTTTTAAAAAAAATTTATTTTATTTACATTCAATTAATTAACATATAGTGTATTAATTAGTTTCAGAGGTGGAAAGGACTTTTGACAAATACAGGTTTCCTACATCTATAAGATCATAAAATGAAACCAAGAATTTCTGGAACTAAGAGGAAAGCTGCATTCAAACAGAACAAGAATTAGTAACATGGAACTAGCTAAATAGAGGAAGATGATTGTAGTTTTTGTGACTCTTGTTTGAAACTTCACCAATTGTCTAAAGATTGGTCTAAAGAGTTAAGGAAACTGTCTCTCTCAAGATATCTATGATTTACATAAATTTGATCTATTTTTGACCTATTTTTGTAAACAAATGCAAACATTTATCTTTTCTCCTTACCTGAACCCTCCAGAATTCGGAAACTCTCTATGAGTATTGTCTTTCATGACAATTATAATTATTTACACAAATTCATAAGAATCTGTTCCCCCTTGTTACAGGGGACCATCGAAACATTGCTCATACTATCAAGGCTGGAAGTTCATATCTGAGAGACACACACGTAGACTCAGATATGACCAGACAGATTTAAGGAACTAAGGTTGACTTTCTGGAGTCAGTAGAGCCCCTTGGAAATGTCAGCCTGTATCTTGCTGACAGAGTCCCCAGCAGCCTTACCAGGTGAGTGAAGAATTCCTGGCAGGTGTAGGAACCTCAGAATTATTTTGAGGATCTTGGAAAGAGAGGAATTCACCCAAATTGACAGGTATTATAGGCGAATCTGATGGTAAGTATTTGGCTCAGCTTCTGGCCTCAGGAGGCTATTAAAAGTTTAATCTGAAATTCCTTATGAAAGGTTCCAGCAAAGCAAGTTTTAAAAAACTTATATGGTCAACCACTATTCTTGGTGCTCGCCTGTAAATAACCAGGCCAAGTTTGTAAAAAACTGGTCTTATTTCGCAAACGAATTTGTCCTAATTTGGCCATCTTTGGCAGAAATAAGAGTGATTTTAGAGAGAAAAAACTTACTTCAGGAACATACCTTTATGGATGTTAGATTCTATTTTTATTAATTGTCTTTGAATGTCCCTTTGCCTTTAAACCTGGGCTGGTCCTGAAACCCAGGTTTCTGGTTTCTTCAAATACGTGGCTATGACTCTCCAAACTAGGTTTCCCATTTTCTCCCATTCTCTCGACTTGGAATCATTGAGAACTAAAACTGCCCTTCTCCTTGAACCCCTGCAAACTGAAGCTGGATGACTTGAAGCAGACTTCAGAGAAATTGCTACAGTAGCTCACGGATAGTCCATCTTCATCTCTGTTGCTCCGTGGACCACTTGTAAAGATCCCCAGGGACATCTGAACTACTATCCAGGAAACAATCCATTAGATTGCTGATGCCTGCTCCCCTCCATCTGGGGATGCTTTGAACCTGATACCTAGAAATCTTCTCATTCGCAGCACTTGGGACTCAGACACTAGATTTATAATTTGCTGCAACCATTAACCTGTGTTTTATTTTTGTTTCCATAGAAACGCTTCTTATTAATTACCTCATTGCTTTTACAACCTAGACTTTGAAAGCCCAGTTGCAAGATTGTTTCTTGAAATGACACAACTATTTAACCGAACTGTCCTATTCTTAAGACTAAGACTGGTTCATGAGGGTTAGAGCAGGATTTTTAGCTAAGGTTCAGAATAGAGCAGTTAAACTCCAGCTAAGAGGAAATAATGGTGATCTATGATGTCTTTCTAGGAAAAAAAAATTATGTCAAAAGGAGAGAATGTTAATTTTTGACCCCACCACAAGGACTTATTTCATGGATGCCCGGGTGGCTCAGTCAGTTGGGTGTCTGCCTTTGGGTAAGGTCATGATCTCAGGTTCCAGGGATCGGGTTCCACATTGGGCTCCCTGCTCAGTGGGGAGTCTGCTTCTCCCTCTGCCTGCCCCCCCTTCTCTGACAAATAAATAAAATCTTTAAAAAAAAAAAAGAATTCTTATACATGCCTCCCAATTATTATAAATTAAGTCACAGGGTTCCATATGCTGAAAACAGTTAATCATATTAAATGCTGGACTCTTTTTCTGGATTCCCTAGGGATTAAGTCAATGTTACAGGAACTACTAATATTTGGATATATGTAATAATGTGGTTTCTGAATATTTGGGTCATGCAAAATGTACAAATTAAGCCAAGTGTCAGAGAATATTTCCCACAAGGGAAAAAGCTGTTTCCTTCCTCGAACACAACGTTTGCCCCTCTTTGGCAGGAAGTAGCTGAGATCGGTTGTCACCCTCTCCCTGTGATCAAATTATAAATGGGAGTGGGGATTTGAAACTGGACATATGCTTCTTCATCCATGTAAACTGTCACTAGGCAGGATTTCCCCCCATTAGAACCTCACACACTGCTCAAAGGCACATTCCTTCACAGCCTTGCAAGAATTATCAAACTTAAAATTTGGGTTTTTTCCCCCTAATACTAGCTGTAGGAACCAAGGAGGGAGGCCACTTGATAATATGTGTTTCATAGATACAAGGTCAACATGTAACATACCAGGATCCCTGGATGAAACCCAGTGTCCAAAACTGTGCACAGTCTCAAAGGATTCTGGTCTCCCCTTGAAAGCTTTCAAGGGCCAACCAGTTTCTGCCCTAACCCCCACATACCTTCCTAGCTCCTATAAACTGTCCTTAGCTTCCACAATTCAAGGCAGATTAAAATGAGCATTGATCCCCAGTCTTCTCACTGGGTTATTCTTTTTTTTTTTTCCCCCTAAGATTTACTTATTTTAGAGAGAGAGCACATGAGCAGGGGGTGGGGCAGAGAGGAGGGAGAGAAGCAGACTCTCCACTGAGCAGGGAGCCAGATGCAACCTGAGCCAAAACCAGGAGTCAGATGCTCAACCAACTGAGCCACCCAGGCGCCTCTGGGCTACTCTTCTGACAGTAAAGCTTTCTCTGTTTCCAACCTGATGACTCAGATATTGGCTTAATGTGCATTAGACACATGAATTTGATTCTAGGGCTTGGTAACAACTTTACTGAGATGTAATTGATATATAACATTGTGTAAGTTTAAAGTATACAATGTATGATTTGATGATGTTATGCATTGCAAAATGAGGTTGCTCTTACTGAGTTTTATAACTTCTTCATAGATTGCGGATAACAATCCTTTATCAGATAAGTCTTTTGAAAAATATTTTCTCCTAGTCTGTGGCTTGTCTACATTCTCTGGACATCCAGTAAGTTTTAAATGTCATACATTTTTTAATTTTAAATTTAGAATATCCTTTTGTCTCTTTTAAAAGATTTTTTTTTAAATTGGAGAGAGTGATCAAGCATGAACAGGGGAGAAGGGCAGAGGGAGAGGGAGAAGCAGACTCCCCACTGAGCAGTGAGCCCGATGCGGGGCTCGATCCCAGGACCCTGAGATCATTACATGAGCTGAAGGCAGATGCTTAACCCACTGAGCCACCCAGATGCCTCTTGGTTGTCTTTTATACCTTGTAGATATTGTTAAAATTTTTCATTCATCCCTTTGTCAACCTTTTCTTCTGTTTAACAAATTAAGCTGTGTTAAACTAATTGTCTGCTAACTCTCTCACCTGGATCATCAGTGAGTCTACTTTTTGTTTCTTTCCTTACTTGATTTTTTTTTAAAAGATTTTATTTATTTATTTGACAGAGAGAGATCACAAGTAGGCAGAGAGGCAGGCAGAGAGAGAGGAAGGGAAGCAGGCTCCCTGCTGAGCAGAGAGCCCGATGCGGGACTCGATCCCAGGACCCTGAGATCATGACCCGAGCCGAAGGCAGCGGCTTAACCCACTGAGCCACCCAGGCGCTCTCCCTACTTGATTTTGATTATGATCATATTTTCCTTCATTGTGTCTATTGGTTCTTTATTGTGTGCTGCGTCTGCAGGAGGGAAAGTGTGGGAAACTCCAGACCCTAGCATTCTAGAAGAATAAAAATAACTATACTTCAGAGTTTTCCAAGCACTTTCCCATGTATCTTTTGACTTTCCTCATTCTACCGGCCACCAACCAGGATAACTAATGGCAGGCTATAAGAAGTCATTATCCCTGCCAAGAGATTTTATGAAGGCCCTGGCCAGAGACTTGGAGACGTGAGTCTCCCTCCAACGTCTGTGAGAGTGGTGCTCCAGCTACATTCTCAGGACACCCTCTGCCCCTTGGTGGAGGTGTGATCAGTTATGCCTTCACAGTCACCCCCTTCTTCCTGGACCGTGGCCACCTGCTAGAGGTTTCTTTTCTAGCCAACCTTACGGCTGCGTGTAGTTGTGAATAGAAGTGGGGGTACTTGGGTGGCTCAGTCAGTTGGGCGTCCAGGTCTTCGTTTTGCCTCCGGTCATGGTCTCAGGGTCGTGGGATCTGACTCTGTGCTCAGCACAGAATCTGCTTGTCCTTCTCCTTCCCCTACTTGCACGTGTGCTCTCTCTCTCTCCATCCCTCTCTTCATCGCACGCCTAAATAAATAAATAAATAAAATCTTAAAAAAAAAAAAAGAAAAGAAATGATGCATGTAATTTCCACCCCACCATCTTAAAAGAGGGTTAATTGTCCTGATTTCCTCTTTCCCTTCCCTTGACTTAAACAGAGGTGGGCTTCAGAGTGTGTTGGTGAGGACGGTGCCCAAGGGTAGTGCTTCTCACACTCCAGTGAGCTTTGGAATTGCCCGGGGGGCTTGGTCAGACTGCTGGGTCCCACCCCCAGAATTTTGAAATCTGGACCCAAGAGCTTCTATCTCGAACAAGTTTGACCACAGTTCCCAGACTGTGGTCATGCTGTTGGTCTATAGGGACCACACTCTGAAAACTGCTGCCCTGGGATAAAGCAGAGCAACAAGATGGAAAGAACCTGGGTACTTAGTGTCTGGATGAAGCAGGGATGCCCCAGCAACGAGCACATCTTGCTTTTGGACTATTATGTAAGAGATCCATAAACCTCCTTTTATTCTTTTTAAAAAACCACTGTATATAGTTCAAGCAAATCTGCCTTCACCCCATCAAGGACACAGGGGACTGCCAGGTAGGGAATGGTGATCTCTAGGCAAGTTTTTGATCAATGACAGCCCTAATGTTCAATCTTCCTCTTCGATCTGCAGGTCTTGCTCTCTCTGAAGGAACCACCCCTTCCCCATAGGCCTGACTATGCAGATGGGAGGCCACAGGGCCCTAAGCCCAGGGCAAAGCCAACTGGACCAGAGGTGGAGACCTAATCTGAGAGGGGCCCACCTAGGCAGCACGTGTGGGCTGGATCAAGCAAACGAGCTTTGGAGGCCTGGTTTGTACACTCTACCCCGACCTCCCTGCTTTCTCTCCACCAACCTGTTTGTATTAAGACTTTCTTTCTTCAGTTCCCACATTCTGCCCTGAGTGATAAGCCTGTAGGTCGTAAGTATAAAGCAGGCTATACGACTTGATTGTAACACAGCAATTTGATTCTAGGAACCAAGGTCATGTTTAATGTAGGAGTGTAATTGGCTCTCGTTATTTTTAAAAGAATTGATGGGTTTATTGTGACTGAGAAGCCCCCCTGCCCAGTACTTGTCCTCAAGAGATAAACAGAAATGCACACACGTACACACACATCCATGGGGCAAAAGCATGATTCCGTGTCTCCCTGCAGGGCTGTAGTGGGAGAGTTCACATGGGCCATGGCTGCTCCTGCTGCTCCAGGGGAATCCAGGCTGGGTGATGTCCTTCGTCCTTTGTCTGGATTAGAAGGACTCATCCTTGGCTGTTGGATAGCACCATCCCTCTTTTCCACTGTCTGTGTACACGTACCTATCTGAGGGGAGGTCTCAGGTACTGGGTCTCAGGAGACCAGGAAGCAGCCTTAAAGCTCAGTTTTGTTTTATCTGCACCTTGTGTTCCTGTGTTCTCAGCAAAAACACTGCTCATCTGAAGGAACAAAATCCCTCGCTGTTGTTTCCACCCACCCCCACTTCCAGAACTAGAAAGTTTTACCTCAGTCAGACCTATTACCATGGATCTGCTCTCTGCTGGGCATTAATTTCCTTCTCCTTGGACATCTTTTGACTCTTCTCTTCCACGAGGCTGCCCTAGGCTGCTCGGGCTCATGCATCCCTCTCTCGTCTGCCTCCATAAGCCACAGAGTGTTTGCAGCTCACTTCCTAAATCGTCCCTTATTATACCGAAGTGTATGAACCCAGGTATCTGCATTCTCGCTTCCTGTGGATGGTGGGAACCTTGATTGGCCTCACGTCATCTGGCCTCTACTGGGCCCCCCAGGAAATGCTTTTTTGGCTGGTTCAGCAAGGGGAAGTCTCTCCTCCCTAAGTAAAGGGACTAGATAATGTATAAGAAGCAGAAAAATTCCCCTCTCCTAAAAATGGAGGAAGCTTGGGTCATCTCTGAGTGGGCAGGCATGACTGGATGGATCTCTTGGCCCCAACTTATCCACAATAGCTTCCTTCTCTTGTGGGTTCTCACCTGTTCCTGCCACCACTATCCCATTGGCCCAAATATGTGTGAATAACTCCTGTAGACTGACAAAAACAGTAACTGATCTCATACAACTAGATCATGTGGCTAATGGGCTGCTGCTCCCTGTCTTCAGCTCATGTTCTATCACAGGGTCTTCCTCTATCCGGCTCCCTGTCTCCTTCCAGATGGTGGAGCATGGCCTCAGGGTTAATGGGTATAAGGCATTTGTTCTTTTCTTTTTTAAGGCTTACTTTATTTATTTGACAGAGAAAGACAAAGAACACAGGGGAAGTGGCAGGCAAAGGGCAGGAGAAGCAGGCTTCCCATTGAGAAGAGAGCACAATGTGGGGCTCAGTCTCAGGGTCCTGAGCCAAAGGCAACTGCTTAACTGATTGAGCCATCCAGGCACCCCTGTTATGTTATGTTATGTTATGTTATGTTATGTTATTTATTTATTTTACAGAGAGAGAAATCACAAGTAGGCAGAGAGGAGGCAGGTGGGGGTGGGGGGGGAAGCAGGCTCTCTGCTAAGCAGAGAGCCTGATGTGGGGCTCAATCCCAGGACCTTGAGATTGTGACCTGAGCCAAAGGCAGAGGCTTACCCACTGAGCCAACCCAGGTGCCCCATGTTATTTTTTTTATAGTATTCTGGATGCTTGAATTATGTATAAAAAAAAGAGCCTTAAAAAGATAATGCGAATACTCTTCATTACCCTAACTACCTCATGCTTTCACTTAGTTACACTGCCCCCAAGCACATTAATAGCATTTAATAACAAATAACTTGTGTGTTCTTATCTTAAAATGTTGGTTTTTGGCTTGAGTAAAGAACAATGGAGCACTCTACGGTGTTGTTCCAAAGTAACGTCCAGGAGAGACATCCCATGTTCATGGACTGGAAGGCTTAACATAGGGAAGATGTCAAGTGTCTTCCCATTGTTCTGTGGGTTTCATGCAGTTCCTGTTAAAATACCAGCTAGGTTTTATGTAGATATAGATGAGATTATTTTAAAACTCACATAGAAGTTCCTTTAAATAGCTCAAAAAGTCTTGAGAAAGAAGAATAAGGTGGGAGAAATCACTGTACCTGATATTAATGGCTACTACATAGCTATAGTAATCAGATAGTGCTGTATTAGTAGAAGGATAGACATCAGATCAATGGACCAGAATTAAGAAACCAGAAGTGTATTTACATAAATTCACTCAACAGATTTTTCACGAAGGTGAAAAAACAATCCAACAGAGTTACAATAGGCTTTTCAATAAGTGGCACTGGAGCAATTTAGTGTCCATAGGCAAAAAAATCAACCTTGAACTAAGTGTGACATGTTTTGCAAAAATTAACTCATATGGATTATGGACTTAAATATAAGCAGAAAACCTATAAAACTATTAGAAGAAAACAGAAGAAAATCTTGGGGACCTAGGGCTAGGCAAAGAGTTCTTAAACTTGAACCCGTCTAGGAGGCTAGCTACAAATGTTAAGTGTAAGGGTGGAGAGGCAGAACAGTTGGCTTGTTCTATGTTTGGAGATTTTCTTGTTCTTCAGGGCAGTAAAGAAGCAGTGAAGCATTGGTTGCTTTCTATTTCGCACTGAGAATTGCATGATCATAATCATATTCCTTTACTGTCTTCCGTCTCCACAACTCTGGGCTCTGTAGAGGTCCTGATCCCGAAGGGGGACACATTCACCAGGAGAGCTAGTAAGGGGCCAATTGAACCCTATGGCTGCTGTCTGGGCACTTTGGTAGCCAGAAAGCAAGAGAAGGGTGATCAGCTTGTCAAGGGCAATTGCCTTCTCAGAAGGAGGAGGTAGGACTTCTTTCACACAATGGACCCCGGAAGGAACATGAGTGTGACTCAGGTGACCCACTTAGGCACCTCTTGGCACTTCTTACCCAACTGTGTCTTTGTATGGACAAAATAAGCAACTCCAACCTGAAAAAGATATGGTTACTATGGACTCGGATATCCCCAGGAATGAGGATTTGGGTCATGCCATTGGGTCAGCCATTGAGGAAATAGAAGAGTTGGAAGAGGACAAGGGGATTTAGAATGGGTAGTGAAGGAAGGGGACGATGAGTATCAGTTGCAGCCCTGAGACCAACTGCAGCAGAGGCTGTAATCTGTCCGACTAACCTCCCTCTTCTATGTTTGCCTTTGGATGATCGATGTGATTTCATGGTAGCCACCCAAACTCATTGTGCTTGCATGATCATTCCTCCAATGTTTTCAGTGCCCGAATTGCTGCACTGGTCAACACCTTCCACCTGCATACCATTGCTGTCACCACCAGGGGATGTTTATCAGCTGGAAGGCCACCTCGAGCCAAGAGCTCTTTATACACCATCGCCCCAACAGCTGGCTATTGGTCAACCCCGTCCCAAACCTCCATCTTAGAGTTTGCTCTCACAGTACACTTTCGCTGCCAACTACCCCAGGCTGTGGATCCTCTACAAAGTGGACATGGAGAAATGGGGTAAGAATTGCAAAACCTTTTCTGGGATGCAGGATGAGACTGAGAAAGCCTTCCGATCATGATGCAGAGCTGACAAAATCTCTGGTGGACCAACGGGGAAGTTCTAGAACAAAGGTTGCAGGTTGGAGGAGTCCCTGGGGGGGGGCCAGAGACGGAGGGAAGCTCTTGTACCCCCACCTTGTGCAGTTATTGTGCAGGGCTTCCCAGAGAAGAGGACTTGAAAGTTGAAGGATGAACAGCTGGAGGCTGTTGTGAACTGTGTTCCTTGAAGCTGCGCAGAGAATCCTTTTGTGAAGGGGGATCCAAATGGGCAACAATGCTGTGCCTGAGACTGGCCATGTTTTTCCCATGGCAGAGATAGGGCACAGGGCACATTTCAAGCCCCTGCTTCTGCCATGTCTGCTAACAGATGATTGGCTAGAGCAAATCATGTGGTCTAGCTCTGCCCACCTTAAAGTCGTGGCAGGGGGGCTATGCTACAGGGGAGTGAAGAATTAGGACCAATAATTAGATCCGTACACGATCAAGCCTGGAGACTGTAGAGCTCTGGCCATGCCCATGACTATTATTACTACCGGTCCAGGAAACCAGATACCACAGACAACCCTCGGGAAGGGCAATCACTTGACTGAAAACCAAAAGTCAGATTTGGTACCTGGAAGTCAAAATTGCAGCTTCCAGATGGGAAAGGCCAGAGCACAGAGCTGCTCCCACAGCGTCACCCAAAGCCCCTGCAGGGCAGCTCTAGGCCAGTGGATCAATAGCAATTTGGGGTGCTGGGGGGCGCCATCTAAGTGACTGAACGTGATGAGAACCGGCTGCCTCCCGGTCCTTGGGGAAGCACGCGCACCATCCACTTAGTGCTGGAGCCTGGCTATTCTCTGGGCACTCCCATTCCTCTCCTGTCCCTCCTCCTCCAGCCAGGGCTGCTCCTGCCTCTCCCACCAGCTCCTCCTGTTCTGAGCGCTCCTGGGAGGATGGAGGCTGCAGGGCCACCCCCGGCCAGGAAGTGCTTGCTGGAGGCCCTGGAGAAGCTTTTCCCTCGCTTCTGCTTCCTCTGCTCCCTGGTGACCTACGCACTGCTGGGTGCTGCCCTCTTCTCAGCCATCGAGGGTGGCCAGAAGCTGGGGCCAAATGACCCAGACTTTGAGGAATTCTTGGTGGAGCTCTGTGGCATCCTGAAATGCAACAGAACAGGTAGGTGGCTCCTCTGGGCGGGGTGGGCCCTCCTCCATGGGGGGAGGCAGCCCCCAGAGAGCAGCGGGCTGGGAGCCCTCAGCTTGTATCCCTTCCACCTCTGTGTGGGACCTTAGGCAAATGACTCCTCTCTGAGCCTCAGTTTTCCCCTCCATGAAACAGGGAAAACAAGAGTCTGTTAGGGTCGCTATGAAGAATGTAGGGAAAGCACTGAGCACCCAGTGCGTGCTCAGGAAGGACCTGCTCCCTCCCCTTTGCCTCAGTTCCCAGCCCCACCCAGACGGACAGGTTCTGATGAGGATGGATTGCCAGAGATTTGATGAGGTTGGTTGGGGGCCATGGGTGACCAGACTTGGGGCTGGGGGTTCCTAGGTGCTCCTCTGACTCATGCCTGCCTATCCCCAGGACTCAGTCTACAGGAACTAGGATTCAAGCGACAATCAAACCGGGCTTGGCCCCCCAGGAGGAGCCGCCTGGCCCTCTTCTCTCCCACTTCCTGTTCCCAGTGGCCTTTTCTACTTTTGGACTCAGGGGAGGGAATTGGTAACTTGGGTGCCTGGTTTCAATCCCGGTTGCTCCCCCAACTTGCTGTGTGACCTGAAGAAGAGCTGTTGCTGTCTCTGGGTCTCAGTGTGCTGGACGGTGGGGGCCCACAGTCTCAGGCCTGCCAATCATAGGGACCCTGTGGGAAGCAGATTAAGAACATGAAGCCTCTTGAAAGGCACAAGGCACTTTTTCTGTCCTTACTGCGTTTCATTTGTCTTGAGTCACGTAGTCCTGCTCTGCCTTGTTCCCCAAAGTTTGCAAATATGTATTTCACAGACCAAAATAAAAATATAGAGAGTCCACAAGTAAAAGACAAAGGAAAAACAGCCTCTACAAGTGAGGGGAAGGATGTCCCTGGTGTGATGGGTAAGTCATCAGCTGGGCTGCTCACGGCTCCCCCTTGGACCGGACCTTGCTTCTCCAGCAGGCTTTCAGGAGGCAGAGCCTCTGCTTCATGGAGGGTCCTGCTCCTTCTCTCTGCATCTGTACCGGACGGACACACGCTGCTCATTTGACCCAGGACATGTCCTCTGCCACCGCCCCTGCCCCCGCCAGGACACTGAGCCATCCCCAGCTCTGAAGGCAACAAGTTCAGAGCTTCCCAGACCTGATCAGGCATCAGAATCATCCAGGGAGCTTGTCTGAAATACACATTTCCAGGCTCTTCTCCAAACCCACTTAATCAGGATTTCCAGAGCTGGGCTGGGAATCTTACAACATTTCCCTGGTGATTCTGATGGACAGAATACAATGGGAACACAGCACTGGGCCAACCCCATTTTGTGTTTTTTTTGTTTTTTTTTTTTTAAATAATCTCTGTGCCCAATGTGGGGCTCAAACTCATGGCCCTGAGATCAAGAGAGTTGCTTGCTCTTCTGACCGAGCCAGCCAGACGCCCCTCCCACCCCGTTTTTTTAACTAATTTTTGTTGGAGATTTAAATGCCCGGTAAGTGCAGACCCAGTGCAGAACACATTCCTGCTTTATTGCACTTAGTCCTCACGCCGCCCCCAGGGGCCTGTATGAACTGACCCCTTTCACAGATTTGGAAACAAAGGGTCTGGGAGTTAAGCAGCTGGCCAAGGTCACAAACTATGACGTGGAGCTAAGGATTCCACCCCGGGCGTTGGACTCCAGACCCCACTTGTCACCACATCATGCTCCCTCCCTGATGGGGAAGGGCTCGGAAAGAAGCATCCCGTCCACGGCTGTGGGAGCTACCCAGGGTCAGAGCCGGCTCTAGAATGTCCAGACTCCCGGCTCGGCACCCTTTCACATGAGCAGTGAGCTCCCGCCACATGCCAGGGTCTCAGGATGGCTCTGAGGTCCCAAAGCCCACTGGACACCCAGGCCAACAGAGCTATTTGGGAACCTCCCCGAGTAACCAGGGCCCCAGTCGTGCTCGGCTGGCCCAGGGTCAGTTGCTGTGAAAGCCGTGGCTTCCCAGAAATCCTCAGGCGCCTCGGTGCCCACAGATCCCAGTACGAGTACCAAATGCCATCAGGCTTAATGACCTCCGGGAGTAGGGATGGTTTGTATCCATATAAGAGCTTGCATTTCATAAGACCCATTTTGTTTTCAATTCTCAAAACCTTGTGAAAGAGACTGAGCAGAAGTAGAATGCCCCTTTGCAAAGCGAAAGACGCGGTGGCTCAGAAATTTCTGGAAGCTCCCTTAGGCCACACAGCAATCCTGTGGCTGAGGTTGTGCCAGACCCCTGGGGGCCTCTCCCTGGGGACTCCTCTCACAAAGGACAAGGCCTTGTCATCTCCGCAGGAACTAAGTGCAGAGACAGCAAAAGCAGAGCCAGGTTTTGGCATTAAGGGGCCACAAGGCAGGGGGGTCCTGTTCCTTAGGGAAGACCCCTGCACATGGTGGGACCTGTCTTGAGCAAAACCCACTTCCTCACTCTGGTCCTCTCTTTCCCCAGTGGAGGAAGGCAGGAGACGGGACCTCGGGGTGCTGCTGCAGAAGGTGAAGCCCCACTGGTTTAACGGGTTTGCAGACTGGTCCTTCCTGAGCTCACTCTTTTTCTGCTGCACAGTGATCAGCACCGTGGGTAAGTCCCAGGGCAAGGGCAGGCCTGGGGGCAGATGTCGGGGGAGCAAGAGGGAGCAGGGAGAGGCTGGGGCGCCTTGGTGGGGAGGTAGAATATTCAGCTCACTTGGTCAAGTAATGGTGCAGGAGGGCCGGCCCTGTGCCGGGTCCGCCGGGCCGAGGGGCCACGTAAATCTGCAGGACTGTGCTCCCTGCTAAGACGGGGTGGGGGGTGGAATTTGGAAGGACTGTCCTCCCTTCTGGTGGGTGCAGCCCCTTGCCCCTGGTGGAGGCCCCAGGGAGCAAGGTGTGGGTTGCCTTTCAGCCCCCTCCTGCCCCTTGGCTGAATGTTCTTGTACGAAACACCTCCTGCCAGTGGTACCCGCCGGCCCAGGCTCCCGGGCGACCGGATGTGGTCAGCCTGCGATATATTCGGAGTATCGTGGGGGCGCAGCGTAAGGGCAGCTGCCCCAGGCTCGGGGTGGCCCAAGAGGCGACACTTTAATGGTAAGAACATTTTAAAGACTCCCAGGAGGGGATGACGGCCAGGCTCTGTCAGGGAGAGCAGGAGGCGCCAGTGTGGGGGAACGTGGGCGTGAAGAGGCCACTCCAGGCCCGGTGTGGACAAAGGCCCAGGAACAGAAGGAATGGCGGGCATTGTAAGGAGGTTAATTAGGGGTGCCGAGAGGTGGGAAGGAGAGGAGGGCCCAGTCCACGGGAAGACCCTGCAAGCTGGGCTAAGGAGTTTGGCTTCATCCTGAGGGCAGTGGGAATGTCCTTTAAACGAGGGAAGAACACGGTAGCGCAGCGTTCCAGAAAGATCACCGCAGCTGTAGCATGGGGTGGGGATGGGGGATAAGAAAGGGTAAGACTGGCAGCAGGGAGAGCAGTGGGGGGGCTTCTGTGGCAGCCTCTGTGAGCGAGGATGGACCCTCATCCAGGACAGTGGTCGCGAGGACAGAGAAGAGGGGCGGACTGGAGGCAGTCTTTGCAGGAAAGTCTGCAGTGTTCGGATAGCTGCGGGATGAGGAAAACATCAGTCTCTAGCTCTGCTGGGAGGGACCGACACGCTGCGGGGAGGGTGGGGAAGACCCTGCAAGGATTCGGGGCCAGTCAAGGTCAAGTCTCCAGGGGAGCTTCCAAGGGGAGACATGCAGCCTTGCTGGAAATGTGGGTCTGAGGCTCAGGGGTCTGGGCAAGGTTGGGGAGCTGGGTTTCAGAGTCACCAGCATATAGATGATAACTGACCCCCCGGGGGAACAGAGGGGAGCACCGAAGGGGGGAGGCGCGGTGTGGGGAGGGGCGCTGGTGCCCCAGAGCAGGACTGGGAGCGCCGACAGTGAGGTGAGGGAGGAGGAAGGGCTGCGGTGGAAATGGGGACCAACAGCTACCCTCGGGACACTAAGCTGCCTCTTTTAAGGCTCAGAGAGGTCTTATGAATCAGGTGGGGGAGCCTGAGCCCAGAGAGGTGTTGTTAGGGGCCAAGGCCACACAGTGAGTAGAGCGGGTGCCCATGAATAGGCCTCGAGACTCCAAGTCCAGTGCTCTTTCCCTAGACTAGCCTGCCAGTCTTGCAGGCCCATGGGGGTGCTGCAGGGATGCTGCCCAGCCCCGCCCAGCGAGCCCCAGGGAGAGTCTTCCTGTGCCTGGGGTGCAGGGGCAGCTCAGATTCCCAGAGAGACGTTATGTCTGGCTGGAGTTGATGCCAGGGCCTGGAAGGAAAGGCGCCTGGAGAGAAGGAGCCCGCCTCACCCCATTCCCTGCACTTTCTTAAGTGCGTCTTCAGCCCCAAAGCAAGGATTCCTTATGTGCAAATCATTGACCCAGGGCAGTCCTTTCACAGCCCAGGGTAGAGGGGAGGGTGTGGGGCAGAGCTGACCCCTACAGTGCCCACGTGCTCATTTAAAGAGGGCCCCAGGGGTGCCTGGGTGGCTCAGTCATGAAGGATCTGCCTTTGGCTCAGGTCATGATTCCAGGGTCATGGGATCGAGCCCCGCATTGGGCTCCCTGCTCAGCGGGAAGCCTGCTTCTCCCTCTCCCACTCCCCCTGCTTGTGTTCTCTCTCTTGCTGTGTCTCTCTCTGTCAAATAAATAAATAATCTTTTAAAAAGAGGGGGAGCCCAGATCCTCTTCTCGGGGGCCGCACAAAGTGTGGTCTCCTGGGGGACAGCAGAAACAGACAGGAGTGGGGGGGCATGGCAGGAGCAGTGACCTCCTGAGCTAGGGACCTGGGGCTGCTCTTACACTTGGGTGCTGTGTCCCTGGGCCCCCCTCTGAGGATGCTTGAGGGACTGAGGGCCCCTGGCTTCCCTCCGCAGCGCTGCAGCAGGCGGGGACAGGTGGGAGGGGCCGCACCAGGGCTGGCAGGAGTCTCCCCAGCTGGGGATGGGGTCACAGGAGGGTAGGTGGTGAGGCTGCCCTCAGCCAAGGCTCAGGAGCTCCTGGGTCAGCATCCCCACTGGGAGTGTGGCCCATGGCTCCTCTCGGGCCAGTGAAAACGCCCTGGGGCCCCGGTCTTCATTCAAGAGAGTACCAGTCCCTGAGACGGATGGGCCTACAAGGGCCGCAGAGCCCAGGCCTGTGGCTGCGGGCTGGGGCTGCAGCCCCTTCCCACGTGGGGAGTGGAGCACCTGGGCAGCCGTGGACCCTGGAGACTGGCCGTCAGGGGTCAGCGGTGTGACCATCAGGGAGCGATGTGGCCCTTCTGACTCCCTCGGTGGCCTTGCAGGTCACCGTGAGGATAAGTGTAGGTGACGCCAGGATCCGCTCAGCTGCCGCTCACGGAAAATCCAACCCAACCGGCTTCAACCACCGGGGGAACACGTTCCCTCCGGAGTAAGAAGTCCGTGGAGGCAGCTCCGGGGCCGGTCCACGTGCGGCTCGGCCGTGGCCTCGAGCCTCAGGTCCTCTCCCATCCTGCTTAGCGGCTCAGCAGGTCACCTGAGTCCACTCGGGTCGCGCGGCACTGCATGTGCAGCCGAGAAGGGGCTGGCCGTCCCCACCAGCAAAGAAACCCTTCCTAGAAACCCCCCACACCTGAGTCAGTCCAGGCAGATGACCAGAAGGATCTAGACCAGTTGGATCTATCTCTAAATCGGGGGTGGGGGAGCAGCGGTACCCCAGGAAAGATGAAGGAATAGTTGCTGGAGTGAACACCCCGCGTCTGCGGCGACAGCTTCACGGATGGACGCGAGTTTGTGCTCGAGCGCGCCCCCAGGTGGCTCCTTTCAGAGCCGGGCTCTTCCCCTCCCGGCGGCTACCGGCAGGGAGGGACCGGCAGAAAGAACACCGCTAACTACCGCCCTACTGGGCAATTCCCAGCACGGGGCATGGTGTGTCCAGCCTTTAGATGCACGATCTTATCTAAGCCTCATGACACGACCGGCCTATGGGGCAGGAGCTGTGCCATTTAGCGGCGAGCCGAGGCTCTGGAGAGGGAGCTCAGAGCCCCCAAGGCAAGGCCTTTCCAGAGAGACCCACAGCTCAGTGGAGCAGCAGTGATGGGGAAGCAGCAGCCTCAAGGAAGGTAGTGGAGATGAGCAAAGGGGTTCAGTTTGTTTTTCTTTTCCTGGAGAACTTCAGGGGATTAACCTGATGCCGGCTTTCTGGGCAGGCACTGTGGACGTCTCGAGCTAGATGATTCTTCATGGTAGGGGCTGTCCTGGGCATTGTAGGAAGATTAGCGGCATCCCTGGTCCCTACCCACCTGAGGGCCCTACTTCTTCTCCTGCTGTCTCCACATTGTCAAATGTCCCCTGGGAGGCAAAATTTTCCCCAATGAGAACTGATCGAATGCGGTGGTCTCTGGACCCGTTAGCATGCATGAGCATCACCTGGGAACCTATTAGAAATGAGAATGAATTCTCAGGCCCCATCCTAGACCTGCTGAGCTGGAAACTATAGGTGTGGGGCCCAGAAATCTGTATTTAGTAAGTTCTCCAGGTGATGCTGATGCACGCCGACGTTTGCAAAGCACTGATGCGATTCGACGGTTCTCAGCCCTGGCTGCACATTGCCTGGCTATCTTTTATGAGCTCCCAAGCCTGGACCCCGAGGCAATCAAGTCAGAGTCTCTAGGGACAAACCCAGGCCTCGGTATTTTTCAGAGCCCTCCAGGTGATTCTAATGGGAGCCCAGGCTGTGAACCACTGATCTAATGGAAATGCATTATCTTGGTTTAAGTCCCAAGAAAGCGAGGCTACCATCAAATCAATTAGGACATCATGCTGTCCGGTAATTACAACTGGAAGAGGATGTTGGGGAGGTTCTCCGCTGCCTGTGATCAATAACAGTGTTTGAAGTGCTTCCTGCCCTCCATCTCTGGGCCACCCTTAATGCACCTGGCCTTGATGGGGAAAAAGGGACACCTGGCAGGTGTGAGGTTGGTCAGTCCCCAGGCATTTCCGACTGGGTCAGTCTCCTTGGATTAGAAAGTAAAGTGTGTGGGGGCTCTTCGGGGGCTCAGTCCGTTAAGCTTCGGACTCCTGATCTCAGTGTCAGGAGTTCAAGCCCCACATTGGACTCCATGCTGGGCGTGGAGCCTACTTAAAGAGAAAGTAAGTAAAGTGCATGGGTTATTAAATACTCACAGCCTAAGTGGAGTGGGCTGACCATACTGGAATATATGAATACATTATAAGAAATGATAGGATTTTCCGTTATGCATCTCAGCATTCAATAATGGGTACAGTTAATACAATTTCCTTCACAGGGGCCGCATACTCTCTCAGATTTGCTTCCTTGAAACGTTTTCTGAAAAATGGCATAGCTCCTAGACTCAACGTGTTCTACCTCGAGGCGGCCACCTCTAGTTTAAACCCGCTAAATTCACCCTTGCCAAGGAGAACACTGGCGGGGGGGCAGGTGAACAGGGAAGCCTTCAGCTGAGGGGTGCACACCCTTGTCGGCTTTGAGCTGTGCCACCGCAGACAGGTCCCCTGACTTCCCTGTTCTTTGTCCGCTAAATAATGGTAATAATGATGGTTGTTGACATTAGGGATTTTGCAGTGCAGGGAATTTTCACTCTAAGAGGCACTTTATTCTAGCAGTGGGATGTTCTTTTCCTTAAAATAGATCTGATGCTGGGACCCTATCCTAGAAGCCGAGAGGTTTCCACTGTGGAGTGTCTCCTGACTTGCCTGGGGGTGCACAAGAACCCAAGGGGCTTGTCCACCATCTAGAAAACGGGGTGGCCCCCCTTTCTGGGCCCTCATGTCTGCTGGGGACCTGCTAAGCACTGGTGGCTGCATGGGGCTCATGAAAAGCTTTGGCCCAAGCATCTTCGTTGACACCCGGGGCTCCATGGCCGGGTCTGAGCTCCTTCCCCTCCACAGGAGGCTCCAGGTGCCCTCATCCCTCATCGTCCCTGCTCCAGAGAATCTTTCCATACCTTCCTTCATGGCTGGAGTGACCAACTGCCCAGTTTGCCTGGGACTGCCACAGTTTTAGCACAGAAACCCCTCAGTCCTAGGCAACCTGGGCAGATGGTCATCCCAGCCGTGGCTCACCTGTGTTCCTCTTCTCTACCTTCCCCTTCAAGACCACACCCCCACCTTCATTGCCTCAGTGCTTCTTGGCTTTTACGAAGCCCGGACAGGGCTCTGAGGCCACTTGTGCAACCTCTTCTCCTAGAGGCGATGGCCGGAGATGCTGGAGACCCTCAGGGAAAAGGGAAGGGAAACAGAGGCATTTGGAATCCTTGGCATTGTCTCAGCAAGTCCTGCCCCCTGAAAAAACCCGGGTTTCTGATGGGAGGGTTAGCCCATCAGACGTGGCCCCCATTCCTGTCCCCTGGCGTATACACCTGTTGGGTCCTCACAATCCTATGGATGGTGGAGAGATAAGCTCAAGGCCTTGATTTCTTCTCAGCTAGGAGCCCTAAAGGGCAGGACCTCTGCCCGTTTCCCACTGTACCCCCAAGCCCACCCGTAAGTGCCAGGCATGAAGCAGGTGCTCAGTAAAGGCAAGTCCAGGAGGAGCGCCTTGTTCTAATCGCTCATGGGACAGTGTGCTCTTTTATGTTCTGTGGTTGATCTCCACCTGCCACAGCGAGCTCACCAGGGTGGCTACGTGATTCACATCTGCCTCTCTCCCTACACCAGGAGCTCGGCGAGGTGGGTTTCCGTATCTGCTCTGCTCACCACGGTGTCCCCAGCGCATGCAGTAAGCACTCAACGTGTACATACGCTATGAGGGCACATTCAGATTGAACTGCCCCTGCCACCAAATGCCACCAATGTGCCTCGTGGAATCAGCCAAGGGGGGTGTGGAGTGCTCTGGGATGGATGCCAACAGATGAGCCCGTTTGAGGTCCGCGGCGTTCTCCCGGGACCCTGGTGTTGGGGGGGCCTGAATGCGTGTCTGCCGCTGGAAGGCAGAGCCTGAGGCCAGAGCTGGCCACCGGGAGCCGGGAGCCGGGAGCCGGGGCTGGGGTTTAGCCAGCCAGAGGAGCAAGTGCTGTCACGTCAATTTGCATAACTGGCCTAGGTTTTTCTGTATTAATCATCCTTTATGACATCAAAAATTAAACACAGGCATTTAATACAAAAGCATTTCCCTCACTCTGTTGAGGTCACTGAGCTCGTTCCCTTCAGAAGCTCCTGCTGCCTGGCCCGTGGGGTTTGAGGCCTCTCTGTTCTGGCCCCGCAGTCGATGGGAGGGTCGGGGCTGGGGTGATGGGAGGGGGGCGGCGCCTGAAGAGCACGGAAAAGCCTCAGCCCACCCTCCCTTTGCTTGGCTGACTGGTTTGTAAGAATGGCAAGGTTCTACCCCCTTGGGTGCTCCAATGCCGGTGTGACAAGCCTAAGGGCTTGACTGCCAGCTCTGCTCTTCGTCCTGAATGCTCTTGGCTGGGTTGCTCCATTTCTCCAAGCCTCAGTTTCCCCACCTGTGAACGGTGAGAACATCTGCCTCTGCAGGTGGGGCGCTGCCAGCCCACAGTAAGCACGACCGGCAGTGTGGATCAGCCTGAGCGTGGGGACGCCGGCATTTCTCAGCCTCGCCCGACGGGTCGGGCCCTGGTCTCACGTCATCCTTCCAGGGGGTCAATATACAAAGCGGGGGTTGCCGCCCTGTGTTATGGGCAAGAAACTTGACCACGTGAGCGCAAGCCAAGTAAGGTTCTAGTAAATGGCCGAGCTGGGATTCGAGCGCAGGTTGGTAAGAGGCTCGATGCTGGGATCTTTACCACGTCACTAGCGTTTGTGAACGGGTTGGTCTAATCTACTAAACCTCAGTGGCTCCGAGGGCAGCAACTTGTGTCTCACACCTTCCGTCCTCCCACTGTCCCTCATGCTATGTACACTGCTGTACACTGTTGGCGTATACTAAAGGCCCATTATGGAGGAACTAATAAAGGAGGGGGCCAGACATCCTGGGGAGGACAAGGGTGGCTTCTTAAAAACAGGTGCTTTTGTGAAGGATGGAGGAGGAGGTGGTCCTGATGGCAGAGCCGACCCCCGCCTCCCCCCTTGCATGCGTCCTGCCATGTCGATGTTTAGAAATGGCCGCGGCAGAGTGAAAAGCGATCAGCTCACCCCCAGACATGCTTGTCCCCCCTGCCAAGGACGTCTTGGGTCCAAGATCCGGACATGCCATGCTCCTTCTCCTAAAGAGAAGCTGAGTCTCCCCTGTCACTGCCCCCAGCAAAGCAAGCCCAAGGCCAGATGGCGCCGGTGAATGCATTAAGATGAGTATTTTCAAACACATTGCGTAAACAAGGAAGAGAAATGGCAGAAGGTCTCTCGAAAGCTTTTCCGGGGGAGGGGGAAGAGCAGACAACCATTCCTGGGCTCTGTGCTCTCTTTCAGGTTACGGCCACATCTACCCCGTCACCAGGCTCGGCAAATACCTGTGCATGCTCTATGCACTCTTTGGCATCCCTCTGATGTTCCTAGTCCTCACGGACATGGGTGACATCTTGGCCACCCTCCTGTCTACATCTTACAATCGGTTCCAAAAACTCCCATTCTTCCCGCCTCCCCTTCGCCGGTGGTGCTCCCGCCTGCTCTGCAGAAGGCCGGCCACCAAGCCTGCGGCCGAAGCTGTCCCCAGGATCGTCATAGACGCCCAAGAGCTTCCGGGTCCCAAACCTGGCCCGTGTCCCTCCGCCCCAAGCAGCAACACGGATCTGTTCGAGAGACTTCTTGCACGAGAGACACAGAACACGCTGCCCCCACCCCCGCGGGCCGTGGAGAGGAGTAACTCGTGTCCGGAGCTGGTGTCAGGACGACTCTCCTACTCGGTCATCAGCAACCTGGATCAGGTGGGACGACAGGTGGAGAAGCTGGACGTGCCCCTCCCGGTCATCGCCCTCCTCGTGTTCGCCTACATTTCCTGTGCGGCCGCCATCCTCCCCATCTGGGAGAAGCAGCTGGACTTCGAGAATGCCTTCTATTTCTGCTTCGTCACGCTGACCACCATTGGGTTCGGGGACACCGTTTTAGAGCACCCCCATTTCTTCTTGTTCTTCTCCATTTATATCATCATTGGGATGGAGATCGTGTGCATTGCTTTCAAGTTGGTGCAAAACAGGCTGGTTCACATCTACAAAAATTTCATGCTGTTCTTTGCAAAAGGGGTATTTTACCAGCCTGTTAAAAAGTGAGATCTCTACCATCTCTTGTGTGACAGACGCCAGCCAGAGCTGGTCTCTTCACGTTGTCCTTTGGGGTCCAGGGTGGTTAGAACTGGTGTCCCTGCAGCCTGTCCCCTGAGACCTTGGGGCTTAGAGACAAATCGTGCATGAGGGCTGATTTTTGGTCCTGACGCCCAGCGTGGCCAATGCCCTTCATATCAAAACGTTAGACAAAAACTCTCACCATCCTCCAAAGCCCAGTTAATGGGAGCCCCGTCTTCATTTTTCAAACGTCCCACCTGTTGTAGAGGAAAACACCTTACGAATGTCATAGCTTCTCTTGAGTCACCAGGAAAAAACCACCTTTGCTCTTGCAGTGTGTCTTTCAGCTCAGTTAAAATCTGCCCGAGCTCCTCCCTCTTCACCCTCGATGAAACAGCGAGTCTGACCGTCCTCTTCCTCTTGAACGGCTTCCTGGATGTGGGCAAGGTCAGCCCAATCCCAGCCCACCACGCAAGATACATTGAGGCTAGGCGGGATTGTCACCTGTGTCCCCATGGGCCTGGGATACTCTGACTGCTGGATTCTGTACAGACCAGTGTTCTCACCCAGGTGGAAAGCTGGTGCTTCCTGAGCGAGGAGCGCGTGCAAATGTTGATGCTTCGGGGGGATGACTGGTACAGGAGGGGCCGGCTCTCAGCGGGGGGATACGCGCCTGAGCTCTTCCTGACTGAGTTGGCACGTGAATGAGCTGGGCTGTGTAGCAGATGCTGTGGGTGCCCCACTCTTATGCCCTGGCATTCCAGCTTCCTTTGCCCGAGGAGTGTTCCTCGTCCCTAACGCATGGGCGTAGGTGGGGCAGGCTAGAAGTGTCAGGGGTGAGCCCTCCTGGGTGTACCCCGCGGCCAACAGCTGAGGAGCAGGTGGGTGGATGGTACCCAATAGCCTGCCCCTCCCATGGGCTGACTCTGGGTCGGATCCAACACCGTCTCCCCAAGTTCCCCAGTGGAATGGAGCCTCTGTTGCTCATCTGTACCCCCTGTCTTGGCCTCCTTCGTCTTGGTTTCATTTTTCCATTCCTCTTGAGGTCACTGCCAATGACCCACCTGCACACGCATCCTTGTCCCAGAGCCACTCCTGGGAAGCCCAGCGGGGGAAAGGCTGTAATAAGTCAGGGTTGGGGCAGGACAGGCTTGGGGCAGGACAAGTCTTCCTAGTTCCTTGACTTGTTCCATGTCCCAAGACATGAGAAATGTTTTATTTGAGAGAATCAGTGTTTCTGGAAAACTTCTTTGAGAGGATCTTGGAAATCTGGTGATTCGCAAAATGAGTCCATAGGTAAGTGATGAACCTTGCTCCGAGGTATAGCACAAAAATCACAAAAACCAATAAGAAGTGCTGGGAGGTTCCAGTTAGAAAGGAAAGGAAGCACCTACCTTTTGAACCTTTTCTGGTCTGTCTTGGCTTCAGGTCACTGCCAAGGGCCAGCTCTCAGACCGGCCTCGGGTCTTCCTTTCTGGATCTTTCCTCCTCCTCCCCACAACCACAAGGTTCCTGCCCCTTCAACTCTTTAAGACCTGCCCCAGGAAAGGGAATTGACAAGGGGTAAGCAAGAACCACGGAGAGACGGAAAGCCCCGAAAATGGGATTTCAGGCAGTGGCTCACCAGGATTAGGATTTTTATAGGGTTTCTTAACCTCCCTGAAACCACAGAGGCCCGGGGGGCAGCAAATCCCCCTTGAACTCAAGAGTCAGTCTGGATGGGCCTCTCAGATAGGAGCACACGATCGGACCGGAGGGCTCTTCAAGGTTCACTGAGTTCTACAAACATTTCTGGAGTGATTGCTGCTTTCCACTCGCAAGGAAGATTCCAAAGATGACGCGGGTACAACCCTCAGAAGCATGGGGGTCATTACAGGTGGTTTCGAATCTCGGCCCCTCCCTTCTGGAGGCAAAGGCACGTCCTGTTCCAATGCAAACATGTGCCGTCTGTCAGGGACACATTTTTACGTAGATTAAGCATCTCGATCATTTGCTTAGTGGACTTGCTAGTGGGTGGTCTTCGGCGGTTCTGGGAAATGGCCCCGCATGCCTTCCTGCTCCTCATTTCTTGCCCACACGCACCCCATATTCCAGCCACCCTGGGCTGGTCGTTTCTGCATCCCTGTGCGGGACACGTAACTGACTGAGCCGCCCACATGCCTCCATCCTCACTGTCCTTGCTCCCCTGTAATCCTCCTCCCCCCGGTCAGCAGTGTCTGCCGCATACACAGAGGGGACGGAGGGCAGGACCAGGTACACCAACTCCACAGAGGTCAGCCCCCACTTACTGCACACTTGCCATATCCGCGTCTTTGAGTGGAGTCCTCATGCCCACGGTCTTATCTAACAGTCCCTGTAGCACTGAGAGAATGGTGCCCATTTTACAGATAAGGAAGCCGAGGCCAAGTAGCTAGCTGAGAGACGTGGCAAAGCTGACTCTAAGTGCATCAGATAGCTGCATCCCCTGGGAACTTGTTGGAAATGCAGATTTTCAGGCTCCATCCAAGACCTACTAGATCAAAATGCTGGACAGTGAACTCAGTGTTGTTTTAGGAAGACCTTCAGAGGATTCTGATATTTGATTTAGAATGTTGGATTCTCAAACTTGAAAACCACTGCTCTAACTGCTGTATTCATAGCCTCCCTGAGACTCACCAGTTGGCGGTCAGGGCGGTGGGGGCTGGGGTGGGGTGGAACAGTCACCCGGGGGAAGGCATGAGGTCTCCTGGATGGGGAAAGCACCCTGCAGAGGTAGAACCTCCGGCGGGGAGGGCCTCCTGCAGACTGGAATGGACCTGTCCCCAGAAGAGCTAACACTCTGTCCTCTCCAAACTCTTGGTGATCAGGGGAGCCCGTGATCAAATCCCCAGCAGCACTGGGCTCTCTAGAAAGGGCTGTGGGTCTCAGCTTGGCTAGAGTCAGCCTGGGAATTTAGGGGACTGGGAAGTGGCCCAGAGGCTCCTGGACCGGCACAGAAGGGACCATTTCGGTGATCACCTACTGCATCTCCCACTTGGGGCAGAAACTCCAGGTGCCCACGCACAGCTTGTCTCTGACCTCTCCGCCCCTGGACCAAAGCCTTTGGGAGGCGCTGCCCTATGGCTGTGAAGGTTGGCCTGTCCAGCTGTGCACCAGCCCATATACCAGCACATGGTATCGTTAGATTCTACCCCCCCTTTTTTTTAACAGAAGAAGAAACTGAACTTCTTCTTTTTTTAAAAAAAGATTTTATTATCTATTTGACAGAGATCACAAGCAGGCAGAGCGAGAGGGGGGGAAGCAGGCTCCCTGCTGAGCAGAGAACCCAATGTGGGGCTTGATCCCATGACCCTGGGATCATGACCTGAGCGGAAGGCAGAGGCTTTAACCCGCTGAACCACCCAGGCGCCCCAAGAAACTGAAGCTCTGTTCTAGGATGTTAAGCAGTTCTCTCAAGGTGATACTTAAGACGTGGGATGAAGGACGAAGGAGCCGCCCTGGGAGGCCCAGTCCCCGCAGAGCCTGGGGACTGCGAAAGCGAGCGCTGCCCAGGGAAGGGTCACAGGTCCTGCCGGTGTTGCCAGGGGAGATGAGGATTCTGAGCTTCATAGGGTGGGGAACCCGGAGCACTAGGACGTGTCTGGCGGCTGGACCGCGCTCCCCAGAGTGGCCAGCAGGTGGCGCCACCAGACCGCTCGGGCCCCGCGCTCCGAGGCCAGCAGGTGGCGCGTCCGCCAGGGCCTCCCTGCAAGTGGCGGCTTCAGACTTCTGTCCTCGCCGAGGTCCCCAAAGAGGAGGCCCCTCGCCTTTCCGCCGCCGCGGACATGGGGGAAGCAGCACGTTTGTGAGCCCTTGTCCTCGGAGCAGAGGTCTAGACGGGGCGCTTCGGACTCCTGTCCTGGCATGACCCCCAGAGAGGGGGCGCCGAGGACCACGGTCCCCGTACCCTGGTCCTCAAACCACATGTCCTGCCAAACTCTTGTCAGGGCCGGAGATGTTAGCACTGGAGTCCTGGCCATAGTCCTGTCAATAATACCCGCGTCACCCTGCATCCTTCTTCCCGGAGCCACCAGCCTCACTCCAGAGAGCGGGGCCTCCCAGCAGACGGCGGAAGCCTGCCAGAAAGACGCTGGAAGCTTCTGCAACGTCCAGCCGCCCTGTCCCACCCGAAGTCCACTGGGTTGGGGCTCTGTGACTGGTGCCCAGGGAGAGCTGTGCTGTTGATTTGGGTGTGTTTTCGTTCCTAACCACACTGAGGTTATTCTCCCCAGCGTGGGGTTGGGAAGTACTGCCCTAAGGGAGGGGGGCCAGGGCCAAGCCTGCCTGACAGCAAGAGGCTTGGGAGGGCCTCCGGATGGGCCACTGGGGACAGAGGGTCTGGGAGTCAGGACACCTGACCGAGTGCTCGTTCTGGCTGCCACTCTGCTCTGCTGAATGACCCCAACAACTGGACGCCTGCTTCTGGGCCACTTGGCGGGGGCGATTGGTCAGGAAAGCCCCTGTAGTCCTGCTTCCACGGTGTGTGTGTTGGGCCAGGTGGCCAAAAAAGCAGGTGTCCCCCGCTTTGATGGGTGGAAGCAGGAGGGGCCCAGTGTCCTAGGGCCCTGGCTGGGGGCCGCTGGGTGCATTGCTCTGGCCTGGGCCTCAGCTTCTAAGGGTGCTGCCAGATGGGAAGAAAGGAAGGAACCCAACATTTAATGAGCAGCTAGTATGTGCCAGGCTCTCCAACCATGTTACAAATCTAAACCTTTTCAGCTCTGTGTGGTTCATCATGGTGGTATGCCCCAGGCCCTAGTGCGAGGCTGGCTCGGAGTAGGTTCGTGGCAAACATATTTGTGTGAATAAATCCCTGTGGGTCGTCTACAGAGAAGATACAAGTTGGGGTTTGGGTCAGAGCCTTTGCCCCTGAATGCTTGTGCCGAATCACTGGGGTGGTCCCAGTTCAGAACTACTGGAAACTTTTCTGCTACTGCCCCTTCCCCAGTTTGGGTGGGCAGCCCCAAGCCCCAGAAGGCAGTGCTTGAAACTACGGGTCAGAGACTTCCACTGACTCTGATCAAGGTCAGTGTGTGAAGGACAGAGGTGACCTGCCTGGAAGCTAAGAAAACAGGAGCTCAGGGACCTTCCATGGCCCAGAGCAGCTCTGACAATGTGCTTGCATAGGGGCGTGTTTTTATTTGTCAGCATTGTAATTTGTTATTTGTTCTTGTTCTAAGCAAATATTCATGTTCTCACCTGGTTTGGGTTGGGTGATTTTGGATTCTTTTCAGGAGGACCCTTAAGTTGAACATCCATAACACCTGATTCCCTCTTACCCCAGCCAAGAAGGAAACGGTGTCCAAAGGAACAGTCTGTTAAGCCAGGCTCCCGCTGGCTCTTACAACGTCCTCTCCAGACAGAGGTCCAGCCATATTTCTGAGGGACATCACATCTCTTCCTGCTGCCTCAGCCTGGGCACACAGTAAAGTGACCTTAAAATAACGTACCAAGATCCGTGCTCTGGTTTCTGCCAGCTGTAGGACGGCTTGCTATCCAGAGACACCCAGAAAGAAGATGACTAATGGAAAGGGTGAAGAGGAAGGCAATCAGATAGACAGTCCAGAATCTTCCTCCAGAGCACCCCTCGGTGTCACACTGACCAGGAAGGGACAGTGTGGCTCAGTGGTTAGACCTTGGCCTACGGTGACAGGCTGCTGCTTGGCCAGCCTTGAATCTAGGTTTCTTTACCCATCGAATTGACCTAGAAATAGTACCTACATCAAAGGGTTGTGAGGCTAACCAAGGTCATCCATGGGAAGTATGGTGGCCCAGCTTTGCAAGCTCTTAAAACATTTCTAACTATTTCCATTACTATGAAAAGGAGGCAGAAAATGGCACAGCTGCGTTGCCTCCAGCACGCCCCACTGCCTGCGAGGTGGGAAGGGTGTGTTCAGCCTCCGTTTGCAGGACACGCTCAAGTGAGAGTCCACAGTGGTTCTGGGGTGATCCGGATCTTGGAGGCTCAGGCAGGATGTGCACCCCCATCCAGGCGGGGTGCATTTCGTAGCTAACACCCCAGCACGCAAGGGGTGGGGACATCCTTTCCCAGCTCCCCTCTTCGCACGCGGTGGCCCCCGTGCTCAGCTGTGCCCTTCTTCCGCAGCCGGCACTGGTCACTTTCTCTGAGCTTCTGTTGCACGCCGCCCTCTGACACTCCCTCATGGCCTTGGCTCCAGAGCTCATACCTGAGGCCTTTCATTTCTTCTGGGCTCCACTGCCTCCCTTGTGGTCCCCAGCGGCTGTAAAAACCATCTCCGGTCCTTCACCCCGGAGCTCTGGGTTCACATCTGCTTCCCCTGCAGCTTCACTTGATGTGTCGGGGATGGAGCCCAAGCCTGCCCTCGGGCCCTGCTCTTCCCCACACAGGGATGGGCAGCCCCGGCCTTCCGGGTGCTCAAGACGGAAGCCGGGGAGGCTGTCTTGACTTGGTCTTCTTCTCTTCCACGGTGACTCGAGAGGCGCGTGGGCAGCCCCCATTTTGCATGCACCTCCCCGATGCAGCCGGTCGTAGACAAGGCCCTTCACGGGTATGTGGCTCTGGGTGTCTGTTCATTCACCCACCCGGGACCGCTCTGCGCCGGGCGCTAGCAGCGTAGACTCTCCAACTGACAGGTGCACAGTGGGTGAAGACAGTCTGATGGGCCCAGGCCGTTCCCCTCCTCCTGACAGAGAACCCATAAGATGGCTGGGTGAGAGAGGGGCCGGGCTGAGCTGGACGGGAGAGGGACGTCCTCGGGCTCCTCACCCAGCTCCCAGGAAGAGCCAGGTACAGGGCGGGGCTGGCAGGGGGCTCCTCGGGGTCTGGAGGCCCAGCCGTGCCCTTGCTGTTGCCGTGGTGACAGACGCACGTCTGTTGGGCAGAGAACTTTGGAGCAGCTCGGAAGCCGGACCACAAAGCCCACTGCCATCTCGGACACAAATTAAGGCTTCTTTTCATCTCTTTGGCCCTTTTATGCTCTGCTTTTGTTCTTGTCATTTAGATCAAAGAATCAAACCCTTTCAAAGGCTACAAATTCAAAACCTAGGCAATTAGCGGACCTCTCTGCCGTGGCAGCCCCTGCCCTCCCCCATCTACCCCGTAGTCTCTTTAAAAAGCGATCCATGTGCAGTGACACAGAGATGACCAAGCGGAGGCGGTCAGCACCTCCCGGAGTCACTATCCAGCCAGTACTGACTGAGCGCCTACTATGTGTCAGGACCCAGGTCGGCGCTGGAGAGTCCGTGTGGTACGAGACCAACCCGATCGCTGCTCTGTGCCTCAGTTTCCCCCGTGTAAAACAAGGGGCTGCCTGGGGTTTTCATGCGGAAAGAAGGAGATGCCAGTCACCGCTTGTGACTGAGTAGCTCTGCTGAGCTCTGTTTTATGTGCGTGCTCTATTTCCCAATAGCATTTTGTTGGAAGAAAGAAGTTCATAACTTAAAAAAAAAAAAAAAAAAGTGGGGGTGGGGAACGGTGGGCCAGGAATGAAAACCGCTAACCAAGGATTCCCTAAGGCTTTTTCCAGATGGAATGTTCTGTGTTGCTGACTGCTAAGGAGACGGTGGCTTCCCCAGGCTGGTGGGACACACAGAGACGGACAGAGCAGCGAGGTTGCCTTCAGGATGTTCCTCTACCTGGGTGACTGACATCCTGCCTTCCTTTTACATACAGTCAGGAACCTCACTGAGTGTTGGAAAGAGAGCAGACCTGGGGCTTTGGGCACCTGCCCTTGTCAGACTTGGGATCCCAGCCCGGCCTCAAGGCCCTGTCCTCACCCCTTCCTCTTGGGACTTCACCCGGACCAGCAGCCTTGAGGAACACGCCCTCCTCGGAGCTCCCCCTGCCCACCCTGGCCTCGATGCCCTGCCCTGCGGTACTTCGGGGTCTGCTGTCTCTGCCCGGCTGGACAGCGCAGCTTCACAACACGATGTGTGCTGAAGAACTTGCTGGATCAGATGCCGGGATCCCTCTGGTGCTGCTGCTGCTTTGGGCCCCGACTCTCACCCTGTGCCCTTCCTGGTTTTCTCCTGAAATGCGGGAGAACCCAGTGGGCAGCGTGTGCGGAGCAGGCCCTCTGCCGCCCCCTCTCCCTCCCCAAAAGGCGGCTGGAGGACACCAGGCCCTCATTACAAAGGTGACCCGAGTTTTTCCCAAAAGCCATTTACACTCTCTGGACAGGGAAGCGGGAAATAGGTTGGGGACAGGGTGTTTCACTGACCGTCTCTTGTCTGGAGGAGCTGCAGGAAAGCTTTATTAATGCAGCAAAACCAAACAGGCTCATTTAGGGCCATGCGCACCTGGGCCCACTGGAGGTTCAAGCGGATATTTTTGCCCCAAGCCCGAGTCCCCTTGTATTTATTTCTTTAGCCTGTATGTTATCCTAAATGCGTGCAAGAAACAGAGAGATTCTGGATTAGAGAACAGCTCCTATTCAAAATACCCTGAACTTGGTGAAGTTACCCCACTACATGGGGACTGTTGAAATTTTGTCCTCTTGCCTTATTATCCTGGGGTCCACCAGAGATCAGAGGATCCCAGGAAGTGGAAGCCACGCCCTGCTTTGCACTGTGCAGCCCCAGGTGCACGGTGGGCCTGCAGCAGAGTCAGCCCCTCGGCCACCAGCCGCGAAGGATTAGTGACCTCTTGGCTTCAACACCTTGGGGGACCCCTTCTTCTGGGAATATGTGGGGTTTAGGGTCACCAACACTCCAGGCCTGCCACCCCACCCCTCCCTCATCCTCTGGGGAGTTGGGAGCTGCAGGGAGCAGAGGGAAGATGCCCGAAGCAGCTGGTCGGTGGGCAGTCTGCTTCCCCTTCTCTTGTGGCTGTGTGATGAGTCTGGAAGTGGGAATGGCCGGCCACACGTTGGAGGAAATGGCACCTTCACGAGTGCATCTCAACACAGAGAGTTTTACCCTTTGTCAATGTCCTTTCCTTGAGCCCTTCCTTTCTGTAGCTCCCTGACTGCAGGGGCAGGGTAGGAGGGACTATCATTCTCCATGAGAACCTGGGGGCCCTGTGGATGATGAGGACCACCCAGAGATGGGCGCCGGGCAGGGCTCTGGGCGAGGGGGAGGGCTGCCCCCCTTCTAGGGGGCTGGGTATCCTTCTCCCCGGCCTTCAGGTGGCTCAGTTCAAATCCTGCAGAGTCACCTGGGGACAAATAGCCAAGGAGAGGAGTGAGAGGGTCCGGGAATGAAAATCTCCAGGAGCAGCGAGCAAGGGTAGAGGGATTCTTGGTGAACCTATGTAACAGGATTTTCGATGAAGGCAGACCAGGGCGATCAGACATCCAGGGTGAGGGGTGTGGAATGCGGTCAGATGTGGAGGGTGAGCAGACATCAATATCAACGTTTGGGGGTGGTTCTTGCTAAACTGATTTAGAAGATTCTCGCTACGGCTGAACTAGGCCGGCTGAAGACAGGCCCGAGAGCAAGGCTTGGTTGGAAAGAAGGTTCCCAGGAACACGTCTAAGGTTTGGTCGGGGAGAGCCTTGCCCCAGACATTGGAAGGGATGGGCTGCTCTGAAGGCCGCCATTTTTGACAACCTCACCCTCACATCTTCCGTTTCTTCAAAGGTTTTCTTCCTTGAGTCCCTCATAAAGAATCTTCCAGCACAACCCTGGTAACTGCTTCATTGGAGCAGAGCTCAAAGGACGGCAGAAAATAAAAACACAGATGTCTCCTTGAGAAAACAAGAAGACTTTGGATTTTTAAAAGGAGCAAAAGTGATTTTCTAGGGAGGAGGAGGTGTTTGGGGCCAGGAGCTGAGTCTGTGAGGCCGAAGGCTGGCCCAGTGTGGGACTGGAGGCTGGAGGGGTGTAGTGGGCTCTAGAGGAGAACCAGGGCAGGGTGAGGGAACGCTCACTTGCTTTTCGGGGAGGAGACTTAGAGGCTCAGGGGATGAGGGGAGGTGACCAGAGTCTTAGAGGGGACGAATGAGAGGATGCCAGCCAGTGTCTCTGTAAACCCTCCCAACATCTGCGCTCTGCAAAGAACAGCTATGGAAGGTTGAAATGGACTTCACTCATGTTGTGAAATCTCCTGCTCTTGGACTCCATATGCCACCCCATATGCACACTCTAGGGGTTTTCCTGAAGGCGATCATTGCACAGATATGGAAAGCTGTGATCCTAGGGACTGTTCCCTCGGACATCACTTATCACTGACCGACAGTGCAAATGTCCATCAAAAGAGAACAATTAGGTGAATCCTCGTGCATTTAAACACTAGATTCCCTCAAACCACTAAAAGTGAAACTTTTTGCAAGCAGCTTTTTGCAGTCAATATGGTACTTTTGTAGGAAGGCGAAAGCACCATAAAAATCTTTCCAAAAATTATCGGAATGGTTTGTCGCAAAAGGACATCATTCCCAAAATTAGAGTCACTGGGCAATAATGGTGCACAGTTCAGTGTGCAAAGCCTTGTGCAAGGCTCTGTGGGGAGACCTGACCTTTAGCGACAGCCAGCCTTGCCCTCTGGGGGTTTGCGGAGGGAGATGCGGCAGGCTCTGACAGATGACTGCTTGAGTCCGGCCATCAAGCAGCCGAGGAGAGGCAGCAGAGCCTGCCGGGGAAGGCTTGGGTTCAAGTTCTCGGATGGTGGGAGAGCCAGGTGCCAACAAAAGGCGCATGGCATCCTAGGTCCTGGGACGCAGGGGTGCAGGCAGCGGTGCAGCGGTGAGGCTACTTCCTATTTCTCTTCCCTCCTTCCTTTCTTTTCATTTGCATGAAGATCTTAAAAAAACCTTTAAAATTAGCGATATGTGTTCATGCAGCTATTTTGAAAAGCATTTGGCATTGCCTGGAAAGGGTGAAGCTGTGCCTGTCCCACAATCCAGCAGTCTCTTCCACGTGCAAACCCTGGGGACACACATGCCTACGTGCACCAGGGGGAGGGACACGCATCTCCACCACAGCCCGGCGGATGAGAGCCCCAGATCGGGGAGGCCCCAGCGTCCGCTCACAGAATGAACATGGAAAATTCGACACGGTCGTATCAGGGACTACTAGATAGCAATGAACATGAGTGAACAGCAGTTATACAAGGTATGGCCGAATCTCACCAGCGACATTGCACAAAAGGAACCAGAAGGATAACAAGGAAGGTCATCAATCAAGTCTGGAGAGTGCTTACTTTTAGGGGAGGGGAGGTGATTGTGTTGGAGGGTAGGCACCCGGGGGCTCTGGGGCTTCTACATCTTGACCTGGATGGGGGTCACACGGGGCTTACTGAACAACTCCTCTTTGGACAATAAATACGTGTGCTGTGCCTTCTTCTGTGCAAACACCTCATGATGAAAAAAATATGAGAAAGAAGCCACAGGAGCTTGTAATAAATAACACTTAAAAATATAGAAGGGCATACAATTACAAGTGGAAAATAAAGATCTTTAGCCTCCTACACACTGCCCCCCTCCCAATCTCACTCCCTGGAACTGACCATGGGCGCCCTCGGGGGGTGACCAACACCCACCCAGAACCCAGCTGAGTGCACTTTACGCCAGCACCGGCACGTAGAGCCTCTGTAATAAATGTGCTTGCTTCCCTAAATTGGATTGTAACAGGCATGCTGTCCTGTGAGCTCTGATTGCACTGGGGAATAACATCTCTTGAATGTTTTTCTATGGTAAGCACTGCGCTCCCTAATTTTCGTAAGTGGTCACTTGGTATTTCCTTGTAAGAGGGACCACCCCTTATTTCATAGACCCCAATGTGCCCACGCTCAGGAGGCTTCCAGATTCTTCCTGCTGACCAACGGTTCTGAAGTCAAATGTCTTAACTAATTTTCCAAAAACTTTTTTTTTTTTTAAGATTTTATTTATTTATTTGAGCGAGCGAGAGAGCACGAGTTGGAGGAGGATGAGAGGGAGAAGCAGACTCCCCGCTGAGTAGGGAGCCCGAAGTAGGGCTGGATCCCAGGTCTCTGTGGTCATGACCTGAGCCGAAGGCAGACGCTCAATGGATGGAATCACCCAGGCGCCCTCCAAAAGGTTTCTTATCCTTGAGTCTTTTCTTCCATTTGGGGGGTTTGGTGAATGTTGGGGCTGGTAGGAGACGTTCTCTCATACATTTTAAAATGAATTAAAGGGATTCATTTTCTGCTCCCCTCAGAGGAATTTAAGGTTGCAAAATCTGGAACAAAACAAGACCAAGACCCAGAAAGTCTCTCTGGTAGCAGTGGGTCAGGCCATCTGTGCAGAAAGGGTGAACCAGAACCTTCCCCAAAGGCTCCTGGAAAAGGGAAAGCTCTCTGTGTGCGTGCGTGCGTGTGTGTGTACGTGCGTGTTTCCCTGCGGCACCCAGCACTGGTTTTGTGGGGAGACAACATCTTCTACAACAAGACCACAGTCAATATAAACTCAATTGGATGTAATGACTGGGTCTTTCTCCCCTCCACGGAGATGGTGACAGTGATTTCTCAGATGCCTTTTAGTTACAGACAAGTTTCTGAACAAAATAATTAGGTTTGGGTCTTTGCAGCCTGCCCTATTGGACTATTGATTAACCACGAAAATCTCCTGCTCTGCGAATGTCTGGGCGTGTGGTCGGCATAGCAAGTGGACAAAGACAGCTCTGAGCAGGGGGGTGGGGGGAAGTGGGGGGGGTAGGTAGGGGTGAGCCTTCCCAGAGCTGCATCCCATCTGTGCTTTCTCCCAGAGTCCTCTCCTACCGAGAACCACCTGTGGGCCCCCACCTGTTGGTACCCCCAGCGTCAGAGCCCTCCTGCCCCCGAAACATAAAGGTCCAGGAAGCAGAGTTCCAGTCCCCACTGCCTGGCCTTGCACCCGTGTGACATCGGGCCAGGCTGTGTCCATCTCTGAGTGCTTCCTTGTGTGGAAAGGGCAGCCTTTAGACTCCACAGCCTCCAAGGTCCCTTCCAGCCCTGATGTCCCAGCACGGCCAGGAGAAATAGAGAGCGAGCCACGAACTTGAGCCATGCAAGTAATTTTAAACTTTCTAGCAGCCACGTTAAAAGAAGAAGCAGCAGGTGAAATTAGTTTGGATAATATATTTTATTTAACCCAGCATATCTGAAATAGTATTGTTTGGGCATGTAAACAATACCAAAGTTCTTAGCAAAATACATTTTTTGTACTAAGTCGTCGCATGCAATTCAGTGTGTATTTAAATAGAACATAAAGGTGCATCTCGAGTCTGGCTGCATTTCAAGGTCACATGGGGTAAGTGGCTCCTGCATTGGACGGTGCAGGTCTACCTGGTGCATCACAGACGGCGAAACCGAGGCGTAGCTGACTGGGGCAGAATTGGCTCTGGCCGCAGGGCTCCTCACCTTGCGAGTAGCTCCATGCAAGCTTCCTCGGGGAGACAAAGGTGGACAAGAACACTTCTTTCGCTGTCAAGGAGTTAAAGGTCCAGCTGGGAAAAAAAAAAAAAAAAGAAAAGAGAATGAACCCAGATGATCCTGTCGGGGGGGGGGCACACTGCACTCTGGCAATGCTTTATAAAATGGGGGTTTGGGGGGCAGAAACCCAGCGAGGGTGGTAGCAGTTTTCCCAGGCTTGATGTGCAGAGAGGACTCCAGCTGGGCTCTGGGGGCTGAGGAAAATGTGAATAAGGTTTGTGACGGGGGCATAGAGGGCCTGTCTGATTAGAGCAGAGGGTGGGAGCTGGGGGTGGGTAGGGTAGGGGAATTGTGGATGACCCTAAAAGCTAAGCAGAAGGGTTTAGATGTGAGTATTAGGGAGTCATGTAAGGCTCTTGAGCTGTGGCAGGGGTCCTTGGAGGCTGTGGTTCATGGAGATCCACGGAGTTCCTGACTGATTGGAGGAAGCACCTGCTGCCAGGGAGGCCGGTCAGGAAGCTGCTGGAGCAGGAGTTGGTGATGGGGGTTGGGAAAGAGGAAAGAGGAGCCATTCTGTGGAATTGAAGGAAGCCTCTACCGCAGCCATGCTTCGATGGAGAAAATGCCCACCCCCCCGCCCCCGTGATGACATCTGGGCATTTCGCTTCTTGCTGGTCTCCCTTGCTCAAGGGCAGGAAGGTCCTTCGAGGTGGTGGGATCTTCTAAGCAAAGATTCCAAGTCAAGAAGGAACAGAGGTTGGGGGATCAAGGGGCCGGGATGGCTGCAGGGGAGGGGGCATGAATGATTCAATTCCCTGAGACTTGAACAAGCAGAGACAGCTGTCCCTCACGGCATCAGAAATGGAGTGGGCTTTTTGGTGAGTTGTGGGATGGTGGGGAAAAAGGTTTTCACGCCAAACCGGGTAGGAGGAGAGGAGGCTTGGACAGGTAGAAGGGGGCGCACACTGCGGTGGAGGGAGTCACCTTTGCAAAGGCAGGGGCTGGACGGAGACCAGGTGAGACCCCTGTTAGGGCTCCGGTGGGTTCAGTTCGTTCCCCGCAGCTGCTGCTCCCTGCTTAGGTGATGAGGCACGTGAGCCAACAACAGCATTTACTGGATGCTGTTTTCTGTGCCACTGGGGGGTGGGGGGGAGGGAAGATGTGGTGGGCAAGACACCAGAGGCCCTGGCTTCCGCTTGGCATGGAGAAGGATGCCAGAGTCAGACAGTAATCACAGTTGCCATAAAATTGTGATTATAATTAGTGCCAGGAATAACAGGTTTAGGGCCCTACCAAAACAGCCCAGGGACCTATGCATAAGGGTCGGTGAGGACTTCCCTGAGAGGAAATACTTTTCCATCTACTTACTTTTTTTTTTTTTATTTCAGAAGTTTAGTATCAAGCAAAAGGAGACTTTGCTTAACACTACAGAACATTTCCAGACTTGAGCTACAAGAGAATGCCTCGCTTCCCACTTGAAATTGGCTTCCCTTTTTATGCTTGCTGTTGGGAAGCTGAAGAAAAATTAGCATATGGCTGAAAGATAAAATAGCTACATTTCTATGGAAACCCTTAAAATGAAAGGTGAGGCTTACGTTAAAAGTCCATCCATTCACTTTTAAATGTCTTGACCTGAAACCTAAAGGCTAAGGGGGGATTAAGTAGATAAATGGGAAGAGGGGAGAACCTTCCAGGCAGCTGAAATGGTCTGAGGAAAGGCTCTGGGGTGAGAAGGAACACAGGGTTTACAGATAGATGGGAGACTACGAATGAGAAAGATAATCAAAGAGGAAGAGGAAGAACCTCTCAGGCTGAAGGAGCAGACAGTGCAAAGGCCCAGAGGCAGAGAACCCGCCTTGAGTGCCTAGAGGGCGAAGGCAACGTGACCGAGGCTGGCGAGGACCTTTCAGGCTGCAGTGCTGGGACCCTTAGGACAATCTGAAGCCATGTGAGAGCTCAGCTAGTCATCAGGAAATCCAATTTTCCATCAGAGACAAGAGCGACATGGCAAATGAAAATGGAGGGAGTGGTTGACTCTGGACAGGGTCCTACTGAGCCTCACTGAAGACATCTGACATTTCCCCAAGTGCAAGGCCACTGAAGGGTTTCAGATCAGGGAGTGGCAGGACCACACTGGTGTTTCCGAGCTCTCTCCTGCTGGTGGTGAGGAGGCTGGACTGTGGGAGGTCTGGGTGGCCGTTGGGGTAGCCACTGGGGTGACTGCAATGGTCCGAGTGAGGGGGGAATATGACGGCATGAGGCTGATGAGACACTCTCTTCACGGCTGGCTCCTTGCAGCCTTCAATTACAGCGAATGTCCTCAGACAAGTTGGCGATTCTATCAAAGTGGCCAAACCTGGAGACCTGCGTTTTACAGATAATGCCGCACGAAGCCAGCTAATCCAGTGATTGAATTATTAAGTTAGAGCATCTATGACTTAATTTTATCGGCAGTCAGCAAGGCATCCTTCAAGTAAATTGACATTGGCTTTGCCCTTCCCTCCTAAACCACAACAGATTTGGTTCAATTTTAAACAGAAAATGTTCTTTTGCACTATGCAGAAGAACTCAGAAACAAATGGAAATGAGATGCATTTGTTCCCAATCATAGCCTCATTATTTCTATGTAGGCTCAATGACTGATAGAACTGGCTTTAAAGGAAAAAACCCCCCAAACCAACCAACCAAACAAACAACGCTTTAACTGAATCTGTCCTTTAATAGGACAGATCCTGGCTGAGACCTTCCTTGAGCACTGGAAAAGAATGAAATCGGTGTGGTTCAGGATAAATAAATATCAAGCCAACGTGGTTGTTGGTATCGTGTTGATATTACATGTCTGCTGGTTCTTTTGGTCTAGGGGCTCCATTAAATCCCTCAGTTAGGACAGTGAAATTGTCTTTTTTCTTGCTGGCTGGCTTTGCTTCTTTTGTTTTGAAGCTCTGTTATGGTGTACATTTGCATTATGATGACAATGTCTTCCTGCCACACCGATCACTTTTATCACGAGGAGAGCGCCTTCTTTGTATCACCGTTTAACATTTGGTTTGGGAATCCTTGTGATCTGACATTAACATGGTTGCTCCCGGCATATGTGCCTACGGTTTCCATGGTATATTTTCCCCACCCATTGACTTTCAACCCGTCTGTGTCTTTATATTTAAAGAGTGTCTCTTACGGGCAGTGTAGAGTTCAGACTATTTTTTTTCTAAATCCACTGTGACAATTTCTGTCTTTTAATTGTAGTGTCCATTACCACTGAATGTGATTTGGGGCATAGCTGGATATCCTCTCTCATTTTATTGATTCCTCTATGTTTGGTTCATCTGTTCCTCCTTCCCACCTTTTAAAATTATTTGAATACTTCATAGAATTCCATTTAATTTTAACTTTCCTGTTTAGCTAGTCTCCTTTGCATTATTTAGTCATTTTTTTTTTTACAGTGGTGGCCCTACAGATTGCAATATACATCCTTGATTTTTTATAGTCCATTTACAGGTACTAATCTACCACTGCACGTAAAACAGAGACGTCTGCTCAATTCATAGCCTCATAACCACCTCCGCCTTTTTGTTATCGTTGTTATAAGTAATTCATGCACATGTCATGTATCTATCAGAAGAGTGTTTAACTTCTGTTTGACAATGTTGTATTTTTATTTATTTTTTTAAAAAAGATTTAATTTATTTATTTGACAGAGAGAGACAGCGAGAGAGGGAACACAAGCGGGGGGAGTGGGAGAGGGAGAAGCAGGCTTCCCGCTGAGCAGGGAGCCCAATACGGTGCTCGATCCTAGGGCCCTGGGATCATGACCCAAGCCAAAGGCAGCTGCTTAATGACTGAGCCACCCAGGCACCCAGATAGTGTTATATTTTTAAAGAGTTAAAGGTTTGTAAAGGAAAATGGTTAAAAAAAGAGAGAGAAAGAAAACAGAAAACATCTGAGTCTTTCGCAGCTAGCCAGGTATTTTATTACCTTTTCCGAAGCTCTTCATTCTTTCCTGAGGATCTGGGTTTCCATCGGCTGTCACTTCCCCTCAGTCGGGCTAGAGACGCAGCACAGCCCTGCCCGTCCCTGGGAGACACGGTCCATGTGTGGCCACGTGCTCAATACGGCCACCTCCGCACGGAAAGCCTTTGTCTCTTCCAGGCATCCACGGCTGACAGCCCCTTTGGAAAGGAACCTCGTGGGCAGAGAGCTGATGGTCTGTCTCTGTTCTGTGCACACTATGGTTGTGGGTCCTTGCAAAGTCCATTTCTTGGTTTACGTCTACGTCTTTCCAGTTTCCCACCTCATCCCGGATCCCCACGCCTGGGGCCCTCCCCCTAAAAGGCACCCACTCCTGCGTGCTCAATACATAGCCTTGGACAGGAAGCCCCAACATAGGCAGGGGTGCTCTGTGCGCTTTTAATGAACCAACATGCAATCATGCCCTAGAACTTGCTCTTCTCCGCCCCGCCCCGCCCTCCTTTCCTACCCCACACTGAAATCTGGGCGCAGACACGTGGGTAATCCGACAGGCGGCCGCTGACGGCTCCAGGGGGCTCCTCCTCATTTCCCTTCTTTATTCCCAGGGGATGGAGACCAGGCTGGCCTCCAGCTGCTCACCGCTGGGGAGGACACTGCAATGTCTCTGCTTGCTCTGGCCCCCTTCGGGGTTTCCCCGAGACCCAGGCAGGGGGAGAGACTGCTGCCTCATTCCCCCAAGCTGTCCTGATCGCTCTCCAGAAAGGCTGCCCCAGTCCCCCCACCTCACCCCCAAGGTGAACCCCATTTCCCTACATCATCAACAAGTGGCATTAACCCACTCCCTAACTGTCGCCAGGCCAATGGGTGTCGCTCTGTTTCTCACGGTCTTTGATTGGCGTGTCTCTCGTCACTGGTGTGCCCCAGTGGCTCCTCAAGAGCTTGGTGGCCATTCAGGCTTCCCTTCGTGGGACCCGCCTGCTCCACCCTGTGCCTGGCTCTCCCCTGTGTTGACGTGGACATCAGGTTTCGCTATGGTCCCAACCATTGTCTCTTCAGGATGCCTTTGTTCATTTGTGCTCCGGGCACTGTTTGCATTTCACAGTTCAGTGCCCAGCCACTCAGTCTGCTTTCCCGAATTCCAAGTTCTCTCATGGGCGAGGACCCGAGAATTTTCCCCACGGACCGCCTGCGCCTTCCAGGTTACGCAGCACACTCCCTTTTCCAACGCCAGAGAACACTTTTAAAAATGTTGATTTCATTGTAATTCCAATGTGGTGAACAGTGTTATATTTCGTTTCAGACGAACACTATAGTGGCTCGACACTTCCATTCAACCCCTGGTGTGTCTCACAGGTGCTCTCCTTCATCCCCAGCACCTGTGTCCCCCTCCCCCTCCTCCCACACCCCCCCCCACCCCGTCCGCCAGCAGCATGTTCTCTGGAGTGAAGAGTCTGTTTCTCGGTTTGCCTCCCCGCTCCTTTGCTCTTTGGTTTTGTTTCTTAAGTTCCACATTGGAGTGAAATCATATGGTACCTGTCTTACTCTGACTGACGTTTTGCTCTGCCTTACACTCTCTAGCTCCATTCGTGTCAGGGCAAAATGATGAGGTCTCACTCTTTTTTTACAGCTGAATAATATTCCGTTATAGACACACACCACATCTTCCTTATCCCTTCATCTATCTGCGGACACTTAGGCTGGTTCCACAGTTTAGCCGTGGTCAAGAACACTGCTCCAAACACAGGGGTGCATGTAGCCCTTTGAATTAATTTTTTTTTTTTTATTTGGAGGATAAATACCCAGTAGAGTGATTCCTGGATCATAGGGTAGTACTATTTTTAGCTCTTTGAGGAACTTTCCTGTCGTTTTGGACAGGGGCTCCACCGGTATACATTCCCACCAACAGGGCAACAGGGTCCTTTTTCTCCACACTGTCGCCAATATTCTCTTTCTTGTGTTGTTGATTTTAGTCGTTCTGACAGGCGTGAGGTGATATCTCGTTGTAGTTTTGATTCACGTTTCCCTGATGATGAGTGATGTTGAGCATCTTTTCGTGTGTCTGTTTCCAGTGCCAGACAATATTTTATGAGCGTGAACATCTGTTGTGCACCTGGCAATAGGCAAGCGTCATCTCCCTGAATCCCCGTGACAACTCTGGGAGGGGACCTCTTATCGTGCTTGAGTGACAGATGTGAAACAAGGCGCAAAGGAGTTTAGTATATGCCCAAAGTCATATAATTTGTAAGAGTGACCCAGTCAGGACCCGGCTATCCATAGCTGAGATGCATTCTGGTTTATTTCAAACAATGCCTATGTCAAATGGTTGCTTCGTTCTAAGCAGCTCCCTATCATTCATGCCTTATCATTCCTAAATATTGAAATTTACTGAAAAAAGTCAACCCTGGTGGTACCTTTGTACGTTCCCAGTCCCTAGAGTTTGGAAAGGGTGGAAGCAGGTGGAGGTAAAAGGGCCTCGGTGGCTGAGCTCACCAGTCCGAGTTCCCAGGGAGAACAAATGTGTTCCTAGAAGGCTTTCTCAGAGCCTGGTCCTCAAGGAATGGACTTCAGTGGGGGAGAGAGAGAAGAATGGAAACTTCCCCTTCAAGCAAAGGGGATTTCTCTCTGGTTCCCACGGCTCCGCGTCTGAAGGGAACTCTCCCTGCCCAGTGCATGTACTTTTTGCAGCTATTTAATGAGCACTGCCTGTGTTCGGCGACCTTGGTGATGAGCAAAAAGAGTGTCCCTTGTCCTGATATCTGGAGACACAGAGGTAATTGATCACACTTATGGGAATATTATTCTTCATGGACAGACAAGTTTTGGAGGAAGTAATAGTTCCATGAGGGTTTGAAAGAGAAAGCCCTGATACTGGAGGTGAGGTCCACAAAAGGATGGCTTCTCCTAAGAAGTGGTGTTAGGGATGATAATGAATGAGAAGGAGATAACCAGGAGAAGGAGGGGAAGAACTTCTCAGGCAGAGGGAACAGTGCAAAGGCCCTGAGGCTGAGAAACATTGAGAGGAACCAGGGTGGCTGAAGGGGAAGACAAGAGCTAAGTGGGCTAAGAAAAGTTTGTACAGACCAAAAGACCCAGACCAGAGTGGGCTTCCCAGGTTGGATCTTCAACGTGTAATGCCAGGACACTAGGTGTGTGTGCGCGCGCGCGCGCGCACACACACACACACACACACACACATATGAAGGCTTCCCAAGCCATGGGAGACCCTCGATTTACACATGTCCTCTATTTTAAAATTGATCTGGCTGTGATGGACCCAGGTAGAGACATGAGATTGCCCCTTTATCACTTCCCTTTTCAATAATCTCTGGTCCCCCACCAGTCAAAGAAGAGGCCCACCTCTCATCCAACGTGCTTCTTACCACCTTACTGTGTTCTATCATCCTGAGGCTTAAAAACACCCAGAGGAAATGTTAGGGTCTGTTTAGTCAAGGCTCCAAACTGCCCCCCCATCTCATTCAGTTATGTCCTTCTAATACAATTTTTCTAATAAACGTATAATAATTATTTATCAAAATTCATGTGTGTATGATGCCTTCATCATTTATATGTTACTAATGATTGTTAGAATAACATGATAGTAAAGAGAATTTTAAAACTTACAACCATAAAAAAATTTAAAAACTAATGCCTATTCATAATTTGTTACATATATCATATAATAGATAAGATGGTGAATTAAGGGGTGCCTGGGTAGCTCAGTGGGTTAAGCCTCTGCCTTTGGCTCAGGTCATGGTCTCAGGGTCCTGGGATCAAGTCCCACATCGGGCTCTATGCCCGGCAGGGAGCCTGCTTCCTCCTCTCTCTGTCTCTCTGCCTGCCTCTCTGCCTACTTGTGATCTCTGTCAAATAAATAAATAAAATCTTAAAAAAAAAAAGATGGTGAATTAAGAAGTTGTGATAAAAACATTACATTTGGATCAAATTCTGTTGGAAGTGGAGTGAAAATACACTCTGCAGACGTAAAGAACATAATGTAAATTTTTTGACTTAAAGAGGAACTGCATTGTGTTTTTTAGTATAATATGGTGGTTTTGTATTCTTGTACTATTTATGTTCCATTGGGTACATTTAAATAAGTGCTATGATGGTTTATATATTAAGGTCAACACATACAATACACCCCAAACCATTTAAATTTATTAAAAAAAACATTTTAGGTGCCAACTCAAATATGTGTGGGGCATACATATTTTTAAAGGATTCTTGGGTGGGTATCAACAAAAGAGTTTGAAGACACTGCTGTCAGGTATGGTGTTCCAGGGGTGGTGGCGGAGATCACAGGGAGGGAGCAGGAGAGTGGCATTTTCCCTGGTACCTGATTCTGCTAGCTGGCAGGGCTGGAGTTGGAGTGGCTTCCTGTGTTCACCTGCACGGTGCTGCTACCAGCATGTGTAGATACCCCCAAAAAGGTGATTTTGCCTGCTTGGACCATTACTATCTCCCCAGCATCAGCCATTGTGCCTGACATATAGTAAGCACTCAATAAATCCTTACTGGTTGAATGAATGGCGGACACACCCAGCTTTCCCTTTGGGCAGGGCACTCTGTTAAGGGATTCCAACTTCATCTTCCCTACAATCCTGCAGTCATCAAAATTAGTATCCCTGTGTCAGGCATGGGGAAACCAAGGCACAGAGGGGCTACATAATTTGCCAAAGGTCACCGACCAAGGAAGTAGCAGAATAGGACCCAGGCATCCTGACCAGAACCCTTTACCATGACACATCTCTGCCCACGGGCGCATGGGCAGAGTCTGTGTCTTTGGGTTCTGAAACTCCAGGCACTTGGGGGCCCTCCACGAGTGTGATACAGTCCACAGCCATCTACACGGCTCCCTGCCATCCGCTCTCTCCTCCTAAGTGGTTTTCCTTCTCTCCCTGTTTAATATTTCAGTGGACACATCCTGGGACCTCCCGGAGTCCCCATGTTACTGACCTACTTACTTATCCAGCCATCTTCTTCATACATCAGGGGCAGCATGGGGGTGTATGGGAGGAAGGAGCTGAGAGAGGGGAGCACCACGCATCCAGCCCCCCTCTGCTGTAAGCAGCCTCCAGCTGACAATAGGCCAACCTAATTAATAAAACAAGGCTGGGCTCCATGGTTAGACCACAGGAGGGTAACATTTATTTTAAGTGGCTTTCCAAGAAAAGAGCGCTGGTTCCTTCCACCCTCTAGAAGGGCCTCCAAAGCTGCAGCGGTGTCAGTACATCTGTTTCTGTTCTGCTTATAAAATGGAGGTACTTGGAAATCAAAGGTGGGTCCTTACCCCTCAGGAGTGAGGATTACAGCTCCTGTGATCCCACAGGCACCGGTGCCTGTCTTAACCAGACCGCCCCCTCCAACCTCCCCTTCTCCTCGGTCTAGCACAAAGTGTAGACGACTACAGCATCCAGGGTGGGGCCAGCTGCCTCCCCAGTCCTTTTACGAAAATGCCAGGTACCTACCGGGTCTCTAGTGTCCCCTGTCCAGGGTGACATGCTCTGGCTGGCCCCAGAGGCCCAGGACCCTGCTCCTAAGTTCTGAGTCCTAGGCTCTGGGGCTGGACTCTTCTGTCCCCTCTCCTACTGGGGGGTGACTGTGGGAGGTGTCCCCTTCCCTCCTGTTTCCCCACCCCAACCCGAGGGGACCCAAGGACCTGCCGGTGCACCCTGCTTCATGCTCCCCGGGGGAGAGGAGAGGAATGGTGAGGTTCTGAGCGGCTTCCCTGGAAAGGGATGTGTCCCTGTCTCCCAACACCCTGTGACCCCTTTCCCTGGCACTCTCATCCGGCAGTCGTCATGTCCTCAAGGCCAATCTCAGGGGCAGTGAGGCTCCAAGAGCAGCTGCAGCCCCTTCCTGGGGGTGAAAGCTGTAATCTTGGCTCTGACCTTAACCTCAGGACCCTTGACCTCTCGCTCTGGGGCCCCTGACTTCTTCCCTTGGCTCCCCGGCCGCTTCACCCAGGCCACCTGGGATGGCCCGGACGCAGATCCCCGGAGGCCCGCGCAGGTCTGGGCGGGGGCGCCGAGGCCGGTTCTGGAAGGCGGCGCCCTCCCGCCCCCAGCTGCCGTGACGTCAGAGCCGGACCGGGTAAAGTGAGCGGCGGCGGCGGCGGGGCGCTGGGGCGGAGACGCAACCGGGAGCCGCGCGGACGGACGGAGCCCACGGCACAGGGCGGACAGCCGCAGGCGACCCCGAGGTAACGGGGGAGGCGGGGCGGCGCGGGGACAGCGGGGTCCGGCGGCGAGCGGGGACGAACGCCAGCGCCGCGCGGGGGTCTCCGGGGCGAGCCGGGGCGCCGGACGCACGGGGCGCGGGGTCCCGCGGCGCCTCCCGAGCGCTCGATGGGAGAAGGGGGACCTCGGGGGCGGTGGACAGCGGGGCGGCAGCCCGCGGGCCCCAGGTTCGGGCCCCGACGGCGCCCGCGGGCGTCCTGGGCGGGAGGGCAGGTGGCCGGAGGACGCCGCCGCCGCAGGTGAGCCGAGAGTGGGACGTCGGGGACCCGACGGGGCGCGCGGCTCGGGGGCCGCTCCTCCTGCCCGGATGAGGTCGGAGAGCTGCGGGTGCGGGGAACCCCGGCCGGCCGCGGCCCCTCACCGCGCGCCGCGCCCGCAGCCCCGCCACGGAGCCATGGCCCTGAGCGAGCTGGCGCTGCTCCGCTGGCTGCTGGAGAGCCGTCACTCGCGGAAGCTCATCCTGTTCATCGTGTTCCTGGCGCTGCTGCTGGACAACATGCTGCTCACCGTCGTGGGTACGTACGGACTGGGCGGCCCCCGCCCCGGGGACCCCTTCCCTGGGTGTCCCCCGCCCCACACTCCCATCTGAGCGCGCTCCGGGAAAGTCGGGAGAACACATTTTGCAAAAACCTCTCCTTCCTCCCTTTCCCGAGTCTGCCGCCCTGCAGCCGCGTTTTGTGGCTTCGTTTTTCTGCCCTTTTTTTTTTTTTTTTGTGGCTTCGTTTTTCTGGTGGTCAGGTCAAAGAATGTGGCATCTTGTTAAGACCCAGAACTTGTGTTTCCTCCTGATAATTTCCTGCTTCCCCCTGCCTACTTAGACCACGATGAGAAAGATTCCTACTAAGAACCAGCCAGTCCCTGGTGTTCAAAATAATGTTAAAGTAATTATTGTGCTGGCCCGCAATGTGGGTTAACAATTCAACCTCACATTTAAAGGAACAAGTCAACATCCCTCCCTGCAAAGAAGGAAGTGACACCTAAATATACCTTATCAGTGGGTGGCTGGAGATTGGAACGTTTCAGGATCTTTTCAAAAGCAATTTGAACAGTGTTGGTTTCAGTCTTTTCCCTATAGTGGATTTTTGATAAACAATTAAAATCCAGGTCTCTTAATTAGCCCCATTAATAGCAGAGTGTTTGGTGCGTTTTTCCTTAATGTCCAAATTTTTAATGAATATATATATGTATATTAATTCAGATTCTCAGGCGTGAGTTATTCCGCGCCTCTCCGTTGCCGGTTCTCACCTCCAGGATTACCAGAGTAGCGGGGCTCCTCGGAGTTCAGTAACAAGGACCTCGCCTCTCCTTTGTGTTCAATGATCTGTTGTCCTACACATGCCCACGGCTGCTTTTACATCAATTTTCCTTTGCCTTTATAGAGGTCTCAGGAATTTTTACACTTTCCAGGTTGTATGAGAAATTGTGGACTCCCACTCAAGTCGTACATGAAGCGGGCCTGTTGCAGAATTTCCAAATTATTACTTCCTGTGGCTTTATCTTCCCCTAAGTCCCATCATGAAATTTTGATTTCTATTTCCTGGATTCATGGACTGAAAGGTCTTTCTGAGCCTCTCTCGGAAGAGCTCTCGTTGACCCCCAGGTCAGCCCTGAATAGACTTCAGACTCCGTTTTGCTTTCCTAACCTATTCCTGGGAGGGAACCCCGTCAAGGAGACGTCCCACATTGGCGCAGAATCCCGGGCAGGTCCCTTCTGCATAGGAGCTGGTCCCGAGAGGAGCCGGAGCTCTCACAACCTCCTGGGGCTTTGTTTTCTCCCCGGAGCTCAGCACGGGGGGGGTGGGGGGGGTGGGTGGGGGGGTGGGGGTGGTGTCTCCTCCCAGGGGCAGACCTGTCTGGGCCTCCTGTGGCATTCGATGTGCCCTTAGCTTTGCAGCCCTTTGACCTGGGGAGGGGGGCTTCCTTGCAGCCGCAGCCTCCCCGTTGTGTTTTTGTCCACAGTCCCTATCATTCCAAGCTACCTGTACAGCATTAATCATGAGAAAAATAGCTCCGAGGTCCAGACCGCCAAGCCCGTGCTCACGGCCTCCACCTCAGGCAGCTTCGAGAGCATCTTCTCTTACTACGACAACGCCACCATGGTCACGGGAAACAGCACCCGAGAGCTTCACAGGGGGCTGCTACGGCCGGCCGCCACGCAGCACACGGTGACGAACACCTCCACTGCGCCTTCGGACTGTCCCAGCGAGGACAAGGACCTCCTGAACGAAAACGTGCAAGTGGGCCTCCTCTTCGCCTCTAAAGCCACCGTCCAGCTCCTCACCAATCCCTTCATAGGAATGTTGACCAACAGGTAGGCTCCGTTATTTTGGCCAAGGAGGGTTTTTTTCCTTTGAATTTTTTAAAAAAGATTTTATTTATTTGAGAGCACACGTGCGCCCATGTCGGGAGGAGCAGAGGGGGACCCGGGAGAAAGAATCCAAAGCCGACTCGGCACTGAGTGCAGAGCCCCACACGGGGCTCGATCCCATGACCCTGAGCACGATGCAAGAGCCGGAGCTTAACTGACCGGGCCACCCAGGCACCCCTGGCCAAGGGGTTTTATATTTCTATCGTTCCCAGGTTATTTCTCCCTGGGGTTCTGTTTCTTGTTCACTCATCAGAAGGTAGAAAAGCAGCGGTGGTGGGTGAGCCGGGGAGAGACCATCTCCTCTTCCTTTTGTTTCTTTCCTTCATCACGATTGTGCATTTGTTATCCCCCCTGTTGGTCAGAAGGTAGGAAACCTTTGAAGGAAAATAAAGGGACCCTCCCCAAGTGGGAGAACTTGGATTCTGTCTACATGCCGGATTTCATTAGTGCAGTGGCCAGACTTGCCCCGGGGCAGCAGGAGCTCTGCAGACGCCGGGGCATCATCATTGGATTCTGTATGTCACTTGGATTTGTCTGGTCTTCTCCCTCGGGTCATCCACTTCCCTGTAGAGAGCGAGGGTGGTTTGGTTTCCAGCGGACGTGGTGAAGCCTCAAGATGGGGTGTGGGATGTGGGGAATGTGGAGAAAGACCAGTATTCCTGCTAAGTAGATGGAATCTTCTAGAATGCTGAGGCCATGGGAAGTGTAATCAGCTCCCCGGCCCGTTACTGAGCTGGGTCCACATGCACAAAGAGAAAAGCGAGGCTGTTTTCTGGATGAGTCAAACCATCCAATAATGCCCAAAGTAATGCCCCAAGCTAGCTTTAGGTTCATCTGGATGTTCTGGACTTTTTTTTTTTTTTTTTTTTTGAACCATCTCCTAATTTTGAATAATTGTTCCCATTTCCACTGTCAGTGGCCACCTGGCTGGGCCATCACAGCCAAGGTGGCCCAGCTCTGCCTGTTGGGGGCTCAGTGCTGAGGATGGGGGGCTTGCTGAGAAAAGGGAGAGGCAGCCCCTGTGGACGTCAGCTGCAAAGAGGGGGAGCTGGCATGGTGCGAGTGGGGGCCGGTGGGTTGCCATGTGCTCACCGTGGCCTTCAAGGCAGGAAAATGGTAGAGAGGGGGGTGCCCAGAGGCCTGGGGGTGGGGGTGGGCTCTGAATAAGGAAGGCAGGGCAAGCGGGATGGGCTAGGGCAAGGCGGGAAGAGACTCCAAGGGCCAGGCCGAGAGAGGAGGGGGGTTTTGTTCAGGGTTAGGGGACACTTGGGAGCCACTAGAGGTTCCAAAGCCAAGTTGAAGAGTCTGGGAGCCAAGCCCAGTTTGCAGTAGGTCAGCCTGGCACCCCGTGGAGGCTGGGAGCAGGGACATCTTTACCTTGACCCAGGCTCTGGTCTGCAGTAGGGGAAACAGGCCCGGCTTTGTTACTCGCAGGACCCTTTGTTCAAATATTATTGAGCATCTCGAGACTGTAACGACGGCATTAAAGCAAGCACAGGGCCCTTGTGAGAGTGGGGCTGGCTCTGGGACAGAGAAGAGGAGGTTTGTTGAGTGGGGGGGCCGTGGGGTGGTGGCAGAGGCTTAGAGAGGCGTATCTGACTCCCCCCAACCCCCTCAGGCAGCCCCGAGACGTGCACACAGGTTACTGTCACCTACTGGTGGCCACTTGGCTGGAAGCCTATTTTAAGCTTTTGCAGCCTGACTCTCTGGGCAGGGTAGTGGTGCCCCTGAATAAATTTTAACAATCCCAAGCCCCACCCCTGCTGTCTGTGTCAAGCAGCGTTATGAAGCTGCCGGGTTAACACGGGCTGAGCACGGGAGCCTCGCAAGGACGGGCTGACTGGGAGCCCACCTCGAAGCAGGGTTATCAAGGCGCCATTTGCAGGTGTCCTTCTCCTTCAGGAGGAAAACCAAACAGCCATCGCAGGGTTGTTTTTCTCCACCTCCAAGAGTGCTTCTTAAAATGCATCTGGTGTAATTGCAGAACACGTCTCCGGGTTTTGTGTTCCGAGAAAGCGAACAGCTCAAAGGCTATATGAGCAAAATTGAAGACATTACTGTAATAATGCCTTGTCAGTCACTTGGGCACCAGTCGTCCTAGCTGAGGAGTGTAACACAGCGTTCAGAAACTGGCATGAGCGTTCAATCATCCACATGCAAATGGCAAAGGAAAAGCTTTTTTTAAAAATCCCATTTTTGTTTTTAATGCTTTGCTTACACCCTGGGGAAGAAGCTTGTTTAAAGCCGGTGAGACCTTTTCCCCTATTAAATACTCCAGAGGCTTTGAGACTGTAGCCACCCAAGGCTCCTGTTTGGGGCTCAAAAAAAAAAAAAAAAAAAAGAAAAGAAAAGAAAAGGAAAAAAGCCTTCCAACGGAAACCTAATTTTGTTTTGTGACCTGTGAAATTCGGTCTATTCTTATGATGGGTAATCCACTTTACAATTTAGAGCAAACCTGTAATCCCTAACGGGTTCCCCCAGCTAGTCAGCAAATTGAAAAGCTTCTCTAGTGCTGCCCTATGATATGGAAACGCAATCGAGTTATAATATTGATGTAGTGATTGTCCCTCCAAAATGACCCTGGTTTTTGTGCATTTTTCAGTATTTTCCAAGCCCGGTAGATACGAATTTTGGGAACTTGCGGCATTTCTGGGTGTCCCACAGCTCTGCTCAGAGACCGATCCATTCCTTTTGCTTTAGAGGACTTGCCCTGGTGAGCGCCTGCAGAGGATATAGTCTTTTGACATGATTTGTGCCAATTGCACTCTCAATTATGAACAAGTTGTGTCACTCCCACTTTCAGGGTTGTGAACAAGTGTGTTTAATACAGCATTTTACGGTTGGTTATTATGTTTCTGATTAAGGAACGAGTGGTTAAAAGCCCGGAGCCTCAGAGCTGGAAGGGACTTGATTGAGGGCTTTGGGGCCGGTCCTACCATTTTGTAGGGAAAGGAGTTTACCGCTTGGGAAGAGAAGGCATCCGCCCTGGGCAGCACAGGGCAGAGCCAGTGCCCAGACTCTGTCGGGTGTCTTCTTCCCTTCCCGTTCTTTCCACCTGCTCCGTGATTTACAGTTTTTACAGTTCACGTCTCAGGATCCACAGTGCCCATCAAAATCTGTCCTCCCTGCGTCTGTTGGGGCTCTCTCTGATTGTACCAGGCTGAGCCGGTGAAAGTAAAAGCCTAAACAGTGAGTTGTTGATTGATACTTTTTTTTTTTTTTTAAAAGAGGTTTAGTTATTAGAGAACATGTGCGCATGAGCTGGGGGAGGGGTAGAGGGAGAGAGAATGTCAAGCAGATTCCTGGCTGAGCACAGAGCCGGACCTGGGACTCGATGTCAGGACCCTGAGATCATGGCCTGAGCTGAAAGCAAGAGTCCAGACACTTAACCAACAGAGCCACCCAGATGCCCCATGATGGCTGTTTTTAATCATCAAGTGGGGAGTTTAGAAAAAACCAGTGTGGTTTTTTTGGACATGGACCTTCCCTTGCCTCCCCAGTCTGGGAAGAAATCTTTTTCTAGCCCCTGGTGGGATCTGGCACTGCTTGCCAGCATGTCCGCCGTGGGGACATGTGTGGACATGGGGACATGTGGTGACGTCTGACAGTGGGGAAACGAAAGGCCTCCTACATCCCCAAAGACTAGGGAAGCCCCTGCGAGGCTGGTTGGAACCTCTCCTTTCTGGAGCCCTTTGCTGCAGCTGGGACCCACCCCTCACACGTGTCACGGCCGGACCCTCCTATTCACGGTCAAGATGCCGCTGTCTGAGTGGCTCTAGAGGCCGGTGACACGGGAGGCGGGCTGCCTGTCTGCTGTTGTAAGTATTGGCTAAGAGCCCTCCTTTCAAACCCTGAAAGTAACAAATGACACTTCCTGAGAAATGTTTACTTGCCCATTGGGTTGCTAATATGCAAATTTTATTCCTGTTTGATTTCATCTTCAGGTGTTAATATTTTTATTGAAAAAACGGGTGCCCAGAGAGGGAACGGAAGACCTTTGATTTTTGGCAAGGGTGGTGCTTGCATATCCACCAGCACACTTTCCAAAGCTCGTGGGTTCCATGCGCCTTGGTTGACTTGATTTTTATCTTTGAGGCTTGTGTGACTTCTGATTCCGTTTATTCATCTCACGACAGCAGCTGTGCATCTAGGGAGGGGTAGAAGGAATTCAGCTAGCGGCATCTGTTGTCCTCTAGCCCCGTGACTGAAACTGAGGCATATGCAGACCTACCAGGAAAGTTCCAGGTAGACACACACTGTAACAGCACCTTTATGTCTCTCCCCACAAATCGGGTTAAGAACGGGGCGCCATGGTCTCCCCTCGCTTCCGTAGTAGCTGCCTCTCGAGAACCAAGAGCTATTCCAGATGCACCAGATGGCTGGGGAAAGCGTTAACTCGGGGTGCTGGGGCTCAGCACCCCTGGCTTCCTCCCTCGGTCCTCCTCTGCTCCCTGGTCTGCTTTTTATCAAGCCAGCATCAGTGGCTTAATTTATTTCCATAGTTACCTCGTGTCTTTGAAAGCCGGTTATTTGTCCTCACAAATCTTAGCCCACATCTGAATGACAAGAAGGGAGCCGCAGGGCACAGAGTGGCCACAGAAGGCGGGTGATTCTTTTCTCCTTCGCTTCAGCCGCTGGTCTGCAGTTGGCTTTACGGGAATAAGCAGTGACCTTTTCAGTTCCTCCGCGGACAGCGAAACCAGCTCTTCTGGAGAGGGATCTCCTGTCCTAGATGTTGTTAGGATGGGGTGATCGAGTCTTCGCTTCTGAAATGGAGAGAAGCTGCCTGTGAAATCGGGGCTTCTCACGGGAGCCAAGCCCCCACTTGAGCTGTGTGGCAGGGAACAGGGGTGACCCCCACAAAAGTCAGAAACGCCCGCTTGCACCCTCACTGCGTGCATCTCATAGCTGAGCAAGACAGACCTAAGGGCTAAACCTAAGAATTTTTTTTGCCTATGAAATGATGGACGTCAGCCGTCTAGTGCGTTTCAGCAAATGTAAGGAGTCCCTCTCTTTCCTGAAGTTTACTGTGCCACCTTTCAGAAGATCATTGAAAAGGGAGATGCCACGTCTTGTCTCATATGACGTCGTTTGTACCCTTCTGGGTCCCCTACTCTGTGTCAGGCAGAGGGAGCCTGAGTTTTAACAGCCCTGAGAATTGGGCTTGCATTGGTCTCTATGGCAAAGATAAGCTAGTTGTATTAAAGAAAAAGATATTGATTTTCCGTGATGTTTTAGGGACTGTGGAGTTTCTCCACTGGTGCGTAGGTATATATAATGAACAGAACTTTTATTGCTTTGCACTTTTTCCTGGGGATTCAATATATGACTCTTAGTCTTATTTCGATTGGATTAACTGCTCCCTGATGCCCTATAGAGAATGGCCTTGGGCTGGGATGACGCATAAGGGGAGAGTAATGGGATATTTCGCCAAAGGTTTGCTCTATCAGATGTAGCTCTGCCGAGCGCTGAGATGAGAGACTGACTCAGATCTTCATGACTAATGTCACTTGAGTCTCTGTTTAGGAGACATTGTGGGTAAGGAGAAAGGGCATTGGTGATCGGCCCATCACTCAGTGACCCTGGGGCCCTGGACAACTTTCCTTCGGAGGTGGGCGTTAGTTGGGGGCGCTGGGTCAGAAGAATCGGAAGGTGGAGGGTTCCAGGATGTGCCCATTGTGCCCTGCTGACTTGGGGCTGAGCCCCGGGGCAGAGATGCTGCCTAGTACTTTCTACTGGGTAGCACAATCAGAGGTCTGGTAGGCACTGAACGTATAGGGGGCATGAGTGTCTGGTAATGAGAAGGAAACGCGTGAGCCCGCGGTATCCGGAATGGTTGGCTCGATCTGTCACCATGGTGAGCCACTCTGTCTTTGAACCTCTGCTCTGTCATCCAGCATGAGGGTTTGGAATGGCCAGCCTCTGAGTTTCTTTCCAGTTTGACCATGTGGTTATTCCCTATGTGCTTATTAAAATGCCAAAGGGATTAAAAAAAAAAAAAAACCAAGAACAAAAAAGGCATAGCTGCAGTGGTTTTAAGGCAAATGCAGCACCTGGGTTTGGGATCAAGAATCCTATATAAGCACATACCCCTGTGCACACGGAGCTCCTTGCTGTTGAACTATAGACCAACCATTCCACCCATGCAGTGTGATCTCACGCTTCTGTAACAGACATCCCCACGTAAGTGTATGCCAGCAGGACCGGGCACACCCCAGGCACTCAACATAGGTCTCTTATCCTGAGTTTGGGGCAAGTTACTTAGATTCCTGGCCCTCAATGTAGTCATCTGAAAAATGAGGGTCCTACCAGTGGGAATCACAAGGGACCCCCTCGCTAGCTTCCTACTTATGGCCTTGGGAATGCCAGAGCCTCCTGGTAAGAAGCTACTCAAGATGTGTCCTGCCAGGTGGCCCTGGCCAGTTATCAGGGCTGCAGACTGAGCATCGTGGCCCTGGTATTTCCACCAGCTTTGACAAATACATTGTTTTCCAAGGAGTGTGTTGAAAGGGGGAGAGAAGCCTGTGTTTATTCTAGGGCAGCTACGAGCACTGCCATATTCCATTCTTCCCCCAAGATGTAGAGGAGTTGCTGGGAAAAATGAACTGCTTGTGAGTTCTCTTCTCTGAGCCTCCTGGAAGTTTATTCAGTATCCAGCAGAGCTGTGTAGGGCTTGGGATTGTAAATGGGGTTCTTTTGCCTAAGTGAGTAAAGAGCACAGAGCAGCCAGCTCTTGGCTAGCTGAGGTTAGAGACCCTTCCATTTGATGCCCATCTGAGCTGCTGTTGGAGCTGGCATCCTTGCTGTTTGCCTGGTTGGCTCTGAGCCCCATCTGGTGAATTACAAGCTCATCTCATGTCATAGTAAGGGAAGTTTTGCATGGGACAGTAGGAGGAGGGCTGTCTGGGAATCTGGCATGATTTTGAGATGCTATTTGTATTTTTGCTAGTTTCTGGAGCACATGAAGCAGTTAAAAAAAAAAAAAAAAAAAGGTGTGTGTGGGGGAAGTGAGTATGACCAGGAACTTTTGGAAAGATTCTATTTAAAGCCACATACGTCGTTTGGCTTCCTGGGGAGGTGGTGAAGAGAAGAGCCCTTCCAGGCTGCGGGGCTGCGGACTCAAGACTCCTTGGTCCTCACTTGGCTCCTGTCCAGGAGCGTCTGGGGGTGGGAAGGTTTGGGGGTGGGAGGACACAGAGCCTGGAGATGTTCTGGGCTGTTCTGCCTCGAGCATGGCTGCTCAGCCAGCGTTGAACCCCCTCCCAAGGCAGCAGGGACCAAGAAGCTGCCTTCACTCTCCGTTCCCATGCATAGGCAGGAACCAAGCGGTCTGCTTGCCCGCAGGCACAGAGAGCAAAGAAGGAAGAGAGTGAGGAAGGAAACACTCTCTGGAGCCTCTTCTGTGTCCCCTGGTAGCAGTTGCTCATCCGTATGTCATTCTGTCTTCCCTCCTGCGCGGGCAGGTGGGCGGTGGCCAGCTCGGCTCCCATGGGTGGGCCGGTGTGATCCCAAAGACCAGGCAGGGTCTTCCCACTACCCCTGTCCACCCCGGGGGCAGAGCCCTGTATGGACTGTGGTCTTTGTGAGCAATCAGGGTGTTGAAGTTTTGCACAGAAAACGAGGCCTATTTTTCTAGGCTGGTCCCATTGAGGTCAACGTGGAGATAGACTCGAATATTTTCTTGCATCCCAGAGCCTCTGAGATGTAGCCCCATTTTCTCTGCCGCCAGTTGAATCACTTGATGAGCTTTTACTGGACTCATTCGGTTTCCACTGTCCCTTTGGAGAATCTCTAGCAAAGACAGTAATTAATTAAAGAATTGTTGGTATATTTTAGACATGCTCTGTGTTACTTGCCAATATTGTGTTAACATTTATTGCAGAGAAATTTCTGTTCAGAGTGGCAATCATGAAATGTATTCACGTTCGAGGTAGTCAAACACGGAAAGGTCACACAGGAAGCACCAACTATATGAATTTTCAGAAAAGTTGACCAAACACTTATCCGCCTGATCCCAAAGGGTAGGCAGGAGAGACTCCGTATAAAGCCTTAGAAAAATACAGAAGGTTGCCAAATGTTCCCCATGCTTCTCTTTTGCAGAATTGGCTACCCAATTCCAATGTTTGCGGGATTCTGCATCATGTTTGTGTCAACAATTAGTAAGTGTCTGCTGTTTGCCTTCTGCGTGTGGGTCATGGGTTGGGCTCCAAGGACCCCACACTGGGAATCGAGGCTGCAGCCCTGGGTTTAGGGTGTTGTGTATTGGCCACAGTTGCAGAAGGGGGTCAGTCGAGCAGTTCATGGCACAAAAGCACCATCAGGTTAAGGACTGGCTTCACATGCCCATGCGAGCTGGGGGTGGGAGGTCCCGGTGTCAGCTTGGCACTGACACGCGGCCGGGCCGCTCCCTCGGCAGTGTTCGCCTTCTCCAGCAGCTACGCCTTCCTGCTCATCGCCAGGTCGCTACAGGGTATCGGCTCCTCCTGCTCGTCTGTAGCCGGTAGGTGTGCCAAAGCCCCAGTAAGTCAGGGCCCCGGGGCGGGGGCGGGGGCATCAGCCTTGCCCCGGCTGGCCAGCCCCTTGCAGAATTAGCTGGAATGATGTAGGGAATCATGAGATTAGTGATGGTGCCTGGGGAGGGGTGCTTAGGAAGGGTACTGGTTTTTCCTTGGCTTTGGCTTGGTCTTCCATTTCTGTGAATCTGGCCGATTTGGGAGATCACAGGTCTGGGTTGCAGAGGGAGGGCGGTGAGTCACAGATGATTTATTTGGGTGCTCCCCGGAGAGCTTGACTGCTGCCCGTTTCTTCTCCTGTTTAGGGATGGGCATGCTGGCCAGTGTGTACACGGATGACGAAGAGCGAGGCAACGCCATGGGCATCGCCCTGGGAGGCCTGGCCATGGGAGTGCTAGGTGGGCAAGGGCACCTGGAGGCCTGTCTGCTGTGGGAGGAGGGCCCCAGTGCTCCCCGAGTCCACTCGGAGTTCGTTTGCTTGTTATCCCCTCCGTTCACGGAGCCTGTGAAAACCGGTGGGACCTTCCTGACCTGGGAGGGTGTGGGCTCCCCTGCCTCCACCTCCCAGCCTGCTGGGTGACCTTGGGCAAAAAAAAAAAAAAAATCCCAGACCTTCACCGGTCCAGATGTAAAATGAAGGCTGAAACAGGACAGTCTGCAAAGCTCCTTTCTCTCGGGCCTTCTCTGGGTTACCATCCCTCCCGAGGACCTTCCCACCGTGCTACCTTCCAAGTCTGTCTCTCCCCCGTCCCGGCTGGCGGAGAGGAGACTTGGGTCCTCTGCCTTCTCTGTCGCATTCCCGGGCTTCACGTGGGAGCCCGAAGTTCTGCCCATGCTGGTTGATAAGGACCAAGGTTCTCGCTGACCCATTTTCCTGTGCTCCTTAAGCAGCACAGTTGTGTGGCCTGGGTCTGGTTTCTCTCTGGTGTTTACTTTTGGGGGGACCTTGATATGCTCTTGCCCATGTCTTGGGTATAGAACCGCTTGGAGAAATTGAAAGGGCAACTTGACCTGAATAGAATGTTGGGTGGCCGGCCCAAATAGTTTTTGGAACAAAGTACAGACTCAAACTCAAGGAACAAATGGATGGTTCTGGTGGAGTGGGTGGGGGGGGGGCGGGGATCAGTCCCAGGGCCTGGCGCCAGCCTCTCTCTCTCTTCCTTGCAGTGGGCCCCCCCTTTGGGAGTGTGCTCTACGAGTTTGTGGGCAAGACCGCTCCATTCCTGGTGCTGGCTGCCCTGGTGCTCTTGGACGGAGGTGAGTCCATGTGGGCACCTTGGCCATGACCTTGGCGGCCGTGACCTGTGTCAGCAGGTGACCCACTTCAGCAGGTGCTTGTGCCCACACCTCTTTCTTTTTCTTTTTTCTTTTCTTTCTTTCTTTTTTTTTTTCCCCCTCCCCCCCCCGGCCTCGTAGCTATTCAGCTGTTTGTGCTCCAGCCGTCCCGGGTCCAGCCAGAGGTAAGCCCCTGGGGAAGGAGGGTGCGGCGGTGGCCACATCCACCTTTCTAACCCCTGTTTTCTGCTGACAGAGCCAGAAGGGGACGCCGCTAACCACTCTGCTGAAGGACCCGTATATCCTCATCGCCGCAGGTGAAACTGCCCTCCGTCTCCCCGAGTCTTCTCCACCCAGGCGTGGGGGGTGGATGGTGAGAACCAGGGAGAACCAGAACGCTGGGCCGTAGAGCGTCATGAGCAGCCCAGGGGCTCTACCTGCGTCACGAGGAATGGCTTTCTTCCACCATTAATCTCCGACCCTCAGCCAAGTTCCTCTCCTGGTGTTCATTTGCGGCACAGAGGTCTGGGTCACGGAGATGCCCTGACCCAGAGCTTTGTTTGTGTCGGTGGCTGTCACTGTTGGGCCTTGAACTTCAGGAGGGAGTTGGTGGCCTCACTGCAGGCATCGTGGGCGGGCGGTCTCACTGACCTGGCCGTGCATGAGGAACGGCTGACGGCAGAGCCCCAGAGGACAGCTCCCTTCCCATGGAGCCGTCACGCTGTGCAGCACTGGCCAGGGTGCTGGGAAACCCCCTTTGTCTATAGAAGGTCCCAGCTTCGGGGTCTTGGCCTGGATGGGCTCAGAGGAAGCCCCGGTTCTATGGTTTGTGGGAGGATAATGGGCCTCATTTACCCAAGAAGCTGTCCTGCCAAGACCCTCTCCGTGAGGCGGGCCTGGGACTGCCTGGCAGGCGGCTGGCCTTTTGCTGCCTGGGCCTGCACCCTGGTCAGCAGCGGCCATTGGGGTCGGCCAGGAGAGGGCAGTCCTGAAGTAGCATCAGATGCGGTTAGCGTGCAGTTGGTCTAAGCAGCGGTCACGGGCGCGGCTGGCGCTGAGCTGGACGGTGCCCTACCTGCGAGCGTTCCAGTTCAGCCTCGTCATGCCCCAGGCCGGCTTCCTTGAGGCCTTCTGCTGCTGGATTTGGTTGGGGGGCACCGGGGTCACCCTGGTCTAGACCCTCTCCATCAGGCTAGCTGGCACCAGTGCTGCGAACCTGGTGTGACTTCCTTATGCAGGGGATCTCTCTGTGTCCCTAGCATGATGAGGGGACCGTTCCAGTGCCCAGACACCTATGGAGCCCAGGCTGTCTTGGGCGGAGTGAGGAGCTGTGTGGTGAGAGCGGATTCCCTGCAGCCCAGCGCCCACTGCCTGGGGCTTTCTTTGACCCTCACCGCCTCACCCTGGCTCAGGGAGGAAAGAACCATCCCGCACTTTCGGGTGACCGCATCTCCAGGCAGCCTCGGCAGAGGGAGCCGGGGGTCAGGCTTATCTTACTTGTTCTGGTGGGATTTTAACTTATGAAGGTGACTGAGCAATGACCCAGAGGGATCAGTGCTAGTGAAAGGAACATTTTATTACCATGCCACTCAGGGCCCCCTGGGGAAGCAGCAGGTTGCCTAGGCCAGAGGTTGGCGTGGGATGAGCAAGGCGGGGCTGCAGGCTTTGGGGCTTGGGGCCGTCCCCGGGTGCCTGGCGCCTGGCCCTGGGGAGGTTTGGGGCCGGGGTGTCAGTTTGCTGTGTGAGAGGTGGACAAGGAGGGGTTCAGAGTATGGGCCCTGGATCACAGGGGAGACATAGCGACACTATCAGTTTGACCCTACTTCACAGACAGCAAATAGACCAACTGCGAATCTGGGAAGACAGCAGACGGGTGACGGGAGCCAGTCATGTCCGCATCCTTTCTGTGTTCCATCTCTAACGTCAAGATGCATTAAAAAAAAAACCCTTTCTTCACTACATGAGCTCCTTAATCACCGTTGCACAATGTTCTTTGACTCAGGATTCTGGCAAGTTACAGGTTCCCAGGGATGTGGCCCAGGAAGCTCCCAGCACCACAGGGGAGGTTTCTTCCCTGATGGCTCTACGTTTACCAAGGGTTCTGGTTAACAGGGTGGTGATGGATAGTTGCAGAAATACCCTATAGGGTTAGTTGATTTAAAAAAAAAAAAAATCCCTCAACAGCCCATCTGTACTGAACGCACTGGGTTTGGGGACATCCCAAGCATCTTTAGAGATGTCTGTGTTCATTGCCCAGTAAAACAGGCTCAGGAGCCTCCAGCTGCTGGGGTCTGGTGTGGTCTGGGGGTGGCCCACACTGGTGGGTGTCCTTAGGCAAGTTACTTGGCTAATGAGTTAGAACTCCTTCATCAATAGGTTGGGATGGGTAGTCAGAGGGAGTCTGAGACTCCTTCCAATTCCTTTATGACTCTGGGATTCTAGTTTGAAAACGTTTCTTAATACTTTGTTTAAATTTAATATTTAATTTTAGTTATTAGTATTTCGTTTTAATAGATTTAATAATAATAATATTTGATTATTATTTAGTAACGGTGATGATAGTAATAATAAACCCAACCTTCTCACTCTCCCCTTGACCTGTTATTTATCTTTTCCTGACAAAAGTAGAAGCTCTGGGCCTCCCAGTGGATTATTCTTTTGTGGGCATAGGGGGTTGATTTATTTATTTTTAAAAGAGATTTATTAATTTATTTAGTTGACAGACAGATCACAAGTAGTCAGAGAAGTAGGCAGAGAGAGGGGAAGGGGGAAGCAGGTTCCCTGTAGAGCAGAGAGCCTAATGCAGGGCTTGATCCTAGGACCCTGGGATCATGACCTGAGCCGAAGGCAGAGGCTCTAACCCACTGAGCCACCCAGGTGCCCCAGCATGTGGGGTTTAACTGTGTTTGGCATCAGAGATGCTCAAGACCCAAAACAGAAGCACACTAACCTTCTTCCTCCCTTGCAGGGTCCATCTGCTTTGCAAACATGGGGATTGCCATGCTGGAGCCAGCCCTGCCCATCTGGATGATGGAGACCATGTGTTCCCGCAAGTGGCAGCTGGGTAAGGACCGGAGTGGGAGCTTCTGATTCTAGAACTTTTGTCCCCAGGGCGAGTCCTATCTTTGTAGCCTTGTCAAGCTGCAGGTATCAGGATGATAACATGGTGGTTTCTGTTTGACACTTAATGGGGTCTGTGCTTAGGATAGCAATGCCCTTTGGGGTCTGTTTCAACTCCAGTTTGTTTGTTTGTTTTTTGTTTTGCTTTGTTTTTTAATCATCCCTGACGGATGCAGAATTAGCGTAGAGGCATCAGATCTGGGCAGAAATGAGAGCACAAAAATACATTCAGCATCTCCCCATGTTTCTGAATTAGACTAGTTAAATGTATGTGAACAGCAATAAAATTTATGTGAAAGAGGCTAACAAGCAGGATTTAAGAGGATTAGTTTTTGTTTGTTTGTTTGTTTGTTTTAAGAGGATTAGTTTTAACACTATTTTTTTTTTAAGATTTTTTTAATTTATTTGACAGAGATCACAAGTAGGCAGAGAGGCAGGCAGAGAGAGGGGGAAGGCAGGATTCCTGCTGAGCAGAGAGCCCGACACAGGGCTCGATCCCAGGACTCTGGGATCATGACCTGAGCCGAAGGCAGAGGCTTTAACACACTGAGCCATCCAGGTGCCCCTAGTTTTAATACTTCTAATTTAGAAAGTAGTACATACTTTATTATTAAAAAAAAAAGTATATAGATCAAGGAAGTCGGTCTTAAAATCTCATGTTCATCTTTCCTGCCAGTCCAATCCTCTGTGATATTCATCGTTAATAGTTTTGTGTCTTTTTCCAAATGGTTCTGCATTTATCGCCATGCGTGAGATGCTTAAAAGCCCAACCCAAGTGGGATCTTTCCAATTGTATCACTGTGTGACCTCTTGTTTGTTCATATTTTCATGTCAGAATGGGTTGATGTAATTTTCAAAATTAATTACATTTAAATTTTTATCAGTTACACATGTGCTTAGTGTTTAAATAAAATAACATTATTAGAATTATAGTGAGAAAGCCAGCAGTCTTTGCTCCATGCCTCCCCATCTCCAACCCACTTTCTCAGATTTGATCACCTTCAGTGCTTTTAGATTTTTCTTCTGCTAATTTATTTCTCTAAATAATATGTGTAACTCCTGTTTTTTTTTAAGTTGTCCAATATCTGACATTGTCTACCAGCTCCCTAACGTGGCAGATGGAGATTTAATGCCATTATTCCACCTGAAAATATCAAACAGCCAACTCACCTGTTTTTCTCAACTTCTGTTTTTTTCAAAGTTATATTGTTTGTTGTTAAGATTAGCATTCAGTATTGCCATTATTGTGACTAGGTAAATATTCAAAGAAGAGCTGCAGAGAGTTTCATGGTTATTTCTTTTTACAGACTTTATGTCCATAAAGACTACATTGAAAACTAAGAAAATGGAAAGACTTTTGTTTTTCCTAGAGTTAGTTATTGCCATGTCTTCCCGTTTTCTTAGTTTTCAATGTAGCCTTTATGAACATATTCCCAGACTCTCTGGCAGAGGGGAAAGGCCCTTTAAATATGGCCAAGTACATCAGCAAGCCCAACTCATTTGTGTTTTCTTGTTTGTGGACATTTGTTGCACGTTACTCTGTCTTGCTCCAGTCTGGACTGACTTACTAGGTCATCCAGTATTTGAGTATCTTTCCCTCTCTTCTATTTCCTGTATCCTTCTCCTCTATATTCCTTTCTCTTGGTTTATTCTATCATTATGATGGAGCACATCCTCTAGCTGCTTTCTGAGAGATGGTGAATAGCAGGTAAAGTTTTCAGAGATCCTGCATATCAATAAACATCTTTATTCTCCTATCTGGTTGACTTAGTCTATTTGAGTGTATGATCCTTGGTCGGAAATTTCTTTTCTTCAGTTTTGAGGCCAATGACCTATTGTGCTCTGGTGTCCAGGGTTGCTGTTGAGGAGGCTAGTGTCAGTCTCAGTCCCTATCCTCTGTAAGTGCTGAGAGGCTCTCTTCCTCTCTAGGTTATGTGTGTCCACGATGGTTTTTGCAGTGGGATCTTTTTCATCTGTACTGGACACTTGCTTGGTTAGCCTGTTCACCAGAGAAGCTGCTCCTTTCTGTTCTGGGAAACCATTTTGTATTATTTCTTTAGTTAATCCTCCCCCCTACTCTATTTTCCCTCTTCTACTATTCGTTTTTTTGATTCATTGTTGGAACCTCTGTGTTTTATCCGTTTCATTTATCTTGCCTTTTCTTATTTCCAGGGATTTCTTTCTTTCTTTCTTTCTTTTTTTAAGATTTTATTTATTCACTGGAGAGAGAGAGCTCGCACACAAGTGAGGGGAAGAGGCAGAGGGAGAAGCAGACCTACCGCTGAGCAGTGAGCCCGATGTATGGGGCTCAGTCCCAGAACTTGGAGATCATGACCCAGCCGAAGGCAGAGGCTTAACCACTGAGGCACCCAGGTGCCCCATGCTCATTTCTTAATTTTCATTTTCTAAACTGTCTAATGAATTTTTATAATTGGTGTCTTCATATCTTAAATGTGAAGAGTCCTTTCATATTTACTCTGAGTGGTGTATGTGTGGAAGGGCCACTGAAATAACAACGTCTTACCATTTAGTAGGAAGACTTCCACTCACTTCCCGCCACAGTGTCTCAGGCTATCCCTGGTCTCCATGCTGCCTGGGGCCCCTGGGCTAGTTGAGTTTGGTTTCCCTAAAGAAGCGGTCTCCTGCCAGGGTGAGCAGTTGAGAACTGGGGAGTCCAAGTCTCTTAAACTAGCCTTTCAAACATCTTTCCTGTTGACAGCCTCCCTTACATTCACAGTACCTGGAGCCTTCATTTTTCTGAATGTTCTGGGTTCTGAGGCACAAAAGCTGTTGCTTCTTGTTGACTGCCCCATGTGCAAGTAGAAGGTTCCAGTGTTTTCTGCTGTGTCCCTCACTGGTTTCTCTCTGCTTCTTTCTTCTTCTCACTGCATTTTCTCCTTTTTCTTTTTGTCTGTTTTTGGGCATTGAGGGGGAGGGTGTGGAGCTTTCTTTTGTTCCTTTATTAAAATTAAAACAATTTGGGATGGGAATGGAGGAAAAACCTATAGATATAATCTGCCCTGTTTAGCCAGAAGCCTATCATTCATCTTAATGATTGGATATTGTTCTATTTTAAGGTTATACCATAAATTTTCCACCAGCTGCTATCATTGGCCATTTAGGTTAGTTTTGGTTTTTGCCATTTAGAAACCATGTAGCAAAATATTCTTACATGCATTCCTGTTCATGATTGGAAGTGGAACTGTGTGCAAATTCCTGAAAGTGCAGTGGGCTTTCGGTAATTAGTAACACTGCGCTAACACGAGAACTGTCAGCCTTTCCTAGTTGCATATGTGAGAAGGTTGTTGGGGGGGTGTCTCATTTTGATTTATTTTTTACAAATTCTTTGAGTGCAATGGAGCATCTTTTCCTGTGTTTATTAGGCATGCCTATTTCCTTTATTGTGGATTTCTTATTAAGATAGGTTGCCCATTTTTTCTGTGGAGTTGGGTTCTCACTGATTTTAAATATTCTTTGTATGTTTATTAATCCTTTATCAGATGTTTCACAAATATTGCCTTTATTTTGTTGTATGTCTTTTGAGTTTAGAAATGTGTTTTACCGCGTACTCAGAACCTCTAAGATGCCGCTGGTCAGAGTTAGCGGTCTGTCCCTTCAGGTCCTTGTCATTTCAAGGGAAGCTCCGGGGAGACCTTCCCCATGGGAAGATTATTTTTGTCATCCATATTTTCCCCTAATTTATGATTTATTTTTTACATTAAAATCTTGGATTTACATGGACATAATTTAGGCACATGGTGTGGAGAAGGACCAGGGGTTACTGTTTGCTGTGTGACCAGCCAGTTATCCTAAGGGCACACCCAATTTTTCTCAACTTTATCGTCCTTGAAACGACTGTGTGTCCTTGGGTCTGTCTCTGGGTTCTCTCTTCTGTTCTGTTTGTCGGCAGGAATTCCTGTGTCTGTGTTTTCCTGTTTGATTCCTGGAGCTTTAGGACATTGTTGGATATCTGGGCAGCTGGTCCCTGCGCACACACCTTTTTCTTTAAGAATTTATTGATTATCCTTCCTGGGGATTTATTTTCTATTCATTGTTCTCTCGGCTTCTAAATGGCCATCTTTGGGTGGAGACTCTCAGTTCCAAGGGAAGCTGCCATTTTTAGTGACCCCAACATTCCCACAGGCAACTTTCTAGTCCCTCCGGGTGGCGTCTCCAGCTTGTCCCTACCTCAGTCCTTCTGGATGTGCCACTGAATCTCTGTGTTGTTTCATCAAATACTCCTTCCTTAAAAAGTCCCAAATTGTTTGGGCGGGGCAGGTTGATGTGGGCTGCTGATGGGTGTGGGGTTTGTCTTTGGGGTGATAAAAGTAGTTTGGAAATAAATAGGGCTGATGGTTGCACAACCCTCCGACTCTTCTAAAAACCACTGGACCCTGCGCTTGCAAAGGGGGAGTTTCAAGCATATAAATGATGTCACAAAACAAAATAAAAACCCAGCTCCAAACAGCAGGAGACATTCAGCGACAGAAGAAGGATTCTTGGAGCCAAAGTAAGGCTAGTTCGTAGACCGAAATTTAGCTCCGAACCTCCTGGCATGGGAGTCACCAGAGGAAACCCAGAGACTCGAAGCTCCCAGGGAAGGCGCAGCACTTAGCAGAGGGAAGAGCTTTTTCTAACCGGGAGTTAATGGAAAGCAGTTTTCTAAAAGATGAGAAGACGCTCTTCCTGTCTTGTTGCCAATGCTGGCTGTCAACACCGTGGGCGCCTCTTCCCCCCGGGGTGGTTTGGGCTTCCAGGCATTTCCAGGAGGCGCCGCTCATCCTGGGGGCACGTGGCGTGCTCACTGTGGGGTCCGATGTCCCCACCTCGCTGACTTCTTTTCCTGACCGAGGGCATCTTGGCCATGAGTAGGCTCCTCGGCTGGTTCCTCTCTGGACACAGCCTTTTTTATGAAGTCCTTAAAGCTCGTCAGAGGCCCTGGGCCTTCCGGGTCAGATAACAGGCTGGAGGCCTCCCCGATTTTATCAGGAGGTCCTCTCCTAGGGCTTATCTTCCAGGCCAGATGTTGGCGGTCACCGCCCCTTTCCACTGTGCCATGGCTCCCCTCCTGCCTCAGACAGAGATTTGTGTTTCTTCAAGAGAATCTTGTGTTTCTCCAAGAGAATCCTGTAGCTCTGCCGTCCTCCCCGGTGGGAGCGGAGCACAAGCCCTGCAGCTTGTGGCCTGGCTCTCCCAGAGCCCCTCAGGCCCTGGGAGCCTTGGGGTGAGGAGGGCCCCGTGGAGGGTGCCGGATGAGGACTGGCCGGTGGGAGGGGGCATGGCCGTTCGCAGGGGGCCCGGGCAGCCTTCCCTCCCTGTGCGAGGCCATGTGTGAGCTCTCCCCAGTCCAGTGTGAAAAGGGAAGCCTTTCTGTCCCTCTGCTTCCCTCAGCATTTCTGGAAAAAGACCTTAAGGCTTGAAGTCAAAGCACATGAGCCTTACCAGCTACCTGGGTGATCCATGATTGTTTTGTTGAACGCTGTGGTTTTGGCCATAATTTTTAGAGACAGTAGATGTTGGCCGCCGATATTCTAGAGGGCTCCCTATGAGCCCATTGCCCAGACACCACTGCCGCTTGGGGTCGGCCCTGAGATTGGGTTGGAAGGGGAGAATGCTTTCACGGCATCTCTTTTTCCCTCAGGTCCAGGGTCAGATGACCTCTCCCTGATGCCAGGAGGCTTAGGGACCCCGTTCCTGGTGAGGCCTACAAACCCTGAAAGGGAAAGTAAGCTCTGGGCAATGCAGCCCAGAGAAGAGTGGAGCCAGACTCTTCTGGTTCTTTAAGGAGGTGTCCTGGTGCAGTGCAGGATGGAGGCTAGGATACCGGGCTGCTGGGCAGGGGAGCCCCTCCACTCCCAACTGGCCCTGACCTTCAGGCATGTTCAGGGCCAGCCTGGCTGGGTACCCAAGACAAGAGGGTTGCCCATATGCTGTCACTCTGGGATGTGAGGACTGCAGCCTCCTGAGCCTCCCAGGGAGGCCAAACCTGGATCGTTGCCCCACTCTGGTTCTGGACCAGACCCTTGTGGACTTCAGGACTGGGTGATCGGGAGCTCGGAAGAAGCCCATGGATGCATCCCCACCATTCCTTCTGGGGCCGCATGTCCAGCATTGGCTCCTTGGGGGCTTTGTGGCAGCTAGAGCCTCGCCCTCTTGTGCCCGGCAAACCTGTGGTCAAAGCCAGGCTTTCCACGAAAGCCCAGGGGTTGGGGGACGGTCCCCGTGGGTACACTTTCTCGCAGATGCAGGGGCGAGTATGGAAGTACAGGCACCCCAGTTAGGAGAGCAGGGGCCCAGCAGAAGGAGAGGCTCCCACGTGTGGCCCCCACACTGTGTGCAGGCCGGCCGATCCACACGTCTCTCCTGTGTTGGGAAGATGCAAAGACTTGTTGTTGCATTTGCACAGCATACAGGTTTGGGGAGGGTCAAATTGACCCATTGGTGACAGATCCAAAAAGATCTTCCTGGGCAGAATGAAGGTCTGAAAGGAACAAGAAGGACTCTCTCTGGTGAGAAGGTAGAGTCCTGCCCTGGGGTGGAAAACACCACCTGGAGGGCGGCGGGGGTGTGATGGGGGTGCGGGTCAGTGTGCATGAGCCCCATGAGGGCTGCATGAGTGGTGGCTCCCCGGGGCCAGAGCAGGCGTGACTGCCTCCGGAGCCCAGAGTGACCCAGGGGCCGGATGGTGGAGCCAGCCCTGTGAATCGTCCAGGCCTTCCTCAGATGGTAGTGGTCACTGTTGTGCACCCAGCAAGGAGCTGGGCGGGGTCAGTCCTGGGCACCATGTTTCTAGGTAGAGGAGTCACTTGAACTTGTACACAAGGGAGGCAGCTGGTGCTCAGTCACTGGCCACAACCCAGAGTCCTGGTGGTGGTTCATCAGGGAAGCCAAACCGTGCCAGTGGCCAGGCTAGGGGAGGAGGTGGAAGGTTCTGGAATGCACAGCAGGATCAGTGGGTGGAAGTGAAGGGAAGCTCTGGGCTTGGGGTTAGGACACCAGCCCCTGGCGGGAGCCGTCCTCACAGAGCTGTCTGGAAGAGCAGTGGGCTCCCAGCCCGGGTCTCTGAGCAAAGCCAGGTGGTCTCTTGGGACACCCGGCAGGCTGCTGCGGGAGGCACACTGAGGTTTCTAGGTTTCTTTGAGTACCTAGAACGGGTTGTCGGTTGTGTGCTGTGCTGGGGCCCTGGCAACGCCGAGGAGGCCGAAGCCGTGGTACACCAGCTCTCGGGGCTTGGAGCCTGACGTCCGGAGCTGGAAGTCAGGAAAAGAGGGTTCTAGCTCCAGACCACACCGCCGCCTCTCGCCCCCAGGATGCTGCACAAAGGGGGCTCTGCCTGCGAGGGACAGTGGCCTCCCTCAATACCTTTGGTTCTGTGAAGTCCGTGTCCTCACACGGGCTTTTTCCCCTAAGTGCTCAGCCGTGTTCCAAGCACTGCCTGGTTGCCTCCCGGAACAGGTGACGTGGTCCCCCTGCCCGCTAGGACCTCGCTGCAGTGTGGGGCCGGCCAGGCCACCAGGGCGAAAGGCCAGTAAGGTGCCCACAGGGAGGGACAGGGCAGGGGGCTCAGACGGGGTGGGGGGGGGCGGGCTGCCCTCTGAACCTCAAAGCCTTCCCGTGAGCTGCGTGCTCTAGGAACGGTCGCTGTTTCCCGGGCTCTGAGAGGTTACGGTGACCCGTTGGAGCCTCCACCAGTCTGTGTGAAAGGGACATCTTGTTTCTTGCCTGACTTCTGGTGCTTTTTCCTGGGGAGCCATGACACTGCAGTTTGGGGCCTGAGAGGTTCTGCTGTCGGTGGAAAATAAGGGGCACCCACGTGTAGGTCCCACGGTGAACTTAGCACCCCACTGGCAAGTCAGGAAGCTGTAGTTGATCTGGGGCTTCTTCTGGAGCTCGCTGGTGACCCTGCCTTGAGGCTTGGCTCCTAGAGTCAGGATTCACCAGGAAGCAGGGCTCCTGGCCAGGTTCTCTGCAATCTGCTTCCACTGGCTCCAGTTCACGGCCATGTCTATGGACCAAGTTCAGTGCTCGGGTGTTCAGCCCTAGGGGAGCGGGGGCGATGGTTGGCTGCTTCAGTGTCAGTCTGTGAGGGCTTTGTGTTTTTAACATTTAGTCACCAACATTTATGCATCCCAAGAGGTTTCATGTAAGAACCTCGAGTTGAGGCTTTTCTAGAAAAATCAGATATTCCAGTCTGGGACCTTGGTCCTCCTGTCTGGGAAGACGAGCAGCTGCCTTCTCTGAGAGGCTCCAGGCCCTTTCCCCCATGTTTTGTTTCTCGGACACCGAGGCCCAGTGTCGTGGCTATTTCTCACGGCACCTGTGCTCTTACGTGTACTTTGCTCCTCCCCTCCCCAGACCCCACAGACACCTGTCCTGAGTCCAAGGCCTTCATGGTTTCTTTCTCCAGACTAACTCTCTGACGTTGTGTTCAAGGTTGGGCTTAGTTAGGAGCTGCTTTGGGGAGCTTCTGGGTTCCGTACCTGTACTGCGTCCGTACCTGTACTGCGTCCGTACCAGTACTGCGTCCGTACCTGTACTGCGTCCGTACCAGTACTGCGTCCGTACCTGCGTCAGTCCCTGACGTTGCCCCGTCCCAGTTCAGTCGTCATCTGATTCCTTCCTTTGGAGAC